>NW_027507790.1:257838525-258491025 GCF_037356315.1 Lithobates pipiens
TGATCGCTGTATAAATGACAATGGTCCCAAAAATGTGTCAAAAGTGTCCGATGTGTCCGTCATAATGTTGCAGTCCTGAAAAAAAATCACAGATCGCCGCCATTACTAGGAAAAAAAATAATAATAAAAATGCCTTAAAACTATCCCCTATTTTGTATACGATATAACTTTTTATGCAAACCAATCAATATACGCTTATTGCAATTTTTTTTAACCAAAAATATGTAGAAGAATACATATCGGCCAAACTGAGGAAAAAATGTTTTTTTTAATATATTTTTGGGTGGTATTTATTATAGCAAAAATGACAAAATATTGCTTTTTTTTCATAATTGTCTCTCTTGTTTTGTTTATTGCGCAAAAAATAAAAACTGCAGAGGTGATCAAATACCACCAAAAAAAAAAAAAGACATTAATTTTATTTGGGTGCACGACCGCGCAATTGTCAGTTAAAGCGACTCAGTGCCGTATCGCAAAAAGTGCTCTGGTCAGGAAGGGGGTAAAATCTTCCGAGGGCTGAAGCGGTTAAGTAACCTCACAAATCCATAGGCTTAAATTCCTTACATGTTATAATAGACAAAAACAGTATTATTTTTTAATAAAAAGCTCCACCTTTCATCATTAAAGCTCCAGTGACTTTGCTTAGGCTAGAGCTTCTATTTCCCCCAATTCTGCCCCACAAAAAATTTTTTGACTGGACTTGAGCCTGGATGTGTATCTAAAGGCAATTATTTTTGGGTTGGATAGAGTGCAGAGGGGTTAGAACCCCTGTCAGATTTTTCACTGCTGTCTTTGTCCCCACTGGGAAGATTTGCCCTCTCTATTTGTCCTGGTAGCAGGGAAATCCAAAATGGTAAGTTGTTGTCACTAAAATGGTAATAGAGGAAAAAATCTTCCAGTGGGGACACTTGTTCAGATGACGACTGTCTAAATAGGATTTATATAACCTTGAAGAGATTTCTTCGCTCTTCCTGTTTTATTACAGGTTAAGAGTGAGGCCGCGTACACACGCGCGGACTGTTTGCCCAACCTTGTTCGTCAAACAGTTTCGGCAAACAGTCCGCTCAAAATTTGCATGAGCGGACTTGCCCACACACGAGCGGACTGTTTGACGAACAAGGTTGGGCAAACAGTTCGCTCAACTTTTGAAATGAACGGACTCGCCCACGTAAGGAGGCAAATCCGCCCATTTCGAGCGCGTGTACAGGTAGGCGGGGCCCGCGACGTCTCCTTCGCGGGCTCCGCCGCCTGGAATGGGCTTAAAGGGGAACCCCAACGCCGAAAAAAATCGGCGTGGGGGTTCCCCCAAAGTCCACACCAGACCCTTGTCCGAGCACGCTACCCGGCCGGCCAGGAAAGGGGGGCGAGCGAGCGCGCCCCCCCTCCTGAGCCGTACCAGGCCGCGTGCCCTCAACATGGGGGGGTGCCTTGGGGAAGGGGGGGCCGCGCGGCCCCCCCACCCCAAAGCAACTTGTCCCCATGTTGATGAGGACAAGGGCCTCTTCCCGACAACCCTGGCCGTTGGTTGTCGGGGTCTGCGGGCGGGGGGCTTATCGGAATCCGGGAGCCCCCTTTAAGAAGGGGGCCCCCGGATACCGGCCCCCCACCCTATGTGAATGAGTATGGGGTACAACGTACCCCTACCCATTCACCTGTGAAATAAAGTACAAAAAAAAAACACAACACAGGGGAAAAAATATTTTATTGCACAGCTCCGGGGGTCTTCCGTCTTCGGGGGTCTTCTCGCCGGACTCCTCCGCTATGTGTGTGTAGCTCTTTTACTAGCGGAGGAGTCCGGCTTTCTTCCTCCCCGCCGCCGGCCTCTTCTCCCGACTTCGGGGGTCTTGTCCCCCTCTTCGGTTCTTCTGCCGGGCCACCGCGCCTTCTTGTAGCTCTTTTACAGGCGGTGGCCCGGTCTTCTGTCGCCGCTGCCTTCCGTTCTTCTGTCGCCGCCTTCGGTTCTTCTGCCGGGCCACCGCGCCTTCTTGTAGCTCTTTTACAGGCGGTGGCCCGGTCTTCTGTCGCCGCTGTCGCTGTCGCCGCCTTCCGTTCTTGTTCTTCTTCTTGTTCTTCTTCTTCTTCTCCAGGCGATGTTGACACATCGCTCCCTCCGGCCGGAATGCCAGAGACACGCTGTGCGGTCACTTATATAGTGACAATGGGGCGGGGTCACATGGTATATGTCACATGGGTTGGTCACATGGGTTGATGTCACATGGGGACTATGACATCGTAAGGGGGCGGGGTCACCATGTGACCAACCCATGTGACATATACCATGTGACACCGCCCCATTGTCACTATATAAGTGGCAGCGGAGCGTGTCTCTGGCATTCCGGCCGGAGGGAGCGACGTGTCAACATCGCCTGGAGAAGAAGAAGAAGAACAAGAAGAAGAACAAGAACAAGAACGGAAGGCGGCGACAGCGACAGCGGCGACAGAAGACCGGGCCACCGCCTGTAAAAGAGCTACAAGAAGGCGCGGTGGCCCGGCAGAAGAACCGAAGAGGGGGACAAGACCCCCGAAGTCGGGAGAAGAGGCCGGCGGCGGGGAGGAAGAAAGCCGGACTCCTCCGCTAGTAAAAGAGCTACACACACATAGCGGAGGAGTCCGGCGAGAAGACCCCCGAAGACGGAAGACCCCCGGAGCTGTGCAATAAAATATTTTTTCCCCTGTGTTGTGTTTTTTTTTCGTACTTTATTTCACAGGTGAATGGGTAGGGGTACGTTGTACCCCATACTCATTCACATAGGGTGGGGGGCCGGTATCCGGGGGCCCCCTTCTTAAAGGGGGCTCCCGGATTCCGATAAGCCCCCCGCCCGCAGACCCCGACAACCAACGGCCAGGGTTGTCGGGAAGAGGCCCTTGTCCTCATCAACATGGGGACAAGGTGCTTTGGGGTGGGGGGGCCGCGCGGCCCCCCCTTCCCCAAGGCACCCCCCCATGTTGAGGGCACGCGGCCTGGTACGGCTCAGGAGGGGGGGCGCGCTCGCTCGCCCCCCTTTCCTGGCCGGCCGGGTAGCGTGCTCGGACAAGGGTCTGGTGTGGACTTTGGGGGAACCCCCACGCCGATTTTTTTCGGCGTTGGGGTTCCCCTTTAAGCCCATTCCAGGCGGCGGAGCCCGCGACGTCTCCTTCGCGGGCCCCGCCTACCTGTACACGCGCTCGAAATGGGCGGACTTTCCGAGCGGGAACAGTCCGCTCATTTCGAAAGTACAGCGGACAGGCCCACACACGGGCGGACTGTTCGCTCAAACACAGTTTCAGCGGACAGTTTTTCGGAATTTCCGAAAGACTTTGTCCGTCCAACTGTCCGCTGAAACTGTCCGCTGAAAGCCCACACACGAGCGGACTGTCCGCCCAAACACTGTTCAGCGGACAAGGTTGGGCGAACAGTCCGCCCGTGTGTACGCGGCCTGAAGGAAAATCTCTCAAATAGACACAGATGAAAAAAATAAAAATAACAGAGATTTTTTTTTATCATTGTCTACAGCAGTGGCTCTCAACCACTGGGCTGTGGCCACCACTCTTCTGGGACTCCAGCAAGCTCCAGATCTTCTAACCTCCTACAATGTTTAAAAGTAAAAAGTGTAGTGCTATATGTGAACCAACAAAAGTGCATATATACAATACAAACAATGTTAGTGTAAAGTGAATGCATAAAATGCAAAGCCTAAGGTTCCCCCAGAGGTTGCTAGGGGTTCCTTCAGCATTGGGCCATTTCTGCCTCTCGGATAAGTTCCCACCGACAGCACTGATCTTTTTAGCTCTCTGTAAGGAGGTAATTCTTCCCAATGACCACAAGTGTAAAGCCGCGTACACACGGGCGGACTGTCTGGCCAACTAAGTCCGTCAGACAATCCGACGGACAGTCCGTCCTACTTTCGAATGAACGGACTTGACCACACACGATGAACAAACAGTCCGTCGAAAGCTTGCGCGATGACGTGTACAGCACGTACGACGGGACTAGAAATAGGACGTCCAATACACAGCAATGCAACCTTTCGCCGTGTAAATCCTTTCTGAGCATGCGCCATACTTAGTCCGTCCAACTAGCCTACTCACGAGCGGACTGTCCGCTGAAACCAAAGTTGGACGGACAATATTACGGAAATTCCAAAATACTTAGTCCGCCAGACTGCACGCTGAAAAAGTCCGCTGAAGCCCACACACGAGCGGACTGTCCGCTGAAATGTGTTTCGGCGGACTAAGTTGGACAGACAGTCCGTCCGTGTGTATGCGGCTTCAGGACCATTCTTCCCACTGACCATCACACTAATGTATCAGGAGTTGTAGGTTTCTCATTTTTAGCAGGGGTTCCCCCGAGACCGGAGAACTATTTCAAGGGTTCCTCTGTGTTGAAAAGGTTAAGAAAAGCTGCGCTAAAGGTTTAACACAGTTAAAAATGTGATAAGCAGGCAAACAATAGGGCTCTGCTAAGCCAGATGGGAAAGTCACCAACATCCAAGAATAACAGTTCCCGAGAACAGGGATCTTGGATAGAGGTTGAAGAATATAGGTCTATCCAATGTAGAATAACAGTTACGAGAACATGGATCCATGGATAGAGGTTGAAGAATATAGGTCTACTCAATGTAGCGACTATCTGAAAAAGTGGTCGAACATCTGTTAAAGGTCGCCAGAGATTGTGTATCTGCCACCCAGGGGAGAGGGTATGTACTCTTACCAGTAAATGTGGACTTAAATGCCAGTAGCAGAGAGTCACACAAGCATATGGATAGGAGCTGGAACTCAGAAGAGCTGACACTGAAGATCAGAAAGCGATGACCCAATGTCTCGTCCACCAAAGTTGTTCAGAAGAATGATTCATGAAAGAAAAAAGGGCCTACACATAGTGTAGATCATAATGGAAAAAAATACAAGGAGTACTGGTATCAAGGCTGATGTGTAGAATTGAAAATCAATGTGATCATAAGAATTGCAAAGAGCGCAATGTTTGTGGAGCTGACTCACTGAAACCCAGCGCGTTTCGTCCACGAGGACATCATCTGGGGTATGGGCCAGCTCCCACAATGTTTCTCAGCTTCCGTAGTGCCCCCCCAACCTCCCATAATAGACCACAGTGCCCTCAGGTCCCCTGAGAGCCCTCAGCTTTCAAAGTGCCACCCAACCCCCCACAGTATTCGCAGAACTCAACCACAGAGCCATGGCCCATTACCTTGCTGCAGTTCCCCTCTCCAGGGCCCCCAGCCAGCTGAAGATCCTTTAACATACCATAGTGTCTTCAATCTCCCATAGTGCCCCCCCCCCCCAACCTCCCATAGTGAACCACAGTACTCCCAGGTCCCCTGAGAACCCTCAACCTCTGCAAAGCTTACCAGCTCCCATAGTGCTTCCCAACCTCTACAGTACTGCCCAACTTCCCACAGTGACCTTCAGCCTGCTGCAGAGCCTCCAGTCCTCCATAGTGTCTCCAACATGCAACAGTGCCTCACTGTGCCCTTCAACCTTCCACAGAACCCCCTAGCCCCCTCCAGAAACCTCATCCCCTACAGGGGTACCAAGTCTGCTGCAGAGTTCCCTACCCCCCCCCCCCCCAAAAAAAACAAACAAACACGCAGCCCCTTCCAAGGACTTCCAGCTTTTCAATACATGTTTTATATTCCCATACTTTTATTGTGCGAGTATAAACTTTATTCTTTATTATTGGGGCATAGAGTGTTTTGGAAGAATTTACCGGGCCCTGGTCTCAGAAAGGTTGAGAACCCATGGCCTACTCTATCCAAATGATTTTTTAAGCACCCATTCACACTTAAAGCGGGATTCCACCCAAAAGTGGAACCTCCGCTGATCGGATCCCTCCCCCCCTCCGGTGTCACAATTGACACCTTTCAGGGGGGAGGGGGGTGGAGATACCTGTCAAAGACAGGTATTTACACCCACTTCCGGGCATAGACTCCCGTGGGAGTCTACGCCATTTCCTGCCCTGCCGCGCTGTCTGCTGGGACACCCACGGGTCCCAGTGACAGCGCGGAGATTTCCTATTGCGCGCCGCAACTCGCGCATGCGCAGTAGGGAACTGGGAAGTGAAGCCGATTCGCTTCACTTCCTGATTCCCTCACCTAGAATGGTGGCGGCAGCAGCCGAGGGCCGAGCGATCGATCGGCCTCGGCTGCCGGCATCGCTGGAACCCGGGACAGGTGAGTGTCCATTTATTAAAAGTCAGCAGCTGTAGTATTTATAGCTGCTGGCTTTTAATATTTATTTTTTTGGTGGAATCCCTCTTTAAGCTTTCTGTTGCAGTGCATGGCATGTAGTAATGTGCGTTGTGTTGAGGAAAAACTTTCATTATGAATTGGCTGCCAATACACCACAACAGATTAAAAAAAAAGCGTAGGGGATGATTCTTTTTTGAAAATAAGTGAACCACAACACATAGTATAACCATTCTAGTGCACTGTGATGCATTGTGCTGTACCATGCCATTTACAATGAATAGAACCACAATGTACCACACATTGGATTTGATTTACTAAAGGCAAATAGACTATGCACTTTGCAAAGAACAGTTGCCCGCTGCAAGCGCAGTTGCTCCAGAGCTTAGTAAATGAGGTAAGGCTTCACTTTGCAAAGAGTACCAAATCGCGTGCATGGAAAAAAAAAATGCATTTTTGCTTGCACATGATTGGATGATGGAAGTCAGCAGAGCTTCTGCTCATTTGCTAACTGCTTTGCAAACTGCAAAGTATTTTTGTCTTTAGTAAATCAACCCCAAAGTGTTGTAATGTGTAGTGGCAATGCGTGTTTTAGCATGCGTTGTCACAGTTCACAAGTGTGAATGGGCCCTAAAAGTTTTGGCTTTTTTTTGTCTGTTTGAAAACCTTTAATAGGACTTTAGAAAACAGACCAAAGTGGGTTATATTAAGCAGCATACAAAACACAGATTTTCTTTTTTTTTTAATAGCAAAGAAAAATAAAAATAGGATTAAAAATGTGCAGAATAATAATAATGATAAAATGCACAACACCTCCTATGTTTTCATTGTAGCCACATTTTACTATTTCACTGTTGGCTACAATAAAAGCTTTTGCAAACATCTTATGTCATCTAGTAAACCCTTTAAAATTAAAACCTCAAATTAGAGTCCACTGTAAAAACCTACAAGTAAAATACCTGACGGTGTCATAACATCGTACCAGCGGCCCCGGCTGCCAAACACAACGGTTTCTGAAACGTTTTATTGTAATGAAAGGGAATGGCTTTATGTAACCGGCTGCAGTTAAAAAAAATTATTGCACGGCTGTTAAAATTCTCCACATTTCCTGGAGTTCTCACTGCGTCTCTTGTTAACAGAATTCAAGTGGAATATAATGACGTCATCAGAGAACTTTCAGAATAGAACTCTAAATCAATTATTAAAGTCAATTATTTCATGTTGGATAGAGTAGGGTAGTGGTGTACCTAACTTATCTGCCACCTTGGGGCGATCGTTTTTTTATGACCACCCCCCACCCTACCCGCAGAAAAGAGATCTGAAGCAGTAAAGTGGCGCGTGCAGCGCACCGAATTGTGGGTGTGGTCAATTTGTGCTAATAGTGGGAAGGGCTTAAAGAGGCTTGGTTGAATAAAAGCTGAGCCCACTCCCCCTATACACAGCACACATATGCCGCAGCCACACACGTGTACAAAATTCAGCACACGCATTGAAAAAAAAAAATTCAACTGTTTTATTACATATGTAGCGCTACCATCGAAGGTGCCGCTAGTTGTGGTGGGTCCTCTGTTCCTGGTCTCGGCCTTCTCAAAGACCTCAGCCTTCCAGACACACCAGGCTGAGTAGACAAACCTACAGTATTGCAAGAAATCATTGATAGCAGCAGGACTTTTTTTCAGCGGGAACGTGAAGGAATGCAGTTTCGGCCCCTCTGGCACTCACTGTATGTAATGCAAGGGGTGCTGAAGTGTGCTGCAGGGTCTATTGAAGCTGGCTACTGGGGGATTTATTCCAGCTGGAGGGGATCTATTTTTGCCGGGGGGGGGGGTGTCTTATGTTGCTGAGGCAGTCTGTTGTTGCTGGTGGTGGACCTACTGTTGCTGGGGGTGGGTCTTATGTTGCTGGGGGATCAGTTTTTGCTGGGAGAGCTCTATTGTTGAGGGAGGGATCTATTGTTGCTGGCTGATAGAGAGTCTATTGATGCTGGCTATGGGGAGATCTGTTGTTGCTGCTGTGAGTTTATTGTTGCTAGGGGGAAAATGTTGTTGCGGGTGGTCCATTGTTGTTAGGGGGATCTATTGTTGCTGGTGGGAGGGGTGGCTATATTGTTACTGGCTGCAAGGAATCTATTCTTACTGCTTTTCTTGTTATCATTACCATATTCCATACAAATGGCTTAGCACCAAAAAATGATACTTGATTCTGTATTCTCTAATGGCAGTAATGGGAGGTGGGTAGGGGTGGAACAAAGGAATGGGGCTTGGAGGCGGGTAGGAGTGGAGAAAAGGGGTAACTCAGAAAGGGAGAGTTCCTGCACCCATTCTCAGAGAAAAAAAGCCCTGGATAGCAGTATGAAATACCCAGCAGTAATGTGGCTTCAAAGGACAAATGCAAAGTCGGTTAGAAAAAACATCTCATTATCATGCAACAGAGTAAGTAATGGGCATACAAAGATAAAGAGATCAAATGGGTAATGACACCAATAAAACACTTTGGTGTGCAGGATAATTAGCAATAGACATATAGTGGGATCACAGTTGCCATCAGTTTGGCATAAACCATCACAATGCCAACTTCAGTGCAGCAGTGATCAGTAGTAAAACTTGCACTAACAAACCACCAAAGCTATACTATCAGAGTGCACTAGTTGTGGCTATGCTAGGCCTAAGACCGCCTGGTATCACTGTCAGAGCATAAGGTGTGAGGAATGGCTGGGCTGTGGTGGATTAGTGAACAGGTTATATGGCAGGGCAGTTCTCCAGATGTTTCTCCTTCTGGCTATCGTAAGATGCGTTGGTGCACTTAACCACAGTCTAGATTAACCTGCACACCGTTAGTGTAGGATGGATAGGTGGTGCAGTCAGATACTGTATGGAGTAGATGTGGCTCAGAGATAGTAACAGTTCAGTGGCATCGGGTTAGTTTAGGTGCAGTATAGGTCTGGTAGACATGCTGTGTAAGGCTAGAATAGATAGGTGCAGCAAGTGAGAGATGTAGTAGATGTCCTGCTCTCAGTAACAAAGTCTCTACCAACAGTAAAAACAATGGGCTGATAGCCCTCTTGCCAATCCCAGGGTACTGCTATAGGCATCCTTGGACAAAAAGGGCCCTTCAGACTCTCCCTAAAAACGCCATTGAACAGATGTGAGCGGTGGATGGACACTCCCTCCTCCTTGTAGCAGTGGTGCAGGTGTAGATAATGCAGCTGATGCTGTGCTGCAATTAGTATTCTGAACCCCCAGTCATAGGATGAAGTCCCCCTCCCTGACCAGACTCCTCAGTGTCCATAAGCAGGCTCTTTCTCCTCTAGTCCTGGGGCCAAAAATGCAAAACTTTCCCAGGCAGAGCAATAAAGATCCTCCTGAGTCCCCCAGTCTATATGGGATCTGTAGTTTTGTAGTTTTGCAGCCTCCACACAGTGCAGTGGTAACTTGTTGTTTAGACTACACGTCCCAGTGCGCAGAGTGGCAGCTGTACCCCCCTCAAATGCCACTGATTTGGTTGAACAGTGGCCACCAGGATGGAGGGGGCAGGAGCAAGGGTGGAAAACAGAAAGATTGAGTGTTTATGAATGGGCACAGAATGATTGGATCAATAGATACCGGTGTGCCCCATAGGAAGCAGCTTGCTATAGGGGCACACCAAGAAGACAAGGCTAGAGAGCCAACAAAGAACCCCAGAAGAGGAGGTTCAGGGCTGCTCTGTGCAACACTATTGCAGGTAAGTATAATATGTTTAATATCTTAATATGTAGCGCCCACCACCTCTAGGTGGGTGCTAACAGGTTATATTTAGGACAAATTGCCAGTACCTTACTGTTTCTTTGTTTAGGCCTGGTGGGTTGATCTGGGTTTGGGAGGAGCAGTAGAATAGAGGGGGGTGTGACCACCTGTTCTTCACCCTGGAAGACCTCCTTTGCTTCACCAGGATAATGTTTTGGAAAGAAGGCGGGTGAAGGGACTGAAGAGCAGGCAGTGTATATGGCCCTGGCCCAATCATTAATTTGTATGGGCAGGAGCGAGACATACATATATACTGAGGTCACATGGTCCTAGGGGGAGATGGGAAGAGACTGGGTCCAGAGAAGCTTCACAATGTGACCTTCAGGAGCAGGCTCAAAGGCCTGGGGTTTCAGAGGCCCCAGCGCCAGAGAGCAGGAACCTAACCGGAAGGCCTGAGGGTTCAGAGACCTCAGAGCTGGATGGTTCCAGTCTACAATCTGCACCAGAAACCCTGGGAAAATAAACCAGGCATCCCGGCTGGGATGGACCGTTGCACATTGACCGGGAAGTAGCTGCCAAGCGGACAGAGTAGACCGGGGGTGCCTGGACTTTCCTGAACTGGCCTCCTGGGGAGGATTTGCAGGAGGCGAGAGATGCAGGTGAGGCCTGGGACTTCCAGCATTCTAGTTTACCAAGGTGTCTTTCAGAGGGGCATCGGCCAGTTCGTTTAGGGAAAGGGTCTTAGCTACTCAATTTGGAACAAGAAGAAGAGGCAGCTCATACTTCTGCACACTATTAACAACACTATGGACCGCAGAAAGAAAATAAATGTTCATTGTTCAACTGTTCGAATGTGTCTGTTGTTACTCATGTGGGGTGGAAGAACGGGGGTTAAAGCAGCAGTACTGTAATGAACTACAAAAGCAGCTCTCAGGGGAGTAGTGCACTGCAAATAAAAAAAATAGACTTTACAATCAGGTTAAGCACACTCACTAGACTAGATAGATTGGCAGTTCGGAGTGATCGGAAGTCCTCCCCTCTGTGTTTTATGACCAGAGCAGGGAAGGATCCTTTCAAATCAATGGTGCTGAACTGATGATCTGGGGAGCAGGGGATGCTGACTCCCTGGGGGGTGCAGCCCATGCAACAAGAAAAAGTATGATTGGTGGCCACAGCATTCCCACTGAGTTGGTATGTGTTGCGGACTGCACCCCCCCGCCCCCCCCCAAAGTATGCCACTGGAGTAGGGAATAGTTAAAGGACAACTTTAGGAACCCCTCTCCTTCTTAGGCCGCCTTGTGTGCAGTTTACCCTTTTTAAAATGTATTCTGTGTAGCCGGTTACCTTGTCGACTGCGTCGATCCCCAGCTCCCCCCGACCGCTGCTGGGATCCATGTAAACAGCGGGCTTTGTGTGCAGCAGCCAGTGTCTAGACCTGAGCTTCCTTGCTGTGCAGCTCAGCATCAGTACAGTTCTGTGTTTGATCACTCGCTCGCTCCCCCTCCCTCTTAGCAAGCGGAAATGAGACCAATCAGGAAAGGCCAGAGTAGGATCATGGGACACATAGTCCCCTTGGGAGCACTACTGACTGAAACTAATGGGACCTGAACTACAGGTCCTACCTTACCATGCAGAAGAAGAAAGGGAAAGAGCTGCATTTCCCAGTCTGTTGAGGACACAGCTTCCTCTTGCTGTGAGTGAGCCTGGAGAGTGTACAGGGTGTACAGAAATTACAAAAACACGTTGAGTCCATATTTCCAGTTCTGGCGACATCACATCCAGCCTGAAGAGCGCACACTGCGACAGAACTTCTGGGTTTTTGGTAACAAAAACTCCTTTCTTGTATTGGTGTTTTTTTTAATTAATAAATTGCAATACTAAACTATAATGGGATCCCTCCTTTATTACTTTTGCTTTCCTTGGAGCAGGGAGGGATGTGCAGTGGTTAACTTAGGGGTAGACAGTGCAAAATCCCTCCTCCCTAGCGCCAATGGTCTTGCTGCCCTCAGGACAATGGGTATCCTGAGACTGAAAAACAACAATAAAAAGAAAAGGGTGCACCGACCTAGCACATTACCTCAATAAAATTTATTCCAAGATAAAAACAGCAATACATATACTCACAAATGTAAATTAAGTAAAGGCATGTCATAGCAAGTGAAAGTGACTGCCTGAAGGTCTAATCAAGTCCATCGCTACTGCAAGAAGACCAGGAGGCATCTAAAAGTGGCTGAAGCATTTCAAGGGTGAACCCTCTTCCTTAGAGCCAGGGTAGGGAAGGAAGGTAAGGCGCTAGGTCGGTGCGCCCTTTTCTTTTTATTGGGCGTAGCACTACACCCGTTTTATACGTACTCTTTCATGTGATGTTCAGGTTCTTCAGATCTTCCCCTGGTGGTGGGTGGACCTCAATAGTGCATTAAGCGGTTCCCCATGGGGCGCACGCCGATGTACGTCGGCAGAATGACACAAACAGGCAAATGGGCATACAGGTACATCCCTTTAAATTTGCCGCCGTGCCATCACATGCGCGCCGCTGGTGGCGCGTGCACATGCCAGCCGGGACCTCCATGAGTCGGATCGCGGGTCCCTCGGACTCGATTGCCGCTGGGACACTCGCGATCCTCTCAGGGGAGGAAGAATGGGGAGATGCTAATGTAAACAAGCATCTCCCTGTTCTGCCTAGTGACAGTGTCACTGATCTCTGCTCCCTGTGATCGGGAGCAGAGATCAGTAATGTGTCACATGTAGCCACGCCCCCCCCACAGTTAGAAACATGCCCCAGGATACACTTAACCCTTACCCTGCCCCCTAGTGGTTAACCTCTTCACTGCCAGTGTCATTTACACAGAAATTATGCATTTGTATAGCACTGATTGCTGTATAAATCACAATGGTCCCAAAAATGTGTCAAAAATGTCCAACATGTCTGCCATAATGTCGCAGTCATGATAAAAATTGCAGATCGCCACCATTACTAGTAAAAAAAAAAATATGAATAAAAATGCCATAAAACTATCCCCTATTTTGTAAACGCTGTAACTTTTGTGCAAAAACAATCAATAAACACTTATTGCGATTTTTTTTTTTTTTTTTTTACCAAAAATATGTAGAAGAATACGTATCGGTCTAAACTGAGGAAAAAAATATTTTTTTTATATATATTTTTGGGTGATATTTATTATAGCAAAATGTAAAAAAGAATCGTTTTTTTTCAAAATTGTCGCTCTTTTTTTGTTTATAGCGCAAAAAATAAAAACCACAGAGATGATCAAATACCACCAAAAGAAAGCTCTATTTGTGGAAAAAAAACAACGTCAATTTTGTTTGGGAGCCAAGTCGCACGACCGCGCAATTGTCAGTTAAAGCGACGCAGTGCCGAATCGCAAAAAGTGCTCTGGTCAGGAAGGGGATAAAATCTTCCGCTGAAACGGTTATACATTTTGAGCCCCCCTCTCCCGCTCCATCGCTGGTGGCTCCATGACACCCTGTACTCACATACTGAGTATCATTCAACCTGGAAGCCTGAGGACATCTTATGATGGAAAGTTAAAACTGAAGAAGACAGAGCTAGAGAAGAGGTGAGAACTGCAACAAGTGTTTTTTTATTTTTTGTTTGCGAGGGTATATTTGAAAAAAAATAAAATAAAATAGCTCATAGCTAGGATTCAAAATCTGCTTGGTGGGATAACATACAGAACAAGAAAAAGGTAGAGTTAGGCTTTGAAGCCCAAGGGCAGATACAAGCAAAAAAATACCCTTGCTGTGGGTTCTCCTCTCCTGAACTGCAAGGGTTAAATGCTCATCTGTAGAGGCATAAAGGTGTAATACTTACCTTATTCCGTGCTCCGGTAGCTACCTCCATTCTAATTCTTCAGCTCGCCGATTATTAGCTATGGTTCAAAACCGGCACAGTAAAAAAAATGTAAATGATATGCGGAAAGTGATCAATTACCAAGAATTTCTACATTTAAATACTGAATATATGCACTGTATGTCCACCTTATTGCTTTATAACCCCTTACTGATGCTTTCCAGCAGCCCCTTTAAGTGGATTTTAACACTGGGAGGGGGCGTTTCTGATCATGTGACCACTGTGATGGGTTGTCACATTTACAGGGCCTGTCCGCAAATGGTGACCGGAAGCCGTCAGCACACAACAGCAGAGCCCCATGGGCGCATATATGGAGCACCTGGTACACACAGTTCATCTTACTTGAAGTACTCTTTGAAACATTTAATAGATAAGAGCGTCTTATGTAAAAAATGCATTGGCTATATTTGATGCTCTTAAACATTAAATATTCCAAAATTCCTTCAAGTGAGATGAACTTTTGTACCAGGTGCTCCTATATACACATCCATGAATTTACTTTCCTGGGGGATCAGGAAGAAATTGATGTTTCCCTGGTTGGAGCAAATTGGACCGTGATTTATAAGAGGTTATTTTTTGCCTTCCTTTGGATCAGCTGTGGGTATAAGGCTCTGCATATGGAGGTTTTCTTTTTTTTTCTATTTATTATTTATGTATTTGTTTTATTTATTTATTATTTATATTTATTGTTATATTATTTTATTTATTTATTTTTAAAAATCTATTTATTTATTTTTAAAAATCTATTTATTTATTTTGCCTTTATTTTTATTTTTTATTTTTTGGCTGAACTAGAGGGACAATTTTATTATGTAACTACAGTATGTTACCCTGGGAACAGAGTAATTCCATTATTGGGTCATATACAGTATTTATAGACAGAACACATAGATTTGCAACAAATGTGTATATTATTTACAAGCACTTTTCTAAAATTAAATGTGCAATTTATAGAAATGGGTTGTCAAGGGATATACACTTGAACAAAGGTATACAAATGGCATAAGATTCAGAATGTAAATTGTCCTAGGTTCCCACACATATCATGTGATGTCAGCAAGCCTAGGAGATCCTAGGTGACACTCTATAGCAGTGTTTCCCAAAAGTTTTAGTAAAAATAATTTCAGGGCTTGTGGAACTCCCAGTTGGAAGAATGTCCCTTACATTGGTGGCCAGTGGGAAGAATGTCCCTTACATTGGTGGCCAGTGGGAAGAATGTCCCTTACATTGGTGGTCAGTGGGAAGAATGTCCACCTTACACTGGTGATCAATAGGAAGAATGTCCACCTTACACTGGCGATCAGTGGGAAGCAGTGGCAGCAGTTTTGCTGCAGCAGGTTCTATACACAGAACAGATGCACCACTTTATAGGCAGACTAAGGGGACCCCTCAGGCACTATATTTGAAGGAATTTTTCATTTTTATTATTTTACTTCAAGCATAATGAAAAGCACTGCTCTTTTCAAAACAATATTTAAGAAAACATTTTTTTGCATTGATAATATCAATGCAATTTTTTTTTTAAATATTGTTTTTAACCACTTACCCACTTGGCACTTAAACCCCCTTCCTAACCAGACATTTTAAATGACAATTACTCAGTCATTCAACATTGTACCCATATAAAATTTTTGTCATTTTTGTCATATAAATAGAGTTTTCTTTTGGTGGTATTTAATCACAGCTAGGTTTTTTTATTTTTTGCGCTATAAATGAATAAAGACCGCAAATTATGTAAAAACATGCATTTTTCTTCCTCCTGTTATAAAATTGAGCAAATTAGTAATTGTTCTTCATAAATTTTATGCAAAATATATACTGCTACATATCTTTGGTAAAAATAACCCAAATCAGTGTATCTTGTTTGGTCTTTGTGAAAATTAGTTCACAATCTATGGTGCCAATCACTGAAAATTGATCACACCTGATGTACTGATGGCCTATATCATTTTTTGAGACACTAACAATCCAGGAAAGTACAAATACTCCCCAAAATGTATTGGGGAATATATGACCCCTTTTTAGAAAGTGACATTCCAAGGTATTTACTAAGAGGCATGGTGAGTTATTTGAAGTTGCATTTTTTCCCCACAATTCTTTGCAATATTAAGATTTTTTTTCTTTTTTTTATGCAAAATTGTCATATTAATAGGTTATTTCTCCCACACAGCATAGGAATACCACAAATGACACCCCAAAATTAATTCTGCTACTCCTCCTGAGTATGGCAATACCACATGTGTGAGACTTTTACAAAGCCTGACCACATAGAGAGCCCCAACATACAGGGAGCATCATCAGGTGTTCTAGGAGCATGAATTACACATATAATTTCTTGACTACCTCTTGCAATTTTGAAGGCCCTGGAGCACCAGGAAAATAGAAACGCCTGAAAAATTTTGGAAAGCAAACACCCCAACGTATATGCTATGAGGCTTAATGAGTCTTTTGAACATGCCATTTTTTTCCACAAGTTCTTGTAAAATGTGGAAAGAAAATGAAAACGTGTTTTTTTTACATAAAGTTGTCCATTTATACAATATTTCTAACACATAGCATGTACATAGTAAAAATTACACCCCAAAATATATTCTGTTACTCCTTTTGAGTATGGTGGTACCACATATGTGAGACTTTTACCCAGCCTGGCCACATAGAGAGGCCCAACATGCAGGGAGCACCATCAGGCGTTCTAAGGGCATAACTTTAAAATCTAATTTGACACTTTTACACTTTCTGAGTCTCTGTAGTGGCACTTATGGGGCACTGTAGTGGCATGGATGTAGCAGGGATGAGCACTGATGAGGCATGAATGAGGCATAAATGAGCCATGGATGGGGATGGATGAGCCGTGGATGGGGATGGATGAGCATGGATGGGGATAGATGAGCCGTGGATGGGGATGACTGAATCATTCGGCTATGGCGCGGTTGTTAACTGGTTAAAAGAGCCGTGATTTTAATGATGCTTAAAGTGAAACAAGAAAAGTGAAAAATTCCTTTAAATATAGTGCCTGAGGGTTCCCCTTAGTCTGTCTGTAAAGTGGTGCATCTGTATCCTGTATAAAACCTGCTGCAGCAAAACTGACATATCTAAAGAAAAAAAAAAAGACCTTTAAATAGATTTTCCTGGCTACAAAAAAGCCATTGCTGGCAATAGAAAAATGTAAAAAAAAAAAACGGCGTGAGGTACCGCCCCATTCCACGCCAAAATAAAAAAAAAAAGTGTGGGGTGCCCCCTAAGGGTCTGGTATGGATTTTGAGGGGAACTCCCATGCCAAAAAAAAGAAAAAAATGACATGGGGTCCCCCCCCCAAATTACATGCCTGCCTCCTCTCCGAGCACACAGCTGCCACATGTTGATGGGGGCAAGGACCTCTCTGCCCGACAACCCTGGAGCCAGATCCCAGCCCCCCATGTGAATGAGTATGGGGTACTGTACATTGTACCCCTACACAATCATCAATCACTATGCCTGCCACACAGGCATACCCCCCCCCCCCCAAAAAAAAACGCTCTGCCTGAAAGAAAGGCTCACCGCCAAATGTTTGCTCCGCAAGGTGACAGTTCGTAAATAGGTAAGGAGCAGGGCATCAGTCGATGACAACACAGGGGAGTGGGCAACCAGGTGGCCCCGCCCCCTACCTATTTAAGCACTGTCAGACAGAGGAGCAGGCATTCAGCGGTCCGGCAGTCAGTCTTTCTCATGGGCAGAGCATTTTTAATTTTTTTTCCAGGTCTGGCGGTACAGCGGGTGTCGTGATTGACGATGGATCTACATCTTCATAAAGGAAATGTCAAAAACCGTCTCTTGTCTTTATTTTTGACACTTTTTTTGGTGCATGAGTATGGGTACTATGTACCCCACCCTCATTCCCATAGGGGGGACCGGGACCTGGGGACCCCCTTGTTAAAGGGGGCTTCCAGTTTTCAATAAGTCCCCTGCTTGCAGACCCCCACAACCACCGCCCAGGGTTGTCAGGAAGAGGTCCTTGTCCCCATATCAGAGCCACCCCTGCCCCAAAGCCCCCCCCCCCATGTTGAGGGCATGTGGCCTGGTATGGTTCAGGAGGGGGCGCTCGCTCATCCCCCCCTTTCCTGACCTGCCAGGCTGCGTGGTCAGATAAGGGCCTGGTATTTACTGGGGGGGGGGGACCCCATGCATTTTTTTAAATTTTTTTTTGTATTGCTGGCAATGGCTCACAACTGCGAGTCAATTTCAATGTCATGTTTTTTCTTTAGGTATGGCGGTTTTGCTGCAGCAGGTTCTATACTGAACCTGTACGGCACTGTACAGGTAGACTAAAGGGGACCCCAAGGCACTATATTTAAAGGAATTTTGAATTTTTATGGTTTCACTTTAGGTATCATTAAAATCATTGCTCCTTTAAAAACTATAATTTAAAAATAAAAATTGCATTGATACATGTTCCCCAGGGCAGTAACCCCATACCCTATACCCATATGAGCCTTCAAAATGGGGACTTTTGATTTTTGATGTTTGGGTCCCTTAGGCTTTAATAGACTTTGCCGTTCAGGGCCAAACTTTTTCTCTGTTTGGGAGTTCTGGCGCGAACTGAACCGGGGGTGTTCAGCCCATCACTACTGCTCATTGCTCAATAGTATTCCCTTTCCCTTTTATGTACAGAGGTAAAGGAATGAGTGGAGGAGCTGGGCCAGCACAGGCAGCAATTAGAGACAACCAGATTTAATTTAATCTTTAATTTAATTTAATTCAAGATTAAAGCAGGCTGTGTATTCAACCTTAAACTTCTGAGAACCAGAATATTGACTCATGGGCTGTTCCCACTGTTGGGCCTGAACAGTGTAGAGCTTGTGGTTCTGATAGTCAGCAGTAAAGTAGCACAGAAGTGATTTTACTGGAGCATGTAAAGGGAAGAACACTCCGGTCAATGCCACGTAAGGAAGCTTGTTTGCATACATTTCCCAGCAAGCATTGCCTGAAGTCTCCTAACCTGTACTAGCTACTCCTGTGATTCCAGCAGACCGGGCGGAAACCCCTTTTAAACCACAGTCGTGAATTCATTTTTATTTTAGCCTATACATATGTAGTGTTGGGTGTGTTTACATTAGCTGTGTTTGCTAGTTTATGAATTTAACTCAGATGCCTCAGTGTCTTGGCTTCATATCAGGTCTCCATCGGAGAAAAAAAACAGCATCTAGAACTGTAAAAACATTCGGAAAGTGGAAAAAGCCCAGAGGGCCAATTCACTGGGCTGCAAACACAGAGAACGAAACACAACCTATTTATAAAACACAAGATGGAAATTTATTAGAGTGGGCAAATAGCAAACATTAGAGACTCACGGCAACAGTATGGCAAAAGGATACTGGAATATATACAGGCTGAGTAAACCCTCTAGGAAATTAAAAAAGACAAAATGCTAAGCTAGCATGGAATCTAATGAGTGTAAGGTTACTTAAAGGAAATATATTAGTGTTGCATCTCTAGTGCAGGGATAGGCAACCTTTGAGAGGTGGAGATCTACCGGAACAACATCCAAGAGATCAAAACTCGCCCTTTTTTTTTTTTTTTTTTTCAAGAAATGAATTAGCAAGCCCCCAATAAAAAATAAAGACAACATGAAGAAAACTTAGAAAGATCTAATAAAATGAATATAAAAAATAAATAAACTCAGTCTACCTGAAAATTCACGGATGTTCACAATTTTGCATGTCTGGGGAGTAATTGGTCACCCCTACAAGTCTGAGGCAGAACATCTGGTACTGCAGGCTGATTTGCTCGACTAGTCTTAGGCCTAGCTATCTACTCTTAAGCCTCATACACACGATCGGACTTTGTACAAACTTTCCCGTGGATTTTTGTACAAAGGGTGTCAGCCGAGAACTTGTATTGCATACACACAGCAGGACTTTTTCAGCCAACTTTCACCAAATCATGTGGTTTTTCTGCTCTTTACCGCCACCTTTGGTCAACTTCTGTATTGTTGTCTGATCTTTTGCATTGGTTCTGAGCATGCCTGTTTGTACTTTGTACAAAAGTCCTATGGTTTTCTGTACACACGATCAGACTTTGCTCCATCTGACTTTTGTTGCCAGAAAGTTTGTCCGTTCGCACAGCCAACAAAAGTCAGATGAAAACCGAAAAAGTTTGTCCGATGGAGCGTACACACAGTCGGATGTTGCCTTAAAACAGCTAATTTGCATGTTTGTTGTCAAAAAGTCTGATCGTGTGTATGGGCCTTTTTTTCTGACATGTGTTAAGGCCCATACACACGATCAAACTTTTTGACAACAAACATGCAAATTAGATGTTTTAAGGCAACATCCGACCGTGTGTACGCTCCATCGGACAAACTTTTTCGGTTTTCATCTGACTTTTGTTGGCTGTGCGAACGGACAAACTTTCTGGCAACAAAAGTCCGATGGAGCAAAGTCTGATCGTGTGTACAGAAAACCATAGGACTTTTGTACAAGGTACAAACACGCATGCTCAGAACCAATGCAAAAGATCAGACAACAATACAGAAGTTGACCAAAGGTGGTGTTAAAGAGCAGAAAAACCACATGATTTGGTGAAAGTTGGCTGAAAAAGTCCTGCCGTGTGTATGCATCACAAGTTCTCGGCTGACGCCCTTTGTACAAAAATCCACAGGAAAGTTTGTACAAAGTCCGATCGTGTGTATGAGGCTTAAGTAGTATGCAGGGCACTGTAAAGCCTCATACACACAATCGGACTTTGTACAAACTTTCCGGTGGACTTTTGTACAAAGGGCATTGGCCGTAAGTTTGTATTGCATACATACGATCTGACTTTTTAGGCAACAAACACGAACGTAGTGATGTTTCAACGTACTGACAACACTTCAAAAGAGGACCTGCAATTACTCCAGCCCCACCTTTGGTCAACTTCTGTATTGTTGTCTGATCTTTTGCATTGGTTCTGAGCATGCGTGTTTGTAAAGTCCGATGGTTTTCTGTACACACGATCAGACTTTGCTTCATCAGACTTATGTTGTCAAAAAGTTTGTCCGTTCGCACAGCCAACAAAAGTCCGATGAAAACCGAAAAAGTTTGTCTGATGGAGCGTACACACGGTTGGATGTTGCTCCAAAACAGCTAATTTGCATGTTTGTTGTCAAAAAGTCTGATCGTGTGTACGGGCCTTAAATCTTGCCACAGGTTCTCAATTGGATTTAGGTCTGCACTTTAACTCTAAAGGCCCATACACACGATCAGACTTTTTGAAAACAAAATGCAAATTAGCTGTTTTGGAGCAACATCCGACCGTGTGTATGCTCCATCGGACAAACTTTTTCGGTTTTCATCTGACTTTTGTTGGCTGTGTGAACGGACAAACTTTCTGGCAACAAAAGTCCGATGGAGCAAAGTCTGATCGTGTGTACAGAAAACCATAGGACTTTTGTACAAAGTACAAACACACATGCTCAGAACCAATGCAAAAGATCAGACAACAATATAGAAGTTGACCAAAGATGGCGGTAAAGAGTAGAAAAACCACGTGATTTGGTGAAAGTTGGCTGAAAAAGTCCTGCTGTGTGTATGCAATACAAGTTCTCGGCCGACACCCTTTGTACAGAAATCCAAGGGAAAGTTTGTACAAAGTCTGATCGTGTGTATGAGGCTTAAAGGCCCATACACAAGATCAGACTTTTTGACAACAAACATGCAAATTAGCTGTTTTGGAGCAACATCCGACCGTGTGTACGCTCCATCGGACAAACTTTTTTGGTTTTCATCGGACTTTTGTTGGCTGTGCGAACGGATAAACTTTCTGGCAACAAAAGTCCGATGGAGCAAAGTCTGATCGTGTGTACAGAAAACCATCGGACTTTTGTACAAAGTACAAACAGGCATGCTCAGAACCAATGCAAAAGATCAGACAACAATACAGAAGTTGACCAAAGATGGCGGTAAAGAGCAGAAAAACCATGTGATTTGGTGAAAGTTGGCTGAAAAAGTCCTGCCGTGTGTATGCAATACAAGTTCAGGGCCGACGCCCTTTGTACAAAAATCCAAGGGAAAGTTTGTACAAAGTCCTATCGTGTGTATGAGGCTTTAAGGCCCATATACATGATCAGCGGAGGGCACCGGAGCACGATGGGAGGGGGGTGGTTCTCTCCCGCCACCGATAAAAGGGATCTTGTGGCGAATCCACCACAGAGACCACTATTATTGGAAACCGGATTTCCGGCCCAAAGAAGAGGATACCGGGGTTATGGTAGCTAGCTGCGATATTCCTCTTCAAATTAAGGACGTATGTTCTAATATTAATAGTACACTATACTAAAAGTGCATATATACTATACTTTAAATACTAAATAAATACTTATAATACTTTGTACTATAATATACTTGAAATACTATACTTTAATGTGACCTTTTCCAGCTATAAACATCTGACTTCCTATGTCTGTAGATGAAGCTATTTATTTTGCAAATACCTGGCTTGTTTTAAGACCAATCTCCAGGGAAACAGCTATTTAGATGAATTACATATACAATAGCTATTTTACCTTCCCAAAGGATTTGTATTCATGTCCATCCAGTTCTGAGATTTACACAGCTCTGCCACACAGCGCAGCCAGGTGGATGACACCACCTACACTTAAAAATATGGAGATGTCCATTTCCCCAACCCCAGCCTGCTGAATGGACAGTGAAAGATCAACAGCGTACTGATGAGCTATCCATCTACTCATTCTGCTCCCTCCTTATCCTTGTCAGCACAACTGATTGGCTCCCACATTTGCTCCTCCTGTCTGAGTGCAGCTATATAAGGGATACAGACCCAGACTCTAGTTGCACTTAAAATAATATAATTAAAAGAGAATTATGGGGATAATTTTTTATTTGAGAATTATACTTACCTAGGTGGATGCAGCATTGATCCGAGGCTGAGAGCTGAGCGATCTAGCACCGCTGATTGCTCGGTTCTCAGAGCTCCCAGAGCGGAGAGCTGGTGACTGTCAGTCATTGGCTCTCTACTCTGCCCCCCCCCCCCAATGCTCACTGGGACGCTGGGCTGTGGAGGGGGCAGGAGCAGCCAGTTTAGGCTCCCAGCAGCTTTTTGAGAGGCTGAACCGGGTTCCGGTCCAGGCATGTGGGCGTACCCTGCCCATATTGTCCTGTTCTCTCCCAAGCTTGGACCGGGTCTGTGACGTCAGCTGACAGGGAGCTTCAAGAGGAAGTAAAGGCAGGCAAAGAAAAAAAAACACACCCTGTGACTTCCGGGTATCATGGCTCCGGCACTGTGACTGCCTGACGCGGGAGCCGTCACTAACGGTATGATCGCCATAAGCAGCTGCATGCTCAGTGTGGCTGCACGCCGCTGTCTAGGCCGCATGCGCCGTTGACATTGGTGACAATCTTTTGCAAATATCTCCTAAACTGTGTAGGTTTAGGAGATATTTGTTGCACCTACAGGTAAGCCTTAATCTACAACCACTTTCAGCCCGCTGTCTGCTGAAAATGGGTCACAGGAGTGCAGGACAAACTGCGCTCCTGTGATCCACAGGAGAAGTATGGCCAAACAAGTTTCGCCTTTACTTCTCCTTTAATGATTTATCAGTCAACACCTAACTGCATTACCTGTCTTTAAAACTTGAGCGCTGCATTACAGGAAAATGTAACTGTTGCCCAATTTACCTTTTTTTTTCCTTTTGGTCCCAACATTTAAGGGGTCTAATAATAAAACATTTGTTGGGCGAATGTCACACACTTTTGTGCATGCTGCGTGAATTCTGGCTGTAATTTTTCCAAAAATTAGCTCCCTCTAGTGGCCAATATGCAGTATAGTTTTCTGAAATACCTTAATGAGAAAATATACCGCACTTTGACCACTAGATGGAGCCAAAGATCATAGGGATTACACTATTAGAGAAATTATGAATGTGGTTGACATTCATTCAACCAATAGTTTAATGGACCCCCAAGTGTCACCAAAAGAGGATGCAAGGGGAGCAGCAAGGGACACGCTACACCGGAACCTGGTCCCATTTTCCTAAAATAATCCAAGTGCTTTACAAAAGAAGTGCCAAAGGTTGCATCATGCCTTGTCATAATGTGCTGGTAAGTCCTGACACCTCTATGTGCATTCTGATCAGCTGCATGGTGTGATTCCCATATCTCCTGGAGAAAGGCAAAACCATCAAGTGTGTTACTATCTCCTCGATTTAGCAGATTCTAATGCCGCGTACACACATAGCCGACTATCCGGCGGACTTAGTCCGGAGGACTTCCCGCCGGACTGTCCGCCGGACTTTCCGAACGGGCTACTTGCCCACACACGGCACTTTTTCAGCGGACTAATACGGCGTACTAAGTCCGCCGGACTATCCGCTGTACTTTGGAAATGAACGGACTCGCCCACACACGCGGAGTAAAGTCCGCTCATTTTGAGCGCGTCTCCAGGTAGCCGGGGCCAGCAAAGGAGGCGTCGCTGGCCCCGCCACCTGGTATGGACTTAAAGGGGAACCCCAACGCCGAAAAAATCGGTGTGGGGGTCCCCCCAGGTCCACATCAGACCCTTGTCCGAGCACGCTACCCGGCCGCCCAGAAAAGGGGGGATGAGCGAGCGCCCCCCCCCCCCTCCTGGGCCATACCAGGCCACGTGCCCTCAACATGGGGGGTGCCTTGGGGAAGGGGGGCCGTGCGGCCCCCCCACCCCAAAGCACCTTGTCCCCATGTTGATGAGGACAAGGGCCTCTTCCCGACAACCCTGGCCGTTGGTTGTCGGGGTCTGCAGGCGGGGGGCTTATCCGAATTTGGGAGCCCCCTTCAATAAGGAGGATGCTGGGACTGTGACATCATAATAGGCGGTGTCCCTATATAAGTCGCCACGCGCCATGTCCCGGTCATTGTGAGCAGAAAGAGCGACGAGGCAACATCTGAAGAGAAGAGGAGAAGAACAGAAGACGTCGACAGCGGCGACGGTGGCGACAGAAGACCGCGCCTGTAAAAGAGCTAGAAGAAGGCACGGTGGCCCGGCAAGAAGAACCGAAGAGGGGGACAAGACCCCCGAAGTCGGAAGAAGAGGGCGGCGGCGAGGAAGAAAGCCAGTCTGGCGAGAACACCCCCAAAGACGGAAGACCCCCAGAGCTGTGCAATAAACTATTTTAACCCTTGTGTGTTGTGTTTTTTTTTAACTTTTTTTTACAGGTGAATGGGTAGGGGTACATTGTACCCCATACTCATTCACATAGGGTGGGGGGCCGGTATCCAGGGGCCCCCTTATTGAAGGGGGCTCCCGGATTCCGATAAGCCCCCCCGCCCGCAGACCCCGACAACCAACGGCCAGGGTTGTCGGGAAGAGGCCCTTGTCCTCATCAACATGGGGACAAGGTGCTTTGGGGTGGGGGGGGCGCGCGGCCCCCCCTTCCCCAAGGCACCCCCCATGTTGAGGGCACGCGGCCTGGTACGGCTCGGGGGGGGGGGGGGCGCTTGCTCGTCCCCCCTTTCCTGGCCGGCCGGGTAGCGTGCTCGGACAAGGGTCTGATGTGGACCCGGGGGGGACCCCCACACCGTTTTTTCAGCGTTGGGGTTCCCCTTTAAGTCCACACCAGGTGACGGGGCCAGAGACGCCTCCTTCGCTGGCCCCGGCTACCTGGAGATGCGCTCAAAATGAGCGGACTTTTCTCTGTGCGGGAAAAGTCCATTCATTTCAAAAGTACGGCGGACTGGCATACCAACGGCCGGATTGTCTGCCGAAATGCGAGTCCGGCGGGAAGATTGGAGTGCAAAAATACTTTCTAAGTCCGCCGTACTTTTTGGTAAAAAAAGTCCGCCGGAGGCTACACACGGGCGGATTGTCCGGCGGACTTGAGTTTGCCGGACTTTTCCACCGGATTGTTTGATCGTGTGTACGCGGCATAAGAATCAGCTATATGGCATCTGTATGTATCATTATTGTATCCTATCAGCAAAGGTACAATGCTTAAGACTCCTCTCCAATCCGTCTACCAGTAAAACTTCAAGACCCATCCTAGCTGCAGTACAAGGCCACAGACCAGGCACTAGACGTGTGCTGTTGGTTTTGTTCCGAATTGAAATGCGGACAAATGTTTCATTATTCAGAAATTCGGATGTATCCAAATTTTCGAATTACAATAGTGACGAATTTGAACAAATCCGAAATAACGAATAAAAATTTCGGACGAAATTTTAATAGTTTTCGATTTGGATTCAAATTTGAATAGTTTTCGAATCAGATTCAAATTTCAGAAGAGAATAAAATAGAATAGAAAGTAAAGGAATATAATATAATATAATATAATATAATAGAGTAGAACAGAACAGAATAGAAAATAAAAGAATAGAAAAAAATTGAATTTAAAAAAAGGGATAGAATAGAAGAGTAAAGAGTAAAACATAACAAAATAGAATAGAAAATAAAAGAACCAAAAAAAATAATAGAATAGAAAATAGAAAGAATAGAATAGAATAAAAAATTGAAAATAATAGGATAGAATAGAAAGAATATAACAATGTAACCATTTTCTGAAGTCTACATTTCGAATAGAATAAAATAGAACATAACCATCATCTGAAATTCAAATTTCGAATAGAATAAATTTGAATTGGAATAGAATAGAAAATACTAGAATAGAAGAGAATAGAATCGAATAAACAATAGAAAAGAATAGGATAGAACAGAAAGAAAATTAATTTAGAATTTTGAATGAATTTTTTGAATTTTGAATTTCAAAAAGAATAAATTCGAATTTGGAATAGAATAAATTTGAATTCAAATAGAATTCAAAATAATAGAATATAATAGAAAAGAACAGACTAGAAAATAAAAAAATTGAATAGAAAAAAAACAAAGAATAAAAAAATAAAATAACCATCTTCCAAAATTCGAATTTCAATAAGCTTGATTTCAAATGGAATCCGATTCGAATTTGAATGAAATTAGAAAAATTTTAATCAGTTTGAATTTGAATAAATTAAACTAATTCCAAAAATGAACTAAACAAATTTAACTAAACAAATTTATGTAAATAGTGAATTGAAACTAAATATTTATAATGCATATTTTTAATTTGCACATCTGTATACACGGCAGATCCGATGCTGAATATCTTTATTGAATAGCCACTGGTTGTCAACCAACCCTCTACCTCATACGTGTTTTTCTCTAAGAACCTAAAGTGGTTGTAAACCTCAGACATGAAATATGAACAAAGCATATTTCTCTATATTGTTTACTCATCTCAATCCAGGGCACTAAGTGTCATTTCTGTCTGCTGCTTCATTCCTCTGCTATCTGCATAAGTCAATTCTGACAGGTTTTCCTGACACCAAGAGAAACAAGGTGACATAGGAGGGAGCTCCATCTGAGCCTCAGCTCTATTCCCGTGTAGTGTGTGAAGGGGGTGTGTCACTTTCCTCCAATCAGCTCTCCTCGCTAAGCTCTGCAGAGCTCTACCCTTTTTTGAATTCTCAGACAAGCTTTATAAATTCTGGACTTTGAACAGATGTAGAAAAGAGAAGCCTGCAGATAATCAGAAACAACTTATATAGGAGGATTTGTTTCATCTCTATGTATCACCTGAGGATAGTCACTTCATTTAGTACATGTAAGGGTTTACAACCACTTTAACTACAGAGTTTGCAGAGACAAGAAGGCTTTCAGATACATTTTTTTTAATACTGTAATTTATATTTGCAGTATTAAAAAAAAATTAAAACTTTTTTTTACATCTTTACTCATTTGTCAGGTTATATTAAAAAAAGGTGGATTTTTATTTGAACAATGTACCAAACAAAAGCTTTATAAGTCCTTAACCACTTTCAGGCCGGACCATTTTGCTGGTCAATGACCAGAGGTCTTTTTACAATTTGGCACTGCGCTGCTTTAACTGGTAATTGCGCGGTCATGCAATGTTGTACCCAAACAAAATTTGCGTCCTTTTCTTCCCACAAATAGAGTTTTCTTTTGATGGTATTTGATTGCCTCTGCGATTTTTATTTTTTGCGATATAAACGTAAAAAGACCGCAAATTATGAAAAAAAATGATATTTTCTACTTTTTGTTATTAGAAAAATCCAATAAACTCAATTTTAGTCATACATTTAGGCCAAAATGTATTCAGCCACATGTCTTTGGTAAAAAAAAAGTCAATAACTGTATATTTATTGGTTTGCGCAAAAGTTGTCACATCTACAAACTAAGGTACGTTTTCTGGAATTTACGCAGCTTTTAGTTTACGACTGCCTATCTCATTTCTTGAGGTGCTAAAATGGCAGGGCAGTACAAAACCCCCCCAAATGACCCCATTTTGGAAAGTAGACACCCCAAGCTATTTGCTGAGAGGCATGTTGAGTCCATGGAATATTTTATATTTTGCCACAAGTTGCGGGAAAATTACAAACTTAAATTTATTATTTTTTTTTCACAAAGTTGTCACTAAATGATATATTGCTAAGAAAATTGATAAGTGGCATGTTGAGCCCATTGAATATTTTATTTTTTTGCCTCAAGCGATTGAATAATGACAAAAAAATTTTTTTTTTTTTTTTTTTACACAAAGTTGTCACTAAATGATATATTGCTCACACATAAGGGCGTAAATTTTTGATTTCACTTCTCACTACCTATTACAGTTTTGAAGGCCATAAAATGCCAAGATGGCACAAAACCCCCACAAATGACCCCATTTTAGAAAGTAGACACCCCAAGCTATTTGCTGAGAGGCATGTTGAGTCCATGGAATATTTTATATTTTGCCACAAGTTGCGGGAAAATTACAAACTTTAATTTTTTTTTTTTTTTCACAAAGTTGTCACTAAATGATATATTGCTCACGCATGCCATGGGCATATGTGAAATGACACCCCAAAATAAATTCTGCTGCTTCTCCTGAGTACGGGGATACCACATATGTGGGACTTTTTGGCCTAGCTGCGTACGGGGCCCCGAAAACCAAGCACCGCCTTCAGGCTTTCTAAGGGCGTTACAGTTTTGAAGGCCATAAAATGCCAAGATGGCACAAACCCCCCCCCAAATGACCCCATTTTGGAAAGTAGACACCCCTAAATTTAGGGGTACACTAGTGAGACTAGGTAATAAATGGCGGGTGCCCTGAAACTATAAAAAAATAACTAACCAACCAGCATCATCTGTAACAGTTATATGGTGATCACTGGTGAAAGGGTTAACTAGGGGGCAATCAGGGGGCTTTATGCGGTAGTATATGGGGGTCCCTGGCGCTATAAAAAGCTGCGGCGAACCTAAATACCTACCTGCCTAACTAGCGTCACCTGTGACACTAATACAGCGATCAGAAAAATGATCGCTTATCAGGCTGGGTTCACACTGGAGCGATGCGGGAACGCCACGAATCCGCGGTGGGTTCCCGCATCGCATGCCTCCCGGCGGCAGTTCACACTGCCCTATGCGAACTGCTGGGAGTGTCAGTGAAATGTTAATGACACCCCCAGATCAGTTCGCATATCGCAGTGCGATCTGCAAACTCGGATCGCATGGTGTGAACACCCATGTGATCCGATTCTGCTGCGGACCAAAAAAAGGGTCCCGTGCGAATTTGCGGGGGGTGCGGCGGGTGCGACGCAAATTCAGCCATACTATCTGTATGGCTGAACTCGAATCGCACAGAGATCGGATGTGATTTGCACTGCAGTGCGGTGTGAATCACATCCGTTCTCATAAACCGCTGCAATGTGAACCCAGCCTTAGTGACACTGGCGACGGGGGGTGATCACGGGGTTAAACCTTTATTGGGGGGGTTAGGGGGGGTACCTTAGCACTAAAGGGGGCTAACCCTAACTGCCCTAACAGTTATTACAGTCACAAATGACACCCGCCGGGTAATCAGGGGGTTAAACCTTTATTAGGTAATAAATGGAGGGTGCCCTGAAACTATAAAAAAATAACTAACCAACCAGCGTCACCTGTAACAGTTATATGGTGATCACTGGTGAAAAGGTTAACTAGGGGGCAATCAGGGGGCTTTATGCGGTAGTATATGGGGGTCCCTGGCGCTATAAAAAGCTGCGGCGAACCTAAATACCTACCTGCCTAACTAGCGTCACCTGTGACATTAATACAGCGATCAGAAAAATGATCGCTTATTAGGCTGGGTTCACACTGGAGCGATGCAGGAACGCCATGAATCCGCGGCGGGTTCCCGCATCGCATGCCTCCCGGCGGCAGTTCACACTGCCCTATGCGAACTGCTGGGAGTGTCAGTGAAATGTTAATGACACCCCCAGATCAGTTCGCATATCGCAGTGCGATCTGCAAACTCGGATCGCATGGTGTGAACACCCATGCGATCCGATTCTGCTGCGGACCAAAAAAAGGGTCCCGTGCGAATTTGCGGCGGGTGCGGCGGGTGCGACGCAAATTCAGCCATACTATCTGTATGGCTGAACTCGAATCGCACAGAGATCAGATGTGATTTGCACTGCAGTGCGGTGCGAATCACATCCGTTCTCATAAACCGCTGCAATGTGAACCCAGCCTTAGTGACACTGGCGACGGGGGGTGATCACGGGGTTAAACCTTTATTGGGGGGGTTAGGGGGGTACCTTAGAACTAAAGGGGGCTAACCCTAACTGCCCTAACAGTTATTACAGTCACAAATGACACCAATGCAAAAAAAATGACATTGGTGTCACTGTGACTGGGGGGCAGGGGTAATTGGGGGGGTGATCGGGGGGGTGTGAGTGTGCCTAGCATGTTCTACTGTGTAGTGTAGTGTTGGTGCAACTCACCGATCCTCTCTCCTCGGTGTCGGAACGCAAAATACCAACACGGAGGAGAGATTACATCACTTCCTCTCCTGTGTTTACATTACAGGAGAGGAAGTGATGTCACGGAGCATTTCCATTCGTCGGGAGCGATCGCGAGGGGGTGGCCATGAATGAATGGCCGCCCCCTCATCCCGGATCGCTCCCGAACGAATACCGACCGCCGCAGGCACCGGGGGGGTAGCAGTGCAGCCATTGGCTCCTGCTGCTGTTAATCAAATGACGTGGGTGTCGGGCATGGGGCTGAGTCCGGCATTCTGTGTCTATGCAAGCAAATGGTTGACTAGGGAGCATACTTACAGGGTAACCTCCAGGGAGAGCGCTCCTTCCAGGGGGTTTACTGATGCAAAGAGGAGCCGCGAGCGCTGCCGGGGGACCCCAGAAGACGAGGTTCAGGTTCAAACCTCCAATAGCACTGAATGCCCATTCAGAAAGCACGCTGGGTGCAGGCCAGCCCAGCCCAGCCGCTCAATTGCATACTGGGCAAGTTCTGGCCAGTGGTCTATTCCCATGACCCAGTAAGTCAGTGGATCGTTGACTGGAAAGCTCTCCATCTCTGCTTTCGCCCTTAGATAATCGTCCACCATGTGATGCAGATGCTGCTGGTGGGATGTGGAAGCTAACAGCCCTGGGTGGCGAGGACCAAAAACTTCTCCACCGCTCCTCTCTTGATCAACAGAAGCCTCAAAACTACATTCGACACTGTATCCTACCAGAATCGGGAAAAGCATTAGATAAACTCCTCTTTAAGTTGTCCTCAAGAGAGTTCATCTTCTGCCCTCTCTGTGAGGATGGAATGAGTTCTGAGACTTTCCCCTTTTAACGGTGGTCAAGGAGGGTTGCCAACCAATAGTGATCCTTTTCCTTTACACATTGTATTCTTGGGTCCTTTTGTAGGCTTTGAAGCACGAGGGAGCCCATGCAACGCAAATTTGCAGAGGCACGAGAAGCAGACTGTTCGGGGTCACTGAAGATTATAGTATGTGGAACTGCCTCCTCCCAGCCACATACTACTCCCAGGTGCTCTGTGGTGTAGGAACAATGGTGTCTGCATAAAATGGGCCTTGAGAGGAAAGGAAGTCCTCCTCTTCCTCCCGCTGCTCTGCTTGAGTGCCCTGTCCATAATGCCACGCAGTGACAGCAGGAACACAACAGAGATTGTGTCACTGATGCATGCATTGTCATAATCCTTGTGGCCTCTTCAAATGTGACAGTACAGTGGGGGGGGCGTGGCGACCGAGCGCTAAGATGGACGCTTGAGCTGAGAGCTCCGTTCGACCACCAGAGAGAACAACTCTATAACGACTCCATTGGTGACATATTTCCACATAAACCTATCCATAACGTAGGGTAGACACCTTCGCTTCTACCGAAGATGCCAAAAAATAGAAAGAGTCAGCAACCGCCACGGAAACTTCCGAACCTTTTCAAGGCGCACGGAATCTCACAAAATGGCGCCGGTTCGTGCGTGACTGAAAATCAAGAGCAGGCCTCGCAACAATCTCACCTCCGAACGACTTCCCTCAGCGATTCCTCCTCAGGAACGAATAGCCCCACGACTAGAAGCCCAGCCAAACAAAGGCAACGGATATCTTCTCCTGAGGTAAACCGAGCGGACATGGAGGTAAGCGGATCCGCTCCCATAGGCCACGCTATACATCCACCGGCATCCGACCTGATTGCGGCCTACCCCACATCCGATCGACCGGTCTCAGATACGGTCCTTAAGGAGATGCTTATGTCACTCAAAGCCTCCATACAAGCTGACCTCACTGTAGAAATCACGAACTGCCATAGAGAAGTATTGGCACTAGGTAATAGAGTGGACCAAATGGAACGTAACATAGGGGAATGCACAACTTCTTTCAATACTTTAGTAGAGGCCCACAAATCCCATGATGAAGAAATAACATGGCTAAAGAGTAAAGTAGCAGACCTTGAGGACCGCTCTAGGAGGTGCAATATTAAAATCAGAGGTATTCCTGAAGCCATACCTCCAAACCAATTACTGCAGTATGTACACACGCTATTTTCCACCATTATCCCCACATTATCTCCTCAGGAACTGACCATTGACAGGATTCACAGAATCCCCAAGCCAGCATTTCTACCTGAAGGTACCCCTCGGGATGTTTTGCTCAAGATGCATTACTATCATATCAAGGAACAAATTATGACTGCGTTTCGTACTCCAGCGAAATTGTCCATCTCACATGATGGTACCACGCACACAGTTACTACTTTAGCTGAAGGTATCGCACTCCTGCGTCAATGGGGCATACTTCCACAACAAAACCCTCTGGAACCACCTGCAACACAACTACGCCCTATTCCGGATGAGTGGCAAGTAGTTTCACACAGAAGAGCCCCCAAAAATGTCACTGATGGCAGTAAATAATCACACACCGTTGACAAATATGTTCTCTCCCTGGGCACAAGGATTTCTTCATCTTTCCTTGTTCTTACCCCTGACATTTGTCATTTTTGCAGCTTTGTTTGCATATGGATCGCTTATATGATTCTATTTTTATTGTTCTATATGTTATTGTTTATTTTTGTGGTTACACCCTTTGTTCCATTAGCACTGGACCTACACGTGATGGACTCTTCATCCCCTGTTCTACTACATCTCTAAATACCATAGCGGCATCTCTTCTGTCAATCTCCTGGAGCTCAGATGACTCTAATAATTCTCGAAGGATTCTGTGAGTACACTTACACATCTTTTTTTCTTACCTGAAAAATGACCATTACCTTTGTTTCCATTAATGCCAAAGGCCTCAACCACCCTAAGAAACGCTACTGGCTGTGGACAGAAGCTCAGAAATTAAAAGCGGGTATTTTATGTGTACAGGAAACTCATTTTCAACAGGACAACCATCCTAAATGTACACATAAAAACTACCCACATGTATTCCTGGCAAATAACCCGAATAAAAAAAGAGGAGGTGTCCTTCTTGCCATCCGTGACACGGTCTCCTTCCATCTCAAGAAATCCATCACAGCCGACAATGGTCGCTATATTATTCTTCAGGGTGATATTAATTCTAAACCGTACACCATTGTATCCTTATACGCTCCAAACACCCGACAGATTAGGTTTTTAAATAGACTACTCCGTAAAATACAACCTATCCAATACGGCAGTCTCATTCTTTGTGGCGATTTTAACCTCATTGTCGACCCACAACTTGACACTTCTAATGCTAAACGCAACAACAACACCTGCCTAAATACGATCCTGCACTCTGAAAAACTGTACGACGTCTGGCGATGCACACATGGCAACGAGAAAGACTTTACCTTCTTCTCCCATGTACATGGGTCTTATTCCAGAATAGACTTTTTTTTGTCCGATCAATGGACCTTACAAAATGTTTCATCCTCTGAGATACATGATATTACGTGGTCTGACCATTCTGCCATATCACTTTCTATTCATGAGAAGGGTGTCTCTCCCTCTTCACCCATCTGGCGCTGCAGTGTTAGATTACTACAGGACCCCGATACCAAAGAACTGATTTCTCAAAACCTTAAAACATATTTCCAACAAAATGAACATTCAGTAGAGAGTCCCTTCACACTCTGGAACGCCCACAAAGCGTTTATTAGAGGCGTCCTTATCCAGCTAGGAGCTAGAGCTAAAAAAAAGTATACTGCAACCATAGACTCCATTACTTCCGATATCCACAATTTAGAAACCCTCAACAAAGCATCTCCCTCTCACCAGCGGACTACCCAAATAACCTCTCTTAGAGAAAAATTGAGAGATCACTTGGCCCAAAACTATGATTTCTACCTTAGACGCTTGAAGTTACGTACCTATGCCTGTGCGAATAGAGCAGGTAAATACCTTGCCAATAGGATTAGAGCAATACGCACCAAAACTAGGATTTCCCATCTGATACACCCTACATCCCTTCATAAAGTAATCAATCCTCAAGAAATCGCAAACCAATTTGCACAATATTATAGTGAGCTTTACAACCTTAACACCGACCCCCACACTCCTCAACCCACTGTTCCCAAAATACAGCATTTTCTCAAAGATTTAGATCTCCCTAAACTCTCCGAATCACAGCTTGAATTGCTGAATTCACCGTTCACAAACCATGAAATAACATCAGTCATTACTTCACTCCCTCATGGGAAATCCCCAGGTCCTGATGGACTAAATAATGAATATTTTAAAACCTTTTCCACTATTCTTTCCACATATCTCCAAAAGATGTTCACACAGGCAGCACACTCAGCATCCTTTCCAAATGAAATGTTAAAAGCATACGTGGCCACTATACTCAAACCTGGTAAAGATCCCACTACCCATAGTAATTTTAGACCTATTTCTCTCCTGAACACAGATATAAAGATCTACGCCAAACTTATCGCCCTTAGACTATCAGAGTTTATGCCTTCTTTAATTAAAAGCGACCAGATGGGCTTCATCAGGGGGAGACAAACTTCTGATGCTACAAGACGTATTATTGACATTGTTCATTATGCTAATTTAACTAAAACTCCTTCTCTGCTGCTCTCCATAGACACAGAGAAGGCGTTTGATAGGGTGGAGTGGTGTTATATGAAGGAAGTTCTACAAAAATTTGGCTTTCAAGGTTTTATCTCTAACGCAATGTTGGCTTTATATTCCAATCCATCCACCCAAGTCTTAACAGCTGGAATGCTTTCTACACCTTTCCCTATTTCTAATGGCACTCGTCAGGGGTGTCCATTATCTCCAACCATTTTTAACCTTATGATAGAGCCTCTGGCGGAGGCCATTAGATCCCAGGCCGATATTGCTGGACACGTGTTAGGATCTCGTAACCACGTTATTAACCTGTTTGCCGATGACGTTGTACTGATGCTGACAAACCCGACCAGATCTCTCCCCTTAGTCCATGAAACTTTAAAAAACTTTGGTGAGATTTCGTACTATAAAGTTAACTTCGCCAAATCATTGATTCTAGATTTAGGAATTGACAAACGTATCAAACTCCAACTTCAAACCACTCTTCCATATGTATGGAAAGAAGATGGCATACCCTACTTAGGTATAACAATTACTAATTCCACGAAAACTCTAGTCTCCGTCAATATTAAGTCATTGCTTCTAAAGATAGATGAAACGCTCAAATGTATAGCCAAGACCGAATTATCCTGGATGGGCAGATTGGCAGCATGTAAGATGTTAGTTCTCCCTCTCATATTGTATATGTTCAGATCCATACCTATACCTATCCCAACCCATTTCCTTAAAACCTTGTCTACTACTCTGTGGAAATTCATATGGAATGGTAAAAAAGATCGCTGCTCTCCTAGCAACCTGATTCCGCATAACCGAGTAGGTGGAGTAGGACTGATTGAAGTTTCTGATTATTTATGGGCATCTAGACTGGACCAACTCCAACACTGGTTCAAAACTATAGATTCACCACCTTGGGTTGAGCTGGAAAGGCATATAGCCCCAATACCAGATCTAGTGGCATTACTCGCGAGTGATGTCTGGAAACCCTGGGCTCTCCATTCCATGGCTCCCACCCTTATAGCCTCCCTACAAGCATGGAGGTTCTTCATACATCATACCCATAACTCTCAAAATGCTGTGGAATACAAATTTCCGCTTAGCCTGCTCGAGCATAAAATCCCTATGCTGTCCCTAAAACAGTTCCCCAACCACGGTATACATACCATCCAAGACCTATTGTCTAATGGTACAGCTCTTTCCAGCACACAGATTATGGCTCAATACAATCTCCCCAATAAGTACCAGTTTACATGTATCCAAGTGGCACATTTTCTAAAACGTAACCCTCCCCCTACTATAACAATGCCATCCAGTGCGTGGAACTTCTTAACTCGAGAACGCCCCACCAGGAAAGGCATTTCGCTTTTTTACTCCCTTCTACATGCTAAACAATCTTTTGTGAAAACAAAACCGATTGCTAAATGGGAGACGGATTTAGGGAAATCATTTACAGATGATCAGTGGACAACCACATTTCGAGAAATCCAAAAAGCCTCCCGTTCTATTAATCATTGGGCAATGACTATTAGAATAATTAACAGGTGGCAATACACACCGTGTAGACTGGTAACATTTTTTCCATCTGCCCAAAATACATGTTGGAGAAATTGTGGGCAGCTAGGACATCTACTGCACATGTTTTGGGAGTGTCCCAACTTGGTTAGTTACTGGAATCAAGTTTTCCAACTTATAACATCGCTCACGGGTATTGTCACTCGCCTCAATCCATCCCTAGGAATTTTAAATATGGGTATTGAACAATTTCCGCATGATATGCGGATTGTTATTTCCAACATCCTTCTTTCTGCTAGATCCATGATATTACAACATTGGAAAACTGCCATGACGGTAAACATCTCTGACCTGTTTAGAAGAGTGAACCAACACCACACTATAGAGCGTGCTCTTGCCATAAATGCATTGAAGTGCGATCTATTTGATAAGCAATGGAAAATTTGGACCAACAAATATAAGAATTCTGTGAACTAGATCTTAACCCTGATAAGATGTATCCTGTGTAGTAACCAGTATTTGCATTATTGTTTATGTAACCACCTACTTACCCGTTTCTTTTTCACCCTTTCTTTCCCTTTCCCCTCTTCCCTCCCTCTATTACATTGACTGTTAATTACAATTGTAAAAGTCAACATGTCCTGTACCACTCACCTTTGTATATCCTTTATAAACGAATAAAAATTTATTGAAAAAAAAAAAAAAATGTGACAGTACAGTGCATATTCCAGCTCTACACCATCATTACCAAATGCCAAAAGTTACCTTTGTTGCCCTCGACAGGATAAATATTCCAGATCAAGGAGGAGACCGGAACAAAGTATTGCTCCAATATGAGAAAAGCTGGATTTTTAATTACAGGCCACTACTTTCCCAGGCCTAAACAAATCTATTACGTATGCTCCCTTTTTAAAAGGGTTTGCATCCGGCAAAACTAGTTAAATGATATAATATTTTCCTTTTTTCTCTTTTTGGCTTATCTGACAGAATTAACTCAATTGTTCTCAGAAATGAGAACAACAACGGGAAGGTCAGCCAGACCTTTAGCACACTTTATATATCAAAAAAAGTCAGCCAGACCTTTAGCACACTTTATATATCAAAAAAGTCTAATAAAAATGAATATTACAAAAAGCACATTCAATTTAAAGAGCATTAGCGATAATATATTCATGTATGTATTCTGTGATTATGACTCTTTTATCATAAGTATTGTATCTTTTAGTTTTCAATGATGTCCTGGTCCAGTGGTAAGTATCCCGCATTCCATTCAAATTCCCGGCACGTAAGGGAGAAGCTTTTTATGTCTCTATCCCACCTTTAGCTCCCGGTTGGTGCAATCTCCATCAGCAGGAGTTTCATCATGCCGGCGGCATTGTGTGATCATCGCCGGACGTCCTGTGGTGTTGAGCGCATGTGGCGTCACGTGGTTGCCACATCGACGATGGCGATGGCGGGGAGACCATGAGGAGACCGCCATGCTGGCGGTCAGGACATACATGGGGGAAGGAGGTTTCTGGGGGAGCGAGCACCTTCACCTACATAAAACTGAGTATAAAACCATACAAGTTCCTATGGATCCTACAGTGATCCCAGGAGAGCCGCTGACACACAGATATATTGGACAAATCTTATCATCAAGTAAGTGTCTGGGGTGGGGTATGCCAAACTACTTCAAAATCTTACATTTTTTGAACGATTAACACAGAAATAATTTTCTGACCTAATTCTTAATACAGATACAAATGTTTGGAAACTGCTTGAGTCCTGTCATCCGCATTATAGACTTGTTTTACAACCTTCTCTGCGTGTCATGACTAACTTTCATATAACCTAAGGTAATTACTGGGGATTTTTTATTGCTATATAAGTAATTGGCGATCTTTTGCACTGATTTATTATTACCTATTTGTGCACTTCATCACACTAATCTTTTATATTCAATCCATCACCGTCCAACTATCATATTGTTTGAGCATTCCCTTTTCAATATTAAGATTTTTCACATTATTTCTATTTCACTTATTCATTTAATTTACAATCAAGCACATGACATGTCATTAATCAATTTAATCTAATTCTAATCAACTCACACCAACGTCAAGAGAGCAAATTTTCCAAGGATGAGGGCTGCTCTCCAGGACTAAGCCCTTGTACACACGGTCGGAGAATCCGTCGGAATGTGTCCTATCGGACCGTTTTGTCGGATAATCCGACTGTGTGTCGTATGCATCGGACTATTTCCGAATATTCGTCGGACCAAATTTTCCAATTTGCTGGAAATATTTTCCGACAAACTGGTAAGATCGGACATACTCTGATCATGTGTAGAGAATTCCGATAGGACAAAGTGCCATGCATGCTCAGATCAAATTCCTACATCAAAGCTATTGGCTACTAGCCTGAACGTAGTCCCATCGTAACGAAATTACGTCATCACGTTCTGAAAGATCGGATTTTCCGACAACTTTGTCTGACCGTGTGTATGCAACAGTTTCGGACACAATCCGTCAGACAAAATCCGTCGGACAAAATCCGATGGATTTGGTTGTTGAAATATCCGACCGTGTGTACAAGGGCTTAGACTGGGAGGAAATATTGGCATCAATGGGCACAGAACAGAAATGGTAATTCTTCAAAGTGACTGTTTGTGAACTCACTGCAAAGTATATTCCCGTGGGCAATAAGTTTAAAAGGCTAAAAATAAGGGGCGTGGCCTGGCTGGCGATGGAGTAGGACGCGTGTGAGCTGAGCTCCGTACCATCTAACATCCTACAAGTCCATCCTTGAAGCCCGCAGATCTCCCTGTGTTTACCCGCTATACCAGTCGGTGTCCGGTTAGTGTGCGAGTATGTCCCCATCGAAAAGAAGCGCTGCGGCGGCCGCTGCACTAGACAAATTCCGACGACGAGACCGGGACCACGAGGACCAACATGGCGGCCCGGCCGCCCCGCCTGTGGAGCCTGCCGCGGCGGAGACGGCGAGAGTGCTGGACGCGATCTCCTCCTGCCAATCTGTCCTCACGTGCAAGATTGAGGAAGTTAAAGTGGACATTTCCCTGGTCCGACAGGATCTCTCCAAACTGCGCGACAGGGTCACGGAAACGGAGACCAGAATTAGCCAAGCCGAGGATGTCCTGTTCCCGCTGCAGAATGCGCAGGAGGATATCCACAGAAGATTGCAGGCACTGGCCCAGAAGCAGGACGACCTGGAGAACAGGGCCCGCCGGTCCAGTCTGAGGTTCGTGGGTCTGCCGGAGGGCTCGGAGGGGACTGACCCGGCTACATTCTTGGAGAACCTTCTTATTAAAGCCTACGGCAGGGAGGCCTTCTCTACCTCTTTTGTGGTGGAGCGGGCGCACAGGATGCCGGCGCGCCCGCCGCCTGAAGGTGCCCCTCCGCGTACCTTTATAGCCAAGCTGCTGAATTACCGGGACAGGGACACTATCCTGAGACTTACCCGTGAAAGAGGAAACATCCCTTTTCAGAATGGCCATATTTCCGTTTTCCCGGATTTCTCGGCAGAGGTTCAGCGGCAGAGATCGCGCTTCGTGGATATTAAACGCCGCCTCCGAGCCCATCACATTAAATATTCCATGCTTTTTCCAGCCAGACTCCGCGTTGCGGGGGAGGACCGGGCACGTTTTTTTGAGGACCCGGCGGCGGCGGTGGCCTGGTTGGATCAACAGGATGCGGCCCGTAACCGGCCGCCGCGAAATTGATCGCCCCCCGGCCCTGTGCACCCATCGTTTGCCCGCACCCGGCCTCCTTTGCTTCTGGGAGCTGTTGTTATGGCGGACTTGCGGACTGGGCCCTGCCGAAGCGGCTGCATCGCTGACTCTTCTGGACCCCTGAGTTTCCCTATGTTTACTGTACATTGAATACTTTGCTCCCTCCGTGGATATCGAACGGACACGTCCATGCCATCCCTTTATCCGGAGGCTTCTTTACTCTGCAGCGGACGTGCAACGGCCGGCAACCATTTTATTGCGGTGACCGTACTCCCTTCCCTGGTGCCTGTTACCTTGTGGGGCCCCTGCTGTAACGGTACTCCCCTACCCCGGTATCGGCCTCGGTTCCCCCCTCCATTTTTTCCTTTTATTCCTCCTCCTCTCCCCCTGTGTACCTGGTCCCCAGCCCCCCCCCTCACCCTCTTCTTTTTGTCCCCCCTCCTCGGTTCCCTCTCCCTCATGCTCTGTTCCACTCTTTCTCCCTTCTCGAGGCCTCTCGCACCTTTCTCTTCCTCTTCTCCCCCGTCACTCTTCTTTCTCTCTTCTCCCTCTGTTCCTCTCTGATCCGACCTTCCCCACCTCTATCTCCCCTGTGGCCGGGTTCCTATTACGATGGGGATTGTTGCACCGGGACACCTGGTGGATTTTCTCTGCTGGCACCTAGGCCTGGGACTGGGTCTTTGGCGGGCACTGACCTTTCTCGTGAGCTCCCACAGTATGGGACATGCTGGTATACTATATGACTTTTACGATTTGCAAATGTATTGATGTGACTATTTTGGGCACTGTATGATTATGGTGCTGCGGGCTCGGCTCGCTCATATGCCTGGCTGCTGGTTGCTGTACCAGCGGGCGGTGTGTGTGTGCCGTGCTCCATCGCTGGAATTGCACCCAGCGGACTTTTCGCTCTCATACTTTACCAGGATTAATCTGGTTGTGTTTTGTTTTGGGATGTATGCTCCGGCTTGGTTGGGGGGGCTGAGAGCAGGGAGGGGGGGGTTGGGATATTTGACAGTTAATTTCAGGTTTAGTTGCAGGTTTTACTTGGGTGCTATTGTTCTCACACTACACATGACCACAGGACTTGTTCCGGTACCAGTTATACTTTGTAAAATTCTTTCTGTAATGTATGATTATGCTGTGCTGGGGGGGGTCACTGTCTTGGGGATCGCCCGCCTTCCTCCTTCTCCTAAGTTTATTGCTTACTATCTCAGGGTGAGTTAAAATTCCTGTCCTGGAACGTTCGGGGGTTGCGGGATAAATTGAAACGTACAGCGGTGTTTGACCGTCTCAAATCCTATAGGGCTAATGTTATTGTGCTGGTGGAGACACATATTACCGGACAATTGCAGTTGGCGTTGAAACGCCCCTGGATTGGCTGGGCATATCATGCCACCTATACCCCCTATTCCCGTGGGGTCACTGTCCTGGTGACCAAATCTACCCAATTTGAGCTAATATCTATGCGGACGGATCCCCAGGGCAGGTACCTGTTCTTGCATTGTGTTCTTTGTGGGGTCCAATATCTTTTACTGGCATTTTATGTTCCTCCGCCATATAACTCTACAGTTGTCACTGAGGGCCTATCCTATATGGCCATGTACCCCTCCACCCCCGCCATTTGGCTAGGGGATTTTAACATGGTGCAAAATAGGGACTTAGACAGGGTGCGTATCGCTGGGGATGCCTGTGGCCATGGAGAGACCAGATTGGGTCGCACATTGCGGGAGTTTTCACTTGTGGACCCATGGCGCCACAGGTATCCCGAGAAACGGGAGTACTCTTGTTTCTCTGCAACCCATTCCTCTATGTCCCGCATTGATTATATTTTGACGGCTAGGAGCCTGCTGCCCGGACTGGCGGACGCAGGGTACTGCGCCCGTTCGCTTTCGGACCACGCTCCCTGTTGGGCAACTCTCAAGCTGGCACGCCAGGCAGGTCCGAAGCAGTGGAGACTCCACCCCTTTTGGCTGTCGGCGTTGAGCGATTGCGAGGACATAGAGGAGGAATGGCGATTTTACTTTGACACTAACAGAGACTCGGCCCGCACGGATCACGTTTGGGAGGCCTTTAAATTGCATGTCCGCTCCACCCTCTCGCGGCGTATAGGCCGGCTGAAACAGGCTTCTCAGACGCAGATGAAGCAGGTTACGGAGGCATTGGATGCGGTTACAGCCGACTTCTGTGCTGACCCTACCCAGGCAAAGGCACAGCTGCTTAGACAACAAACCCGAGCGGTTGAACATCTACAATTTGAACAGGCTAAGCGGAAGCTCTTTTTCACCAGACAACGGGTTTTTGAGCAGGGTGAACGCGCAGGGAAGCTTCTGGCATATCTGGCACACCAGGACTCCAGACCCCCGGTGGTGGTCTCCTTGACCAATCACCGGGGAGTTGAGGTGTCCGATCCACAGATGGTGGCGGATATGTTTCGAGAGTTCTATATGACGACTTATACCTCTCAGGTACATACACCAAGAATAGAGACTAGGACTTATTTGGAGGGAATATCTCTTCCTAGACTGTCCCCGACGCAGGTTGCAGATCTTGATGCCCCTCTAACTTGTGATGAGGTCGCATTGGCGATTTCCTCACTGGCCTCAGCAAAAGCCCCCGGACAGGACGGTATCCCTCTAGATTTTTACGCCCAGTATTCTAATGTGTTAGTTCCAGAATTGTTGAAACTGTTCGAATATATGCTCGACTCGGGAACCCTCCCCGAGACGCTGCGTCAGGCCACCATCATTGTGCTACCCAAGCCTGGCAAGGATCCACACCTTCCTGAATCTTACCGCCCCATTTCCTTACTCCAGACCGATATCAAAATTTTAGCAAAAATCTTAGCCATCAGACTGAACAAGGTTATACTGTCCCTTGTACACCCAGACCAGACAGGCTTCATGCCGGGAAAGAACACGGCTATGAACATTCGCCGGGTATTTATGAATGTGCAAGCTAGGCATAGCTCGATGGGGTCGAGGGTGGTGGTGTCCTTAGACGCGGCCAAAGCCTTCGACTCCATTGAGTGGGGATACCTGTGGGAGTGCTTGGAGCGATTCGGTTTTGGCCCTGTTTTTGTGAGGTGGGTCACCCTACTCTACTATCAACCGACGGCCAGGGTCGCGGTGAACGGTTGGGTGTCGGATCCCTTTCCGGTCGGGCGGGGCACGCGTCAGGGATGCCCGCTGTCCCCCCTTTTGTATGCCCTCGCGGCGGAACCCCTGGCGGCCAGGCTCCGGCATCATCCGGGGATAGCGGGCCTCTGCAGTGGTACCCTTGTAGAATCCGTAAGTATGTATGCGGATGATACCCTATTGTACCTGGAGGATGAGGGTCCTTCGCTGCGGAATGCGTTGGAGGTGTTGGGGGAGTTTGGCAGCTATTCGGGGTTGGCCATAAATTGGTCCAAGTCCCAGATCTTACCGCTGGACGCGTCGGTACCTGACCGTTGTGCGGCCTCCCTTCCCCTCTCCAGGGTCTCCGAAATCAAATACTTGGGGGTACGTATTACCAGGGAGCCGCGGGATTACCTACTACTTAATGTTGAGCCATTGTTTTTATTTCTTAAGTCACGTACTCAGGCCTGGTCCCGTCTCCCTCTTGGGGTGATGGGCAGGGTTAATTTGACGAAAATGATTTTGCTCCCCAAAATTCTATACGCGCTCTGGCACTCCCCGGTTTTGATCCCTCTTCGATTTTTCAAAACGATAGACACTATTTTGAGTACTTTTATATGGGGATCCTCTAGACATAAGCTGGCGTGGACTACCCTTAAAAACCCAACGGGATCGGGGGGGTGGCCCTTCCGGATTTTAGGGCTTACTATTTGGCGGCGCAACTGTCACATTTTTATCACCTGCACAGGTCGGATGGGGCGAGGTACCAGACGCTGGTGGGTGGTGGGGAGGGTATGCATACTCATACTCCCCTTCAGCTGCTCTTCCGGGCTGGGAGGGCAGGGGGTGTCTCGACCCCCCTACTGTCCTACCACAGGCGGATTTGGAGACTGGCGTTGGGACTTGTTGGCGCTGACTTTCACCACTCGCACACCCCACTGTGGTGTAACCCTGCGCTGAACGAACTATTAACTGTCCCTGGAGCCGCCCTTTGGGCCTCCAGGGGCATTGTCTTTCTTCACCAGGTTATAACCCCTCTGGGCGTTCGCGACTTCTCAACGTTACGTGCGGAGTTTGACTTGCCTCATTCTATGCAATTCCGATACCTACAACTGCGGCATGCACTTCGAACCCAATTTGCTGAGGGCCCTCCCAACGTTCAGACTTTGTCTCTGGTTGAGTTGTTACTGGGTGACAACTCGGCCCAATTAATCTCCACACTTTACAGTTTATTGAGGAGGAGGGAAATAAACCAGATTTCGGAGAGGGCTAGGATTAGATGGGAGGGTGACATGGGCCCACTGGACGGGTCGGATTGGGAGGAAGTTTTAGAAAACGTTAAGCTGGTGTCATTGAGTATTCCAGACCGCCTTACACAGCTATATATAATTCACAGATCGTACCTGACCCCTATTAGGCTAGTGAAGTTCCGACCTGGCTCAGACCCGGGGTGCCCCATGTGCTTCAGTTCTTCTGGTTCTTTCTATCACTTAGTGTGGTTATGTCCTAAGATTCAAGTTTTCTGGATGCAAATAATTTCCTTCCTACACGACCACATGGGGTCACCTTTGCTCATGGACCCGAAAGTGTGCATATTAGGAATGCTCCCTGATGTCACGATTGATGTGTATCTTACCACGTTCCTACAGTCCACACTGTTTACCGCAAGAAAGCTGATAGCAAAGTTGTGGATGCGTCCAGCTCCCCCTGTGCTGCGGGACTGGATTGTAGCAATTAATGATAAACTGCCTTATATAAAACTAGTGTACAGTCACCGTGGATGCCCCGCCAAATATAACAAGGTGTGGGATAGATGGTTAAATGCTGTGGAAACCTGTGTGGACTGATGTTAATACGCTTGGTGTTCGTGCCACGGGGCAATTGGGGGTGGGTTGGATGGGAGGTCCGTATGGCAACATATTCTGTTATCTAGAATGTTTCTCCTTGCTGTGCTAGGGGTATGTCCAACATGGCTTTGTTATACTGTGTGAGTTGTGTGGTTGCGCCCACTACCATTTTTTATTGTAACCTTTTTCTATGATTAATAAACCTGCATTTGTTGAAAAAAAAAAAAAAAAAAAGGCTAAAAATAAAACCTATGTGGCTCACGGCCAAAGTTAAAAAAGCTATAAACAATAAGAAAAGAGCTTTTAAAAAATATAAAAATGAAGGAACACTAGTGTCGTTTAAATCTTACAATGAATATAACAGAATATGTAAAAAAGAAATCAAGGGCGCAAAAACTCAAAACGAACGACAGACTGCAAAAGATAGTAGAACAAATCTTTAAAAATTCTTGAAATATATTAATAGTAAAAAGTTCAGGTCTAAGCATGTAGGCCCTTTACAAAATAATCTAGAGTGGGCTACTGGGGACAAAGAGAAGGCAAATTTATTAAATACTTTCTTCAGCTCTGTGTATACAAAGGAGCATGGGGGAGCTCATGTCCATAATGGGGGCGGTAGTGACACAGCGCCAAACGATGCACACTGGCTCAAAAGTGATATGGTCCAGAAATATTTAGAATAAAGGTGGATAGAGCACCTGGACCAGATGGCATCCACCCATGGATCCTAAAAGAATTGAGCTCGGTAATTTCAAAGCCATTGTATCTAATTTTTAGGGACTCTTTAATGATGGGAATGGTACCACTGGATTGGCGTAGGGCCAATGTGGTGCCTATATTTAAAACATTTTTACCAAGTAACTATAGACTTGTTAGTTTAAATTCTATAGTCGGGAAGATACTGGAGAGTTTAATAAAAGACTACATAGACAAGTTCTTGCTCAAAAAAATATTTTAAGCAACAGACAGCATGGATTCATGAAAGACAGAAGTTGTCAAACAAACCTGATTTCTTTTTATGAGGAGGTAAAAAGTAAAACCTTGGACAGAGGGGTGGCGATAGACGTGGTATACTTGGATTTTACAAAAGCATTTGACACAATTCCCCACACACGGCTCATGTGTAAGCTAAAGTCTACAGGTTTGGAAATATCAGTTTGTAAATGGATAGAAAACTGGCTAAAAGACAGAATTCAGAGAGTAGTGGTTAATCATTCTTACTCTGAATGGTCTAAGGTTATCAGTGGTGTACCCCAAGGTTCAGTGCTGGGACCCTTACTTTTTAATACCTTTATAAATGATATTGGGTCTGGGATTAAAAGTAACATTTCTGTCTTTGCAGATGACACTAAGCTATGCAGTGGAATAACGTCCTTACAGGATGTCTCCAATTTACAAGCCATCCTCAATGCTCTGTCTAATTGGGTGACTATGTGGCAGATGAGGTTTAATGTTGATAAATGTAAAGTTATGCACTTGGGAGCTAACAATATGCATGCATCATACTTCCTGGTGGGAGTTCAACTGGGAGAATCAATGGCGGAGAAGGATCTGAGGGTTTTGGTCGATCATAAGCTCAACAATAGCATGCAATGCCAAGCGGTGGTTTCCAAAGAGAGCAAAGTCAGAGAGGTGTGGACTCCAGAGAGAGAGATATCATTTTGCCCCGGTACAAATCATTAGTAAGACATCATCTGGAATATGCAGTTCAGTTTTGGGCATCAGTTCTCAAAAAGGATATCGGGGAACTGGAGAAAGTGCAGAGAAGGGTAACCAAACTGACAAGAGGCATGGAGGAGCTCAGCTATGAGGAAAGATTAGAGGAACTGAATTTATTCATTCTTGAGAAGAGGAGATTAAGGGGGGATATGATCACCATATAATGGGTCCATATAGTGAATTTGGTATTGAGTTAATCACTTTTCGGTCAACACTGAGGACAAGGGGGCACTCTTTACGTCTAGAGGAAAAGAGATTTCATCTCCAAATATGTGAAAGGATTCTGCACAGTAAGATCTGTGAAAATGTGGAATAGACTCACTCCAAAGGCGGTTTTGGACAGCTCAGTAGATTGCTTTAAGAAAGGCCTGGATTTGTTCCTAAATGTACATAATATAACTGAGTACTAACATTTATAGGTAAAGTTGATCCAGGGAAAATTCAATTGCCTCTCTGAGATTAGGAAGGATTTGTTTTCCCCTGCTGTAGCAAATTAGATCCTGCTTTTCAGTTTTTTTTTTTTTTTGCCTTCCTCTGCATCAACTGTATAGGATTGGGTATATGGGATTGTATGTTGATATTTTTTTTTTTTTTTTTATGGTTGAACTAGATGGACTTGGGTTTTTTTTCAACCTGACTAACTATGTAACTATGTAACTCATTTTTACTTTTTCACAGATTTTATCACAATCACTAATTTTATTCCATTCACATTCGTTAATTTTTTCACCATATTTTTCACTGATTATCATAAAAAAGTAATGACCCACTTATTTGGTTAGTGGTTGCCCATTTTGGCAACCTTTTAACAGCCAAAAACTCTTTTAAAAAAAATCTTTTTGAATTCATTTGTAAAAATACTAAGGCTGCCATAATATATCATAGGTGCTTGCTCTTCTCTTTGTCCCCTTGGAAGTCCAAAAAAGTGGTTTCTTGTAAGTTCTTTGGAGGTGGGATCGATCCCAAGGAGAGCTCTGGCTACAGGACATGTCTTTCTCTTCTCCATCATCATAATTGTTAAATATACACAATTGTGTGTGGTTAGATGTAATGTTTAAATGCAAAATGATGACTGAAACATAAAAAAACTTTTTTCTTTCCCGGGAATAGAATAAAAAATCCCCCTTGAAGAAGACCATAATTAGAAGGGTCGAAACATGTAGGGGTATCATGTGGAAGACCATGTTGTAGTAAAATGCCAATGAAATTGTTAATTGCTTTTGATAAAATAAAATAATTTTAATCAACAATTTTGAATTTTTTCCTTGGCTGCTAAAAAACCCAGTGAGGAAATTTTCCATTTTGTATAACGTTCTGGGGTGTGCGGCACTAGCAGCTCATATACATGTGTTATTCCATTCTATACTGCTAGAATTACTGCCCTTGATCTGATGTTCACAGTGATACCTCATATGCATGGGGCAATTGCTGTTTACATATAACAAGAGACAGACGCTTGAGTTCGCCATTGCGTGCAAACACGGGGGGGGGCGGTGGGGGGGGCTACAGGGCTGCTTATTTTATTTACGCTGTTCCTTTAATTTTTTAATCATTTTTATTGTTATCACAGGTAATGTAAATATCCCCTATGATAGCAATAGGTAGTGACAGGTACTCTTTTTTTTATTTTTTATTGGGGTCTATTAGACTCTAGATCTCTCAGATGCCCTCAAAGCATCTGACCACACCAAGATCAGTGTGATAATGTGCTTTCCCAATTTCCCACTGGTGCTGTTTATATCCGGTGAAACCGAAGTCATGAAATTCTCGTAGCTTACAGTTTCTTAGGCCATAGAGATGATTGGAGCCATTCTGATCTTCAATCAGCTCTATGGTCAGCTGGCGGAACCACCGGCTGCATTCTCAGGTTCCTAAACCTGCAGGCATCATTCTGGTATAACCACTCAAAGACCAGCAACATACCAGTACTTTGCTGGTCCTTGTTGGGCATATATTGTATTGTTCTTTTTTTTCATGTAGCCTGTGGGCTGAATGAAAAAAGAGATTGATCGGTGGGTATGCCCACCATTACAATACTGCCCTGCATCCACCCACTTCCAATGATGGGTGTACACCATTTTTTTTCTTAACTGTGGTGGTGAAATCACCTCCTACAGTGCTGGAGTCGCTGATTTACGTATTGTGAGAGCAAATGCTGTTGCTGTCAAGATAAATAAATCAGTGCTGCAGCTGAATTGTGTACCTGAAAAGCAAACAAAGGTAACAATAAAACATTAACTCAATAAAACAACCACAATCTGTGCCAAGAAAAGAGTAAAAAATATATGTCGAAGCATGGGAGGCAATATGCCCCTAATGTTAGGGGTAAATCGCCCCTCCACCCCTGCCCCCATGCTTCGGCATATATGCTCTTTTTTTAACTGTAGTGGTGAACTCACCTCCTACAGCGCAGGAGTCACTGAACTCACCTCCTACAGCTCAGGAGTCGCTGATTTATGTATCGTGAGAGCAAATGCTATTGCTGTCAAGATAAATAAATCAGTGCAGCTGAATGGCGTACCTGAAAATAAAATAATGGTTAACAATAAAAAAACAGTAAACAGTAAAGAACAGGCTCGTAATAAAAGGGAACCTGGGTGTAGGGCCCACATGACTGGGGGTTGCTGTGGAGGTTGCACAGGTATGTTACTAAGGGGGCAGGTCAAGAGGTGGGGGTAAAAGGTGTTGAGAAATGGCAGGACAGTAGGTGGGGCCTGGGTATTGATCATGCCTGAGGGGGTGGGGATTAGTTAGTAGGGGGTCAGAAAGAGAAGAGGCAACACCGAAGAAATCTTTTATTTCCCCCCCTCCCTACCTGTATTTAAGATTTGTGGTTTGTTTAATGATATATTTTATTGTTTTAGGTTGGATGCATTGGTCTCTGGTTCATGAAGGTTAGTCTATCTCGGTATGGGTACCTTCCCCATCTGGAAATTATGGGCTATCTGTCATTGGGCTGCATTGGCAGGAAAGTGGCAATAGTTGTCCCTGAGCTGGTAGGATTGCAGCCAGGATGCTGAAGTGGTGGTGCAGCCGATGCGATAGAATACCTTCCTTCATGAACCTCAGACATAGCAGTCAGTATATATCCAGTACTGTGACAGGGGGTGAAGGGGTTAACTGGGGGGGGTGATGGGGGGGGGGACACGTGTACCTACGTGTACTGGTGTTAGTGTAGTGTTGGTGCAACTTACTGTGAGATGTTCTCTCCTCTCTGGAATGAAAAGGATTCCACAAGGGGAGATGACATCACTTCCCCTGCCTGTGTTTACACTTACAGGCAGGGGAAGGATTTAATTTGCCAGAACCGATCAGCAGATTGAAGATTGATCAATTCTGAAATTAATCCGATGGTTGTGAGCGCGGCGGGGGCGCGTGGGTGCACCCCCTGGCGGCGAGAGTGTGTCCCCCGTACAGGTACGGGATTTCAACCAAACCACCCCCGTATTAAATCGGCGAAAAACATCCCCAAACAAAACCAGCTAAGGATGGTGGGTGGGAAAAACCTTCCTTACCCTGTGAGAAGCTCCTACTGATCTCCGACTGGACAGCTTCTCCCTCCACACCCTACTGGACACCCCGCCCATCACTTCAGGACTCAATTGTTTTCCTGCATTGACGTGTATTTCAGCCATTCTTAGGCCGCGTACACACGGGCGGACTGTCTGGCCAACTAAGTCCGTCAGACAATCCGACAGACAGTCCGTCCTACTTTTGAATGAATGGACTTGACGACACAGACAGTCCGCTGAAAGCTTGCGCGATGACGTGTACAGCACGTACGACGGGACTAGAAATACGACGTCCAATACACTGCAATCCAACCTTCGGCCGTGTAAATCCTTTCTGAGCATGCGCCATACTTAGTCCGTCCAACTTGCCTACTCACAAGCGGACTGTCCGCTGAAACCAAAGTTGGACAGACAATATTACGGAAATTCCGAAAGACTTAGTCCGCCAGACTGTCCGCTGAAAAAGTCCGCTGAAGCCCACACACGAGCGGACTGTCCGCTGAAACACGTTTCAGCGGACCAAGTCCGTCAGACAGTCCGCTCGTGTGTACGCGGCCTTAGCCCTTGTACACACGGTCGGACATTCCGACAACAAAATCCGTTGGCTTTTGGCCGACGGATTTTGTCCGCAACTTGTGTTGCATACACACGGTCAGACAAAGTTGTCGGAAAATCCGATCATACGTAACGTGATGGCGTTATTTCGTTACGACGGGACTACGTTCAGGCTAGTAGCCAATAGCTTTGGTCTAGGAATTTGATCTGAGCATGTGTGGCACTTTGTCTGATCGGATTTCTCTACACACAATCGGACAAAGTCCGATCGGATCATGTTGTCGGAAAGTTTTATAGCCGGTTCTAAAACTTTGTCCGTCGGATATTCCGACGGAAACAGCCCGATGGAGCCCACACACAGTCGGATTATCCGACAACACGGTCCGATCGGACATTTTCCGTCGGAATGTCCGACCGTGTGTACAAGGGCTTATTGTTAAACGTATTCTCGCAATATAAAAAAAAAAAATACTGAATGGGGCTCAAGGATTGCTTATTAGTGGAAAAAGGTGGAGCTTTTCTGAAAAACATTACTGTTGCTGCATATCATTGAGGATCCAATTTAATCTCAGCCCAGATGATAAGAAGTACTGGTTTAGCAATTGGGGAGTAAAAAGAGGCCGAAGCAGAAAATAAATAACTAAATAAGCGAAAGGGCTGGCACGACTAGGCTAGCAGGGTAGCAGCAGTTAGAAGGTTAAAACATAATAAAGTCAGCAGGGCTAAAATGTCTAGAGATAGTGATTGGGTGGAAAATAAGGTGTGGGTGGGGCAACGTATGTGGGTAATGGGAATGTGAAGTCTGAAGAGGCATTCAAGGATCGGATGAAGAAGAGGTTTCCCACCCTCCTGCCCTGTGGATCGAGACCTTATTGGATGGTCATAGTGGTCTGGTGGTTGGGGACCTTGGAGGCATCCAAATTTTACAGACTACTGAATATTTTATTAACCCCAAAGTGGAATTGGGAAATTGTTATGACACAGATACACTTAACAAAGATTTTCTGGGTCATTTCACAGTAAGGACCTGTCTATGGTATGGCGTCCTATGGTTAATCCCAGTTAACAGTGGGTTAACTCCCGGAAATTTGATATTGTCCTCGAGCCGGTGTTCTGCGGCTGAGGGCCCTTAAGTGGTCCTGCAGAAACAATTTTGGTTTGGTTTGGTAGTGCCTCCAAGGATCGGCATCCTAGGGGGCTATTACTTTTATTGCTCTATATTTCTGTTCTAACGAATGTTGTTATGTTGTTTATGGTTAATAAATGGCCGATACAGTCAATTTTCACTCCATAAAGGTGTGTAGGTTGTATCATTTCAGGTATAAATGGAAAGTGAGGTTAATATTGGCCATTGCGGTCTACGGGAGCATAGTGGGCAATCCCTCTGGTATGCCCTAATCATGCCCCATACTTATTTAAACTGCTCTGTTGGGGGCCTTTGGTGAAAAATCAGGGTCTAAAAGGACCCCCGATGTCTCACAATTGGGACAGAGAAAAGGGACTGAGTCCTTAGTCCCTTTCTCTGCAGCCTCCGCTGAACATGTGAATAAATAGGAAGCACTCAAAAACTTCCTGTTTATTCACAAACTCAAGCATAGTAAACACAGTTTACTATGCTTCAGTGATGAATGGACACAGGAGAGATCGATACTGATTGCTCATTGTGTTCATTTAGGAAAGGAAGTGGCTGGTAATTATGACATATAGTATTTAACACCCCCCACCTGTTCTTCATCCTAAAACAATCTCCCCGTGTGCCCAAGGTGAGAAGCTGGCAAACACTGTGGGAGAGGGAGGCCTGACAGCAGGTGGAAGTGGGCGCAGATCATAAAGCTGATCCCCCTGCACCACAGCTGGAGAGAGAAAGAAAAGGAGAAGATGGCAACACTATAGGGAAATTCACAAGAGTCAGCAATAAGGCCCTCCTGCCCTCAGGCCTGGTACAAGAGGGCTGGCTGTACTGCCATTCAGCGGCCATGCTGAACCCACTGAACTCACACACGGGTGCCACCCCCTCTCTCCTTGACACCCCCTCTATGTAGAATGGATAGATTCATGCATTGCATGAATCTATCCACGGCCGCCACCCCCTATTCAGGTGTCCGGCCCCTTTTAGGATGCTGGGCACCTGAATTTCAGCATCAGGGGTGTTTTTTTTTGAAGCGTCTGATTAGTGCCATAGGCTCTAATAGGCTTCAAAAAAGGTGGACTCCTGAGTGCAGAGCTTTGCACTCGGTGCCCATCCAAGTATGTTAGAAAAGCTAATGAATATTGGCTTTTCTAACACTGAACCTCCTCTCCGCCAATCAGGTAGTACAAGTCTGATACCCGTCACCTGAGTGACGGAGGACACAGCTCGCTGCTGCCTGACCCACCACTAAGATGGGGTGTGTACCATCAGACAGCAGACGGTTTGGGGTTACTGTGGCTGCATTTGATGAGGCACAATGGCGGAATTTGATGGACACAGTGGTGGCATTTGATAGGCACAATGGCATAATTTGATGGGCACAGTAGGCGCATTTGATGGCAGAGTGGCTGCATTTGATGGGGGACAGTGGTGGCATTTGATGGCAGAGTGGCTGAATTTAATGGGCACAATGGCTGCATTTAATGGCACAGTGGCTGCATTTGATGGCACAGTGGCTGCATTTGATGGGCACAATGGCTGCATTTGATGGCACCGTGGCTGAATTTGATGGCACAGTGGCTGCATTTGATGGGCACAGTGGCTGCATTTGATGACAAAGTGGCTGCATTTGATGGGCACAATGGCTGCATTTGATGGCACAGTGGCTGCATTTGATGGCGCACAGTGACCACATTTAATGGGCACAGTGGCTGCAATTGATGGCACAGTGGCTGCATTTGATGGTACAGTGGCTGCATTTGATGGGCACAGTGGCTGCATTTGATGGGCACAGGGGCTGCAATTGATGGGCATAGTGGCTGCAATTGATGGGCACAGTGGCTGCATTTAATGGGCAGAACGGCTGCATTTAATAGGCACAGTGACTGCATTTGATGAGCACAGTGGGTGCAATTGATGGGCACAGTGACTGCAATTGATGGCAGAATGGCTTGCTGCATTTGATGGCGCACAGTGGCCACATTTAATGGGCACAGTGGCTGCAATTGATGGCACAGTGGCTGCATTTGATGGCACAGTGGCTGCATTTGATGGGCACAGGGGCTGCAATTGATGGGCATAGTGGCTGCAATTGATGGGCACAGTGGATGCAATTTATGGGCACAGTGGCTGCATTTAATGGGCAGAATGGCTGCATTTGATGGGCACAGTGACTGCATTTGATGAGCACGGTGGCTGAATTTGATGGGCACAGTGAGGCTGCAATTGATGTTTTTTTTCAGTGCCCCCCCCCCCCCCCCCAAAAAAAAAATTTAAGCACCGGCCGCCACTGTAAGCGACCAAGGTAATTTCAGCCCCTCAGCCGCATGTTATAAAGGAAGTGTATACATGCAGCTCCAGGATAGGTAATGCCTTGGCCACTTATGATTGGTGTAGCGCAGCGACAGTTTCCTGGCAGGATAGTTCAGGTGGGTTCCTACTAGGATCTGAACATGCTTAAAGCGTAGCTCCACTTTTGTTGAGAAAAAAAACATTCCCTTCTGGGTGATCTATGTACATTACAAGGATTTTAACAAACTTTGTTGCAGATTCCTATCTTTTGTTATTGTGAAGAAACCACTGTTTCTCTGTGCTCATGTGGAATGGGAGTGGTATCATAATTATCAATCAGCTGTGCACCTGCAGGGCACTAATGAGGAAAGCTGCAAGGTCTGCATCCCTTTGGACGTGATTTCCTATTGGAGTTATCTCACCAAAATTGACATTTTGTTGCAGAGGATGCCTGAAATCTGACTTGTATCTTAGTGGGAAAAAAGGTGAGCCAATCACACAAGCAGATATTTCTGGGGAGTGGTCAGTATACATTCTGTGTACAAAACATCTCCAGGTAGCCATATTGCATTGCATTTACAGAAAATGATGGGACCGTGGTGCAAGTAGATGGGTTGGAGCATCAGCAGGTTTTTATTTGTTATGAATGAACACAGTGAGTGGGTACCCATCATTCATTGAGTTCATTCAGGAAAAGAAGGGGCTCAAAATATGACATATTTACCTAACGCTTCCCCCACTCTCAATCTTGAAGGATCCTATTGTGTGCTAGCAGCTGCCAGCGGGAAGAAGAGGAGGGAAGCCAGAAGCACTGCGGGAGTAGGGTGGGGGCACACAGGGGGGCCTGGGCAGAAGGGGGAAAAAAAGGTATGGTGTACAGGGAGCATGTATAGTGTGTGTGTGTGTGTGTGGGGGGGGGGGGGGGGGGGGGTAATTACGGAAACTAGCCCTTTGTATGGCTCTCTCTTCAGCAGCTGAAAGGGGGGAGATGAGAAGAAGCCAGCTTTTAGCTGCTGCAGAGACAGCCATACAGGGGATTGTATCCAGTAATTGCCCCCCCTGCCACACCAATCACTCTCCCTGCCCACATCCAACTCACTATGCTGTGTGGGGCCCCCTGCTGACCCAGGCCCTGTACAAGAGGACTGGTGATACCCCCTTATTATTATTATTATTATTACGACCCTGATTGTTGATTTTTCATTTTTTTTTTGCATGGAATTCCCCCTTAAAATCTGTACCAGATCGGAAGGGTACAAATTCTTACTTTTTTGCCAATCCCCTTGGCTATTGGCCTTAAAAATTGGGGAAATTGATTGGACAGATTTGGGTACCATTGGCTTCAATGAGGTTTAGATTAGGCATCTGAACTTTTGATGTAAGCTTCCCAAACCAAATCCAGGCGTTTTCAGCTCTTCCCTAGCACACACTATACAGTTCCTTTGACTCATTCGGTGCTAGGTCCACTTTGGAGCTTATATTTGCCCATATGGTCCACTTTCTGTGACAGGCATGGAAAGGGAGCAAGGTGTGGTAAATATGAGCTTGTGCTACTGAGCTATGTAAGCATACCCAATAGGAAGGTAAACATATGGAAGGTAGACTACAGTTCCCTCTCTACTACCTAAGAGTTTGAATGTAAAATATGAATATGTAATATTTCATACTGAAAGTGATACTAAACACACACTGTTTAATTTATATTGTCCCCTCTATTTCTGTAGGTGGATGGTGGCACTGTAATTATTATAATTTAATAAAAAATCTAAGTTCCCTTTTCCTAATCGATATACAGCTGTCACATAACCCAGCTCTCTCCCAGCCTGTCTGCAGGGAAACATAAGCAGGAGGAGTTTCCAGTTCTCTGCTGCTGGTCACGTTAAAATAAAAAAAAATAAAAAAACAGCCTTTATAATACCGAGTAAAAATAAATAATAAATATTAATAAACTGTTTTAAATTGTCATACAAATATATATATATATTTGAAATCTTTTGGCAATTGCATGGTGTCAGTCACAGGCTGTGTCACCCACCCTCCTCCAGCCTGTGTTTTAGAATAAGAGGGAGGTGAAGCCTTTATCAATCTACATATTATATCCCACCCCCATTATGTTTAGCTGGTTAGTGTGCATGGAGGAGAGGAGTGGGCTATCCATAACTACTGTGTATATAAATGCACTATCCACAAACAACAAATAAAAAATACCTGCCAGCACTGCAGACTTACTGCAACAAACAAAATGGTGAAATAATAAAAAAGGTGCAGCACTGCACCTTTTTTATCATTAACTACTGCACTGCACCTTTTTTATCATTAACTACTGTCTATAGTCCCACTTGTGTGACTCTATAGTCTAGTATAGTATAGTATAGTATAGGCTGCTCAGATGTGATAGGGAAGAAATGGCCAGCATAGAAACTCACTGAAAGCTGAGCATGTGCAGAGCTGCCAACACTGCTCTGCAAAATCCCTAGCCACATTGGGGACATGGACAGAAGGGGGAGATAGAGAGCAGAAGGATCAACCAGGTATTTAACAGAAAACAAATCTCATAGTGACTCATTGAGTATGAACAGCATGTAATATACCATTTATTGATATTTTTTTATGATGTGGGTTTAGTAACACTTTTATTAAACAATGTAATAAAGAAAAAAAAAATCTACAAAACAATATGAATATTCTGATTGATGTGAAAATAATTGAACACTAATATACATTGAAATAATGCACAAATGGTGGAATTAGTCTATAGGTACAAAGCACAATGAATCTTTCTTCTGCTGCTTTGCATTTTGGTGTTGAACTCTTCATGATAGATGATCTGGATGTTACATATTTAAAGCAGACAATGTCGGAGTGAGTCACGGTGAATCACCCACCATGACACTTGACAAACAAGTATTAAGCCTTCAGTCCATTCGTCTTACTGTGAGTCATGTTGTGTAATATTAGCTAGAAGCCGCTCCGCAAGATTTCAGCGGACGGTCGAATAATAGAGGCAATTTGTCCCTGCGTGTGTCATGGTTTGTGACATTTACTGATAAGTTGTTTTTTTTGGTAACTGTAAATACTCGGCATTTAAAGAACTCCATTGATCACAGCTAACATCTAAATAGGAATGAGTGGGATTCGTATGAAAGGTTCACTGTGAGAGGCTGAGTCAACCATGAGAACTTGTTCGCTTTCTATTTGCACTGGAGAACTTCTCTCAGATCCCTCGGTTAAGATTGGAAGTTAAAGAGAAACTCAACTGTGGAAGCTGTGACCCCAAAAAACATAGACATGAAGTGCTACTCTCGTAGGAGCCGCAGGATTGCTGTCCAGGTCGTCCGAAGCTTCTGCCCGCAGCCAGACACACATCAGGCTCATTCGCTCTTTCTTCAAAGACCAGTCTAGGGGATTCTGTTTTTGTGGTTTTTATTTTTGGAGAACTTGGATTTGGTTAAGGGAAGTGGTGGACTACTCCAAAGATAAGAACTATGTATAACTTGAGTACTTGGTATTCCTTTCTGAGCAATCTATAATGAAGTTTGGGCTTGAAACAAACAGTAGAGTAGGCAGAGCCACAAAAGGAAAGTCCTTTTACGTAGGAGATTACCTGGACAGAGATCTTCAGGACACCGGTCGGTGTCTCCTTTAACAGACCCATAGCTAACTATAAGGTACCAGAGGGTTACTATAGAACAAGCCCCCAAGATCTTTCAGTGTCTATGCTCACAAGTAGGGATGAGCCGAACACCCCCCGGTTCGGTTCGCACCAGAACTTGCGAACGACCCCCGCGTTCGGTACGAACGTTAGAACCCCATTGAAGTCTATGGGACTCGAACGTTCGAATTGGAAAGTGCTAATTTTAACGGCTAATATGCAAGATAGTGTGCTAAAAAGGGTTTGGCGATCTGCCTCCTGCCTCAGGGGACATGGGTCACTGCAAAAAAAAGTTTTAAAAACTACCGTTTTGGCGGGAGCACTGATTTTAATGACGATTAAAGTGAAAAAAAAAAGTGAAATATTCCTTTAAATATGGTGCCTGGGGGGTGTCTGTAGTATGCGTGTGAAGTGCCACGTGTTTCTCGTGTTTAGAACAGTCCCTGCACAAAATGACATTAAACGGAAATAACACCATTTAAAACTGCTTGCGGTTTTAATGTTATATCTGGTTCCTGCAATATGGTTGAAAATCATTCAGAAAAATGGCATGGGTAGCCCTCCCTGCCCATTACCAGCCTATTTGGGTCTTGTACGCATATTAAGGGGAACCCTGTACCCATATTAAAAAAAGGAAATACGTGTTGCCCCCAGGCCCTATATACTCAGAACAGCAGTATACAGGCGGTGCAAACAAGACAGGGACTGTGTAGGTTTGTTGTGTTAAGTTGAATCTGTTTGTAATTTTCAACTGGTACATTTTTAAAGTGTAGCTCCAGTCAAAAAAACTATTTTTAAGCTTTTTGGAAAACATAGGGAAGGGTTATCACCCCTGTATAATTTGTTTTGTCGTACATCTTTTTTCATCTCACTTGCTGTTGTCTCCTTCCGTTTGCAAGTAGGAGATGTTTGTAAATTGGATGTTTGAAAGTAGGGGCCTGCCCTATATGCTCTGCAGAAATGGCGGAACAAGGTGTTGGTTTTGCAACAACATTGTAAGCCCTCAAAGTGACTCTTGGTGGCCGCTGGAGCGCCCTGCTGTGAACGATTATATCAAGAATTGTAATTACATGCCATTGTTGAACAGTGGTAGAAAAATTGACCTTTGGTGGTTGTGGTGCTGGTGCCACAACACTATAAGTCCTCACAGTTACTCTGGGTGGGCACAGGAAGGGGCCCTCCTGTGAAATATTATATCAAGAATTGTAATTACATGTCCCTGTTAAACAGGGGCAGAAAAATTGGGCCTTAGGCACTGGTGCCATCACACTGCAACCTCTGCCATATACTCTAGTTTTTTTTGCAGAAATTAGCCCTGCTGCAAAGCATTGCATCAAAAATTGTACTTAAACGCCCCTGTTAAACAGGGGCAGAAAAATTGGGCCTTAGGCACTGGTGCCATCACACTGCAACCTCTGCCATATACTCTAGTTTTTTTGCAGGAATTAGCCCTGCTGCAAAGCATTGCATCAAAAATTGTACTTAAACGCCCCTGTTAAACAGGGGCAGAAAAATTGGGCCTTAGGCACTGGTGCCATCACATTGCAACCTCTGCCATATACTCTAGTTTTTTTGCAGGAATTAGCCCTGCTGCAAAGCATTGCATCAAAAATTGTACTTAAACGCCCCTGTTAAACAGGGGCAGAAAAATTGGGCCTTAGGCACTGGTGCCATCACACTGCAACCTCTGCCATATACTCTAGTTTTTTTGCAGGAATTAGCCCTGCTGCAAAGCATTGCATCAAAAATTGTACTTAAACGCCCCTGTTAAACAGGGGCAGAAAAATTGGGCCTTAGGCACTGGTGCCATCACACTGCAACCTCTGCCATACACTCTAGTTTTATTGCAGGAATTAGCCCTGCTGCAAAGCATTGCATCAAAAATTGTACTTAAACGCCCCTGTTAAACAGGGGCAGAAAAATTGGGCCTTAGGCACTGGTGCCATCACACTGCAACCTCTGCCATATACTCTAGTTTTTTTGCAGGAATTAGCCCTGCTGCAAAGCATTGCATCAAAAATTGTACTTAAACGCCCCTGTTAAACAGGGGCAGAAAAATTGGGCCTTAGGCACTGGTGCCATCACACTGCAACCTCTGCCATATACTCTAGTTTTTTTGCAGGAATTAGCCCTGCTGCAAAGCATTGCATCAAAAATTGTACTTAAACGCCCCTGTTAAACAGGGGCAGAAAAATTGGGCCTTAGGCACTGGTGCCATCACACTGCAACCTCTGCCATATACTCTAGTTTTTTTGCAGGAATTAGCCCTGCTGCAAAGCATTGCATCAAAAATTTTACTTAAACGCCCCTGTTAAACAGGGGCAGAAAAATTGGGCCTTAGGCACTGGTGCCATCACACTGCAACCTCTGCCATATACTCTAGTTTTTTTGCAGGAATTAGCCCTGCTGCAAAGCATTGCATCAAAAATTGTACTTAAACGCCCCTGTTAAACAGGGGCAGAAAAATTGGGCCTTAGGCACTGGTGCCATCACACTGCAACCTCTGCCATACACTCTAGTTTTATTGCAGGAATTAGCCCTGCTGCAAAGCATTGCATCAAAAATTGTACTTAAACGCCCCTGTTAAACAGGGGCAGAAAAATTGGGCCTTAGGCACTGGTGCCATCACACTGCAACCTCTGCCATATACTCTAGTTTTTTTGCAGGAATTATCCCTGCTGCAAAGCATTGCATCAAAAATTGTACTTAAACGCCCCTGTTAAACAGGGGCAGAAAAATTGTGCCTTAGGCACTGGTGCCATCACACTGCAACCTCTGCCATACACTCTAGTTTTATTGCAGGAATTAGCCCTGCTGCAAAGCATTGCATCAAAAATTGTACTTAAACGCCCCTGTTAAACAGGGGCAGAAAAATTGGGCCTTAGGCACTGGTGCCATCACACTGCAACCTCTGCCATACACTCTAGTTTTATTGCAGGAATTAGCCCTGCTGCAAAGCATTGCATCAAAAATTGTACTTAAACGCCCCTGTTAAACAGGGGCAGAAAAATTGGGCCTTAGGCACTGGTGCCATCACACTGCAACCTCTGCCATACACTCTAGTTTTATTGCAGGAATTAGCCCTGCTGCAAAGCATTGCATCAAAAATTGTACTTAAACGCCCCTGTTAAACAGGGGCAGAAAAATTGGGCCTTAGGCACTGGTGCCATCACACTGCAACCTCTGCCATACACTCTAGTTTTATTGCAGGAATTAGCCCTGCTGCAAAGCATTGCATCAAAAATTTTACTTAAACGCCCCTGTTAAACAGGGGCAGAAAAATTGGGCTGCTGGCATCACCCAGAACCAAAAATGTTCTTCCAACATATCAGCGGACGAGGAAGAGGATAGACAATCAACATAACAGGACAGTCACTCAGCATCAGCATAGGCAGTCTTGAAGGGATGTGGTATTTCAAAAAAAATTATTCGGTTACATCAGCTTCAGGTGCTTGGTAGCTGTGGGTGATCCAAGACTGATTCATCTTGATGAAGGTCAGTCGATCAACTGATTCGGTGGACAGGCGCACCCTGTGATCGGTAACGAAGCCACCAGCAGCACTGAAGGTGCGTTCCGAAAGAACGCTGGATGCAGGACAGGCCAGTAGCTCAATTGCATACTGTGCAAGCTCTGGCCAGTGATCCATCCTCAAGACCCAGTAAGCCAGAGGATTTTCAGTGGGAAAGGTGTCCAAGTCTGACCTTGCCCCTAGGTATTCCTGCACCATGTAAATTAGACGCTGGCGATGGGTGCTGAAACCAATCATACCTTGGGGCTGCGGACTAAAAAATTGTCTGAAAGCATCAGTCAGACGGCCACCTTCTCCACCGCTCCTTCTGACTGATGCCTCAGCAACACGTTGTCCAGGACCAGGAGTTTGTGACCTCCCAGTCTCTGGGAACGCGTTGCACAGAGCTTTCTGCAAGGCCTCCCGGAGATGTCTCATCCTCTGCTCCCTCTGCGATGGCAAGATAAGGTCGGCAACCTTACCCTTGTACCGTGGATCAAGGAGAGTGGCCAGCCAGTAATGGTCCCTCTCCTTGATCCGAAGAATACGAGGATCCTTCCGCAGGCTTTGCAGGATCAGGGAGGCCATGCAGCGTAGGTTAGCTGAGGCATTCGGTCCGGAGTCCTCTGGGTCACTAAGGACAACATGATCCGCAGCTACCTCCTCCCAGCCACGTACAAGTCCACGTGTTTCTTGGGACTGTAAATCATCCCTATAAGACTGCTGCTGCTGATGCTGATTGCCAGCCTCCACCTCCATGCTGACACAATCATCCTCCTCCTCCTCTTCCTCCTCCTCACCCTCTTCCTGTGTGATGGGTGGCACAGCAGGAACACTGTCTGGATAAAGGGGGCCTTGAGAGGCAAGGAAGTCCTCCTCTTCCTGCCTCTGTTCTGCCTCAAGTGCCCTGTCCATTATTCCACGCAGCGTATGCTCCAAGAGGTGGACAAGAGGTATAGTGTCACTGATGCATGCACTGTCACTGCTCACCATCCTTGTGGCCTCCTCAAACGGTGACAGGACAGTGCATGCATCCCTGATCATGCCCCACTGGCGTGGTGAGAAAAAACCAAGCTCTCCTGACCCTGTCCTGGTGCCGTAGTCGCACAGGTACTCATTGATGGCCCTCTGCTGCGTGTGCAGCCGCTGCAGCATGGCCAATGTTGAGTTCCATCTGGTGGGCATGTCACATATAAGGCGGTTCTTGGGCAGGTTCAACTCCTTTTGGAGCTCAGCCAGCCGAGCACAGGCATTAAATGATCGGCGGAAATGCACACAGACTCTCCTGGCCTGTTTCAGGACATCCTGTAAGCCGGGGTACCTGCCCAAGAACCGCTGCACCACCAGGTTAAGGACGTGAGCTACACAGGGCACATGGGTCAGTTGTCCCTGTCGGAGGGCGGAGAGGAGGTTGGTGCCATTGTCGCAAACCACCATTCCTGGCTTAAGCTGGCGTGGCGTCAACCACCTCTCGGCCTGCCCCTGCAGAGCTGACAAAACATCCGCCCCAGTGTGGCTCCTGTCCCCCAAACAAACCAGCGCAAGCACGGCATGGCATCGTTTTGCCTGCGTACTTGCGTAGCCCCTGCAACGCCTACGGAGCACCGCTGGTTCTGAGGACAGAGCACTGGAAGAGGCCATGGAGGAAGAAGAAGAGGAGGGGGTGGAGGAGAGAGGTGTGTCACAACCAATAGTAGCATTTTGGAGGCGTGGTGGCGGAACAACCTCCAATACTACTGCACCTTGTCCTGCATCCTTCCCAGCAGCCAGAAGAGTGACCCAATGGGCCGTGAAAGACAGGTAACGTCCCTGTCCATGCCTGCTGGACCATGAGTCAGCGGTAATATGCACCTTACCGCTGACCGCCCTGTCCAGCGAGGCAAGGACATTGCCTTCCACATGCCGGTAGAGAGCCGGAATTGCCTTCCGTGAGAAAAAGTGGCGTTTGGGGACCTGCCACTGAGGAACCGCACATTGTACAAACTCACGGAAGGGGGCCGAGTCTACCAACTGAAAAGGCAGCAGTTGAAGTGCTAGCAATTTAGCCAAGCTAGCATTCAACCGCTGGGCATGTGGATGGGTGGGAGTAAATTTCTTCCGCCGGTCCAGCAGCTGGGGCAGGGACATTTGTCTGCTATAATCGGACGTGGATGTACCACTAGCAGAGTTCCCGGAAGCACTTGGCTGTGACACACCTAATTCTACACCTTCATTCCTCTCAGAGCAGGTTTCAGAGAGGACTGAAGGTCTAGTGGGGTTGGAGATGCCAGCTGATGAGGAGCAAGGAGAGGTCCGCTTTGTTCTTTGGTGTGGGTCTTTGAGGTATGCTTGCCAACGAGCTGCATGGCAGGTCAACATATGTCTGGTCAAGCATGTGGTGCCCAAGCGGCTGATATTTTGGCCACGTGAGATACGCTTGAGACATATGTTGCAAATAGCAGCGGTGCGATCTGATGCACTCGTCTCAAAAAAGGCCCACACCAAAGAACTTTTAGAATAACGCGCAGAGGAAGCGCTCTGCGCAGAGGAAGCACTCTGCGCAGGCGGAGCTCTGCGGTGTGATTCAGACGGTGTGCTGCCCCTAAGCTGGCCCCCGGAGGGCATCCTGCCTCGTTGGACATGTGCCTCCTCCTCCTCCTCCTCCTCCTCCCTCCTTCCAGGCACCCACGTGGAGTCAGTGCCCTCATCATCCCCTCCCTCTTCATCGCTGTAGCAAACCTGGCAGTATGCTGCAGCTTGTGGAACATGACTGCCAGATTGCTGTCCTTCTTGAGCATCCCCTCTCTCTGTGCTCACGCTACTGCCTTCCTCTAGCTGAGTGTCATCATCAGAGCCCACCAAACACTGGGCATCCTCCTGGAGCATGTACCCAACACTGTGCTCAAAGAGTTCAGGAGACTCCTCAGGAGGACGTGGTGGGTCTAGGGAAGGAGTCACTGATGATGACATTGAGAGGAGGGACGACGATGTGTTGGCAGCTGCTTTTCTACTACCCTGAGACTGGGTGAGAGAGGATGAGGAGGATGAAGAGGGCTTGGTCATCCACTCTACCAAGTCGTTGGCATGTTGCGGTTCAACATGTCCAGCTGCAGAAAAGAAGGACAAGCATGTCCCATGGCCACGTGCTGATGACAATGCACCGCGTCCACGACCAGCACTGTTGTCTCTAGACACAGAGCCTGCTTGCCCTCTTTTATCGGCTCGCGCCTGTCTGCCTCTCCTTGCTGGCCTTCCAGACATGGTAATGGCCTGAAGGGAGTTGGGTAAAACAGTAGTTGGGTAGTTTATATTGTGCTGGAGGCACACAACACCCACTAACTCCTGCAGATGCCTTTTTTATAGAACAGCAGAGTTAAAGGGGTATATACAGATGTATACTGTGCTGTGCTGGAAGCACACACAACTTCCAATAACTCCAGCAGATGTCAATCGGGCCCAAATAGAGAACAGCTATGTAGGTGGATAATAGCGGTATGTACTGGGTACAGAGCAGGCACACAGCACGCACTATCTCCTGAGTGACACTACTGACTGCAAGCTCTATTGTTAAAGATGGACCACTAGCTATATAGGTGAGGTGAATATCACGGTGTATACTGCGGTCAGGGCACGCAGACAATAACAAGAGAACAGCAGAGTTGAAGGGGTATATACAGATGTATACTGTGCTGTGCTGGAAGCACACACAACTTCCAATAACTCCAGCAGATGTCAATCGGGCCCAAATAGAGAACAGCTATGTAGGTGGATAATAGCGGTATGTACTGGGTACAGAGCAGGCACACAGCACGCACTATCTCCTGAGTGACACTGCTGACTGCAAGCTCTATTGTTAAAGATGGACCACTAGCTATATAGGTGAGGTGAATATGACGGTGTATACTGCGGTCAGGGCACGCAGACAATAACAAGAAAACAGCAGAGTTAAAGGGGTATATACAGATGTATACTGTGCTGTGCTGGAGGCACACACAACTTCCAATAACTCCAGCAAATGACAATCGGGCTCAAATAGAGAACAGCTATGTAGGTGTATATAGTGGTATGTACTGGGTACAGAGCACGCAGACAGCACGCACTAACACTACTGACTGCAAGCTCTATTATTAAAGCTAGATCACTAGCTATATAGGTGAGGTGAATATAGTGGTGTATACTGCGGTCAGGGCACAGACAGTAACCACTACACAAGAGCAAAATAGTAAATCAGCCAAAAACGATTGGTGTGTAACTGTGTTGAAGGTACACAGAACACCCACTGCTTCAGATGCTAACAAACACTACACGAGGCCGCCTGAAAGGCAGCTTTATATAGTGTGGGGCGTGCACTACACAGTCTGAGCTATGATTGGCCACAGGCAGGATGCCTGTGACCAACCATTGCTCTTCCCGCTACTGGCGCTGCGATTGGCCAAGCATGCGGGGTCACAGTGCATGCTTGACCAATCGTGAGACAGCAATGCATTGCGCCATCGCAGTGCATTGTGGGCCACACGAATTTTGCCGCGAACGGCCCAAACGTTCGGAATTCGGCGAACGCACGAACGACCGATGTTCGAGTCGAACATGCGTTCGACTCGAACACGAAGCTCATCCCTACTCACAAGGCACAAGGACAGATAATGGCCTTCTTCCAATCTTCCAAGCGACACCTTCCAGTGATACCAGATAGATCTTTGCCAGACAAATTTCCTCTGTCAGCTTCTTCTTAGCACGTGGGTCTCAACATTCCTCCCCTCAGGTCACCCACTGAGGCCTCAGCAACAGCATCTTCTGCCTGGAAGGACAGCGTTGCCCCCCAATCCCCCCCCCCCAGGCTGGACTCATACACTCTGGGAAAAGACTCAGAGCTCTGTGTGCTACCAGAACAAATACAGTCTCCCAGAATGCCATCAGAGCCTGCCTCTCTGGGATAGGCTGGGGCTGCATCGATATGAATGATGCCATCTACATAACTCCACACCTATCATCCAGAAACTGCTCAAGTTACCTGGATACAAAGGGAGTTATCCAGCAGACTTGCAGCAGTAGAGGACATGGAGCAGATCCAACTAAACAATCACAGCTCACTGAGTACAGTGAGCCAAACTATGCTTTTTCCTTACCCCAAATTACAGCCACACTGACTATGGTATGACAACTAAATTTTCCTATCAAAAACACACATTAAAACGTACCTAACCATCCTAGCACCTATCTAGGAGATTGCTACAGACAGAAGACCAAGAGCTAGTCATCAGTGTGGCATCTGGTCTCCCATTAAAGACGTACCATTAGGGATGAGCCAGATGTTTTTTTCCCCTGTTCGCTGATTAGCGAAAAATTTGGGGTGTATGCGGTAAATTCGAAAGCCGCGGAACACCCTTTAAAAGTCTATGAGAGGCTTAAGGCTTATATGCTGGTATTGTCATAAAAAGTGTTTGGTGATCCGAGTCCTGCCCCAGGTGTTTGGGGACCCGGGTACTGCCCCAGGGGACATGTATCAATGCAAAAAAAAGTTTTAAACATGGCCGTTTTTTGGGGAGAAGTGATTTTAATAATGCTTAAAATGAAATAATAAAAGTGAAATATTCCTTTAAATTTCATACCTGGGGTGTGTCTATAGTATGCCTGTAAAGTGGCGCATTTTCCCGTGTTTAGAACAGTCCCTGCACAAAATAATTACATTTCTAAAGGAAAAAAAGTCATTTAAAAGTGCTCACGGCTATAATGGTTGCCTCCCATGGAGGTGTGTAGGTCACATTTTAATTTTTTTTATTTTTCGGTCCATCAGCGGAGCAAGAGAAGAAGACTTCGTGGGACAGTTTTATTTTTTTATTTTTTTAATAAAGGACTTGTCCTCAAGCTGTGTCATGTAATTTTTTACCATTTTCACACTCCTTTTGTGAAATGGTAGGGGTACATTTGTACCCCGTTACCATTTCACACGGGGGGAGGCCGGGATCTGGGGATCCCCTTGTTAAAGGGGGCTTCCAGATTCCAATAAGCCACAGACCCCCACAACCACCGGGCAAGGGTTGTGGGGATGAGGCCCTTGTCCCCATCAACATGGGGACACTGTGCTTTGGCTACCCCAAAGCACCCTCCCCATGTTGAGGGCATGTGGCCTGGTATGGTTCAGGAGGAGGGGTGCTCTCTCGCCCCCCTCTTTTCCTGCAGCCTGCCAGGTTGCATGCTTGGATAATGGTCTGGTATGGATTTTTGGGGGGACCCTCAAGCAATTTTTACATTTTGGCGTGGGGTTCCCCTTAATATCCATACCAGACCTGAAGGGCCTGGTATGGAATTTGGGGGGACCCCCACACAATTTATTTTTAACATTTTGGTTTGGGGCTCCCCTTAATATTCATACCAGACCCAAAGGGCTTGGTAATGGACTGTGGGGGAATCCCATGCCATTTTTCTCAATGACTTTTATGTGTATTGCTGGATCCGACAATTTATTATAGTAGTTTTAAATGACTTTCTTTCCTTTAGAAATGTCATTTTGTGCAGGGACTGTTGTACACATGGGAAACACGTGCCACTTTACAAGCATTATTATCATTATTAAAATCACTGCTCCCAAAAAAACTGACGTTTTTAAAACTTTTTTTGCATTGATACATGTCTCCTGGGGCAGGACCCGGGTCCCCAAACACTTTTTATGACAATAACTTGCATAAAAGCCTTTACAATTAGTATTTTTGATTTTTCATGTTCGTTTCCCATAGACTTTAACAGTGTTTGTGTGTTCGAACAAATTTTTTGCGTGTTCGCATGTTCAGCTGTGAACCGAACCAGTGGGGTGTTCGGCTCATCCCTACTTACCATGCCTTGTTCTGCACTGTGTGGAAGCAGACATCATAGTACAGTAGATGTTCTGTTTTTTTTTAAATCAACCAGGTTTATTTCGATTCACAGTGCATACATGTTACAGATTACAGTTACAAAAATGCTACAGATCATACAGCTCCTCAGATAACAATTGTATAACCATCTCAAATCGTCAATGTCACATCACGTTTTATGCATGAAATAACTAAAGCCAAAAGGTACCTTGTGTCAGTGGTTTGGGCTACTTCACTACCCAGAGGCCGGAGGATCTACTTGTCATTTACATTACTATGTATTGTGCATAGACCGGCTATGAACAAGTGCTAGACTCTTGCAGCCACCTGTCCCAGATTTTGTAGTATTTCTCAGGACAACCCCTATTGGTGTATATAAATTTTTTGTAGGGGAGGGTGTTGTTTATTTCTGCTTTCCATTCTGCAATGCTCGGGGGACAAGTCCTCATCCATTTCCGAGCTATTGTCTTTCGCGCTGTGAATAACGTCTCGTGCAGAAATGTCTTCATGTACCTGTCGGTCGAGTCTGGCAAGAGTCCTAAAAGGCACATTTTTGGGTCCAGCGTGGCTGGAGAGCCCATTTCGTCATGGAGGAATCTTACAATCTGTGTCCATAGTCCCTGTACTTTGGGGCATGACCACAGTAAGTGAATGAATGTTCCTGTCTCCCTTCCGCACATTTGGCACAAGGAGGACTGGGAGCCTCTGTACCTGGCAACCTTGAGGGGGGTAAGGTACGCTTGATGGAGTATGTAAATTTGAGTCAGCCTGTCCGACAGTTTTGGGGAAACTGTCTTACAGCATTCCAGAGCTTCCTCCCATTCCCCGTCCTCGATAGGTCCCACCGCCCTTTCCCAGCGAGGTTTAATTCCATAAGCTATTTTAGTTGCTACTGGGGTGGAAAGCAGATTGTAGAAGGCTGAAATTAGTTTTTGAGGATCAGTGTTTTTGATGATTGCCATAGCGACATTTGTAGTGGGCTTAGGGGGGGACAACGGGAATTGAGTGCGGATTGCATGTTTGACTTGCAGATATCTAAAAAACATATGGTTGGGAAGATTGTACTCCACTTGGAGTGTGTGGAAGGTTTTTAGAGTCCCATTGGTAAGTAAATGTTGGAGATAGAAGATTCCATAGGTGGACCAGCAATCTACATCAGGAATTTGCAAGAATTCAGGTAGGACCTTGTTGTGCCATAACGGGGTGAAGTCGTTATATTGGGGAATCTCTAGTTTAGCGGAGGCGATGTCCCATATGCGTCTATATTGACGCAGCAGGGCCAGTTCACCAGTCCTCAAATCAGTATTTCCGGTGTTTATTGTTATCGCATAAATAGGGTCTTTAGTGCATCTGGCCCACTTGGGGCACATCAGCTGGAGGAACCGCTCCCTGTCTGTCTTGTCAATGTGGTATAGTTGTGATAATTGGGACGAAATATAGTATAGATTGAAATCTGGTAGTGCCATACCTCCCAGGTCAGGTGGGTTTTTTAGCGTCTGCCATGCCAGTTTGTGTCTGTTAGGACCCCATACGAAAGATTTGAGGAGAGCTTCTAGAGTCTTGAAGTATTTCAAAGGCAAGTATGTCGGGGAGTGCCACATCACATATAATACTTTGGGAAGTAGAACCATTTTAATTAAGTTTATTCTGCCCCACACCCCCAGTGGCAAACGAGCCCAGGTCCTCAGCTTAGTTTTTACATAGGACGTGAGGGGTTCAATATTGAGACGTACAAAGTCTGTCGACATTCTGGATACATGGATCCCAAGATATTTGATGGTACTAACTCTCTGAAGTGGCAGACTGGCCTGTGACTCGGTTGGTGGGAAACTGTCTATTGGTAATATTTGCGATTTCTCCCAGTTAATTTTTAAACCAGAGAAGGTCCCAAATTGTTCGATTGTATGCAGTGCCACCCGCAAGGAGATGTTCTGTTTTGAATGCTGTTTATGCATTGATATACCTACTTATACCCCGGTCTGTCCACACAGTATGGTCACCTGCTGACTTGTTATCATCCACAGGCAGCTTAGCTCTTCAAAAAGACACAGGAGTTGAATGTAACACAATTTTACTTCAGCTAATTGCAGTGCAGAGGATATTTTTTTAGTCCACTGAAGTGTAAGAAGATAATAACTTCCCCAAGCCCTGTCTCTGTGAACAACTAACACTAAAGTAACACATAAGAAATGGGGATAGTCTAACCAGGTACATCTAAATAGGAATGAGTAGGTCTCGTACTAAATATTAACTGTGGAAGGTTGAGTTGACCATGAAAACTTGTTCACTTCCTATGCACTCTTGAAAACTTGCAAAAACTTCCTTCAGACCCCTCAATTCAGACTGGAAGTTAAAGAGCAACTGAACCTCTTAGCTAGTTTCCTGCAGTCTATTAGCACATGTTTCTCTCCTATATATATATATATATATATATATATATATATATATATATATATATATATATATATATATATATATTTTCATATACATTTATTAATTTTTTCCCCTCTTAGCTAGTTTCCTGCAGTCTATTAGCAGCTATCTCTCTCCTATTTTTTTTTTGCAATGGACGTTCATTCGAGACTATGCACATACTTTGGAAATATGCCAGTATTGGTCCTCATGATGTTCTAACACTTTGCTTTTAAAATCATTTCTTCTCAACATCAACTTCATTGTGTGTATACAAATATACATGTTTTCTATTATTTTGTGAATGTTGCTGTAACTGTACAATGATTTTGACTGATGTGTCGAGTTTGCTCTGAGTTCAATTGGTGTATCAGATTTTTTTCTGGCAGTGGATTTGGACTGAGCTCTTTACATCAGATTTGAGTTTAAGCCCTTGTACACACGGTCGGAGATTCCGAAGGAATGTGTCCTATCGGACCATTTTGTCGGATAATCCAACTGTGTGTGGTCTGCATCGGACTGTTTCCATCGGTGTATCCGACGGACCAAGTTTTCCAACTTGTCCGTAAAATTTTCCGACAAAATGCTCCGAACGGACATACTCCGATCATGTGTAGCCTACTCCGACGGACAAAGTGCCACGCATGCTCAGATCAAATTCCTAGACCAAAGGTATTGGCTACTAGCCTGAACGTAGTCCTGTCTAACGAAATAACGTCATCACGTTATGTACAATCGGATTTTCCGACAACTTTGTCCGACCGTGTGTATGCAACAGTTTCGGACAAAATCCGTCGGACAAAATCCAACGGATTTGGTTGTCAGAATGTCCGACCGTGTGTACAAGGGCTTAGTACCGTGTATTCTAGCCGGGTATTCTTTGTAACACCAGCTGAGTACTAATTTTAATTAGTTAGTTTACCTGTAACCTAATTTGCCCAGGCCAAGGCTCTCTCAGAAAGCAAAGATATCACAAAACCTACTTTGCTTCTGTCCGTAGGAAACGCCTGGGGCAGCATCTCAAAGTATATCTCAACCTGGTTGAGAAACCCTCTGCATTCAACTGGATCTCCCCCAAATTGCTGGGGAAACAGAGCGGAACCAGACATACCTCTTATAAAGGGAATATTTGAGGCGGGTGCCTGCACAGAGACTGGAGCAGCAGGGACGGCCTGCAACTCAGGTTGTACCAGAGCAGCCACAGTGGGAGATTCCAGGTGAGCCGTGTGACTCAGGAGCATTTGTAACGCCATGACAAGCTGATCCATGCAGTGATCCTGCTCATCAAATCTGGAAAAAATATTACCAAAAAATATTACCAATATTAACAAGTGGTTTGACTGCATCTTCTGAATTCATGGCCTTCGCCTACTACCAGAAACCATGAATCAAACTGAGACAGAAGTACAGTTAAATCACACTTGTTTAATAAAAATAAAAAAAAGGTAAACAGAGTAAACGTAGTCAAAACATAGCCAGAGTTCAGGAACTGGAACGGATAGTCAGACAAGCCAAAACGTCAGGGAGCCAGAAAGGAGCGTAGTAGAATAGCAAGCAGGATCTGGAGTCAGAAGGAATGTCAGCCAAGCTGGTCTTTAACAGGAACACAGGAGAGCGTCTCTAGAGATGTGACCAAGGCGAAGGCCGAGATCATCTGGACTGGGTGGCTTAAGTAGGCAGGACTGACAAGCAGGATATCATCAACAGATGAGTCACTGTAGAGAGGTTGGAGCGGGCAATTAGCCGGCAGCTGAGCGGCCAGCTTTGAGAAGGAAGGGCTGAGCCCAGCCCTGACAGAAACAAAGAGAGAGTCCAGGAGGCGAGCCAAGGTCAGTAACAGCAGAGAAGCATGATATTGGATCAGGAGACAAACTGAGAGTCCCGGATGCAAGCTAAGGGCAGAAACAGCTGGACAGCATGGTACCAGATCAAAAGGCAAAGGGAGAGTCCAGGAAGCAAGCCAAGGTTAGCAACAGCCAGGCAGCATGGTATCAGATCAGGAGACAAAGACAGAGTCCAGGAACAGGTCAAGGTCAGCAGCAGCCAGGCAGCATGATATAAGGCAGAAGGTATGAATAGAAAGGGTTACCTCGATCAGTTAGATCTAGAGGTAGGGGCGGGTACCATCATCCTTTGGAGTGAACTATTGGAGAAAAACACCTGGGGCTGCTCCAAGAATGCCCCTGGTTTAGAAAGGAATCAGGACTATCACAGTACCCATAGATAGAGCAGGGGATTGCAATAAAATTAACTATTAACTATATTATTAACTATAAATTATCTAAGGGAAAGCTATGATTAAAGGAATTGTACATAAATTGATAAACAATTAATGACAACTGTACATAGTAAATACAAATGGTTCCAAAGGAACAGGTGAACCCCACTGGTAGTAAGGGGAGCTGAGATGTATGTCTTGACGTGGTCCTCTACATGTTTCGCAACTGTAGTCACTTCCTCGGGAGGAGTTAATTACACCATCAATGGGGACGAGTAGAGCACAAAGCAGCATCTATTGAGGCACCCGAAGGTGATCCCCCCACGGCAGACACGGGAGACACTTAACCACTTGCCGACCGCCGCACGACGATGTACGTCGACAGAATGGCACGGGCAGGCATATGGGCGTACCTGTACGTCCCTGCCTTCCCGCGGGTGGGGGGCCCGATCGGGCCCCCCCGGTGCCTGCGGCGGTCGGTATTCGTTCGGGAGCGATCCGGGATGAGGGGGCGGCCATTCATTCATGGCCACCCCCTCGCGATCGCTCCCGACGAATGGAAATCCTTCGTGACATCACTTCCTCTCCTGTAATGTAAACACAGGAGAGGAAGTGATGTAATCTCTCCTCCGTGCCGGTATTTTTCGTTCCGGCACCGAGGAGAGAGGATCGGTGAGTTGCACCAACACGACACTTCACAGTAGAACATGCCAGGCACACTCACACCCCCCCTTTACCCCCCGATCACCCCCCCAATTACCCCTGCCCCCCCAGTCACAGTGACACCAATGCATTTTTTATTTTTTTTGCATTGGTGTCATTTGTGACTGTAATAACTGTTAGGGCAGTTAGGGTTAGCCCCCTTTAGTTCTAATGTACCCCCCTAACCCCCCCCCAATAAAGGTTTAACCCCGTGATCACCCCCCGTCGCCAGTGTCACTAAGGCTGGGTTCACATTGCAGCGGTTTATGAGAACGGATGTGATTCGCACCGCACTGCAGTGCAAATCACATCCGATCTCTGCGATTCAAATTCAGCCATTCGCCGCACCCGCCGCACCCGCGGCACCCGCCGCAAATTCGCACGGGACCCTTTTTTTGGTCCGCAGCAGAATCGGATCGCATGGGTGTTCACACCATGCGATCCGAGTTTGCAGTTCGCACTGCGATATGCGAACTGATCTGGGGGTGTCATTAACATTTCACTGACACTCCCAGCAGTTCGCATAGGGCAGTGTGAACTGCCGCCGGGAGGCATGCGATGCGGGAACCCGCCGCGGATTTGTGGCGTTCCCGCATCGCTCCAGTGTGAACCCAGCCTAATAAGCGATAGTTTTTCTGATCGCTGTATTAGTGTCACAGGTGACGCTAGTTAGGCAGGTAGGTATTTAGGTTTGCCGCAGCTTTTTATAGCGCCAGGGACCCCCATATACTACCGCATAAAGCCCCCTGATTGCCCCCTAGTTAACCCTTTCACCAGTGATCACCATATAACTGTTACAGGTGACGCTGGTTGGTTAGTTATTTTTTTATAGTTTCAGGGCACCCGCCATTTATTACCTAGTCTCACTAGTGTACCCCTAAATTTATGGGTGTCTACTTTCCAAAATGGGGTCATTTGGGGGGGTTTGTGCCATCTTGGCATTTTATGGCCTTCAAAACTGTAACGCCCTTAGAAAGCCTGAAGGCGGTGCTTGGTTTTCGGGGCCCCGTACGCGGCTAGGCTCCCAAAAAGTCCCACATATGTGGTATCCCTGTACTCAGGAGAAGCAGCAGAATTTATTTTGGGGTGTCATTTCACATATGCCCATGGCATGCGTGAGCAATATATCATTTAGTGACAACTTTGTGAAAAAAAAAAAAAAAAGTTTGTAATTTTCCCGCAACTTGTGGCAAAATATAAAATATTCCATGGACTCAACATGCCTCTCAGCAAATAGCTTGGGGTGTCTACTTTCTAAAATGGGGTCATTTGTGGGGGTTTTGTGCCATCTTGGCATTTTATGGCCTTCAAAACTGTAATAGGTAGTGAGGAGTGAAGTCAAATATTTACGCCCTTAGAAAACCTGAAGGCGGTTCTTGGCTTTCGGGGCCCCATACGCGGCTAGGCTCCCAAAAAATCCCACACATGTGGTATCCCCGTACTCAGGAGAAGCAGCAGAATTTATTTTGGGGTGTCATTTCACATATGCCCATGGCATGCGTGAGCAATATATCATTTAGTGACAACTTTGTGAAAAAAAAATTAAAAAAAATTAAAGTTTGTAATTTTCCCGCAACTTGTGGCAAAATATAAAATATTCCATGGACTCAACATGCCTCTCAGCAAATAGCTTGGGGTGCCTACTTTCTAAAATGGGGTCATTTGTGGGGGTTTTGTGCCATCTTGGCATTTTATGGCCTTCAAAACTGTAATAGGTAGTGAGAAGTGAAATCAAAAATTTACGCCCTTAGAAAGCCTGAAGGCGGTGCTTGGTTTTCGGGGCCCCGTACGCGGCTAGGCTCCCAAAAAGTCCCACATATGTGGTATCCCTGTACTCAGGAGAAGCAGCAGAATTTATTTTGGGGTGTCATTTCACATATGCCCATGGCATGCGTGAGCAATATATCATTTAGTGACAACTTTGTGAAAAAAAAAAAAAAAGTTTGTAATTTTCCCGCAACTTGTGGCAAAATATAAAATATTCCATGGACTCAACATGCCTCTCAGCAAATAGCTTGGGGTGTCTACTTTCTAAAATGGGGTCATTTGTGGGGGTTTTGTGCCATCTTGGCATTTTATGGCCTTCAAAACTGTAATAGGTAGTGAGGAGTGAAGTCAAATATTTACGCCCTTAGAAAACCTGAAGGCGGTTCTTGGCTTTCGGGGCCCCATACGCGGCTAGGCTCCCAAAAAATCCCACACATGTGGTATCCCCGTACTCAGGAGAAGCAGCAGAATTTATTTTGGGGTGTCATTTCACATATGCCCATGGCATGCGTGAGCAATATATCATTTAGTGACAACTTTGTGAAAAAAAAATTAAAAAAAATTAAAGTTTGTAATTTTCCCGCAACTTGTGGCAAAATATAAAATATTCCATGGACTCAACATGCCTCTCAGCAAATAGCTTGGGGTGCCTACTTTCTAAAATGGGGTCATTTGTGGGGGTTTTGTGCCATCTTGGCATTTTATGGCCTTCAAAACTGTAATAGGTAGTGAGAAGTGAAATCAAAAATTTACGCCCTTAGAAAGCCTGAAGGCGGTGCTTGGTTTTCGGGGCCCCGTACGCGGCTAGGCTCCCAAAAAGTCCCACATATGTGGTATCCCCGTACTCAGGAGAAGCAGCAGAATTTATTTTGGGGTGTCATTTTACATATGCCCATAGCATGTGTGAGCAATATATCATTTAGTGACAACTTTGTGTAAAAAAAAAATAATAATTTTTTTTTGTCATTATTCAATCGCTTAAGGCAAAAAAATAAAATATTCAATGGGCTCAACATGCCACTTATCAATTTCCTTAGGGGGTCTACTTTCCAAAATGGGGTCATTTGGGGGGGTTTTGTACTGCCCTGCCATTTTAGCACCTCAAGAAATGAGATAGGCAGTCGTAAACTAAAAGCTGCGTAAATTCCAGAAAACGTACCTTAGTTTGTAGATGTGACAACTTTTGCGCAAACCAATAAATATACAGTTATTGACTTTTTTTTTACCAAAGACATGTGGCTGAATACATTTTGGCCTAAATGTATGACTAAAATTGAGTTTATTGGAGTTTTCTAATAACAAAAAGTAGAAAATATCATTTTTTTTCAAAATTTGCGGTCTTTTTACGTTTATATCGCAAAAAATAAAAATCGCAGAGTCAGTCAAATACCTTTAAAAGAAAGCTCTATTTGTGGGAAGAAAAGGACGCAAATTTCGTTTGGGTACAACATTGCATGACCGCGCAATTACCAGTTAAAGCAGCGCAGTGCCAAAGTGTAAAAAGACCTCTGGTCATTTACCAGCAAAATGGTCCGGTCTGAAAGTGGTTAAAGGGTGTGGATATTCTAATATGTCAATATAGTGTATAAAAACAGGGGGGTCACAGGCAGAAGGCTGATGCACTCAGGACTCAAGGCTACTCATGGGGCTCTGATTTGGCTATTATTAGATCCATCTGGAATATTGAACCCAGCATCAACCCAATGGAATGTTTAGCCTTGCACTGGTGGAATGATACTGCCACCAGCCCTCAAGTGCCTCCCGTGTCTGCCGGGGGGGGGGTCACTTTCGGGTGCCTCAATAGGTGCTACTTTGTGCTCTACTGGTCCCCATTGATGGTGTAATTAACTCCTCCTGAGGAAGTGACTACAGTCGTGAAACATGTAGAGGACAACATCAAGAAATACAGTGGTGTGAAAAAGTGTTTGCCCCCTTCCTCATTTCCTGTTCCTTTGCTTGTTTGTCACACTTAAGTGTTTCGGAACATCAAACCAATTTAAACAATAGTCAAGGACAACACAAGTAAACACAAACTGCAATTTGTAAATGAAGGTGTTTATTATTAAAGGTGAAAAAAAATCCAAACCATCATGGCCCTGTGTGAAAAAGTGATTGCCCCCCTTGTTAAAACATACTATAACTGTGGTTGTCCACACCTGAGTTCAATTTCTTTAGCCACACCCAGGCCTGATTATTGCCACACCTGTTCACAATCAAGGCATCACTTAAATAGGAGCTGCTTGACACAGTAAGGTCCACCAGAAGATCCTTAAAAGCTACACATCATGCCGAGACCCAAAGAAATTCAGGAACAACTGAGAAAGAAAGTAATTGAGATCTATCAGTCTGGAAAGGGTTATAAAGCCATTTCCAAAGCTTTGGGAATCCAGCGAACCACAGTGAGAGCCATTATCCACAAATGGCGAAGACATGGAACAGTGGTGAACCTTCCCAGGAGTGGCCGGCCGCCCAAAATTACCCCAAGAGCGCAGCGACGACTCATCCAAGAGGTCACAAAAGACCCCACAACAACGTCCAAGGAACTGCAGGCCTCACTTGCCTCAGTTAAGGTCAGCGTTCATGCCTCCACCATCAGGAAAAGACTGGGCAAAAATGGCCTGCATGGCAGAGTTCCAAGGAGAAAACCACTGCTGAGCAAAAAGAACATCAAAGCTCGTCTCAATTTCTCCACAACACATCTTGATGATCCCCAAGACTTTTGGGACAACATTCTGTGGACCGATGAGACAAAAGTGGAACTCTTTGGAAGGTGTGTGTCCAAGTATATCTGGCGTAGAAGGAACACTGCATTTCATAAAAAGAACATTATACCAACAGTAAAATATGGTGGTGGTAGTGTGATGGTCTGGGGCTGTTTTGCTGCTTCAGGACCTGGAAGACTTGCCATGATAAAAGGAACTATGAATTCTGCTGTCTACCAAGAGATCCTGAAGGAGAATGTCCGACCATCTGTTCGTGTACTCAAGCTGAAACGAACTTGGGTTCTGCAGCAGGACAATGATCCTAAACACACCAGCAAGTCCACCACCGAATGGCTGAAGAAAAACAAAATGAAGACTTTGGAGTGGCCTAGCCAAAGTCCTGACCTGAATCCTATTGAGATGTTGTGGTATGACCTTAAAAAGGCCGTTCATGCTCGAAAACCCTCTAATGTAACTGAATTAGGACAATTCTGCAAAGATGAGTGGGCCAAAATTCCTCCAGGACGCTGTAAAAGCCTCATTGCACGTTATCGCAAACGCTTGGTTGCAGTTGTTGCTGCTAAGGGTGGCCCAACCAGTTATTAGGTTTAGGGGGCAATCACTTTTTCACACAGGGCCATGATGGTTTGGATTTTTTTTCACCTTTAATGATAAACACCTTCATTTACAAATTGCATTTTGTGTTTACTTGTGTTGTCCTTGACTATTGTTTAAATTGGTTTGATGTTCCGAAACACTTAAGTGTGACAAACATGCAAAAGAACAGGAAATGAGGAAGGGGGCAAACACTTTTTCACACCACTGTACATCTCATCTCCCCTTACTACCAATGGGGATCACCTGTTCCTTTGGAACCATTTGTATTTACCATGTACACTTGTCATTAACTGTTTATCAATTTATGTACAATTGCTTTTAATCATGTCTTTTTCTTAAATAAATTGATAATTTTATTACAATCCCCTGCTCTGTCTATGGGTACCGTGAGAATCCTAATTCCTTTCTAAACCAGGGGCATGCTTGGAGCAGCCCCAGGTGTTTTTCTCCAACAGCAGAGTCCAGAAGGTAAGTAGGGTCATATACGGTGAGGCCCATAACTCAGCTACTGCCTTCAGAAGTGTTTCAGTCTATATAGACCATGGATGACCATTTGATGGCAATAGCACACTAAGTTTTGGGCATGTGCATGCATCTGCTTGCTAATCCACGTCCAGCATCTCAGCTATGTACAGAGATTTATGCCACATAATTAGCTGTGTGCATGCCCAACTTGCAAAGGTGTGAACCTAGCCTGAAACTTTGGGGGATGCTAGGCACTTTCTTATCTTTTTGTGATAATTTTGGCATTTTGACCTCAATAAATTCTTGAGATGTGGCAGGAAAAACCAGACAGGGGTTCTAACCCTTCCCTTCGCTATCTATACAATAAAGTGTTTGCTTTGGATACACTTTAAGCACCCGTGATCATCTAGGAAAATGCAAGCCACATGTCCCGGAGTTTCCTGTGCCTAATGCCACATTTGACATTTCAGAGGGGGGGTCTCCTGAAATTTAGCAGACTACCCCACATCCCATGATGTCATAAGCTATGTCTGCATGCAACAAATTATTGAAAGTTCTGAGCACCTAGACAGGAAACAAGGAGAAAAAAAGGGCCGATGTGCAGATAAACATTATAAAGGGGAACAGATGGAGCAGGCTTAGCTATGAAATACGGCCGTGCCACATGTCTGCCGAGGACTCCCAAAGAGCCCGAGCAGCCCAAGGCTCATAGGAGTTTACAAGGCTAATAGGAGATTATGCTGCACACCTAAACTGGATTAAATGCCAAATGCTGGTTTTGGATAAGATTTGGCTAAGGGAGCGGCAAGGCAGGGTGGGCATTTGATGCTGCACATGAGAGCGACACAAAATATGTCCTTCAAAGAGAACCAGTCATGGTTGGTACTTTGCCTCATAGTGACCCTGCGGCCCAATTACATTTGTGCAGTGCGCAAACGCAGTCCGTTGAAATGAATGGCCTGCCAATGCACTAAAATGCCCCAAAAATCGTTTTTTAACTCTACGCCCTGTGGTATGTTTCCTGCATTGCAAAGTGTTGTAGCACGTGTTTGTTTCCTTAGACTTAGTTTACATTTGCAGGTGGGGGCAGAAAAAAAACACAGTTAGCCCCGTCCACACTGGTGCGATTTGTCATGCGATTTAACAGTTCCAAATTGCATGACAAGTCACATCCAATTACCGGCAATGGACTGCCCCCCGAGCACAGACCCCCTCAGTACAGACTGCCCCCCGAGCACAGACCCTTCAGTACAGACTGCCCCCCGAGCACAGACCCCTCAGTACAGACTGCCCCCCGAGCACAGACCCCTCAGTACAGACTCCCCCCCGAGCACAGACCCTTCAGTACAGACTGCACACTGAGCACAGACCGCTCAGTACAGACTGCCCCCGAGCACAGACCCCTCAGTACAGACTGCCCCCTGAGCACAGACCCCTCAGTACAGACTGCCCCCCCGAGCACAGACCGCAGTACAGACTGCCCCCGAGCTAGGGTTGCCATCTTTTCTTCAAGTCAAACCCGAACACTTTAGCGGCGCACAGAAATCTTTTTTTTTACAGCATATACTATGCAGTACATATATTTTGTGATTAAATAACATTTCTAATCATATTAAGTTAATCACAAGAGTCCCCTCTTACATCAGAGTCCACAGAGTTTCCCTTTTAAACCTGAATCCGCAGAGTTCCCCTTCTACATCTGAACTTGGTGGCAACCCTACCCCGAGCACAGACCCCTCAGTACAGACTGCCCCCCGAGCACAGACCCCTCAGTACAGACTGCCCCCCGAGCACAGACCCCTCAGTACAGACTGCCCCCCGAGCACAGACCCCTCAGTACAGACTGCCCCCCGAGCACAGACCCCTCAGTACAGACTGCCCCCCGAGCACAGACCCCTCAGTACAGACTGCGCCCTGAGCACAGACCCCTCAGTACAGACTGCGCCCTGAGCACAGACCCCTCAGTACAGACTGCGCCCTGAGCACAGACCGCTCAGTACAGACTGCCCCCGAGCAAAGACCCCTCAGTACAGACTGCGCCCTGAGCACAGACCCCTCAGTACAGGCTGCCCCCGAGCACAGACCGCTCAGTACAGACTGCGCCCTGAGCACAGACCCCTCAGTACAGGCTGCCCCCGAGCACAGACCGCTCAGTACAGACTGCACACTGAGCACAGACCCCTCAGTACAGACTGCCCCCGAGCACAGACCCCTCAGTACAGACTGCGCCCTGAGCACAGACCCCTCAGTACAGGCTGCCCCCGAGCACAGACCCCTCAGTACAGACTGCCCCCCGAGCACAGACCGCTCAGTACAGACTGCGCCCTGAGCACAGACCCCTCAGTACAGACTGCCCCCCGAGCACAGACCGCTCAGCACAGACCGACCCAACTCAGCACACCCTTAGCACAGACTCCCTCAGTACAGACTGATCCCCCCCTCAACTGACCACCATCCAGAGTAGGGTCACCCTAATAAAGGAGGTCTGTTACTGGCCAGATCACCAGGTGAAAAAAGGCTACAAAATAAAAATAAAAAAAAGAAGAGAACTAATAAAACGAATACAGGCGCCACATCTAATGATTAGTAAGCTGCAATATATTTGATTTTTGGTTTATTCCCCTTTAAGATCTATGCCATATTCATGGCAGTAAATACAGATTTTTTTGTATAAGGACTTGCGGCGTTTGTACTATCTATAGATGGAACGTCATAATGTTTCAGATATTAAAAATAGAGCGCCAGGCATAACTCGTACCCACATAAACCAGTCTCTGTGTCCTAAATACAAATAACTTGTGAAAGGTACACAATTACTTCTTGTCCTGATGACTCCAGGTAACCGGCCTGCCATGAATACACGTGTTTGTTTGCATAGGAACCGTTGGCCGCGCCGCGCCAAGAAAACCGCTTCGGCTGTTGTCTGAGCACAAAGTGCCATGCATTAGACCTGAACTCCCTGTGTCAGGTGAAGAATGCCGGGCTCGCTGATATGACCCTTTGTATACAGAGATTATTGTGTGTACATTATTAATGGGCCGAACGCCACTGAAGAGGTTTTTACTGGCTCCCACAGCTGCTGCACGTTACTCACCATTATATGGGGGAACGATCAGCGTTTATTGACTTCCAGATAAACGTCTGGAGGAAGGTGTGGATGTCAACTGGCTGGAAAATCTCTCCGCTTAGCGATTGCTCCTGGCTGCAGGCTCTTGGGTGAGCGTCCCTTTAACCACTTGCTTACCGGGCACTTAAACCCCCCTCCTGCCCAGAATAATTTTCAGCTTCCAGAACTGTCGCACTTTGAATGACAATTGCGCAGTCATACAATACTAGACCCAAATTACAATTTTATCATTTTTTTCACATAAATAGAGCTTTCCTTTAGTGGTATTTAATCACCTCTACGGTTTTTATTTTTTGCTAAACAACCAAAAAAAAAAAAAAAACACAGAAATGAAAAAGAAAAAAAAAAACCCCCATGTTTCATAGTTTGTTATAAAATTTTGCAAACAGGTAATTTTTCTCCTTCATTGATATTCGCTGATGAGTCTGCACTGATGGGCACTGATAGGCTGCACTGATGGGCCCTGATGAGTACTGATAGGCTGCACTGATGGGCACTGATAGGCTGCACTGATGGGCCCTGATGAGCACTGATAGGCTGCACTGATGGGCACTGATAGGCTGCACTGATGGGCCCTGATGAGCACTGATAGGCTGCACTGATGGGCCCTGATGAGCACTGATAGGCTGCACTGATGGGCACTGATAGGATGCACTGATGGGTCCTGATGAGCACTGATAGGCTGCACTGATGGGCACTGATAGGCTGCACTGATGGGCCCTGATGAGCACTGATAGGCTGCACTGATGGGCACTGATAGGCTGCACTGATAGGCACAGATAAGGCGACACTGATAGGCACATATAAGATGGCACTGATGGGCACTGATAGGCTGCATTGATGTGTCCCGATGAGCACTGATAGGCTGCACTGATGGGCCCTGATAGGCTGCACTGATAGATTGCACTGATGGGCACTGATGGGCTGCACTGATAGGCACAGATAAGGTGACACTGATAGGCACCTATGAGACGGCACTGATAGGTGGCACTGATAGATAACACTGAAGGGCACTGATAGGTGGCACTGATGGTCACTGGTAGGTGGCACTGATGGGCACTGGTAGGTCGCATTGATAGGCACCGCTGGTGATGATGCACTGATTGGTGACATTTATAGGTGGCACTGTGGGCACTGATAGGTGGCACTGTGGGCACTGATAGGTTGCGCTGGTGGGCACTGGTAGGCGGCACTGTTGTGCACTGGTTGTGCACTGGTAGGTGGCATAGGTGGGCACAGATGAGTCTACAGATCGGGACTCCGCGATCGGGACTGATGTCCCTCTCACAGCCGCCAGTGATCGCCTTTTTTTTCTCCTCACGCTATCAGCGTAAATAGCCAATTACCGGCTCTGTTTACATCACATGATCAGCTGTCATTGGCTGACAGCTGATAATGTGGTAAGGGGTTGGGATCAACCCCTTACTCCGATCTGTGATCAGCCGAGTCTCATAGACTTACTGATCACAGAGTGCACCACGCGCCCACACACGCACTGCAGGGGGTGCACAGGCCACTCGAGCATGGGTGGATGTCTATTGACGCCCTTCCAGTAAAGTAGGTCTGCGCTGTAGCTGTCATTCGGCTATAGCACGGACGGGAAGAGGTTAAATGGATGTGAGAGTTAGAAATTCAGACAGGAACATTATGTGAAAAACTGTGACAAAAAGTCAAAAGTTTCTGAAAATTATCTAATAGGTCACTGTGACCATAATTTATAAGTTCTGTGCCACCAAATACTTGGCGCACCGATGCACTTGTTTATGCGCCAAAAAAATAAAAAATTTACTATATTACCGAAAGTATTGGGACACCTGCTTTTACACGCATATGGACTTTAATGGCATCCCAGTCTTAGTCTTCTGGGGATCCTCAGCGACTCTCGTGGCTCCTCCCCGCATCAGATAACCCCCTAAGAGAAGTAATCTCTCGAGGGGGGACACCTTGCGGGCGCACTGCTGAGTCCAGCATTCCGCGTCCATAGACACGAATGCGAGACTCGGCCCCGCCCCTGGTGCCTGCATGATTGGATTTGATTGATAGCAGCGAGAGCCAATGGCTGCGCTGCTATCAATCTATCCAATCAAGAGCCAAGAACCCCTGGCAGAGGAAGATCGTGTCTCTGCCGGGGGAGGGCAGTCACTGCCAGGTGTTTTTTTACCTTAATGCACAGGATGCATTAAGGTGAAAAAACATGAGGGTTTACAACCCCTTCAAGAAGCGGAAGGATTTGTCCACTTAATGACCAGGTCATTTTTTGCGATACAGCACTGCATCTCTTTAACTGACAATTGCGCGGTCGTGCGACGCTGTATTTGTGCTATAAACAAAAAAAAGAAGATTTTTGAAAAAAAACTATATTTTTAACTTTTTGCTATAATAAATAGCCACATTATTTTTTTAAATAAATTTCTTCATCAGTTTAGGCCGATATATATTCTTCTACATAAAAAATCGCAATAAGCGTATATGGATTGGTTTGCACAAAAGTTATAGCATCTACAAAATAGGGGCTAGATTTATGGCATTTTTATTTATTTATTTATTTACTAGTAATGGCGGCGATTAGCGGGACTGCGACATTGCATCAGGGGTCCAACACGTACGCCTGCTATGGCTCTTAAGGGAGCTGGTGTACCAGTACGGCGATATCGCGGGAACGTATAATGACGGCGGCTGGTCAGCAAGTGGTTAACAACCGATGAGTCATCAGCTGTCAGCGGGCTTCCCCACTGGCAGATGAACTTACAGAAAAGAAAGCCAGCAATAGCACATTTCGAAAACCTCACGCCAAAATTTAAAAAAAGGAAACCAATGGGGCCCCCCCCCCCAAATCCATACCAGACCCTTATCCGAGCATGCAGCTCGGCAGGCCAGAAAAAGCTGGGGGGCAGGGACGAGCGAGCACCACCCCCCATCCCCTGCTGAACCATACCAGGCTTTATGAGCCCCCCACCCTAAAGCCCCTCATCCCCATGTTGATAATGACAAGGGCCTCTTTCCTACAACCCTGATCCCGCTCCCCCCCCCCATGTGAATGAATATGGGGTATTAGAAATAAAAAACAATGTAGATCTATCGTCAATCAAGTCGCTCACTGCACCACCAGACCCAAAAAAAGAATAAAAGAAAACCCTCCAGCCTGGTCAAAGGTATTCTGTCATCTGCCTGCTCCTCCGTCTGACATTTCTTTTATAGCTACCGAAACAGGGTAAGGGGTGGAGTCACTCGATGACTTCAGCAGTTGACCCCACCCCCTTGTGACATCTGACTGGAGCATGGATCGTCAAATACATCCTAATCTTTATTGAAGAACAATCTCATCACAGAAGATATAGTGCAACCTTTCAGAGCTGTGTAGGACCCTTTCGTCAGGCATGGCACATGTGACCATTCTTCAATAAGGGTTATTATTATTATTTCAGGTACTTATATAGCGCTGTCAGAGGAGACTGAGGAAATGCGTTCAAAATGATGACATTTCAGCCTAGGCAGAGTCACCTTACTGAAGGTTGACAGTGACTTTTTTATTATTAGATGATCATAGGAGTGCGCACAGGGTGCACCGGGTGTGCTGGGCACACCCTAATCACCCCGTGTGCATTAGCATTAGTGTCTAGTCACAGCACTTCCGGTTTCCCTCCTCTCCCTCCAGCTGCTGCAGACCTACAGGGGGATCTTCACGATAGAGAACAACGAAGGAGACCTTAACCGGTTTGCGTGCCAATGTACGTCAGCAGAATAGCACGGTTGGGCAAATGGGCGTACCTGTACGTCGCTTGAAATTTGCAGCAGTACCATCATGTGACCGCCGCCGACTGGGAGCTCCATGAGTCGGGTCGCGGGTCCCACGGACTCGATGTCCGCGGGGATACCCGCGATCGTCTCACGGAGAGGAAGAACGAGCAGATGCTAATGTAAACAAGCATCTCCCCATTCTGCCTAATGACACTGGCACCGATCTCTGCTCCCTGTGATTGGGAGCTATGAACAGTGATGTGTCACAGCTAGCCCATCCCCCCTACAGTTAGAAACACTCCCTAGGACACACTTAACCTAGGGTTGCCACCGGTCCAGGATTCACCCGGACAGTTCGGGTTTGGAATCATGCGTTCGGGTTTCAGATTGCCTGAAACCCGGACACATTATTTAAACTGGACTATGGCCTCCCAGCAGGGTTGCTGCATACAGTTGTCTAAGCTTAGAGTGTCTGTTACAATCTTTAACACTGCCCAAAGCCAGCACTAACAATCCCCCCCAAACACACACACAGGAGAGGGCATGATCTGCGCCTCCCCACCCCTACCCCTCTGTGTCTGCCCAAACTCCAATCCCTGGTGCTGAGCCCCAGAATAGGAAAGTAAGTCGGGCCAGAAATTTGAAGTCCAGCAGCTTCAGATACATCTGGATGAGAGGTGGTGAGTGAGCTCACCATCCATCCCTGCCTGTGACTGAAGTCTCCCCCCTTCTCTCTCCTGCCTCTGAGTAAGTACACTAAGGAAAATCATGGTTCTCAGAGCACCCCTTACATCAGATTTCCCCTTTATACCAGAGGCCACAGTGTTTCCCCTTACATTAGAGTCTTCTCCATACATTAGAGTTCTCAGGGTCCACCCTTAAATCAGGGTTCCTAGAGCATCCCTTATGTTAGAGTTCTCCCTTACATCAGAGTCTGCAGAGTCCCCCCTTACAGTGAAAGGGAACTCTGCGAGTTCAGATGTAAAAGGGGAACTCTGTGGACTCTGATGTAAAGGGGGACTCTTGTTCTTAACTTCATATGATTAGAAATGTTATTTAATAGCAAAATAGATATATAGTTTATACTATAAAAAAATTGTCGTGCACCGCTAAAGTGTTCGGGTTTGACTTGAAGAAAGGGTGGCAACCCTAACTTAACCCCTACAGCACCACCTAGTGTTAACCCCTTCACTGCCAGTCACATTTACACAGTAATCAATGCAATTTTAATCGCACTGATCGCTGTATAAATATGAATGGGCTGGATAAAGGCAAGAAAAGGACTGCATCATCCAGCTCCAGGGCCACAGTTTGGAGACCACTGCCTTAAGCAGTAGGACATACAGTGGATTGTGCTGGGGGGGGGGGGGAGGGGTTCGGTCTGTGTTGGAGGTGTCCATTTGTACCGAGGGGTTTGTGTTGGGTGAAACTGCGTGTTACATAGTTACATGGTGGGGTGAGGTTGAAAAAAGACACAAGTCCATCAAGTCCAACCTATGTGTGTAATTATATGTCAGTATTACATTGTATATCCCTGTATGTTGTGGTCGTTCAGGTGGTTATCTAATAGTTTCTTGAAACTATCAATGCCCCCCGTTGAGACCACCGCTTGTGTAAGGGAATTCCACATCCTTTCCGTTCTTACAGTAAAGAACAGTCTACGTAGTTTAAGGTTAAACCTCTTTTCTTCTCATTTTAAAGAGGAAGTAAACCCTGATGGGTTTACTTCCTCTTTCATTCCCTGCAAAGGTAAAGCACAATGGACTACTATGCATCACATAGTAGTCCATTATGTGTCACTTACCTGACACAGGAGCCAGCGAAGTCACCGCTGTCCCCTGTAGTCCGGCGCATCCATCTTTCCGGTGGGGTCTCGCAGCTCCGCCGCTGTCATTCGGCGGAGCCGCGATGACGTCACTCCCGCGCATGCGCACGGGAGCCGACACGCGCGGCAGCTCCGTTGTTGGAAATGCCGCGCTCAGTGCGCCTGCGCGCTGCTGTCTACGGTGCATGCGCCGTAGACAGTGGTGCCTGTCTTCGGGCAAATATCTCCTAAACCGTATAGGTTTAGGAGATATTTCTTGGACCTACAGGTAAGCCTTAATCTAGGCTTACCTGTAGGTCAAAGTGGTTTGTAAGGGTTTACAACCACTTTAATGAGTGGCCACAAATCTTGTTAAACTCCCTTCTGCGAAAAAGTTTTATCCCTATTGTGGGGTCACCAGTACGGTATTTGTATATTGAAATCATATCCCCTCTCAAGCGTCTCTTCTCCAGAGAGAATACGTTCAGTGCTCACAACCTTTCCTCATAACTAATATCCTCCAGACCCTTTATTAGCTTTATTGCCCTTCTTTGTACTCGCTCCATTTCCAGTACATTCTTCCTGAGGACTGGTGCCCAGAACTGGACAGCATACTCTAGGTGCGGCCGGACCAGAGTCTTGTAGTCCCGGAGAATTATCGTTTTATTTTTGGAATTTATCCCCTTTTTAATCCATGCCAATATTCTGTTTGCTTTGTTAGCAGCTTGGCATTGCATGCCATTGCTGAACCATTCCGAGTACTCCCCATTTATCACCACCCTCTGAACTCGCCCTTGTAGTCAGTTTACAATCCATGTACTCACCCTATGGTCCATGCCAACGGACCTTATTTTGTACAGTAAACGTTTATGGGGAACTGTGTCAAATGCTTTTGCAAAATCCAGATACACCACATCTACGGGCCTTCCTGCCTCTAGATGGCAACTCACCTCCTCATAGAAGGTTAGTAGATTGGTTTGGCAAGAATGATTCTTCATGAATCCATACTGATTACTGCTAATGATACCGATCTCCTTACTAAAATCTTGTATATAGTCCCTTATCATCCCCTCCACGAGTTTACATTCTATTGATGTTAGGCTAACTGGTCTGTAATTCCCAGGGATGTATTTTGGGCCCTTTTTAAATATTGGTGCTACATTGGCTTTTCTCCAATCAGCTGGTACCATTCCAGTCAGTAGACTGTCAGTAAAAATTAGGAACAATGCTCTGGCAATTACTTGAATGAGTTCCCTAAGTACCCTCGGGTGCAAGCCATCTGCTTCTGGTGACTTATTAATGTTAAGTTTCCCAAGTCTAATTTTTATTCTGTCCTCTGTTAACCATGGAGGTGCTTCCTGTGATGTGTCATGAGGATAAACACTGCAGTTTTGGTTGCTGAAGCCCCACAATTCCCTCGTGAAAACTGAGGAGGGGTCTGAGGATAAAATGACCATGGCATAGTTGTGCTGTGCATAGGGGGAGTAGGTTTTATTTAACTATGCCCATTTAAGTCCTTCTAACTTTTAAGCATAGGTTGGCCATACCCACCATTTGGTACAGCACACACCGTTGTATTTCTTTAGACCATATTTTTAGAGGGGCGAACGAGTAAAAAAAGGTACACCACTACAAAGAATCACGATTCCTTTTCTTTGTGGAATGAGACATGTGCTTCAGAAAAAGGAAAATCCTTCCTTGCATATGGTTGCAGTTTTTGTGCCATATAATTGAACAGTTGGCATACACTAGATTACCAAAAGTATTGGGACGCCTGCCTTTACACAAAACTTTACAAGTAGGCCCACCCTTTTGCAGCTATAACAGCTTCAACTCTTCTGGGAAGGCTGTCCACAAGGTTTAGGAGTGTGTCTAGGGGAATGTTTGACCATTCTTCCAAAAGAGCATTTGTGAGGTCAGGCACTGATATTGGATGAAAAGGCCTGGCTTGCAGTCTCTGCTCTAATTCAACCCAAAGGTGTTCTATCGGGTTGAGGTCAGAACTCTGTGCAGGCCAGTCAAATTCCTCCACCCCAAACTCGCTCATCCATGTCTTCTCTGCACAGGGTCATCGGTACTCACAGGATTGTGTTCTCTGCAGACACCTCCTAAGGGCTGGGTGCACTTCTCCCAGGAACCCTCCAGGGAAGCAGCCTTATCCAGTGATCAACAGCCTGGCCTAAAAAGGCCTTTTGCAATCCACCCTAGCCCACACTTCAAAAAGGGGATGTAGCTGCTCCCAGTTACATCACCAACTTCATTTGCAGATATAGCCCAAATCGTCCCCCCAAGACATCTTGCTCTCTAGCTCCCTTGTTACCTCCTCCCATGCTCACCTTCAGCATTTCTCCAGAACCTCTCCCATTCTTTGGAACTCCCTGCCCCGGTATATCTGGTATACCCTGTCTACCCTTCCCTGAAAACTATTTATTCAGGTAAGCCTACCCCACCTCCACCTAAAAACTGTACTTTGGCCACCTTAATCAGATCATCCCTTGCAGCGATTCAATTTAGCTACACAAATTGTTGGCGCTATTCCTGTATTATAATAATAATAATGAAAGTTTTATTTTTTAAAATGGGAGGTCTGCTTTAACTGATTAAGCAATTGAAGACATTTGTGACCTGCTTGCTGACCATAGGCATGCCCATGGGGTGTGCCGGGTGTGCCCAGGCACACCTAATCATCCCTCTGCTCTGTCTGTGTCCCACACCTTGTGTTTTGTGCTGACTGCCTGCAACATGTCCCTGTGTAACTCAGTCACCAACACTGCCTGGGGTCGGGTCCGGCTGGCAAAAACAGCTGTGTGCTGCGAGTAGGAGGATTGAGCAGGGAGGGAACTAGGACCGCAGCTGCAGAGTAACCCGGCCGGGAGCTGCATTTGCTGATGCAGCTTATGTAGTTCCAAGAGCAGGTCCCGAAGGCGCCGGTGGAGTGATCTACATCTGCACTCCGGACCCTCCGGCCCTTCTCTCCCTTAGAAGCAGCGGACTAGCCTGGATAGCAGCAGGCCAGTGGCTTCAGGCAGCCTGCTAGATCGAGGCGAGTGAGTGAAGCGGCACTGAGCAGGACAGTGGGTAGGCAAATGATGCACAAAAAAAAAGAAAGAAGAAAAGCCAACCAATTGATGAACCTTACCGTGGCTTGTCACTATATATATATCTCTATCTCTGGCTCTATCTCTATCTCTATCTCTATCTATATCTATATATATCTACCTATCTATATATATCTCTATCTACCTATCTATAGATATATATCTATATATATATATATATATATATATATATATTTATACTGTGTAAAAATAAATAAATATATATATATATATTACATATACAATTAAAACTGTATGAACACAACCCTGGCTTCTCAACATTACATGTCTTTGGTATAAAAAAAAATATTCCCAAGTGTATATTAACCACTTCCCATATGCCCACAGGCTGGGAGATCTATTGTTGCTGGGGGATATTTTCTTATGGGGACATCTATTGTTGCTGGGAGGGATCTATTGTTGCTGGGGGGGGGGGGTCTATCGTTGCTGGCAGGGATATATCGATGCTGGTGAATCTACAGTTGCCGTGAGGGATCTATTGTTGCTGGGGAGATGTCTTGTTCTTGGGGGATCTTGTTGCTGAAGGAATCTATTGTTGCTGGGGATCTAACAAATTTATTTAAAGCAGTGAATACAATTCAGGATATTAAAACGTGACACTTATTAAAAAAAAAAAAATCCTACTTACCGTGCAGTTTTTAAAATTGCTTATTTGATTTAGAGATTTATTTAAAAGCTTTGTTTATGTTAAAAGATTATTTAATTAATATGTTAAAAAATTATGTTTGTTTACATTATTATACAGGATTTATATAGCTCCAACAGTTTACACAGCGCTTTACAATATAAAAAAAGCGTACATATTCGCCAGCACACCAGGAATCAGCAATTTTGGTCCAAAAGGTTTTAATGAAAAACATCACATCACAAAGGAAGGTGCAACATTTCAGAACTGCGCAGGACTCCTTCCTCAGGCATGTCTCACATGCCTGACAAAGGGGTCCTGCGCGGCTCCGAAACGTTGCACCTTCCTTTGTGATGTGATCTTTTTCATTAAAACTTTTTGGACAAAAATTGCTGATTCCTGGTGTGCTGGCGAATATGTACGCTTTTTTTATATTGTAAAGCGCTGCGTAAACTGTTGGAGCTATATAAATCCTGTATAATAATAATAATAATGTAAACAAACATAATTTTTTTACATATTAATCACTGCAGCACCCACCATTTTTTGAACCATACATACCAGGAACGTGTGCAATAGGAATATTGATCAGATTACAATATAAAAGGAGACAATACAGTTACAATAAAATAAAATACAAGAAGATTAAGAGGGCCCTGTTCAGAAGAGTTTACAATCTAATAGGGCGGGGTAGGTGGTACAAAAGTTTGTAACTGTGGGGAATTAGCTGATGGAAGTGGTAGGAGATTAGTTGGGGACATGGTAGGCTTCCCTGAAGAGATGAGTTTTCAGGGATTGCCTGAAGGTGGCAAGAGTAGGAGATAGCCACACAGGTGGAGGTAACGAGTTCCAGAGGATGGGAGAGGCTCTGGAGAAATCCTGGAGACGAGAGAGCTTGAGAGTAGGAGGTCTTGAAATGAGCGGAGGGGGCGATTTGGGTGATATTTGGAGACAAGATTGGTGATGTAGCTCGGGGCAGAGTTGTGAATGGCTTTGTATGTTGTGGTTAGTATTTTGAATTTAATTCACTGGGTGATTGGGAGCCAGTGTAGGGATTGGAGGAGAGGGTTGGTAAGGTGGATAGGTCTGGCAGCAGCATTCATGACAGACTGAAGAAGGGATAGCCTATGGAGAGGGAGGCCAATGAGAAGGGAGTTGCAATAGTCAAGGCGAGATATAACAAGGGAGTGAATGAGGAGCTTGGGGTTTCATTTGTTAAAAAGGGGCGGATTTTAGAGATGTTACGGAGGTGAATTCTACAAACTTTTGACAACGATTGGACTTGGGGCTGAAATGACAATGTTTGTTAACATTTAATTATAAGCCCCCGTACACACTGTCAGACATTCCGATGGAAAATGTCCTTTCGGACCATGTTGTCGGATAATCCGACCATGTGTGGGCTCCATCTGACTTTTTCCGTCGGAATGTTCGACCAACAAAGTTTGAGAGCTGGATATAAAATTTTACGACAACATGATCCGATCGGACTTTGTCTGATCGTTTGTAGAGAATTCCGATCAGACAAAGTGCCACGCATGCTCAGATCAAATTACAAGACCAAAGCTATTGGCTACTAGCCTCAACGTAGTTCCATCGTAACGCACGAACGTCATCAGGATTGGATTTTCCGAAAACTTTGTCGGACCGTGTGTATGCAACACAAGTTTCGGAAAAAATCCGTCAGAAAAAATCCGACAGATTTTGTGGTCGGATTGTCCGACTGTGTGTACAGGGACTTATGCCCCGTACACACGAGCGGACTTTTCAACATCCAAAGTCCGAAGGACCGAGTCCGTCAGACTATCCGATCATGTGTGGGCTGCAACGGACTTTTGATTCGCCAAAGTCTGACGGACTTTAGAAATGAAGCATGCTTCAAATTTTCCCGAAGGAACTCCGCCGGACCCGGTCCCCTTCGAAAACTCGTGTGTATGCTACTCCGACGGACTAAAACCGACGCTAGGGCAGCTATTGGCTACTGGCTATGAACTTCCTTATTCGAGTCGGGTCGTACGTCATCACGTTCGAATCCGTCAGAGTTTAGTGTGATCGTGTGTGGCCAAGTCCGTTCGGCCGAAAAGTCTGTCAGAACTCCGTCGGAACTCCGGCGGAACTCCGGCGGAACTCCTTTGGAAGTCTGTTGGACATAAGTCCTCTCGTGTGTACGGGGCATAACAGTGTGTGTATGTGTGTATATATATATATATATATATATATATATACATACACACACAGACGCACGTGTGTTTGAGCTGCACACGCCTGTGTCGCTGACATATAGAATATTACTGAGCCTCATTGTACATGAAAGTATGGTGTGACTCATCCCTGAGTGTTTGTGTCTCTATGCCTGATCACTCCTGGGGCATTTCCCAATGAATGTCATCTAGAAGACTGCATATGTTTCCTCTTCTCTCTTCACAAAGGTTTAATCAATGACTAATTCCGCGTACACACGATCGGAATTCCAGCCAGAAAAAGACCAATAAGAGCTTTTCATCGGAAAATGCGACCGTGTATGCTCCATCGGAATTTAGCTGTCCGAATTTCCGCCAGCCAAAATTTGATAGCATGTTCTCAATTTTCTCAAAAACTTTCTATCGGTAATTCCGATCGTGTGTTTCCGATCGTGTGTATGCAATTCCGACACGCCAAAAATCACGCATGCTCACATTCAACTACAAGACAGAAGCAATTGGCTACTGGCTATTGAACTTCCTTTTTCTAGTCACGTTGTAAGTGTTGTACGTCACCGCGTTATAAAAGATCAGAATTTGATGTGACCGTGTGTAGGCAAGACAGCTTGAGCCGAATTCCGTCGGAATTCCGTCGGGAAAACCATCAGAGCTTTTTCCAACGAGAATTCCGATCGTGTGTACGCGGCATTAGGGTTCTTCACAGATGTATTTATGTAGCACTGATGCTTGCTCTACGGAACTATGCAGAATACATAAAGCCAATCCTATCAGTCCCTGCTCCCCAAGGAACTTATATTCCAACCTTCCTTCACAAAGACAGTGGGACCATTCTGGGTGGAAAGCAATTTATCTACTAGTAGGTTTTTGGGTTTTGGAAAAAAATTGTGTGCACCAGCACAAACATAGGGAGAACATTCAAACTCTTTGCACATAATACCCTTCACTTACATTTATGCCGCGTACACACGATCGGAATTTCGGCCAGCAAAAGACCAATGAGAGCTTTTCATCAGAAAATGCGACTGTGTGTATGCTCCATCGGAATTTAGCTGGCCGAATTCCCGCCAGCAAAAATTTGATAGCATGTTCTCAATTTTCCCAATGGAAATTCTGATCGCGTGTATGCAATTCCGACGCGCAAAAACTCACGCATGCTCAGATTCAACTACGAGATGGACGCTATTGGCTACAAGGTATTGAACTTCCTTTTTCTAGTCCTGTCGTACATGTTGTATGTCACCGCGCTCTTGGCGGTCGGAATTTGGTGTGACAGTGTGTAGGCAAGGCAGTTTGAGCGGAATTCCGATGGGAAAACAATCAGAGCTTTTTCCGACGAAAATTTCGATCGTGTGTACACGGCATAAGGAGAATTCATCATCCCAACCTTCCCACCTCCCTTTTACACATTTTTTATTTTTTTTGTGGGTAACAAGTACCATTTTTCCTGGCAATACTAGCTCCAATGTCTTCATTACTCACATAGGCAAAGATAATGTAGCCCTCGATTTCCTCTGTCCCAACTGGAGGAGACTGTTCTGAAGCTTCTTGAGATGCGGAACATGCCTGTATATCCCAGAAGGCTTTAGGACCATCTCCTCCAATCAGAAGATGCACATTAAGGGGAAAACTGTAAATAATCAGGAAGTCACAGTCGGCTCTTGAATCCAAGATTGTGGTACGGGAAGGATAACAGTGGAGAAGACTTTGGGTTTCAGGACAGCAATTAGCAGATGACTTTTACTTTTTGGAGTAGATGTAATCCCTCAGTGCATGACATTTTGTTTCTTAAAGCACTGTGTATATTACCAGCTTTTTATATACTGTTTTTTCTTCTTTTTTTAACCACTTGCCTACTGGCCACTTTTACCCCCTTCCTGCCCAGGCCAATTTTCAGCTTTCAGCGCTTATCAAACTTTGAATGACAATTACATTTTTATCATTTTTTTTCACACAAATTGATCTTTCTTTTTGTGTTATTTAACCAGCTGCCGCCCGCCCACAGTCAAATGACGGAGTGACGGTGTGGCTCTCATTCTGGGTGGACGTCATATGAGGACGCCTCAGAATGCCCACTCTCACGTGCCCACGGGGGTGAGCAGCGCAGCAATCGTGGCCGCACCTTGTTCCTAGGACATGGCACGGCCCCCATCTCTGTAAAGAGCCGATGACAGGGCTCTTTAATCATGAGATCAGCAGTATGCAATCAGAGCCGGTCATATGTAAATGCGGACATGCCCTTAATCGTCTCTCCTTGCCTCACACTGACAGAGTGTGTGGCGAGGAGTGCCGATCAGTGGTATCTCTTCACTGGGGAGACCAGGGCAGGTGATCATCAGTGCCCTGATTACAGTAAAGCCCCAGCAGTGCCCATTAGTGCCACCAATCAGTGCCCACCAGTGCCACCAATCAGTGCCCATAAGTGACACCAATCAGTGGCCATTAGTGATGCCAGTCAGTGTAGCCTTTCAGTGCCCATCAGTGCCTGCTCATCAGTGCTGCCAATCAATGCCCATCAGCATCACCCATCAGTGCTGCCCATCTGTGTCACCTACCAGTGCTCACCAGTGCCATATATCAGTGCCCATCAGTGCCGCCTATCAGTCTCATCAGTGCCACCTATCAGTGCCCATCAGTGCAGCATATTAGTGCCTCCTCGTCAGTGCCACCTAATCTTTGCCCATAAGTGCCGCCTCATCAGTGCCCATAAGAGCTGTCTCATCAGTGCCCATCAATGCAGCCTATCAGTGCAGCCTCATCAGCGCACATTAGTGAAGGAGAAAAATTACTTATTTACAAAATTTACTGACCGGTGTTTTGTGGGGTTAAGGTCAGGACTCTGTGAAAGCCAGTCAAGTTCCTCCACCCCAAACTCGCTCATCCATGTCTTTATAGACCTTTCTTTGTGCACTGGTCCAACTCATTTGGTGGAGGGGGGGATTATGGTGTGGGGTTGTTTTTCAGGGGTTGGGCTTGGCCCCTTAGTTCCAGTGAAGGGAACTCTCAAGGCGTCAGCATACCAAGACATTTTGGGCAATTTCATGCTCCCAACTTTGTGGGAACAGTTTGGGGGATGGCCCCTTCCAGTTCCAACATGACTGCGCACCAGTGCACAAAGCAAGGTCCATAAAGACATGGATGAGCAAGTATGAGGTGGAGGGACTTGACTGGCCTGCACAGAGTCCTGCCCTCAACCCGATAGAACACCTTTGGGATGAATTAGAGCGGAGACTGCAAGCCAGTCCTTCTCCTCCAATATCAGTGCCTGACCTCACAAATGCACATCTGGAAGAATGGTCAAACATTCCCATAGACCAGTGTTTCTCAACTCCAGTCCTCAAGGCGCCCCAACAGGTCACGTTTTCAGGATTTCCCTCAGATGAAACGGCTGTGGTAATTACTAAGGCAGTGAAATTGATCACATCACCTGTGCAAAATAATGGCAAGCCTGAAAACACGACCTATTAGGCCCCTTTCACACATGCAGACATGATGTCCGTATTTCATCCATCCGTTTGCGGATGAAATACGGACATACATGCATTCCTATGGGATAGCGGGTGTCTGAGGATGAACATCCGCAGACACCCGCTATCGTCCGCCTCCGCTATTGTCCGATTCTGCAGACAGAGGAAAATCCTATTTTTCTATCCGTCTGCAGAGCGGATCGGATGAACACGGACAGACGGTCTGTGCTCATCCGATCCCCCATAGAGGAGAGCGGAGAGCTGACAGGGCGGTCCCTGCACAGTGTGCGGAGACCGCCCTGGTCGCCGCCGGCTCAGCAGGGACAACGGAGCGATCCCCGCTGAGCGAGCGGATCATCACGGGGCGGATCATTACTGATCCTTCCCGTGTGAAAGGGGCCTTAGGGCACCTCTGGGACTGGAGTTGAGAAACACTGCCATAGACACACTCCTAAACCTTGTGGACAGTCTTCCCAGAAGAGTTGAAGCTGTTATAGCTGCAAAGGGTAGGCCTACTGGTTGAACTAGATGGACTTGTGTCTTTTTTTCAACCTGACTAACTATATAACTATGTACTCAATATTGAACCCTACAGACTAAGACTGGGATGCCATTAAACTTCTTGTGCATTTAACCGCTTGATATCTGCGCTATAGGCGAATGACAGCTACAGCGCGGACCTGCTTTGCCGGGACTATGTCTATTGACGTTGTCCCGTGCACGAGCGGCCTGCGCTCCCCCTGAGGGGCACGCGCGGCGCGCTCTGTGATCAGCGAGTCTATGAGACTCGCCTGATCACAGATCGGAGCAAGGGATCGATCCCGACCCCTTACCACGTGATCAGCTGTTAGCCAATGACAGCTGATCATGTGATTACAACAGAGCCGGTAATCGGCTATTTTTCCTCCTCACGCTGAAAAAAAAAAAAAAGCCAATCACCGGTGGCCGTGAGAGGGACTTCAGTCCTGATCACGGCCAAGTCATCAGTGCCCACCTGCCCCCTGCCAGTGCAACCTAATTAAAGTAAAAGTGCCACCCATCAGTACCACCCCTTAGTGCCCATAGTGCCACCCATTAGTGCCCATAGTGCCACCCATCAGTGCCCATAGTGCCACCCATCAGTGCCCACAGTGCCACCTATCAGTGCCCACAATCTGCCTCAACAACAGTGCTGCACCTCATATGCCACATATCCGTGCCCATCAGTGTCATCTATCAGTGCCCATCAGTGCCACCTATCAGTTCCCATCAGTCCCATCTATCAGTGGTACCTATCCATGCCCATCCGTGACACTCATCTGTGCCACCCATCCATGCCACTCATCCGTGCCACCCATTCGTGCCATCTTATCTGTGCCCATCTTTGCCCATCAGTGCCGCCTTATCTGTGCCCATCAGTGCTGCCTTATCTGTGCCTATCAGTACCGCCTTATCTGTGCCTATCAGTGCAACCTTAACCGTGCCTATTGTGCCCACCAGTGCAGCCTATCAGTGCCCACCAGTGCAGCCTATCAGTGCCCACCAGTGCCTCCTCATCAGCGCATTTCAATGAAGGAGAAAAATTACCTGTTTGCAAAATTTTATAACAAACTATTAAACATGATTTTTTATTTTTTTTTGCATCTTTTTTTGTTTGTTTAGCAAAAAATAAAACTCCGAGCTGTAACTAAATACCACCAAAAGAAAGCTCTATTTATGGGGAAAAAATGATAAAAATTTCATTTGGGTACAGTGTTGTATGACCGCGCAATTGTCATTCAAAGTGCATCAGCGCTGAAAGCTGAAAATTGGTCTGAGCAGGAGGGGGGTTTAAGTGCCCAGTAAGCAAGTGGTTAAAGGCATGTGCCCCAATACTTTGGTTAATATGGTTTATATATTTACCCATTGTCGTAGATAGAGGTCATAGAGATACCGTTAAAAGAGTAAATGGAAAATGATGTAAAAATGTAAAAAATAAATAAATAAATAAAAAACTCAGAATGAATACTCACCATTATAGTATCCCTTTAAAACACAGTAACATTTCTTCATCTTATACATTTCACTCTTTTTTTTTTAATCCCCTTTGCTGTAGAATCTGTTTCCACTGTCCGACCAGAGACTGATGTGATTTTAAAACAAAATGCAAAATGCGTTTACTCCATCATTGCGGTGACATTACTTCTCCCTGAGAGCGCGTGCGAGCATTGCCAATCCATCGGAGAGCAATATTGCCTCTTTAATGTCACAGCCTTGCTAGCCGGGTTCAGAGTGAGGTTAATCATCGTAGCAGTGACAAGCCCCAAAGAAATAACGCACTCCATCTCATTCCCTCCCCTGGGAGATGAATAAAATTATGGAATGAGGCTCTTTTATCTCAATTCTCTCTGTAACACATACATCTATTTACCCCGTGTGTCCTAAGAGAAGGGGATTCTTGGGAAATCAGAGGTGGATGAAGATATTATGGTTATTTATTTCCTCTTTTTTATAATTCTTACATATTCTTCAGAGATTTACTGAGAACATTGAGCAGTTCACGTCAGTGCCGGCCCCTGAGGAGTAAACAGTGAGTGATACACTCCAATTGAAATCGAAAAATTAAAGTCCACTGGAAGTCTCATGCCTTTTTTTTTTTTGTCTTTATAGTCCTGTAGCACTGTATCTTATGATTTAATATTATTCTAAAAGGTATGCATATAGGCCCGTCAATTGAAGCAACGCTTTACATACTGTACATTCACTTAGTCCAGTGATGGTGAACCTTGGCACCACGGATGTTTTGGAACTACGTTTGCCGTGATGCTCAACTACACTGCAGAGAACAGGAGCATCATGGGAAATGTAGTTCCAAAACATCTGGGGTGCCAAGGTTCACCATCACTGACTTAGTCCCTGCCCTCAAGGAGTTTACAGTCTAAAACTGGCCATAGAAGGCCGAATTTTGATCCATGTATGGCCCTTCCAAAATTGGCCATAGAAGGCCGAATTTTGATCCATGTATGGCCGTTCCAACTCAACAGAAGACAATCTAGTGGTTGACTTTTGTCAAACAAGGATTTTGAAAAACTTTTTTATGTAGGCAGGCAGAGTTTTAGGCTGCCTCAGTCGGGAGGGTTAGTGTTAATTGTTTTTCCAGGTTTTTTCTTGGCGGGCTTTGTTGGTTCGGACCCAGGAGTGGACTAACCATTTGGGCACTCGGGCACTGCCCGAGGGCCCCATGCCATTAAGGGGCCCCATCAGGGTTGCCAGCCTAGATAAAACCAGGGACAGTATGTAAAAATATGTGTTTTTTCTTTAAATCCCAAGATTATAGCTGCCCCGCCTCTCCAGTACCTTTTCAGTGTGTGTGTGTGTGTGTATTCTGTGTGTATATTATGTGTCTGTGTGTATATACTGTATATGTGCGTGTGTATACTGTGTGGCCCCATAATCTTCTATTGCCTGGGGGCCCCCCATAATCTCCTATTGCCAAGGGGACCGCCATAATCTCCTATTGCCCAGGGGCCCCATAATCTTTTCCTATTTCCCGGGGGCCCCATAATCTCCTATTGCCCAGGGGCCCCATAATCTTCTCCTATTGCCCGGGGGCCCCATAATCTCCTATTGCCCAGGGGCCCCATAATCTTATCCTATTGCCCGGGGGGCCCCATAATCTCCTATTGCCCGGGGGCCCCATGAGTTGTCAGTCCGCCCCTGGTCGGACCCACTAGTTCTGTGTATTATAAAAAGGAACAAGAGTCTGGACCCCAGAGGGCAGTTTCTGCTGTTGGCTGTCATTGCTATGTTCGTGGTAACGTTGCTGGAGTCTATCCTGGTAGCCTACTGAAAAATGCAGAGGCTGGAGTGCCAGTTAAGCCCCATACACACTATCAGATTATCTGCTGAGTTTTTCCTTCAGATTTACCAAAACCATGTAGTAGAAGGGCCTGCCTGATTGCATACACATTGAAACTCCTAAGGTTTGTCCTCATATTATATGGTTTTGGTAAATCTGAAGGAAAAACTCAGCAGATAATCTGATGAACATCTGTCTTCAGGATCCTTCTACAGCCTAGGGGAATTGCTGGGACCTGCAGTCAGTCCTGCAGATGCCAATCCTGGATACTACCATCATGGACTAGCTTGGGTTAGGGACTAGTTTAGGGAAAGACTGTTACTTTTGACTGTCATGCCAAGTTATTTAATAAAGATTTAGAAACTTTGCCTTTGCCTGGTCTGAAGATACTCAAGGAGTGTAATGCAAGTAACTGGCACACATAGTCGACGTGGAGTATAAAGACAGCAGTACAAGTGTTAATACAGTGTGAAGATACAAGTGGTTACCAAGGGCAACAAAGGTTTCTGTAGCATCTTGTTGTAAGTGTGTATATGTGACAGGTGGGATAGTCTCTTGCAGGAGGAGTTGTTGGCACTCTCTCAGTGAGCAGGTCCATCTCCATACCTCCCAACTTTTGAACTTCAGAATTAGGGACACTGGAGGAGTAAAAAGACCTACGTTGCGGTAAATTGTGGGCGTGATCAAGCGCCTAGCAGCGGGAGGGGCTTAAGTGATGTGGTTAAACAAACTCCATGCTTCCTTGTACCTTTAATCTATGCTTTGATTGCTTTGTCGCAGCCTAACTTAAAGAACTTCATTAACCACTTCAGCCCCTGGAAGATTTTACCCCCTTCCTGACCACAGCAGTTTTTGCGATTTGGCACTGCGTCGCTTTTACTGACAATTACGCGGTCGTGTGACATTGTACCCAACAAAATTGATGTCCTTTTTTTTCCCACAAATAAAGCTTTCTTTTGGTGGTATTTGATGACCTCTGCGGTTTTTATTTTTTGCGCTATAAACAAACAAAAAGCGACAATTTTGAAAAGAAACGCAATATTTTTTTACTTTTTGTTATAATAAATATCCCCCAAAAATATATAAAAAAATAATATTTTTTTCCTTTCCTTTAGGCTGATACGTATTCTTCTACATATTTTTGGTAAAAAAAAATCACAATACGCGTATATTGATTGGTTTGCGCAAAAGTTATAGTGTCTACAAAACAGGGGATAGATTTATGGCATTTTTACTATTAATTTGAATTTTTTTATATTTAATTTTTCTTTTACTAGTAATGGCACCAATCTGTGATTTTTATCAGGATTGTGATATTATGGCGGACACATCAGACAATTTTGACACATTTGTGGGACCATTGACATAATACAGGAGATGGTCAGAGACTGCGGACATGATACAAGAGACTGTCAGAAACTACAGACAACTCCAAGAAACTGTCAGAGACTGCAGACATGCTCCAACAGACTGTCAGAGACTGCAGACATGCTCCAAGAGACTGTAGGAGACTACAGACATGCTCCAAGAGACTGTAGGAGACTGCAGGCATGCTCCAAGAGACTGTAGGAGACTACAGACATGCCCCAACAGACTGTAGGAGACTGCAGACATGCTCCAACAGACTGTAGGAGACTGCAGACATGCTCCAAGAGACTGTAGGAGACTGAAGACATGCTCCAAGAGACTGTAGGAGACTGCAGACATGCTCCAACAGACTGTCAGAGACTGCAGACATGCTCCAAGAGACTGTAGGAGACTGCAGACATGCTCCAAGAGACTGTAGGAGACTGCAGACATGCTCCAAGAGACTGTAGGAGACTGCAGGCATGCTCCAAGAGACTGTAGGAGACTGCAGACATGCTCCAAGAGACTGTAGGAGACTGAAGACACGCTCCAAGAGACTGTCAGAGACTGCAGACATGCTCCAAGAGACTGCAGACATGCTCCAAGAGACTGTCGGACACTGCAGACATGCTCCAAGAGACTGTCGGACACTGCAGACATGCTCCAAGAGACTGTCGGACACTGCAGACATGCTCCAAGAGACTGTCGGACACTGCAGACATGCTCCAAGAGACTGTCGGACACTGCAGACATGCTCCAAGAGACTGTCAGAGACTGCAGACATGCTCCAAGAGACTGTCGTACACTGCAGACATGCTCCAAGAGACTGTCAGAGACTGCAGACATGCTCCAAGAGACTGTCAGAGACTGCAGACATGCTCCAAGAGACTGTCAGAGACTGCAGACATGCTCCAAGAGACTGTCAGAGACTGCAGACATGCTCCAAGAGACTGTCAGACACTGCAGACATGCTCCAAGAAACTGTCAAAGACTGCAGACATGCTCCAAGAGGCTGTCAGAGACTGCAGACATGATACAGAAAATGGTCAGAGACTGCAGACATGCTCCAAGAGACTGTAGGAGACTGCAGGCATGCTCCAAGAGACTGTAGGAGACTGCAGACATGCTCCAAGAGACTGTAGGAGACTGAAGACACGCTCCAAGAGACTGTCAGAGACTGCAGACATGCTCCAAGAGACTGCAGACATGCTCCAAGAGACTGTCGGACACTGCAGACATGCTCCAAGAGACTGTCGGACACTGCAGACATGCTCCAAGAGACTGTCGGACACTGCAGACATGCTCCAAGAGACTGTCGGACACTGCAGACATGCTCCAAGAGACTGTCAGAGACTGCAGACATGCTCCAAGAGACTGTCGTACACTGCAGACATGCTCCAAGAGACTGTCGTACACTGCAGACATGCTCCAAGAGACTGTCAGAGACTGCAGACATGCTCCAAGAGACTGTCAGACACTGCAGACATGCTCCAAGAGACTGTCAGAGACTGCAGACATGCTCCAAGAGACTGTCAGAGACTGCAGACATGCTCCAAGAGACTGTCAGACACTGCAGACATGCTCCAAGAGACTGTCAGACACTGCAGACATGCTCCAAGAAACTGTCAAAGACTGCAGACATGCTCCAAGAGGCTGTCAGAGACTGCAGACATGATACAGAAAATGGTCAGAGACTGCAGACATGCTCCAAGAGACTGTCAGAGACTGCAGACGTGATACAGAAAATGGTCAGAGACTGCAGACATGATACAGGAGATGGTCAGAGACTACAGACCTGATACAGAAAATGGTCAGAGATTATGAACATGCTACAGGGTTGTTGGAGACTGGGGGAATGCTTCAGCAGTCATAGACTGGAGACATAGTACATGGCACATTACAGATAAGTGTCTGCAGGGGACCAATGGGCCACACAAAAAGTGGCAATGGGCTACATGACCCCAAACACGAAGCACTGCATTGTACATTTGGAGGGAAGTGCACATGCTTTTTTTCAAAACCCCAAGAGCTAGATCTCTTCTCCAGCTCTGGCAACACTGCCAGGATGCTTGCTATGATAAATGAAATGCAATCTATTGCTGAGATCGGGAACATGCAAGGGCCGGTCTTCACTAGGGTGGCCACATTTCCAAACATTCAGGGACAGTCTCCCTGCCCCCCTTCCCAAAAAAAAGATGAATTCGGCGGCGGGGGTGATTTGTGGGGAGAATGGCTGGTGTTGTACTACATTGTAATATATAATGAAATAGTTCAACTCACCATAATGCAGAATCAGTGGGAACGCTACCACCAGATGCAGCATGTCACATGCCACCATTGCTTGCCACCAGATGCAATGTGCTACTTGCCACCCATTGCCTGCCACCAGATGCAGAATGCCACTTGCCACCGTTGCCTGCCACTAGATGCAGCTTGTCACTTGCCACCATTGCTTGCCACCAAATGCAGTGTGCCACCCATTGCCTGCCACCAGATGCAGCGTGTCACTTGCCACCATTGCCTGACACCAGATGCAGTGTGTTACCTGCCACCATTACCTGATGCCAGATGCAGTGTGTCACTTGCCACTGTTGCCTGACGCCAGATCCAGTGTGCCATTTTTCACCTGTAGCCTGCCACCAGATACAGTGTGCCACTTGCCACCCATAGCCTGCCACCAGATGCAGTGTGCCACTTGCCACCCATAGCCTGCCACCAGATGCAGTGTGCCACTTTCCACCCATAGCCTGCCACCAGATGCAGTGTGCCACTTGCCACCCATAGCCTGCCACCAGATGCAGTGTGCCACTTGTCACCTATAGCCTGCCACCAGTCCGATACACCAGAGCCCTGGGAAAGTGAAAGCCTCTCCCGCTGCTGGCTGCTGATGTGATTCCTCCCATGCGGGGGCCAGGGGGTAGTCACATCTTCAGCTCTTCCCCCCAAACTGAAGGACTACAGGTCCCAGCAAGGACCAGTCAGAATTAAGGGTGTGGCCTCATAGATTTCACATGCTAATGCTGGGACCTGTAGTCCTTCACTTTTGGGGGGGTCACATCCTCTAAAAGTGAAGGACTACAAGTCTCAGCATGAACCCTGTACTGATATCTAAGGATGTATCTTCCTTCCATCCCTCCGAGGGTGTCATCTCATCTGTCAGTGTCCTCTCCTCTTCTGCCGACTGAGGATTTTAACCCCATTTGTTATGGTGAGTGCTTTGGATTGTACTTGCCTTTCTACAAAACTCATCTCTCCCTTTGTGCACTTCTGCATGCTGCTGGCCGGAAGATACAGGGAGGTGGTGAGTGGAGCTAATCAGTAGGCGTGGAAAAAGGGGAAGTTAAATCCTCCCCACTTTGAATGCTGGGGCTCTGCCTCTCTCCTCCTTGTGACGTCACTGGTTGCTAGATGGTCGTCAGCTAGCAACCATTTGGGCACTAAGCCAGCAGCTCATGTAAAAGTGGTCTCACCAGTCAGGGGTCCACCATAGGCTGACAGTGAGTAATAGCAGCGATGTGAGGGATATTTTAGGGGGCACCAGATCGGCCCAGGGCCAGGGGGCAATTTTGGGACACTGTATTGTCTCGGAATGAGGGTGCTCTGGACAGACCTGCCAATTGCTGGACTGCCCCGCTGAATCAGGGATGGTTGGGAGGTATGCATCTCCCATATCTACAGGAGTAGATCAGCACCTCGGTCCTCAGCCTGTGCACAGGTACGGAAGAAGAAAAGTTATATGAGTGCATGCATGTAGTCTGTGCCAGGTGCATGGCGGGACCCCATTCCGCTCCTGGGAGTGAGATATGCTGGACAGGTGGAGAAGGCATTGGCTATGTATGTCTCTCCTAAATGCAACAGTGGCCGCGGTGGTCTATATTGCATCAAGCGAGTTAATTAGAGTTCAGTCGTTTGTTCAAACAAAGGCACCCCATGTGTAAGGCCATGACCCTATCCTAAGTGCCTAACATACACCAGAAGAACCCACCCCGGTGTAAGCCTTGATTGTGACCCTTGCTTGGCACCCAACAAGGAGGGAAACATGGAGGACATGGCAACCACCCCATCACCCAGCCCCCCAACATGTAAATGCAGCCACTGATCAGTGTATTCTGCAAGTTGAGGAGTCCCACAGTCAGCAGTGTTGGATTTATAAGGGGCAAAAGAGGTAATTGCCCCCAGGATCCCCTGCCAGAAGGTGCCCCAGACTTCCTTTGTAAAAAATATTTAACTTATTTTCCCTTCAGTAGTGGGCTCCTTGAAGAAATTGTCCACTTGGAAACGTTTGCCAAGCTCTGGTCATGTCTCACTCCATCTCAACAGTCAGCTTTATTACATTAAGAAGGGCTTGCTGATACCTTTCCAGGTGTTAAAGTTACTCTTAAAAAATGTGAATATATTTGAGCATGGTGGTCACTAGTTGTCTGGGAGAAAGATCAGCAAATTGACACTGATAAAGAATTATCTGAGGACCACGATGACCCATGAAAGACTAAGTGCTCTGTGCCTACTAGCTGTCAAGAGCAGTGTCCTCAACATGATACAGTTTGATGAGTTAGGCAACCCGAAGATTATGCAATTTTTTTTCCTTCCATCACAGATGGGGCAGGGGGTGACAGAGTTGTGGCAAGCTTTCCTGACTGACAGAACACATTGATTTCTGCTAGTGGATATAGCCATCAGCACTGATCTCATGTGAAAAATAATATAGGCTAGTTGAACCCAAGTCGATTGATGGATCGACTTGGGTGCAATCAGCCTGCCCATAGATGGATCCAATCTCAGACGGTCCCTGTTGAACTGGCCAAGATTTGATCCCTCTATGACCAGCTTACGTTAAATATTTTGCAGATGATAAGTGCAGGAAGAAAGACTTTTTGTAAATATTAGAGATGCACCGATACCGATACTAGTATCGGTGCCGATACCGAGCATTTGCACGAGCATCGGCACTCGTGCAAATGCTCCGATGCCTAATCCGATACCTGTTGTATTGGACCAGGCATCCTCAAGCTGAGCAGGGGGGCAGGGCAGCCTCCCAGGTGATCGGTGCGGCGGTGGGAGCAGTTAAAAGCACCGATCTCCCTGTATAGTTTTTCTGACAGCCGCTTCTCCTCCTCTTTCTACCGTGGCTGTCAAGTGCTTTATTCCAAGTTATACAGGGAGATCGCTGCTTTTAACTCCCCCACCTCTGCGCTGATCACCCCGACTGTCCCCCTGTGTCCTCCTCTGGGTCCTTCTTCCTCTTTCCGGGTCCCCGGCTCCCGGGGTCCTCCTCCCTTTCTCCATCTCCCCATATCCTCCTCCCTCTCTGCTCCTCGGCTCCCCGTGTCCTACTCCCTCTCAGCTTTGTCCTCTTCCCTCACTGCTCCCTGGCTCCCTATGTCCTCCTCACTCTCAGCAGTGTCTTCCTCCCTCTCTGCTCCCCTGCATGGAGAGCGGAGGAAGGAGACGGTAAATCTGTAATTTATCGGCTCCTTCCTTTTCTGAATGAATAAAGTCAGTCTGAATGAACATGTTCATTCATAACTGAGCATCGTAATCTCTGTTTACAATGTCTCAGTGTATGAATGGAGAGCAGCCTCTGTCTCTGCTCCATTCATTTTGCAGTGCAGCTGAGGCTGCAGAGAAAAGGACTGGGGAATCTGTGTCCTTAGTCCCTTTACTTGTTTCAAGGGGAGATGTCAGGGGACTGTTTAGACCCCTGATGTCTCACCAAAGCCCCCCCCCCCCCCCAACAGGACTGATATAAAAAAAATTGTAATAAATAAATATTTAAAGGTGAAATTGTAAAAATAATAAAATAAAAAAACACTGACATGGTCCACTCCCCCTCCCTAAAAAAATAATAGTAACAAAAAATATATATAAATTGTAAAAAATAATAAATAAAATAAATTGTAAAAAATAAAATTGTAAAAAATAAATGATAAAAAAAAACTGACACAGTCCACGGCCTCATTAGTCCCCCCTATCAGTGCCCATCAGTGCTGCATATTAGTGGCACTGTCCCACAACATAAAAAAAAATCAGTAATCGGTATTGGCAAGTACTTGAAAAAAGTATCGATACTTGTACTCGGTCTTAAAAAAGTGGTATCTGTACAACCCTAGTAAATACATGTGATGCATACTTGTGATGTATAACTTACTAGCTCCAACTACCTGTGTATTGTGTATTCTTATAGCCAATAAAATAAAATAAAAATCTGACAAATGTCTTCTTCGGAACCTAACATATTTGTTTTAGAACAAATGTGGTTTATCATTCATTTTAGTTCACTTTTTTATTTGTCATATTTAAATTCTGTGTTGAAGGGCTCCTGAACTTGAAGTCCCCTGGCCCGCCAAGGTCGGAATCCGGCACTGACTGCCAGTATACAACGGCCCAGCGGGGAGGATTCCTCCATCCACCTCACTAGTATGAATGGAGAAATCTTCAAGTCATCCACTGTATGGCCAGCCTAAAGCGTAACACATGTTACAATATGACTGTACAATCTCCTCTGGTTCTACCAAGAAAATGTAGTGCAAGGGCTTACCTGATTGGATACACATTGATTGGTTAGATAAGGTAGGTGCTCATCTAGTTTTGCAGTCCAAATTACACTTTAGTGCTAAACCCAAATGGAGTCTTTAATCCCACTTCTTTCCACAATACCCGTCAAGGGTGCAGCCATCCACCGACTGGACTGCAAAAAACATATATAGGTTGCGTCCTCTTGTATGGTTTTTGCAGCCCATATCCTTTTGGTTAATCTAAAATTGACTGTACAAAGACTGTTCTGTCAGATAATAACGTGTATGGCGACCCTAAAGTCCCTATCTCCCATGCATACTGTACATCAGAGCTGCGCCATTACTCGTTAAAAAATCATAATCTCGATTTAACCCCCCCCCACCCCTAGGAACTAAATCCGTAATTTCCATGATTCTACGTAAACCACGCAGAGCTGTTCTCTGCTCAGGGCTGTAAAAAAACAAGCAGGCAAATGTTTGTCAACATTGGCCAGGGCTGAGAGATAGAGTAGAGAAGAGATACCAAGTATAATTTGGTTCTTTTAGACTGGGCCCACACAAAGACCTCAACTCTGGAGGCCCTCCTGCAACTTTTTAACTAACTAACAGGAAGCCTAAATACAAACTAACTCTATACATATGTACAAAAATGGGCAACAGGGTACAAATGGGAAAGGGGAACCAGCACTGGGATCAGATACAAGGGGAGAATAAATAGGGCACCAGGGTGCAAGATGCAGGACAATAACAAGATCAGGAGTAGGATAAATGACACACAGTATCTGGCAGCAAGCAAAGCAAAACAATAATGCAAAGTGTACTAGTAGAGGAGAGACTAAACACCCTCCCAGTAACCAGCACAAGATGGAGACTGATTACTAGAAACTGCTGGCTGCTGAGAGACCCCTGCTTGTGGACGCTGGAACTACAACTTTGTGCTCTGGGAAGCACAATGCCACCAGCAGGTGACCCAGGTCCTGACACTGAGACTGCTCACAAAGACTCCTAGATTAGCTAGCCATTCCCTCTTCCACCCAGCAAAGGCTGTTACAAAAGGATCCTGTCTACAGTTTGTCTTGTTAATTTCTTCTAATGTTTTGGAGTGTCTTGTATCTTTATCCCTCTCCTGTTCAAGTTTTCTACAATAAATCCACAAAAAGATATCCACTAGACTGAGTCTACATTTGTCATGCTTGGAACTGAGTTTGGGTCTTGCAGCCTCTGTACTGTAGCTTTTCAATGACATTTAAAGTGGTTGTAAACCCTTACAACACACTTTGACCTACAGGTAAGCCTAGATTAAGGCTTACCTGTAGGTCCAATATCTCCTAAACCTACACGGTTTAGGAGATATTAGCCGAAAGACATGCGCCGTAGACAGCGGCGCGCAGGCACACTGAGCGCGGCACCCGTCAACGGCGATATGCCGCGCGTGGCGGCTCCCGTGCGCGGGAGTGACGTCATTGCGGCTTCACCGAATGACAATGGCGGAGCAGCGAGACCCACCAAGAAGATGGATGCGCCGGACTACAGGGGACATCGGTGACTTCGCTGGCTCCTGTGTCAGGTAAGTGACACATAATGGACTACTATGCGATGCATAGTAGTCCATTATGCTTTACCTTTGCATGGAATGAAAGAGGAAGTAAACTCATCAGGGTTTACTTCCGCTTTAAGATGTTTTACACTCCTGATACTTTCTACTTCCGGATCTAACTTTACATTACAATAAGTACAACTTTCTTAAAGGAAAACTACATTTACTGTTAGAATTTTGTTCGTTCAGATAAGAAATGAGAAAAAAAAATCTCATTAAATTTTCCTCATCACTATGGTCGCAAATGATCATTGGTTGTAACCCACTAACCATTAGAATACTGAACAAACATTTCCAGAACAATCATTCACAAATAAAATTTCAACCCAGTGTTGCCAACTTAATTATGAGGATGACTAATAATCGGCCAAGAAAGCTTTGCTAAGTATGATGGACAATGGTGCAGAGCTGAAATCATTGTATTACCTAGTCCTCAAGATATTGGTTTTATAGTTTTTAGAACACAATTGCAAATATATTAGAAAAATGATTCCATCTGATTTCTACATTATTGTACTCAATGAGCATCACCCAAGATTTATATAACAGAAGAGAAGAAACAGATGACAGGAAAACTGCATAAGCAGTAACTGGGTCAAGCACGTGTGGCTAAGCATGATGACCAGTAGTAAAGAATCAAAATCATTTTTTTTTATAAACAGTCCTCAAGATGTTGAGTTTAGCAATGTTAAAAAAGTTATTTTGCTCTTTAACTTAACCCACAATGTTTTCAACAAAAACGTCAACCTTTAACCCATTTATAATATGTTTAAGATGTAGTTATTACTGGCTCAATTACCCTTCATTTTACTGTTTGCTGACATCTTACAGGAGTATCCCATGTCTCAAAAGGGAGGGGGAAGTGGGATTTGGGATGATTTTCTGGTTTTTGGATTCTGCTTTTAAAAAATAACATTTTGTAGCACAGAAGAAGGATCAATGTTATCAGGAATGTCTTCATATTCTACACTCCTGCCAATATCCTTCCCTGTGTTCAACGGAATAAGGGATTCCAGGGGACCCTGAACAATAGAAGACCTTAAAGTGGAATTCCAGTTCAGTACTAAGGAGGGGCCGAACACCCCCAGGTTTGGTTCACTGCAGAACATACGAACAGGCAAAAAATTAGTTCGAACACCGAACACCGTTAAACTCTATGGGATACAAATGTGAAAAATCAAAAGTGCTAATTTTAAAGGAAGGCTTATATGCAAGTTATTGCCATAAAAAGTGTTTGGGGACTCGGGTCCTGCTCCAGGTGACATGTATCAATGTAAAAATACATTTTAAAAATGTCAGTTTTTTCGGGAGCAGTGATTTTAATAACGCTTAAAGTGAAACAATAAAAATGAAATATTCCTTTATATGTCGTGCCTGGGGGGGGGGGGGGGTGTCCTTAGTATGCCTGTAAAGTAGCGCATTTTCCCCATGTTTAGAACAATACCTCAGTAAAATTACATTTCTAAAGGAAAAAGTTTCATGTAAAACTACTCGCGGCTGTAATGTATTGTCGGGTCCCGGCAATATAGATGAAAATCATTGAAAAAAAGGCATGGGTTCCCCCCCAGTCCATTGCCAGGCCCTTTGGGTCTAGTATGGATATTAAGGGGAACCACGCACCCAAATTAAAAATGAAATGGCGTGGGGGATTCCCTCATGGTCCCCAAGCACTATATACTCTGAACAGCAGCATATATACTATACGGCATGCCCTACCCTGTTTCCCCTAAAATAAGACCTAGCGTGATTGTCGGTGTTGGCTGCAATATAAGCCCTACCACCCAAATACGCCCTACTCTGTTTCCTCAAAAATAAGCCCTACCCTGAAAAGAAGACCTACAAGGACTTTAACTAGGGCTTATTTGGGGGGTAGGGCTTTTATTGCAGCTATCACCGACAATCACACTAGGTCTTATTTTAGGGGAAACAGGGTATATACTCTGCAGAAAATTGGGCCTTAGGTGTTGGTGGTACCAGAGCACTGTAAGCTCTCACAGTTACTGTTGGTGTGCACAGGAATATGCCCTGCTGTGAAAAACGATCTCAAGAATTATAATTACATGCCCCTGTTGGGGCACAAAAGTTGGGCCTTGGGTGGTGGTGGTGCCCCAACACTGTAACCCCTCACAGATACTCTTGTTGGGTGCAGGAACGGCCGTGTTGTGAAACATGACTGCCAGTTTCTTGTCTTTCTTGGGCATCCCCTCTCTCTAGGCTTATGTTACGCCCTTCCTCAACCAATACTATATCAAAAATTGGGGCAGAAAAATTGGGCCTTTGGTGGTGGTGGTAGTACCAGAACACTGTAAGCCCTCACAGTTACTCTTAGTGGGTGGAGGAAAGGACCCTGCTGTGAAATACTATATCAAGAATTGTAATTGCATACCCCTGTTAAACAGGGACAGAAAAATTGGGCCTTGGGTGGTAGTGGTGCCACAGCACTGTAACCCCTCACAGATACTCTTGTTAGGCGCAGGAACGGGCCCTGCATTGCAATATTATATCAAAAATTGTAATTGCATGCCCCTGTTAAACAGAAGCAGAAAAATTGGGCCCTGGGTGGTGGTGGCGGCACAACACTGTAACCCCTCACATATACTCTTGTTGCGCGCAGGAATGGGCCCTGCTGTGAAAGATTCAATCAAAAATTGTAATTACATGCCCTGTTAACCCCTAAACCAAAAATATTGTTAAAAGCCAGCATCATCAAGATTGAGGGGGAATAGGATAGTCACTAGGGATGAGCTTCGTGTTCGAGTCGAACGCATGTTCGACTCGAACATCGGTCGTTCGTGCGTTCGCCGAATTCCGGACGTTTGGGCCGTTCGCGGCAAAATTCGTGTGGCCCACAATGCACTGCGATGGCGCAATGCATTGCTGTCTCACGATTGGCCAAGCATGCACTGTGACCCCGCATGCTTGGCCAATCGCAGCGCCAGCAGCGAGGAGAGCAATGGTTGGACACAGGCATCCTGCCTGTGGCCAATCATAGCTCAGCCTGTGTAGTGCACGCCCCACACTATATAAAGCCGCCTTTCAGGCGGCCTCGTGTAGTGTTTGTTAGCATCTGAAGCAGTGGGTGTTCTGTGTACCTTCAACACAGTTACACACCAATCGTTTTTGGCTGATTTACTATTTTGCTCTTGTGTAGTGGTTACTGTCTGTGCCCTGACCGCAGTATACACCACTATATTCACCTCACCTATATAGCTAGTGATCTAGCTTTAATAATAGAGCTTGCAGTCAGTAGTGTTAGTGCGTGCTGTCTGCGTGCTCTGTACCCAGTACATACCACTATATACACCTACATAGCTGTTCTCTATTTGAGCCCACTTGCCATCTGCAGGAGTTATTGGAAGTTGTGCTGTGCTTCCAGCACAGCACAGTATACATCTGTATATACCCCTTTAACTCTGCTGTTTTCTGGTTATTGTCAGCGTGCCCTGACCGCAGTATACACCGTGATATTCCCCTCACCTATATAGCTAGTGGTCCATCTTTAACAATAGAGCTTGCAGTCAGTAGTGTCACTCAGGAGATAGTGCGTGCTGTGTGCGTGCTCTGTACCCAGTACATACCGCTATTATCCACCTACATAGCTGTTCTCTATTTGGGCCCGATTGTCATCTGCGGGAGTTATTGGAAGTTGTGTGTGCCTCCAGCACAGCACAGTATACATCTGTATATACCCCTTTAACTCTGCTGTTTTCTGGTTATTGTCTGCGTGCCCTGACCGCAGTATACACCGTGATATTCCCCTCACCTATATAGCTAGTGGTCCATCTTTAACAATAGAGCTTGCAGTCAGTAGTGTCACTCAGGAGATAGTGCGTGCTCTGTACCCAGTACATACCGCTATTATCCACCTACATAGCTGTTCTCTATTTGGGCCCGATTGTCATCTGCGGGAGTTATTGGAAGTTGTGTGTGCCTCCAGCACAGCACAGTATACATCTGTATATACCCCTTTAACTCTGCTGTTTTCTGGTTATTGTCTGCGTGCCCTGACCGCAGTATACACCGTGATATTCCCCTCACCTATATAGCTAGTGGTCCATCTTTAACAATAGAGCTTGCAGTCAGTAGTGTCACTCAGGAGATAGTGCGTGCTGTGTGCGTGCTCTGTACCCAGTACATACCGCTATTATCCACCTACATAGCTGTTCTCTATTTGGGCCCGATTGTCATCTGCAGGAGTTATTGGAAGTTGTGTGTGCCTCCAGCACAGCACAGTATACATCTGTATATACCCCTTTAACTCTGCTGTTTTCTGGTTATTGTCTGCGTGCCCTGACCGCAGTATACACCGTGATATTCACCTCACCTATATAGCTAGTGGTCCATCTTTAACAATAGAGCTTGCAGTCAGTAGTGTCACTCAGGAGATAGTGCGTGCTGTGTGCGTGCTCTGTACCCAGTACATACCGCTATTATCCACCTACATAGCTGTTCTCTATTTGGGCCCGATTGTCATCTGCGGGAGTTATTGGAAGTTGTGTGTGCCTCCAGCACAGCACAGTATACATCTGTATATACCCCTTTAACTCTGCTGTTCTATAAAAAAGGCATCTGCAGGAGTTAGTGGGTGTTGTGTGCCTCCAGCACAATATAAACTACCCAACCACTGTTTTACCCAACTCCCTTCAGGCCATTACCATGTCTGGAAGGCCAGCAAGGAGAGGCAGACAGGCGCGAGCCGATAAAAGAGGGCAAGCAGGCTCTGTGTCTAGAGACAACAGTGCTGGTCGTGGACGCGGTGCATTGTCATCAGCACGTGGCCATGGGACATGCTTGTCCTTCTTTTCTGCAGCTGGACATGTTGAACCGCAACATGCCAACGACTTGGTAGAGTGGATGACCAAGCCCTCTTCATCCTCCTCATCCTCTCTCACCCAGTCTCAGGGTAGTAGAAAAGCAGCTGCCAACACATCGTCGTCCCTCCTCTCAATGTCATCATCAGTGACTCCTTCCCTAGACCCACCACGTCCTCCTGAGGAGTCTCCTGAACTCTTTGAGCACAGTGTTGGGTACATGCTCCAGGAGGATGCCCAGTGTTTGGTGGGCTCTGATGATGACACTCAGCTAGAGGAAGGCAGTAGCGTGAGCACAGAGAGAGGGGATGCTCAAGAAGCACAGCAATCTGGCAGTCATGTTCCACAAGCTGCAGCATACTGCCAGGTTTGCTACAGCGATGAAGAGGGAGGGGATGATGAGGGCACTGACTCCACGTGGGTGCCTGGAAGGAGGGAGGAGGAGGAGGAGGAGGAGGAGGCACATGTCCAACGAGGCAGGATGCCCTCCGGGGGCCAGCTTAGGGGCAGCACACCGACGGAATCACACCGCAGAGCTCCGCCTGCGCAGAGCGCTTCCTCTGCGCGTTATTCTAAAAGTTCTTTGGTGTGGGCCTTTTTTGAGACGAGTGCATCAGATCGCACCGCTGCTATTTGCAACATATGTCTCAAGCGTATCTCACGTGGCCAAAACATCAGCCGCTTGGGCACCACATGCTTGACCAGACATATGTTGACCTGCCATGCAGCTCGTTGGCAAGCGTACCGGAAAGACCCACACCAAAGAACAAAGCGGACCTCTCCTTGCTCCTCATCAGCTGGCATCTCTAACCCCACTAGACCTTCAGTCCTCTCTGAAACCTGCTCTGAGAGGAATGAAGGTGTAGAATTAGGTGTGTCACAGCCAAGTGCTTCCAGGAACTCTGCTAGTGGTACATCCACATCCGATTATAGCAGGCAAATGTCCCTGCCCCAGCTGCTGGACCGGCGGAAGAAGTTTACTCCCAGCCATCCACATGCCCAGCGGTTGAATGCTAGCTTGGCTAAATTGCTAGCACTTCAACTGCTGCCTTTTCAGTTGGTAGACTCGGCCCCCTTCCGTGAGTTTGTACAATGTGCGGTTCCTCAGTGGCAGGTCCCCAAACGCCACTTTTTCTCACGGAAGGCGATTCCGGCTCTCTACCGGCATGTGGAAGGCAATGTCCTTGCCTCGCTGGACAGGGCGGTCAGCGGTAAGGTGCATATTACCGCTGACTCATGGTCCAGCAGGCATGGACAGGGACGTTACCTGTCTTTCACGGCCCATTGGGTCACCCTTCTGGCTGCTGGGAAGGATGCAGGACAAGGTGCAGTAGTGTTGGAGGTTGTTCCGCCACCACGCCTCCAAAATGCTACTATTGGTTGTGACACACCTCTCTCCTCCACCCCCTCCTCTTCTTCTTCCTCCATGGCCTCTTCCAGTGCTCTGTCCTCAGAACCAGCGGTGCTCCGTAGGCGTTGCAGGGGCTACGCAAGTACGCAGGCAAAACAATGCCATGCCGTGCTTGCGCTGGTTTGTTTGGGGGACAGGAGCCACACTGGGGCGGATGTTTTGTCAGCTCTGCAGGGGCAGGCCCAGAGGTGGTTGACGCCACGCCAGCTTAAGCCAGGAATGGTGGTTTACGACAATGGCACCAACCTCCTCTCCGCCCTCCGACAGGGACAACTGACCCATGTGCCCTGTGTAGCTCACGTCCTTAACCTGGTGGTGCAGCGGTTCTTGGGCAGGTACCCCAGCTTACAGGATGTCCTGAAACAGGCCAGGAGAGTCTGTGTGCATTTCCGCCGATCATTTAATGCCTGTGCTCGGCTGGCTGAGCTCCAAAAGGAGTTGAAACTGCCCAAGAACCGCCTTATATGTGACATGCCCACCAGATGGAACTCAACATTGGCCATGCTGCAGCGGCTGCACACGCAGCAGAGGGCCATCAATGAGTACCTGTGCGACTACGGCACCAGGACAGGGTCAGGGGAGCTTGGTTTTTTCTCACCACGCCAGTGGGGCATGATCAGGGATGCATGCACTGTCCTGTCACCGTTTGAGGAGGCCACAAGGATGGTGAGCAGTGACAGTGCATGCATCAGTGACACTGTACCTCTTGTCCACCTCTTGGAGCATACGCTGCGTGGAATAATGGACAGGGCACTTGAGGCAGAACAGAGGCAGGAAGAGGAGGACTTCCTTGCCTCTCAAGGCCCCCTTTATCCAGACAGTGTTCCTGCTGTGCCACCCATCACACAGGAAGAGGGTGAGGAGGAGGAAGAGGAGGAGGAGGATGATTGTGTCAGCATGGAGGTGGAGGCTGGCACTCAGCATCAGCATCAGCAGCAGCAGTCTTATAGGGATGATTTACAGTCCCAAGAAACACGTGGACTTGTACGTGGCTGGGAGGAGGTAGCTGCGGATCATGTTGTCCTTAGTGACCCAGAGGACTCCGGACCGAATGCCTCAGCTAACCTACGCTGCATGGCCTCCCTGATCCTGCAAAGCCTGCGGAAGGATCCTCGTATTCTTCGGATCAAGGAGAGGGACCATTACTGGCTGGCCACTCTCCTTGATCCACGGTACAAGGGTAAGGTTGCCGACCTTATCTTGCCATCGCAGAGGGAGCAGAGGATGAGACATCTCCGGGAGGCCTTGCAGAAAGCTCTGTGCAACGCGTTCCCAGAGACTGGGAGGTCACAAACTCCTGGTCCTGGACAACGTGTTGCTGAGGCATCAGTCAGAAGGAGCGGTGGAGAAGGTGGCCGTCTGACTGATGCTTTCAGACAATTTTTTAGTCCGCAGCCCCAAGGTATGATTGGTTCCAGCACCCATCGCCAGCGTCTAATTTACATGGTGCAGGAATACCTAGGGGCAAGGTCAGACTTGGACACCTTTCCCACTGAAAATCCTCTGGCTTACTGGGTCTTGAGGATGGATCACTGGCCAGAGCTTGCACAGTATGCAATTGAGCTACTGGCCTGTCCTGCATCCAGCGTTCTTTCGGAACACACCTTCAGTGCTGCTGGTGGCTTCGTTACCGATCACAGGGTGCGCCTGTCCACCGAATCAGTTGATCGACTGACCTTCATCAAGATGAATCAGTCTTGGATCACCCACAGCTACCAAGCACCTGAAGCTGATGTAACCGAATAATTTTTTTTGAAATACCACATCCCTTCAAGACTGCCTATGCTGATGCTGAGTGACTGTCCTGTTATGTTGATTGTCTATCCTTTTCCTCCTCCGCTGATATGTTGGAAGAACATTTTTGGTTCTGGGTGATGCCAGCAGCCCAATTTTTCTGCCCCTGTTTAACAGGGGCGTTTAAGTACAATTTTTGATGCAATGCTTTGCAGCAGGGCTAATTCCTGCAATAAAACTAGAGTATATGGCAGAGGTTGCAGTGTGATGGCACCAGTGCCTAAGGCCCAATTTTTCTGCCCCTGTTTAACAGGGGCGTTTAAGTACAATTTTTGATGCAATGCTTTGCAGCAGGGCTAATTCCTGCAATAAAACTAGAGTATATGGCAGAGGTTGCAGTGTGATGGCACCAGAGCCTAAGGCCCAATTTTTCTGCCCCTGTTTAACAGGGGCGTTTAAGTACAATTTTTGATGCAATGCTTTGCAGCAGGGCTAATTCCTGCAATAAAACTAGAGTATATGGCAGAGGTTGCAGTGTGATGGCACCAGTGCCTAAGGCCCAATTTTTCTGCCCCTGTTTAACAGGGGCGTTTAAGTACAATTTTTGATGCAATGCTTTGCAGCAGGGCTAATTCCTGCAATAAAACTAGAGTATATGGCAGAGGTTGCAGTGTGATGGCACCAGTGCCTAAGGCCCAATTTTTCTGCCCCTGTTTAACAGGGACATGTAATTACAATTCTTGATATAATATTTCACAGGAGGGCCCCTTCCTGTGCCCACCCAGAGTAACGGTGAGGACTTATAGTGTTGTGGCACCAGCACCACAACCACCAAAGGTCAATTTTTCTACTACTGTTCAACAATGGCATGTAATTACAATTCTTGATATAATCGTTCACAGCAGGGCGCTCCAGCGCCCACCAAGAGTCACTTTGAGGGCTTACAATGTTGTTGCAAAACCAACACCTTGTTCCGCCATTTCTGCAGAGCATATAGGGCAGGCCCCTACTTTCAAACATCCAATTTACAAACATCTCCTACTTGCAAACGTAAGGAGACAACAGCAAGTGAGATGAAAAAAGATGGACGACAAAACAAATTATACAGGGGTGATAACCCTTCCCTATGTTTTCCAAAAAGCTTAAAAATAGTTTTTTTGACTGGAGCTACACTTTAAAAATGTACCAGTTGAAAATTACAAACAGATTCAACTTAACACAACAAACCTACACAGTCCCTGTCTTGTTTGCACCGCCTGTATACTGCTGTTCTGAGTATATAGGGCCTGGGGGCCACACGCATTTCCTTTTTTTTAATATGGGTACGCGGTTCCCCTTAATATGCGTACGAAACCCAAAGGGGCTGGTAATGGGCAGGGAGGGCTACCCATGCCATTTTTCTGAATGATTTTCAACCATATTGCAGGAACCAGATATAACATTAAAACCGCAAGCAGTTTTAAATGGTGTTATTTCCGTTTAATGTCATTTTGTGCAGGGACTGTTCTAAACACGGGAAACACGTGGCACTTCACAGGCATACTACAGACACCCCCCAGGCACCATATTTAAAGGAATATTTCACTTTTTTTTTTTCACTTTAATCGTCATTAAAATCAGTGCTCCCGCCAAAACGGTAGTTTTTAAAACTTTTTTTTGCAGTGACCCATGTCCCCTGAGGCAGGAGGCAGGTCGCCGAACCCTTTTTAGGACAGTATCTTGTATATTAGCCGTTAAAATTAGCACTTTCCAATTCGAACGTTCGAGTCCCATAGACTTCAATGGGGTTCTAACGTTCGTACCGAACGCGGGGGTCGTTCGCAAGTTCTGGTGTGAACCGAACCGGGGGGTGTTCGGCTCATCCCTAATAATCACCATAGGCAGTATTCAAGGAATCCCACATCCATAGCAAATTCAATCAGTTACATCTGCATCGGATGCTTGATAGCTGCTGATCCAAGACTAATTAACCACTTGCCGCCTGCCATATAGCAAAATGGCGGTGGCAAAGTGGTTTTAATATCCTGACCGGATGTCATATGACGTGATCTGGATATTAAGCCGCTGCGAGCCCCCGGGGGCACGCATCGTGGCAATCGTTGTTGCAGTGTATCAGCCAACTACAATCTCGGTAAAGAGTCTCCGACGGAAACTCTTTACCACGTGATCAGCCATGTCCAATCACGGCTGATCACAGTGTAAATAGGAAGAGTCATTGATCGGCTTTTCCTCACTCGCGTCTGTCAGACGCGAGTAGAGGAGAGCCGATCGGCTGCTCCTCTGACGGGGGGGTCTGTGCTGATCAATTATAAGCACAGCCCCCTGAGGATGCCCACACTAGACCACCAGAGATGCCACCAGACCACCAGGAATGCCCAGCACCAGGTATGCCACCCTAGACCACCAGGGATGCCAATCAGTGCCCACAATGGATGCCAATCAGTGCCCACAATGGGCATCACTGATTGGCATGCATTATTGTTTGGCACTGATTGGCATCCATCAGTACAATATAATACAATACATTGCCGACTAACAGTGCCCATCCGTGCCGCCTATCAGTGCCCATCCATGCCGCCTATCAGTGCCCATCCATGCTCATCCATGCCACCTATCCATGCCCATCTGTGCCACCTATCCATGCCCATCCATGCCGCCTATCCATGCCAATCCATGCCAGCTATCAGTGCCAATTTGTGCCACCTATCAGTGCCCATCCGTGTCGCCCATCAGTGCCACCTGTCAGTGCCCATCAGTGCCGCCTATCAGAGCCACATATCAGTGCCCGTCAATGCCACCTCATCAGTGCCACTTCATTGGTGCCACCTCATCAGTGCCCATCAGTGCCCATCAGTGTAGCCCCATCAGTGCCCATCAGTGAAGGAGAAAACGTACTTATTTACAAAGTTTTGAATTCTGAAACAAAAAAAACATTTTTTTTTTTCAAAATTTTCGGTCTTTTTTTATTTGATTAGCAAAAAATAAAAAATGTAGAGGTGATCAAATACCACTAAAAGAAAGCTCTATTTGCGGGAAAAAAATGCTAAAAATTTAATTTGGGTACAGTGTAGCATGACCGCGCAATTGTCATTCAAAGTGCGACAGCGCTGAAAGCTCTAAATTGGTCTGGGCAAGAAGGTGTTTAAGTGCCTGGTATTAAAGTGGTTAATTTTTATGAATGTGAGCCTATCAACGGAGTCTGTGGAGTGGCGCACTCTATGATCCCTTACAAACCCTCCAGCAGCACTGAATGCGCATTCAAAAAGCATGCTGGATGCAGGACAGGCCAGTAGCTCAATTGCATATTGAGCTAGTTCTGACCAGTGGTCCATCCTCAAGACCCAGTAACTCAGTGGATGCCCTGTTGGAAAGGTCTCCAAGTATGCTCTTGCCCCTATATATCCCTGCACCATTTAATGCAGACACCGACGATGGTTGCTCGAACCGATCAGACCTTGGCGATGAGGACTGAAAAATGCATCAGTCAGCCAGCTACCTTCTCCACCGCTCTTCCTCTGACTGAACGAAGTCTCAGCAACACGTTGTCCAGCACCAGGAAATTGTTACCTCCCAGGGTCTGGAAATGCGTTTCACAAACCTTTCTTCAAGGCCTCCTTAAGATGTTTCATCCTCTGCTCCCTCTGCGAAGGCAGCATGAGTTCTGCAACCTTACCCTTGTAACGTGGATCAAGAAGGGATTCTAGCCAGTAATGATCCCTCTCCTTGATATCACAAATCCTAGGGTCCTTTCGCAGGCTATTCAGAATCAGGGAGGCCATTCAGCTCAGAAGCATTCGATCCTGAGTCTTCTGAGTCTCTAAGGAACACATGATCTGTAACTACCTATTCCCAGCCACGTACAACTCCTTGGGTTTCTGGGGACTGAAAACCATCCCTTGAAGACTGCTGCTGAGTGTTATCCGCTACATCCATGTAGACACAATCCTCCTCCTCTTCTTCCTGTTTATTTGGCAGGCCCGCAGGAATGCTATCTGGATAAAGGGGGCCTTGAGAGGTAAGGAAGTCCTCCTCTTCCTCCCGCTGTTCTGCCTCAAGTGCCCTGTCCACGATTCCACAAAGCGTGTGCCCCACAGGAAGACTAGAGGGACAGTGTAACTGATGCATGCATTGTCGCTGCTTACTATCCTTGTGGCCTCCTCAAATTGTGACAGAACAGTGCATGCATCCTTGATCAGTAGCCACTGGTGTGCCAAACATGGAACATGGGTCAAATGTCCCTGTCGAAGGGCAGAGAGAAGGTTGGTGCCATTGTCACATACAACCATTCCTGTCTGAAGCTGGCATGGCATCAACCACCTCTGAGCCTGCCTCTGCAGAGCTGATAGAATCTCTGCCCCAGTGTGGCTCCTGTCCTTTAGGCAGACCAACTCAAGCACCGCATGGCATCTTTTAGCCTGACTGCTTGTGTAGCCCCTTGAATGCTTATGAAGCAGCGCTAGTTCAGAGGACAAATCTGCAGAAGAGGCCACAGAGGAAGAAGAAAAGGAGGGGTGGAGGAGAGAGCTGTGGCAGAATTACCACCATCATCATCGCATTTTGGAGGTGTGGTGGCGGAACAAGCTGCAACAACACTGAACCCTGTCCTGCATCCTTCCCTGTCCTGCATCCTTACCCAGTGCACCATGAAGGAAAGGTAATGTCCCTGTCCATGCCTGCTGGACCATGAGTCATCAGTAATATGCACCTTACTGTTGACCGCCATGTCCAACGAGGCCAAAACATTGCATTCCACATGCCGGTTGAGAGCCAGAATGGCCTTCCGTGAAAAGAAATGGCGTTTTGGAACCTGCCACTGAGGTACAGCACATTCCACAAATTCACAAAAGGGGGCAGAGTCTACCAGCTGAAAAGGCAGGAGTTGCAGTGCTAGCAATTTGGCCAAGCTAGCATTTAGACGTTGAGCATGTGGATGGCTGGGACCAAATTTAATTTTAAGGTTCAGCAACTGGGGTAGCGAAATTTGCCTGCTAAAAATAGATGGTGGTGTACTGCTAGCAGATTGGCTGCAAGTACTTGGGACACCTATTGCTATACCTTCATTCCTCTCAGTGCAGGTTTCTGAGAGGACTGGAGGTATAGTAGGGTTGGAGATCTCAGATGAGGAAAAAGGAGAAGTCTGCCTTTTTCATTGATGTGGGTCTTTCAAGTGCTGTTGCCAATGGACTGCATGGCAGGTCGCCATATGTCTGGTCAAGCATGTGGTGCCCAAGCGGCTGCTGTTTTGGCCACGCTTTATCCACTTCAGACATAGATTTCAAACAGAAATGGTGTGATCTGCTGCACACATGTCGAAAAAGGCCCACACCAAGGAACTTTTAAAAGTCAGCGGGGAGTCAGCAGCGCCCTGCACCCTGCACTTGGGAGCTCTGAGGTGTGATGCATAGTTATAGAGTTATATAGTTACATAATTAGTCAGGTTGACAAAAGATACAAGTCCATCTAGTCTAGTCAAGTCCAAAAAAAAAAAATTAAATCCCATATACCCAATCCAGAGGAAGGCAACCCCCCCCCCAGAAAAGCAAGGTCCAAATTGCTACAGCAGGGGAAAAAATTCCTTCCTGATCCCAGAGAGGCAATCAGATTTTCCCTGGATCAACTTTATCTATAAATGTTAGCATCCAGTTATATTACATACATTTAGGAAAGAATCCAGGCCTTTCTTAAAGCAATCTACTGAGCTGGCCAGAACCACCTCTGGAGGGAGTCTATTCCACATTTTCACAGCTCTCACTGTGAAGAAACCTTTCTATATTTGAAGATGAAATCTCTTTTCCTCTAGACATAAAGAGTGGCCCATTATCCTCAGTGTTGACTCACTTGTAAAGTGAATAACTCAACACCAAGTTCACTATATGAACCCCTTATATATTTATTCATGGTGATCATATCCCCCCTTAATCTCCTCTTCTCAAGAGTGAATAAATTCAGTTCCTCTAATCATTCCTCATAGCTTAGCTCCTCCATGCCTTTTACCAGTTTGGTTGCCCTTCTCTGCACTTTCTCCAGTTCCCCGATATCCTTTTTGAGAACTGGTGCCTAAAACTGAACTGCATATTCCATATGAGGTCTTACTAATGATTTGTACAGGGGCAAAATTATATCTCTGTCTGTGGAGTCCATACCTCTCTTAATACAAGAAAGGACTTTGCTTGCTTTGGAAACCACAGCTTGAAAAAGGGTGGCTGCCCTTAAGCTGCCCCCTAGAGGACATCCTGCCTCATTGGAGTTGTGCCCCTTCCTCCTCCCCCTCTCTTCTCTCAGGCACCCAAGTACAGTCAGTGACGTCATCATCCCCTCCCTCCTCGTCACTGGAGCAAACTTGGCAGTAGGCTGGGGGAACATGACTGCCAGTTTCTTGTCCTTCTAGGGTACCCCCTCTCTCTAGGCTCACGTTACTCCCTTCCACAACCTGGGAGATAAGCATCGGAGCCTTCAAATCTCTGCGTATCTTCCAGCAGCATGTATTCAACACTGTGGTCGAATAATTCTGGTGACTCCTCCATGCATGATGGTGGGCATGGAAGGAAGGAGTGACTGTGGACAAGGAGCCGGTGGAATATACATCAAATCAAATACACTGCCACTGACTGAATAACCTGCCTGCTTAATCTAAATCAAGCTATCTTTCTGTCCACACCAACAACCGTTTAAGCAGCCTTATATAGTGTGGGGAATGGAATTAGTCCCCCTGAGCCATGATTGGTCAAAGGCACCCTGCCTTTGGCCAATTATGGCTCTTATAGCAGAGGGCGCTGTCATTGGCCAAAGCATGCAGGTCAGGTGCATACTTTGGCCAATCATCATACTGCGATCTCGCAGTGCATTATGGGGCGTTCCACAGTGCTGGAATTTGCCACGAACACCCCAAAATGTTAACTCTTCGGCGAATGGGTGAACACCCGATGTTTGAGTCAAATTATGTTTGACTCGAACATCAAGCTCATCCCTATTCAGTACTAACAAAGCTTAAAACGGCTCACACACCTCTTCTAACACCTATATTAACTACAATATAGAATGAAGATGCCTATACTTACCTATTCTCAGGGTACTCTGCAGGACTAGTACTGCAGGACAGGTACTCTGCACTACTCTGCCACCTCCCCAGTGGCCCCGAACCTGGCCACTGGGGAGGGGGGATCTAAGTAGTCAGACGGAGTTCTAATTCCTATATTTCACTATAGAAATTGACTTTACTGTTATAAATACGTGTAAAATGCAAAACTCCGGTGGGTGTAACAACATGTCTGCTTTCCCCCTTCTTTGCCCTTGTACACACGGTCGGAGATTCCGACGGAATGTGTCCTATCGGACCGTTTTGTCGGATATTCCAACTGTGTGTGGTCTGCATCAGACTGTTTCCGTCGGAATATCCGACGGACCAAGTTTTCCAACTTGCCGGTAAAATTTTCCGACAAAATGCTCCTATCGGACACACTCCGATCATGTGTAGCCTACTCCGATGGAAAAAGTACCACGCATGCTCAGATCAAATTCCTAGACCAAAGCTATTGGCTACTAGCCTGAACATGACAGAAAGAACGGTAACACCCCCAAAATTGGGGTCAGAGGGCGCTGATCACCCCTGGTATGTTATAAACAAAAAAAGAAAATGGTGTCCCCAGAGTGGGGCTTTTTACCAGCAAAGTTTAACCTGTATAATATAAATAACATTGACATGTAGAAAGTAGACTAATATTGTAAATGTTTATTAATAAAAAAGAGGATAAAATAGGTAACGCAGTGGTCAAAGACTGAGCTCCACTAAATAGGTAAAAATGTATGGTATTACATGTATAAACAGAAATACACATATACATAGAATTGTGATGCTTGAAACATAGTATCAATACAATAAGAGATATATGCGTATAGATAGTAAAAACCCTTTACGCGTTTCAACCCTCCCAGGGGTCTAGCCTGAACATAGTCCCGTCGTAACGAAATAACGTCATCACGTTATGTACAATCGGATTTTCCGACAATTTAGTCCGACCGTGTGTATGCAACATCACTTCCGGACCTCTTCCGGAATTAATTGGTTTGGTTGTCGGAATCTCCGACCGTGTGTACAAGGGCTTAGTGTATCCTTACTGTGGACGAGTGCGGGGTGTAGCTAAATGGCGGCAATGGAATGTCACTTTTGTAGCAAACTGCGATGGGTCACCAAATATGTCGTTATATCTGTGCCCTGTGTAAACGCAGAGAACGGTAGGTGCATGCTGGGTAACCAGCATCACCAAATCCAGGAAGAGAATGCTAGTGGGCTTCACATGCCCTCACTAGAGATGGAAGCGCTCTGCAGAGCAGAAATAAAAAGTAAGTACTATAAAAAAAATGGGAACTTAGCAAAAAAGATTTCCATTCTGCAGCTTCAAATTATCTTGTCAAACTGAGCATCAATTAGAAAATCAAACAAATGCTCTTAAAACACAAATTTGTGAAGAAAATTCTGCTAGTATATGGCCAACTTGGCTTCAAAAAAGGCTGCAAAAAGGTTTGTATATGCAGCAAACTGCAGGTTATGGACATACAAAATCCTAGAGCACCAACTAAGACGGTTCTCACATACATTTCATATCAATAAGGTCTTCATTCTCAACCAAAATCACCATTGATCTATTTTAAGGAGGGCATGGTTTTCTTCTTGAAAACCAGGAAATTCAATAAAATGTTGAACATTATTATTAACATCCCTCAACTGTACTACATTTTGCAGGCTTATGTTGTAAAGTTATTTTTTTTTTATCTGGCTAAAGTGTAAGGGGGATATTTATTATTATTATTATTATTATTATTATACAGGTTTTATATAACACCAACAGTTTGCGCAGCACTTTACAACGTTAGGGCAAACAGTACAGTTACAATACGATTCAATACAGGAGGAATCAGAGGGCCCTGCTCGTTAGAGCCTACATTCCTAAAGGGAGGGTCAAGTGATACAAAAGATAATAACTGGGGGGGATGAGCTGATGAAGACATACAGTTGTTAGGTGGAGGCAGGATGGGCTGAAGAGAAAAGTTTTCAGGGATCGTGTATAGAGTTAGAGATAGTTGGACAGATTGGGGTGGGGAATTCCAGAGGATGGGAGAAGTCCTGGAGATGAGCATGGGAGGAGGTGACACAAGGAAGCTAGAGAGCAAGAAGTCTTGGGAGGAACAAAAATAATGATTTGGTTGGTATTTCGAGACTAGGTTAGTGATGTATTGGAAAGAAGAACCTGGGGCTGCCCCAAACAAACAAGCATGGCCAAAGTAGAGAAGGGTGGACTATCTCGGTACCCAAGGATTGAGCAGAAATATTATTAAAATATAACAATTTATTAATAGAAAAACATGATTAAAACAGGGGAAGGGAATGGACAATTTTAGAAAAATACTAAATACAATCAATGGTTACAGCCGTGCATGATTTTTAAAAACATTCAAAAGGTTGATGAACCCAAGTGGTTACAAGGGGAATTAGTAGATCTTGACATAGTCCTCTACATGTTTAGTGGCGTGAGACGTTTTCTCAGGAGGAGCCAATCATTGTCATCTACAAAATAAGTCATAATCATGATTTTATAGTCAAACAGCCATAGCATAGAACAGGGCTCAAAATGTCAAGTCCTGAGTTACTAGCCAGGCCTCAAGGGTTACTCGCCACCAGTAGCCTCACCCAACCCCTACCCTGCCCCGCCCATAATCCCCCATAAACACACCCTCATAAATGAGCTCATGAAATGACACTTAAATGTTTTATGCAGAATTAAATTACAAAAATAAATATTAACAACAACTTTATCAGTGACCCTCAGCACAGCCTCACCAGTGCCCATCAATGCAGCCTCATCAGTGCCCATCAATGCAGCATGACCTATGCCCATCATTGCTGCATGACATGTGCCCACCAATGCAGCCTCACCTGTGTCCATCATTGCAGCCTCACCTGTGCCCACCATTGAAGCCTCACCTGTGCCCACCATTGCAGCCTCACCAGTGCCCATCATTGCAGCCTCACATGTGCCCATCATTGCTGCGCGACTTGTGCCCACCATTGCAGCCTCACCAGTCAGTGCCCATCATTGCAGCCTCACCTGTGCCCATCATTGCTGCATGACTTGTGCCCATCATCGTAGCCTCACCTGTGCTCATCATTGCAGCCTCATCTGTGCCCACCATTGCAGCCTCACCAATACCCACCATTGCAGCCTCACCAGTGCCCACCATTGCAGCCTTACATGTGCCCACCATTGCAGCTTCACCTGTGCCCACAATTGCACTGTGACCTGTGCCCACCATTGCAGCATGACATGTGCCCACAATTTCAGCCTCACTTGTGTCCACCATTGCAGCCTCACCTGTGCCCGCCATTGCAGCCTCACCTGTGCCCACCATTGCAGCCTCACCTGTGCCCACCATTGCAGGCTCACTGTTCCCACCATTGCAGCTTCACCTGTGCCCACAGCTGCAGCATGACCTGTGCCCACCATTGTAGCTTCACCTGTGCCCATCATTGCAGCCCCACCTGTGCTCACCATTGCAGCCTCACCTGTGCCCACCATTGCAGCCTCACCTGTGCCCACCATTGCAGCCTCTCTGTGCCCACCATTGCAGCCTCACCAGTGCCCATGATTACATCCTCACCTGTACCCACCATTGCAGCCTCACCTGTGCCCACCATTACAGCCTCTCTGTGCCCACCATTGCAGCCTCACCAGTGCCCATGATTACATCCTCACCTGTACCCACCATTGCAGCCTCATCTGTGCCCACCATTGCAGACTCGTCTGGGCAGAGGAAGAGAGAGGGCAGCCAGATCATGACTCGAGGAATAGGAAAGCCGTGAGATCACAGAGCTCGATAGCATGCCAGAACAGCTTACATTAAAATTGCCTCCTCTACGCCCCCCATCATTTACAGCGACGTCTCCTCCTGACCCAACCCAGAGACTGTGATAGACCGAACGCATACCAGCATTGGACCAGTAAACGCTGGGAGAACGGCTCCCGATCAACCCCACCCGCCGACGGTGCTCACCCCCCCCGCGCCCCCCCCCGCTTCCAGGCAGCCCATCGCCTCGCCAACTCTCATTTTCCACTTGAGTGGGCTGGCATAGAATATATGAAGTTACAGACAACAAGAAAGAAAAGAACACTAATATAATTAATAGGTGACATAAAGTTGTCATATAATTTGGGGATCCATAGATCCATACATTGCTTACCCGGAGAAAGCAATGGATAGTGAAACAGGACAACAGAGGCACCCGAAGGTAGTCCCCTCCACGGTGGACACGGGAGACACTAAGGGACGCTTGGGGTTATTTACTAAAGGCAAATCCACTTTGCATTACAAATGAAAATTACAAGTGCAAAGAGCACTTGGAAGTAAAGTTGCTGTAGATCCGAGGGGGGCATGCAAGGAAAATAAAAATCAGCATTTTAGCTTGCACATGATTGGATGATAAAATCAGCAGAGCTTCCACTCATTTCAGATCTTCTCCTCAGATTTACAACGACTGCACTTCCAAGTGCACTTTCAGTGCAATATTAAGTGCACTTTGCACTTTTAGTTTTCACTTGTAGTGCAAAGTGGATTTGCCTTTCGTAAACAACCCCCGCTGGGTTCTACAATTCCAAGATTCATATATATAGTAAGGCAGGTAATCTAGAACCATAAAAAGATAACTACACAGAAAACACAGTCAAGAACAGGAGAAAGGACAGGAAGCAGGGGGAAAAGGGCCAGGGGGTTAGTGATGTAGCTGGGGGCCAAGTTTGGGATAGATTTGTAAGTTATTGTTCGTATTTTGAATTGAATCCATTTGCCAAACCCCCCTAGCAAAGCACCTTGTACCCATGTTGATGAGGACAAGGGCTTCTTCCCACAACCCTGGCTTGATGGCTGTGGGTGTCTGCACGTGGGCAGGTGAGGTGGTTGTTTGTCACGTCCTACATGTTTTCCCATTACCTCATTGGGCACCAAGTGCTGGGTCACATTGAAGGCCTGCCCAGCATGGGTTTTTCTGGGCTATACTCAACCTAAAGGCAGGCCTCTACTCCTGAGATGAACATGTGCCATGTTCATTGCACTGCACCTGTTCTCCAGTTAACACTCGATTCCCCGTGATAATGCGTGCCCTCACAGTAACTTACATTTTTGAGGAACATGGTGAGCCAATGTCCACAACCGCCTTTCCAGGTTTTCACTACTACTCACAAGTATCGACAGGCTGCTTGTTACACTTCCATTACTCTTGGCAACTACTTATGCCTTCAACTTACTCCACTCTACGCTGATGTCTTCATACCCCAATGTGTTAAGACTGGTTAACTGCGTGTGTTCCAGTTACTTAACCACTTCCCGATCGGCGCACGACGATGTACGTCGGCAGAATGGCACAGGCAGGCAAATTGGCGTACAGGTACGTCCATTTGAAATTGCCGCCCTGCCACTGCGTGCGCGCCGCCGGCAGTGCGCGTGCCGGTCGGGACCCCCGTGAGTCCGGTTGCGGGTCCCGTGAACTTAATCGCAGCGGGGATACCCGCGATCGTCTCACGGGGAGGCTGAACGGGGAGATGCGGAAGTAAACAGCATCTCCCCATTCTGCCTAGCAACAAGTGACACTGATCTCTGCTCCCTGTGATTGGAGCAGAGATCAGTGTTCACTAACACACAACCACACCCACCACAGTTAGTAACACGCCCCTAGGACACACTTAACCCCTTCACTGCCAGTGTTGTTTACACAGGAATCAGTGCATTTGTATAGCAATGATTGCTGTATAAATGACAATGGTCCCAAAAATGTGTCAAAAATGTCGCAGTCACAATAAAAATCGCCGATCATCGCCATTACTAGTAAAAAAAAAATTATTAATAAAAATGCCATAAAACTATCCCCTATTTTGTAAACGCTATAAATTTTGCGCAAACCAATCAATAATCGCTTATTGTGATTTTTTTTACCAAAAATATGTATAAGAATACGTATCGGCCTAAACTGAGGAAAACAAATGTTTTTTTATATATTTTTGGGGGATATTTATTATAGCAAAAAGTTAAAAAATAATGCGTTTTTTTCAAAATTGTCGCTTTTTTTGTTTATAGCGCAAAAAATAAAAACTGCAGAGGTGATCAAATACCACCAAAAGAAAGCTCTATATGTGGGAAAAAAAGGACGTCAATTTTGTTTGGGATCCGCGTCGCACGGCCGCGCAATTGTCAGTTAAAGAGACGCAGTGCCGAATCGCAAGAAGTGCTCTGGTCTTAAGCCAGCAAAATGGTCCGGTCTGAAAGAGGTTAAAATACACCTCTTTAATAACTTGAGACTTGAATAACTTGAGGCATGGACAACACTTCAGTACTTTACTTAAGAAAGATGCAATTTAGACATCTCACAGTAGGGTTGCCACCTTTTCTTTAACTCAAACCCGAACACTTTAGCGGCGCATGGCAAATTTTTTTATAGTATAAACTATATATATATATTTTGCTATTAAATAACATTTCTAATCATATGAAGTTAAGAACAAGAGTCCCCCTTTACATCAGAGTCCACAGAGTTCCCCTTTTACATCTGAACTCGCAGAGTTCCCTTTCACTGTAAGGGGGGACCCTGCAGACTCTGATGTAAGGGAGAACTCTAACATAAGGGATGCTCTAGGAACCCTGATTTAAGGGGGGACCCTGAGAACTCTGATGTACGGAGAAGACTCTCTGATGTAAAAGGGAATCACTGTGGCCTCTGGTGTAAAGGGGAAATCTGATGTAAAAGGTGCTCGGAGAACCCTGATTTGTCTTAGTGTACTTACTCAGAGGCAGGAGAGAGAAGGGGGGAGACTTCAGTCACAGACAGGGATGGATGGTGAGCTCACTCACCATCTTTCATCCAGATGTATCTGAGGCTGCTGGACTTCAAATTTCCGGCCCGCCTTACTTTCCTATTCTGGGGCTCAACACCAGGTGCAGATCGTGCCCTCTTTCCTCTCTTGTGTGTGTGTGTTTGGGGGGGATTGTTAGTGTTGGCTTTGGGAAGTGTGAAAGAGTGTAACAGGCACTCTCAGCTTAGACAACTGCATGCAGCAACCCTGCTGGGAGGCCATAGTTCAGTTTAAATAATGTGTCCGGTTTTCAGGCAGTCTGAAACCCGAACACATGATTCCAAACCCGAACTGTCCGGGTGAATCCTGGACAGGTGGCAACCCTATCTCACAGTCCAACAGATAGTCATTATTCATTCCTAATTCTCTAACTATAACTACAGGCTGAGTGCTGGCCTGGCAAACCTGAACTGATACAGTCCAGCAAGCATAAGTCCTTCAGAGGTATTGTCAGGGCTGAGCTCAGCCCTTCCTTCTCTGAGCTGGTTGCTCAGCTGTCGGCTAATTGCCAGCTCCCTTTTCTCCAGTGACTCAGCTGTTGTTGATCTGCTCGTCAGTCCTGCCTACTTAAAGCCGTCCAGCTAACTTCATCTCTGCCTTCACCTTTGGTCACATCTCAGAGACTTTTCTCCTGCGTTCCTGTTGAAGACTTGCTCGGCTGACGTCCCTTCTGGCTCCTGATCCTGCTTGCTGTACTACTACGTTGATCTCTGGCTCTCTGACATTGGCATTGGCTGACTACCAGATCTGGTTACTGAACTCAGGCTATGTATTGACTACGCTTACTCTGTTTACCTTTTTACTATTATTAAACAAGTGTAATTAACTGTACTTCTGTCTCGGCCTGATATTTCCCCAGCACTGATATCCTTAGGGCAAACCCCAAGTTAACAGTCTCTAAATGCAGGCAAATGGCATTCTCCTGCTTCTACAGGTCTCTTCGTCCATCTCCATCCCTTATGGGTCTCACAACCCAAGGTTGCACTGAAATTCCTTGGTCTCCCTCGCTTGCAGACTTTTTCCTATAGAACCGATGACAGCTCCCCAGGGGGAACTCTCTGAGCCGGACCACTGACCTAATTTATATCACACAGGCCCAGTGTGATCCCACAGGATCCCACCAAAAAGCCTAAAAGACCTGGCAAGGCATTAACCCCAGCCCTCCCAGCCTGGACAGCACCCCTCGATTGTTTCAGCCTGCTTACATGCAGGTGGGGGGCTTATGTAATCTGAAATCCCCCTTTAGCAATAAAAGGGCCCCTAGATACCGGCCCTTCCTATGTAATCAGTTTGGGGTACATACTTTAATCTTGGCCCAATGGGATATCGTGATCCTCTTCCTCTTGCTGTGGGTGACATAAGTTTTCAAAGCCTGAAAGGTGAGGCTTACCCTTTAACCACTCCCCTCTTAAAGCTCACCTAAGTACCATCCCATTCTGCCTATAAGTTTACAGACCAGCCACTCCCACTGCAAGGCTGTTTTCAAGTTTTGGCTGGAATGTGTGCATTCAGTGTAGAATACATTTTAGGTAGACTTGAGACGGGTTGAAGAAGCGATTTCCTGACTTCGGAAGAAATGTCTACATCAACAGCCTGTCAGTGGAGAGAGCCTTGCGCTAATCTTCCTTTAGCATGCTAATATGATCCAAACGCCGGTCTCTGGCTGAGATTTGTATCAGACCCACGCTCTGACACGCAGGAATTATGTTGTCTATTTATTATTTATAGGCAGACATGCTTTCAAAGAATTGTCAGGAATTTATCAAACCGGAAATCTCTCCGGCATCTTCAAAGAGCTTTTCCTCTAAGATCTCTGGCGTCCTTGTGGAATGATAAAAAATGCACTTTACAGACCATGGTTAAAGAAGGGCTCAGACCTAAGGAAAAGACAAGATCTTATTTAAAAAATAGAGATCTTTTCAACACCTGGTGATTACCTGGCAATTGGTGATATTACTAACCAAAATCCGAAAGCTTGGTTCACCTTACCCACTCGTGTCCCTGAAACCCTTTCTCCTGAAATCTCCTTGAATACCTTTTGTTTTTTATTTCATCAATGTCTCAGTTCTGCACATTTATTTTGGATTTTGTAGTCTACCCTAAATGAGGGCGTAAATAAGGGAGGGGTCAGGGGGGTTAAAATTCTCTCCCAGAGTGTCTGTCACATCAGCTAGGCTAGTGTAGCCTTTCATCTGTGTGAGCTGCACTGCCAGACACCAGCCTGTCTCCTCCATGCTGCTTATAGGCAGGATGACCGGGCCATGGCGCTGGGCTCACAATCATCATATATTATAATGCATATGCCCCCCCCCCCCCCCCCCCACACACACACACTGTGAGATAACAGGCCAGGACAATGTCAGGAGAGAAGGACTGATGAGTGAGCTTCAGCCACCAACTAGCTTAGAAGACATCAGGGGTCAGGCCACTGCCTCCTCTGCCAATGGGTACCCAAAGTGAGCTGTCTATCACTTCTAAGGGTCAATTCACAAACTAATGGCAATGACCCCAACCTATAACTGGCCTTTGCAGCAAGGAGCACATGGAAGAACGATGCATTTCAAAAAACATAAAAGAAAAAATCCCAGCTAACTTACCAACCAACCTGCAGCAAACTGGGGCCAATTCACACTATATGCGGTGACAGACTGTAAAATGTCTGTTAGTGCAGGGAGACACAGAAAATAATAGTTTCCTATGTGTCCCATTCACACTAGTGCTGCGCCGCAGAGAGTTGCAATAAAATGCAGACACGCTGCATTTTATCACTACCATACCCTACCACCAAAGTACAACACAAAAAAAAAAATTCTCCCACTGCTGATGATCGCATTGATACTACATATGTGTATGTTATTTGTTGTACGTACCCGTAATACAGCCCAAAAACAATAGTGTGCATTGTGCTTTTTTTTATCCTACCTAAAACACACTGAAATTAACTGACACTGATACTAATTTAAAAACAAATCCTGTCCAAAAAAATACTGACCCTGGCCCTTGACCCTGACATTGACCTTTGACCCTGACCCACATTCTGCCCCCGGTGATTGCAGTCGAGAGAAGCAGCTGAGCCCCCGGGCTGACCTCTCTACCATCGCCACCATGCAGCTCTGCTCCATACAGCATAGCTCCAGACACTGCTTCCAGCTGTACACTTGCCCAGGAGCCTTCAGGAAGGTGGCCCCAGCCTCCAGGGAGTCCTTGGTATGGTTAATATTGTCCTCTAGCTGGTTACACAGATCCTCCCCCACATCCCTAGCCGCCACTTCTTGGAGCTGCTGCATGTTCTCCTCCTCCTCCTAGGCCAATGGGATTGCTTCTCCTGTTGGCCAACCAAGAAACGGGTCTCAAGACTCACTTCCTTATTGGCAGAGAGGAGAATCAGTGTGAAAATGGGGAATATTTATTCACTACTATATATGGACAATGATATAGCGCTCTATTCAAAACAAACATAATATAAAAAAGTTAATAAACAAAAATATAGTGAATGGCTTCAAAATACGATATCCTCAGATATGGTGATCACATCCAAAGGCAGAAGAAGGAATAGTCATAATCCATTTCATACGCAGAGGAGGAGGGGAACCGTCACCAACACCCAAAAACACTGACTCTTACCATAGATGTACAGATAAAAACGCATGTAGTAAATCACCAAGGGGGAGGCAGTTTTCTATGCTGATTTCCCTTCGTCTACAGAAGCGCAATCATCTCAATGGGAGTCGTCCAATGGGAAAAGAGGATTCCTATTTCTGTTTAGTAGGCACTTCACTTCCCAGGAACTGCTTAAATCTCCAGACCAACAATCCTCCCAAAAACCATAGAAAACATAAAACAAAGTGGCCTCATTGCGCAGATATACTGATAAACCAATAATCTTTTTATTCTCTAAAACCGTAGTTGAACTCACATTTAAGATGAGATATACAGGCATCAAATGACAATCGGCTACAGATGGAAAGAACGAATGAAGACCACTCCTGTGCTCCTTCTGATGTCACCAGGTCCCAAAAAACGCCCGACGTTTCGCCACCAACGTGCGTCCTCATGCCCCTGAGGACGCACGTTGGTGGCGAAACGTCGGGCGTTTTTTGGGACCTGGTGACATCAGAAGGAGCACAGGAGTGGTCTTCATTCGTTCTTTCCATCTGTAGCCGATTGTCATTTGATGCCTGTATATCTCATCTTAAATGTGAGTTCAACTACGGTTTTAGAGAATAAAAAGATTATTGGTTTATCAGTATATGTGCGCAATGAGGCCACTTTGTTTTATGTTTTCTATGGTTTTTGGGAGGATTGTTGGTCTGGAGATTTAAGCAGTTCCTGGGAAGTGAAGTGCCTACTAAACAGAAATAGGAATCCTCTTTTCCCATTGGACGACTCCCATTGAGATGATTGCGCTTCTGTAGACGAAGGGAAATCAGCATAGAAAACTGCCTCCCCCTTGGTGATTTACTACATGCGTTTTTATCTGTACATCTATGGTAAGAGTCAGTGTTTTTGGGTGTTGGTGACGGTTCCCCTCCTCCTCTGCGTATGAAATGGATTATGACTATTCCTTCTTCTGCCTTTGGATGTGATCACCATATCTGAGGATATCGTATTTTGAAGCCATTCACTATATTTTTGTTTATTAACTTTTTTATATTATGTTTGTTTTGAATAGAGCGCTATATCATTGTCCATATATCTTTATATATTGTTTCCAGCAATATTTGTGTTAGCAGCTATTTTTGTTTTATATAGATTGATTTTGCTTTTTAGCGCAACAAATTTTTTCACTTTTCTCATTTATTCACTACTGTCACACAACTGGGTGGGCTCATCAAATCAAATCACTATTTGCTGTGACTACCCTTTGGCTTCATACCGGCATCAATTCTTACACTTGCACACTTTGTACACTTGCACAAAATCTGGGGTGTATGATTAACCAATTAGACCAGGCAGGTGTTAATGATCGTCAATTTCATATGTAGGTTCAAACAGTCATTAACTGAAACAGAAACAGCTGTGTAGGAGCTCCCCCTGCCCCAAAGCACCCAACTCCCCCCCCCCATGTTGAGGGCAAGCGGCCTGGTATGGTTTAGGAAGGGGGAGCTCGATTGTCCCCTCCCTTCTCTGGCCTGCCAGGCTGCATGCATGGATAAAGGTCTGGTATGGATTTTAGGGGGGACCCCGCAAAATATTTTTAAAAATTCAAAAATTTCGGTGTGCCGTTCCCTTTAAAATTTATGCCAGACCCACAGGGCCTGCTATGAATTTTTCCTCCTGCACAACTCTTGCTTCTCAGGAACAGCTATCACGTTGTTAGGCCCGACACTGACTCAGCCAGGCCAAAGTAACTTGCTCTTTGCAGGCAGGGACTGTGGGCCCTATAGTGTAGCAAAAAAATAGGAAGTCTTTTCGTGCTAGCTGTCCTATAGGTGGACTACTGCATGCCTCCCCAGTCCTCCTGACTGCACATGTCACTCACCAGCCCTCCTTGCTGCAACCAGTGGTTCCCTCCTGAAGACTTGCCTGGCAGTACTAGCTCCTGCTGTCCTCTCTTGCTCCTCCTGTGCCTCTTGTTTAGAGCCTCCACAATTTCCTGGAGGGATCCGACCTGCACCCGAGCCCAGGCCTAAGGTCATTCTCCCAGACTGGGGAGCTCCCTCAAAGGCCCCAACAGCCTAGTACTCCACCCTCAGTTCTTCCATCCAGCAGCTTCTCCCCAGCTGGGCTAACGCTAGGTTGGGGAATGGTCAGGGCTCCTTAGAACACCCCAGGCAGCTCCACCTCTCCTCTCCTCTTCTCATCCTCTCTTTCTAGAATCCTCTAGAAGAAACAGAGAGGTCTCTGTGAGGCTGCCTGTGAGTCACCAGCTGCTAACTCTGAGCCACTCCCAGCCCACACAAACCAAAACAAACAGGCCTAGCTTCCAGCTAGGCCTGCTTAAATTTGCCTATACTTACAAAAAACAAACAAATCAAGCCCCTACCTATGTAGAGGGTGCTACATAAGCATTCTTCATGTAGCACCCCCTAGCATGGCTAGAGTGCTAGTGTTAGGATTTTTGTTAGTGTGGGTAAACTTTGGCTTTGCTGGCAGCCATGCCTGTGTGTTTTTTACTTTTATTTTCTGCTATAAAACATATCCAATAAAAATATAAAAAAATCTGATTTCCTCATCAATTTAGGCCAATATGTATTCTGCTACATATTTTTGGTAAACCCCCATCCCCTCACTCCCCAATAGGCGTATATAGATTGGTTTGCAAAAAAGTTATACAGTCTACAAAATAGGGGATAGATTTAGGGCATGTTTATTATTTTTTACTAGTAATGGAGATGATCTTTAGCAGGACTGTGACATTGCGGCGGACAGATCGGACAGCTCACTGACATTTTTGACACTTTTTGGGAACCAGTGACATTATTACAGTGACCAGTGCTAAAAATATGCACTGTCATTGTACTAATGACATTGGCAGGGAAGGGGTTAACATCAGGGTCGATCAAGGGGTTAACTGTGTTCGCTGGGTGTGTTTACTAATTGTATGGGGAAAGGGCTGCCTGGGATAACACACAGATCCATCTTCCTACATAGCAGAAAGACAAGATCTCTGTGTCATCCCATCAGAACGAAGATCTACCTTGTTTACTTTGCAGGCGGCTGGCGGACATCGAGTCCACCAGATCCTCTTATTGGCTTCCACACTGGCCAATCGGCATGCACGCGCCCAAACAGGGCCTTGAACGAGCCTGATGTACAGCTATTCGTGAGGCCGAGTCACCTTGCTGCAGTATAACTGCTGCGGCTGTTCCGCAAGTGGTTAAAATTAAACAATAAAAATGAAAAATTTCTATAAATATAGTGCCTGGGGGTCCCCTTAGTCTACATGTAAAGTGGCACATCTGTACCGTGTATAGAACTGCTGCAGCAAAACGGACATTTATAAAGAAAAATAATCCCTGCAAGCTTTCTTTATTTTATAAGCAACGGCTTGGGGAGCCAGTCTGTATGATGAGGCCACAATGTAGTGCACTCAGAACAAGATTCAAGATTTGTTTAAGTAAATTCTGGTGTTTCTTTCGCAGACATTGGATAAAGTTTTGCACCACAGTGAGAGCAAGCCTTATGTGAAGAAGCCAAATGATAGTACACAGCCCAAGTTCATGGGGGAACATAGATAGATGCCCCAGTAGAAGTCTGATTTGGACGAAACGTGTCGGAACAGGTACTCTACTCCCCATATTGCTTTTAGTTAATAGTGATCACTTTCTTTTTACCATTGTATGTTGATTTTTATCAATTAAAACCTACCTTTTTTGACCTGCACCATTGGAGACCCCATCTTTTCCTTCTTTTTCATGCTCTGTGGATGAAAGTGTTTTTGGGTTCCAGCATTGGGCCTTATTACATCTATAAGGGTTTACATTTACCGCCATCCATTTGCCATCTTTGGATCTCCTGTTTGATGCCGTTGGTGGTTTGAACCATCCTCAAGATTGGGTCATCTATAAGAGACCGACTACAGCAGTCCAGTTGTTCTTCTTATGGTCGACACCTTCTGAAGAAGAGCGGGGCGTATTCCAAATCCTTCGGGATACCAACTGTCCAGTCACAGTTCTTCTGTCATTTGGGATTGTTCATGCCTGATTGACTCGTTGTCATATGACAGTCGGGTCCAACAGTTCCGGTAAGCGTGCATAAACCATATCACCTATTTTGAAGAAATTCTCAGTGTGATGGTCCTTATGGCTGTATGACAAAGGGATGTCATACAGCCATAAGGACCATCACACTGAGAGAGATTTATCTGTTCACAATGGACATGCTTATTTCACTTTAATATTGTTTTTTATGTGGACTTTTTTTTTAGTAGTTTGAGTAGTTTTCACTCGTCACCCCTGTTGGGTTATATTATTTAGTGATTTTTATATATATATATATATATATATATATATATATATATATATATATATATATATATATATATATATATATATATATAGATTATATTATATATATATATATCACTGTTTGGATCACTTAGCGCTACACATTCATTTCTATCATGGGGGAACATGACTGCCAATTAGTTGTTTATCAGTGTTCTCCCCTCTCTGTAGGCTCATGTTACTCCCTTCCTCAACCTCAGAACCAACATCAGAATCAAGTAATGCCTGTGCATCCTCAGGAAGCAAGTGGTTGATGCTATGTTCAAAAAATTCATCTCACTGATGGTGGGGCTATGGCAGGAATAGCTGAATAAGCCGTTCTGGCAGCTGGGATTGGCAGGAGGGGTGGCTGCCCTGGGCAGACATGATGGGGGGGCTTATTACATACATTTAACCACTTGCAGACCGGACCAATTTGCTAGTCAAAGACCAGACCCCTTTTTGCGATTCGGCACTGCGTCTCTTTAACTGACAATTGCGCGGTCGTGCGACGTGGCTCCCAAACAAAATTGACGTCCTTTTTTTCCCACAAATAGAGCTTTCTTTTGGTGGTATTTGATCACCCCTGCGGTTTTTATTTTTTGCGCTATAACCAAAAATAGAGCGTCAATTTTGAAAAAAACGCTTTTTTTTTTACAGACATCTTTGACACATTTTTGGGACCATTGTCATTTATACAGTAATCACTGCTATATAAATGCACTGATTCCTGTGTAAATGACACTGGCAGTGAAAGGGTTAACCAGTGGGTGGCAGTGTAGGGGTTAAGTGTTCCTAGGGGTGTGTAACTAACTGTGGGGGGGTTGGGCTTTCATTTAGTGAACACTGATCTCTGCTCCAATCACATGGAGCAGAGATCAGCGTCACTAGTTGCTAGGCAGAATGGAGAAATGTTGTTTACACAGCATTTCTTCCATTCGGCCGCTCCGTGAGACGATCGCGGGGATGTCCGCGGCGATCGAGTCCGCGGGCCCCACGACCGGACTCACAGGGGTCCCGACCAGCGCGGGAGCGCGCCGCCGGCGGCGAGCTTCCGATGGCAGAGCGGCATTGAATATTGGACGTACCTGTACGCCAATATGCCTGCCCATGCCATTCTGTCGACGTACATCGTCGTGCGCTGGTCGGGAAGTGGTTAATAGATAATAGGAAATGGGTGATTGGATGCACTATAAAGTGAGGGCTGATGCTAATAGAAATTGAAAACCCATAAAAAAAATAAAAATAAAAAAGGGGGAACACCAGCGTCACAGTAAATCAAACTGTGGCTGATAATTTAACCACTTCCAGACCGGAACCACTTTGCTGGTCAAAGACCAGACCACTTTTTGCGATTCACATTTTTTTCCCTCAGTTTAGGCCGATATGTATTCTTCTACATAGTTTTGTTAAAAAAAATCGCAATAAGCGATTATTGATTGGTTTGAGAAAAAGTTATAGCGTTTACAAAATAGGGATAGTTTTATGGCATTTTTATTAATAATTTTTTATTATTTTACTAGTAATGGCGGCGATCAGTGATTTTTATTGTGACTGCGACATTGCGGCGGACACATCGTCATCGGACATTTTTGACACATTTTTGGAACCATTGTCATTTATACAGTAATCACTGCTATATAAATGCAGTGATTCCTGTGTAAATGACACTGGCAGTGAAGGGGTTAACCAGGGGGTGGCAGTGTAGGGGTTAAGTGTTCCTAGGGGTGTGTTACTAACTGTGGGGGGCTGGGCTTTCATTTAGTGAACACTGATCTCTGCTCCAATCACATGGAGCAGAGATCAGCGTCACTAGTTGCAAGGCAGAACGGGGAGATGCTGTTTACACGGCATTTCCTCCATTCAGCCGTCCCATGAGATGATTGCGGGTATGCCCGCGGTGATCGAGTCCACGGGACCCGCGACCGGACTCACAGGGGTCCCGCCAATATGCCTGCCCGTGCCATTCTGCCGACGTACATCGGCGTGCGCTGGGCGCTGGGCGGGAACCGGTTAAAGAAAGGGGGCCTGGGAAAGAAATGTGTATACAGCTCTGAATGTAATGCTGTTAAACACTGCACTACACTCACACTACACTCACACTACACGGACACACACTGACGCTACACTATGCTCACACTAAACTGACACACACTGACGCTACACAATGCTCACATTACACTAATACTACACTATACTCACACTACACTGACACACACTGACACACACTGACGTCAGCATACACTACACTGACAATGCATAACTCCCAACTGTCTCTGATTTCAAAGGGACTGTCCCTGATTTGGAGCAATGTCCCTCTGTCCCTCCTTCCTCCTCATTTGTCCCTCATTTTGGTCTGATCCATATAGTTGTATATAAAATGCACTTTTTATCTATGAAAAAGTGTTTTCCAGCGCTAAATCTTTCATCTGATTTCTAAATTGCTACATTTGTAAATTCCAAAAGCCAATATAAAGGAATAGTAGTGGTAAAAAAAGCACTCATGGATTTAACCAATCTTGTTTTTTTGTGCAATTCACCTTTAAGGAGCGTGGCAAGGGGTGTGTCCTATGCCTGCATACTTTTGCTGATAGGTGTCCCTCATTTCCATCTCAAAAAGTTGGGAGGTGTGACACTACACTGACACTACACTATACTCACACTACACTGACACATTACACTGACACTACACTATACACAGACTACACTGACACACTACACTGACATTACACTGACACTACACTATACTCACATTACACTGACACACTGCAGTAACACTACACTGACACACTACACTGACACTACGCTATAATCACATTACACTGACACACTACACTAACACTACACTATACTGACACACTACACCATATTCGCACTACACTGACACTACACTATACTCACACTACACTAACACTACACCATATTCACACTACACTGACACACTACACTGACACTGCACTATACTCACACTACACTGACACACTACACTGACACTACACTATACTCACACTACACTGACACTACACTATACTCACACCACACTGACACTACACTATACTCACACTACACTGACACTACCCCATATTCACACTACACTGACACTACACTAACGCTACACTATACTCACACTACACTAAAACTACACCATATTCACACTACACTGACACACTACACTGACACTAAACTAAACTCACACTACACTGACACTACACTATACTAACACCACACTGACACTACACTATACTCACACTACACTGACACTACACCATATTCAAACTACACTGACACTACACCATATTCACAATACACTAACACTACACTAACACTACAATATACTCACACTACAATATACTCACACTACACTATAATCACACTACACTGACACTACACTATATTCACACTACACTGACACTACACTATGCTCACACCACACGGACACTACACTGACACTACACCATATTCACACTACACTGACACTACACTATGCTCACACCACACGAACACTACACCCAGTGGCGGAATTATCAGGGTCGCACCAGTCGCATTTGCGACTGGGCCCTTGAGCTCCGCCACTGTAAGGGGGCCCGCCGCCGCCCGGGAGATAGTCATTTACGCGGAGTCCCGGTAAGCTCCGCCCATCCTTTCCGACTGCTCCGCCCATCCTCCCCGCCCATCCTCTGCTCCCGCACTCATCGGGGACAGTCCCCGCCCGCTTCGCCCATCCTCTCCGCCCATTCCCTCTGCCCGCACAGTCTCCGCCCAAATTCTCTGTCCCAGCTTGCTCTGCCCATCGTCTCCGTCCACACCTTCAATCACAGGACCTGCCCAGCCTCCCTGCTCACCCAAGCAAGACCGAGCAAGCAGGGGGAACCAAGTGATCTACAAGTGAGTGGCACCCATCTCTTGATCCCCCCCTGCCACTGTTACCCCCACACCACCACAACTGCCACTGATACCCCCCCACACCACCACAACTGCCACTGATACCCCCCACACCAGCACTACTGCCACTAATACCCCCACACCACCACAACTGCCACTAATACCCCCACACCACCACAACTGCCACTGATACCCCTGCACACCACCACAACTGCCACTGATACCCCCACACACCACCACAACTGCCGCTAATACCCCGCACACTGCCACTGATACCCCCCACACCAGCACTACTGTCACTAATACCCCACACCACCACAACTGCCACTGATACCCCTGCACACCACCACAACTGCCACTGATACCCCCGCACACCACCACAACTGCCACTGATACCCCCGCACACCACCACAACTGCCACTGATACCCCCGCACACCACCACAACTGCCACTGATACCCCCCACACCACCACAACTGCCACTGATACCACCCACGCACCATCACAACTGCCACTGATACCACCCACACACCACCATTACTGCCACTGATACCCCCACACACCACCATTACTGCCACTGATACCCCCACACACCACCATTACTGCCACTGATACCCCCACACCACCACTACTGCCACTGATACCCACCACACAACCACTACTGCCTCTGATACCCCCCACACCACCACTACTGCCACTGATTCCCCCTCCCCCACACCACCACCATTTATACCCCACACCACCACAACCACTGCTGCCACTGATCCACCCCACCATGACCATCCAGCAACGACCATCCTTGCCACTGATACCATTCCCCTCCCCACCACTCATCCCATCCCACCCCCCCAACCATCACCCTCACCACGGATCCCATCTTCCCACCACCACTGCCACTCATCCCATTCCATCCCCCTCCAACCATCACCCTTGCCACTGATCCCATTCCCACCACCACATCTGCCACTCATCCCATTCAACCCCCCCATCACTGATCCCACCCCCCAACCACAACCCTTGCCACTGATCCCATCACCCTCACCACTGCCACTCATGCTGCCACTCATCCCATTCCCCACCACCGCTACTACTGATCCCATCCCCACCCAACCAACACTGCTGCCACTGATCCCATCCTCCCCACCGCGGCCACTCTTCCCATCCTCCCCACCGCTGCCACTCATCCCATCTCTCCCTCACCACTGCCACTCATCCCATCCCCCACCACCGATGCCACTGATCCTATCCCTCCTCAAACACCACTGCTGCCACTAATCCCATCCCCCATTACCACCACTGGCACTCATCCCAGGGGCGTAACTACAGGGTTCACAATTGTGATAGCGCACATGTTGCCCCTGAACACCTAGATGGGGGAGGGGGGCATTTAGAGGAACACATCCCCTCAATTTTTCTCCTGTAGCCACTAAAAGTCTGCTTCTCCTCCTCTCCCTCTGATAGGAATTAAGTAACTGCAGGAGGAAAATGGAGAGGATTTGTTTCCCCTCCTATCCAGGTCCTGCTGCCCCCGGGATCAGTCAGAAGAGCCCTGGCTGGAGGTCAGGGGGGCACTCCATGGTTTCTTGCGTCGGGGCCCTGAAGGTTCTAGTTACGCCACTGACACCATATTCACACTACACTGACACTACGCTGACACTCTACACTCAGACACAATAACACTAACTAGCTATCACTGAGCCCTGTCGATCTATCTCCAACAACACACTGCAAAAGGTTCCTGTGGGAAGGAACCTTTTATATAGTGTAGGGTGGGACTATGAGCACTGAGCCATGATTGGGCAAAGTCATCATGATAGTGCCATGATTGGGCATATCCTTGCACCTGACCAGCGGTTAGATGCATTGCTTCAGCAATGCAGGGCCCTAGAATACACGGTGCAGTGCCAAGTGCATTGTGAGGAGCTCAGCAGGAGAGCAACCCACAGAGCTCCCCGCAAATTCGGGTGCTGAGCGAACACCCAATTAGACACTGTCCAGGGCCGAACCAATGCTCGGCCTGAACAGCTCACCCATCTCTAATTGAGACACTTGTATGCCAGACATTTGTAAACACAGCCAACAACTTCACAGCCACAAAGATTTACTGATTACATCATCTCTGAGCTGATAGCTCAGTACAGGAACTAGATGGTAGCCATGCATGATGCCTGAACAAAGATGGCTCTGTCCTTCAGGAGAGAGTTGGCACTGTCAAGGGGAGTACATTGATCATGGTGAGAGGTAATACATATGCAAGTGTTACACTGACACATGACTTACCTTGCATGCACTTTACATGAAACATGACTAAGGCAGATGCAAGCTGGCCTAATACCTTTGCACATACCTACTATTATGTTTACCATCTTAAATAACCAGACAACACCCTTTTGGAGAAAACTTGGCCAGCCATTTTCTTAACAATAAACCATAAACATATTATTTACAAACAATACTTTTTCAGATCAATCGTAACCATGTTGTAGATCCTTGAAGGCACTGAAAAGACTCCAAATTTATATTGCATCAGCGTGACACAACAGGTCCCCAGTTGCAGCACGCCAACTTGGGGACAATACCAACTCTTCAACTTCCAACGCTGATACCCATATCCAAATGCCCATTTAAACCTCAGTTAACTGGCATCTTCCAGAGGATCCCATACCAAGATGGTTCCCCACTATGCCATACTGGTTTTAATTTTAGAAGGTCTCCAAAAATCTCAACCGCCATAACTTACAACAATAAATGCCAAACGTTCCAAATATAATACAGACAACAGGGCGGGAGGGTGGGAGCTGTTTCTTTGTCTGGTGACCTCCAACTGACCACCGGACACTGGCCCCTCCCTAACTATGCTGCATACTATTCTGGCCACCCCCTCTATACTGACCAACTCAAAACACCCAGTTATCTCTTAAAGCGGAATTAAACCCATCGATCTAACAGTTTGAAAAAACATTTCCATTCCCGGAATGCCAGAAATGTTAACTGTCACATTGGTTGTGCTCTCAACCAAACTGTCAAACCATCCAATGGCTGGTGTCATAACTGATCACATGTGCAGCTTCATGGCAGTTAAAGATTAAAGGGAGGCCAAGATGGCAGCTTCCTTGGCTGAAAATGATAGGAGGGTTTACTTCCACTTTAATTGGCAAGCTGACCCTCCTAACCTGTCATGCCAGCCCTGCGCCTATTCCTGCATCTACTGCTATGGGCTTCTCTAAATATCTGGTGCTGGATCTACTTTTGTTTATTTAAAGGTATCCATTTAAGTGTTGAACACTGAAGATCAGCCATTGTAAAAATTATGTTTTTTTTTTTTTTTATTCTGCCTAAAAATACATAATATTGGCAATGGTACATTGGTAATATACAGCAAACAATAGCGAATTCTGAGCGTCAGTACAGGAGATTTCAAATTCTGCTACAGTTCAGCTCTGGGAAATTCAGGTCCTTTGACAGCAATGCAGATCCTGTTTGTGTGTGGATAAACTTAGAGAGATCCCATTCTGCCTGGAAGAATTCCCACTACTCGAGACTTCATTATATTTAGAATGTTTCCCCAATTAATCTGTACAGTGTCTCCCAGGAGGGAAGTGCATATCTCTCCTGTTCTCTCTGACGTGTTCTGCGGTGAAATCCCCGGGGGGGGGAGGGGGGGGGGTGAGCATGAGATAAGCCATCTTCTCCTCTGGAACTCACATCTCCGTGTTTGTTATATATTCCATTCTCCGGCACATAACTCAACGTAAGTATTGCAACTTCACCGGGGTTCTCGCTACTTCATGAAATTTTTTGAAGAGCAATTCATGCAACAAGTGGAATCAATCAATGACGAAGAAACCTTCCAACTGTGCGCAAATCGAAAAATCTCCTTTATTTTTTTTTATCAAGAAATATCTATCATATATATATATATATATATATATATATATATATATATATATATATATATATACATTTTGGGGGGGAGAACAAACAAAGTTCTTAAAAATTACTGTAGTTTTACAGAAAAGTGAGAAAGCAAGTACATGACTGAGGTATTTCAGATACTCCGGCTGCTTAGCTTTTGCCCCACCTTATATCTGTAATCCCCATAAAGAACAGACAACAATTTTCCTTTTTGGATTTTAAAGGCCATATAAGCCATTTTATTAAACAAATAAAATGCAACTTTATTATCACAATACATCTTATCCTTCATTTTAATATCTGGAATTACTAACCCAACCTCAACACATTAACTACCTCTTTAAAGTCTAGGATCTTGGAAAGGCAACTTTTATTCAACCGTCTGTCTGTATCTATCATCAAAGTAGATTTCAAGGCCCTCAGCCGCAACTACACCAGCTTGAGGACTATTACTATTAAGATACTCGCAATACAGCCAAATGATTAATTAAACCATTCCATAAATTTACCAGGGTAGGTACACCCATACCTAAGATGGGCTCCTTCTTCAAACCTCTTTCTTCTTTTACCCATCACTGCCTTCCAAGAACCTGAGACCCCTGCCAACTGCTACGACATATGCCCTTTAACCCCTTCCTGACCAGAGTGCTTTTTTGCGATATGCACTGCGTCTCTTTAACTGACAATTGCGCTATCGTGCGACGTTGTGCCCGAACAAAATTTACGTCCTTTTTTTCCCCACAAATAGAGCTTTCTTTTGGTGGTATTTGATCACCTCTGCGGTTTTTGTTTTTTGCACTATAAACAAAAAAAGAGCGACAATTAAAAAAAAGCTATATTTTTTACTTTTTGCTATAATAAATATCCCCAATAAATATAAAAAAAACTATTTTCTTTTTCAGTTTAGGCCGATATGTATTCTTCTACATATTTTTGGTTAAAATAAAAACGCAATTATTGATTGGTTTACGCAAAAGTTATTGTGTCTACAAAATAGGGGATAGATTTATGGCATTTTTATTATTAATTTATTTTTTATTAGTAATGGTGGCGATCTGCGATTTTTATCGCGACTGTGACATTATGGCAGACCCATGGGGCACTTTTGACACTATTTTGGGACCATTGTCACCATTGTGCTATAAAAATGCACTGATTACTGTGTAAATGACACTGGCAGGGAAGGGGTTAACCACTAGGAGGCGTTGAAGGGGTTAACTGTGTCCTAGGGAGTGTTTCTAACTGTGTCTCACATGACAGAGATCACTGCTCCGGATGACAGGGAGCAGTAGATCTCTGTCATGTCACTAGGCAAAACAGTGAAATGCCTTGTTTACATAGGCATCTCCCTGTTCTGCCACTCCGTGACACGAATGCGGGCCCCCCCGGCGGACATCGAGTCCGCAGGACCCGCAGACTCGGTCACGGAGTACGCAGCAGATGCGGGTGCACACTCACAATGCCGCAATTTAAAGGGGACGTATCTGTACGCCCAATTGCCCAGCCGTGCCATTGTGCCAACGTATATCATCGTGCGATGGTCAACAAGGGGTTAAGCGAACCATCCCCAAAAACATAATAATCCCAACAAAAACAATTCCCTTATTTCACTCACTCCATGAGCAATGAGACAGAAATTGAAAGAAACAACTTAATGAAAAGCAAACTAAAACAAGCCAAATTATTAGAGGCGGGAGGACGGGAGGGCGGGAAAATCTCATTCCACACTTTCCTAACTCCGACTGACCTTAGGATACTAGTACCACTCATTTACTCCACCAAAACTCCAGCTGCCCCACCCTTACCTTCTCCAATCAACTGGGCCCCTAGTTTTAAGCAAAATTAATTATTTAACCCTTACTACACTGCATCCTGTCCTGCCACTCAGTCATGTTCACCTATGCTGCCCATTAGCTCCAGGCTTTATTCTTGAAAGGGTTTATAGTGTGTTCTTTGAGTTATCATGCAGAAACATCCATGGTTGAGCTAAGGTTTTGCCTTTAAGCTGGTTGTCAACTTCTGTCAATGAGCTAAGGTATTGGCCTGAGCCCCCAGTCACATGAAAGCAGGTGAGGAATTTCCTGTCGCACAGCCACATGAAAAAAAGGGGCTGGCACGCTGTTGACATCATCGACTTAATATGGCCTTGTGGCCACCATCCGTATATGGCCATGTGGGTATATTAGGTCAATGATGTCATCAGCATTCCTGCCCCTTTGTTACATGCAGCTGAGGGGCAGGGATGCTGGTGACATCAGTGCTCTAATATGGCCACATTTAGGGCATTGTCTAAATATGGCCATTGTCTATATATGGCCTTTGTTATGTGCGGCTGAGGATCAGAGATGCCGATGACATCATTCACTTATTATGGTCATATTTGGCCAAGGACATTGTCCATATACTGTACTGTATGGTCATGTGGCTATTTTAGGTCAATGATGAACCCAGCATTCCTGCCCCTTTGTTGCATGTGGTTGAGGGGAAGGGATGCTGGTAACATCATTGACCTAATGTGGCTATATTTGGCCATTCCCAAATTTTGGGTTCTTCCCAGAAAAGTAATAGAGGGAAATCTTCCAATGGGGACAGTAGTTCTGGTAACCTGGGGGTCCCCAAGGGATTCACTTAATTTGCAGGGATTTCCTCTCACTTCCTGTTTGGCTATGGGGGAGGAAGTGAAGGGAATTCACTGCAATAGGACAAAGATTGCAGGGAAAAACGACAGGGGTTATAACCATCCCTTGCTCTATCCAAAATGAAAAAAAAAAGTTTTTCCTAAAGTTCTACTTTAAGCATAATGTTTTATGTGAATCTGTTTCCAAGTTTTTACCTGGAGATCCTGACAAAAATAGTGCTTCCTGTTATAGGCCGACAACACTAGGCTGCTGCTTCACAATTAGTAGCAGTGTTGTCAGCCTGCTGTTGGCACTCGGACTACCTATGTAATAGATCTATGCATTTTGGCAGCATGCAGGAAAACAAATGCAACCCTAATGTATGCCCACATATCTTAATAATTAACATCATAACCTCTAATCTAGTGCAGCCAATGAACCACATTTAACTGTAATCTAGCACTTAACTCTATCCATCCTGCTTAAAGTGATATTAAAACCTCAGTCTTTAAGCACTTTCAGCAGCTGATTTAATCACTTACAGTGCCTTGAAAAAGTATTCAGACCCCTTGAAATTTCCCACACTTTGTCATGTTACAACCAAAGACGTAAATGCATTTTATTGGGATTTTATGTAATAGACCAACACAAAGTGGCACATAAATTAATATGTGAAACGTGTGGCGTACATTTGTATAGCGCCCCCCTGAGTCAATACTTTGTAGAACACCCTTTCACTGCAATTACATCTACAGTCTTGTTGGGGATGTCTCTACCGGATTTCCACATCTAGAGAGTGGAATTTCTGCCCATTCTTCTTTGCAATATAGCTCAAGCTCTGTCAGATTGGATGGAGAATGTCTGCGATCAGCAATTTTCTAGTCTTGCCACAGATTCTAAATTGGATTTAGGTCTGGACTTTCACTGGGTCATTCTAACACATGAATATGCTTTGATCTAAACCATTCCATTGTAGCTCTGGCTGTATGTTTAGATTTGTTGTCCTACTGGAAGATGAATATCTACCCCAGTCTCAAGTCTTTTGCAGACTCTAACAGGTTTTCTTCTAAGATTGCCCTGTATTTAGCCCTATCCATCTTCTCATCAACTCTGACCAGCTTCTCGGTCCCTGCTGAAGAAAAGCATCCCCACAACATGATGCTACCACCACCATGTTTCACGATGGGGATGGTGTATTCAGGGTGATGTGCAGTGTTAGTTTTCTGCCACACATAGCATTTTGCTTTTACGCCAAAAAGTGGACAGATTCTCCCACCTGCTGTGGATCTCTGCAGCTTCTCCAGAGTTACCATGGGCCTCTTGGCTGCTTCTCTGATTAATGCTCTCCTTGCCCGACCTGTCAGTTTAGGTGGACGGCCATGTCTTGGTAGGTTTTCAGTTGTGCCATACTCTTTCCATTTTCGGATGATGGATTGAACAGTGCTCTGTGAGAACCCCAAAGCACCCTTCCCATGTTGAGGGCCTGGTATGGTTCAGGAGGGGCGGCGCTCAATCGTCCCCCCCCTTTCCTTGCCTGCCAGGCTGCTTGCTTGGATAAGGGTCTGGTATGGATTTTGGATGGACCCCACGCAGTTTTTTTCAAAAATTTTGGCGTGGAGTTCCCCTTAAAACCCATACCAGACCCAAAGGGCCTGGTACGGCCTGGGGGGGCGCAACCCATGATGATTTTTTTCTTGATTTTTCATGTATATTGCCAGGAACCAGCAATACATTGGTAGATCATAAGCTCAATAAAAACATGCAATACCAAGCTGCTGTTTCCAAAACCTTGGACAGAGGGGTGGCGGTGGACGTGGTATACTTGGATTTTGCAAAAGCATCCAATACAGTTCCCCACACATGGCTCATGTGTAAGGTAAAGTCTACAGGCTTGGTAATATCAGTTTGTAAATGGATAGAAAACTGGCTAAAATACAGAATTCAGAGAGTAGTGGTTAATGATTCTTACTCTGAATGGTCTAAGGTTATCAGTGGTGTACCCCAAGGTTCAGTGCTGGGACCCTTACTTTTTAATATATTTATAAATGATATTGGGTGTGGGATTAAAAGTGCCATTTCCGTCTTTGCAGATGACACCAAGCTATGCAGTGGAATAACGTCCTTACAGGATGTCTCCAATTTACAAGCCGACCTCAATACTCTGTTTAATTGGGCAACTATGTGGCAGATGAGGTTTAATGTTGATATTAGTAAAGTTATGCACTTCGGGGCTAAGAATATGCATCCATCATACATACTACGGGGAGTACAACTGGGGGAATCCATAGCGGAGAAGGATTTGGGGGTTTTGGTAGATCATAAGCTCAATAATAACATGCAATGCCAAGCTGCAGTTTCCAAAGCGAGCAAAGTCCTTTCTTGTATTAAAAGAGGTATGGACTCCAGAGAGAGAGATATCATTTTGCCCCGGTACAAATCATTAGTAAGACCTCATCTGGAATATGCAGTTCAGTTTTGGGCACCAGTTCTCAAAAAGGATATCGGGGAACTGGAGAAACTGCAGAGAAGGGCAACCAAACTGATAAGAGGCATGGAGGAACTCAGCTATGAGGAAAGATTAGAGGAGCTGAATTTATTCTCTCTTGACAAGAGGAGATTAAGGGGGGACATGATCAACATGTACATGTTACGGTCAACACAGAGGACAAGCGGGCACTCTTTACGCCTAGAGGAAAGGTTTCTTCACAGTAAGAGCTGTGAAAATGTGGAATACGCTCCCTCCAGAGGTGGTTCTGGCCAGCTCAGTAGATTGCTTTAAGAAAGGCCTGGATTCTTTACTAAATGTACATAATAAAACTGGGTACTAACATTTATAGGTAAAGTTGATCCAGGGAAAATACGATTGGCTCTCTATGATCAGGAAGGAATTGTTTTCCCCTGCTGTAGCAAATTGTATCATGATTTGCTGGGGTTTTTCACCTTCCTCTGGATCAAATGTGGGTATAGGATTGTGTATATGGGATTGTATGATATTATTTTTTATTTATTTTTATGGTTGAACTAGATGGACTTGTGTCTTTTTTTTCAACCTGATTAACTATGTAATTACAGCCACGAGCAACTTTAAATTACATTTTTTCTTTTGGAAATTTAGTTTTGTTGCGGCACTGTTCTTTACATCACACAGATGCGCCACTTTACAGGCAGACTAAGGGGACCCACCCAGGCACGATATTGAAAGGAATATTTCATTTTTATTGTTTCACTTTAAACATCTATTTTTTTGCGCGAAACCGAACGGGGGGGGGATTGTTCAGCCCAACCCTACTATATCGTTTACATTTTGCTGTTCCTGTGCTAAGGCTAATGAAGTTGGGTCTAGGTATTTCAATTTTTTTATGAAAGCATTTTTTTTAAACCTGGGTCATTGTCACTGTATGCTCCAAATATCATTTCATATGCTCTGCAGAATTCAATTTTAAACTCAAAAGGATTTTCTTCTGCAGTAGTCTGTAATAGGTCTAACATTTCTATGGACGGTATTTGCTCACCGGTCATACAAAGCAATAATTGTCGCAGTCTGTCTGTCGCATTACTATATCTTTCCTGACCTTCTTCATCAATAACAGATGACTTAATTCGTTTAGCAAAATTGACAGGAACCCACAGCTGAAATATGTAATCGCATTGACCATTTGACAGATTAAAACGATCCGCAAACATTTCAAAATAATATGCATTCGAAAACGCAGTTGCCTCAAAGTCATAAATAGGAAAGTCTTTTAAAACTTTCATTAGTTGGCCATGTACACTTTAGTTTTACAGTTCTATATAATACGTTTTTATGTTTAATTTCTATTTCGTCAGTAGCACCAACATTCTCCATTTCCAAACTTTCTGAAATATAAGAAGGTTGTGGCTTAGACTTGGATTCGGTCTTTTTGTCATCTGTTGCTATTATAGCAATCTGTCTACTGTCATTTTGTAACTCCAACAAAATCATTTTTTTAGATTCTACTTGTTCTTCAAGATTCTCTATGTAATAACAAAAAAGCTCACAGTTTGGACAACCAAGAGAATCGTGTGACACATTTGCATGTATTCCTGTGTTCTGTAGATTATTAGTCTCTGTCTGATTTAGCATTAGAGATGGTCTTGCGGTTCGCCCGGCAGTTGGTTCTCGGCAAATTTTGCGTGTTCGCGATTCGCCAAACCCGCGGACTTCTGGCGCTGTTCGCCCGGCGGACATATGCGTTTACATTGTGAAAGAACTTTGACCCATGATGACACATCCATCATGGGGTACAGGACAGCCAATTGAGACATTTCAGCACATGGACAATTGGACATTCCCCCTACCTTATAAATAGACCTGATCTGGTGGCCATTTTACATTCTGTCTTATGTCAGTGTAGGGACAGGATGCTCTGTGGAGCAGGGAGAGACTGTAGTGACACAAATCACTAGCTATTAGGTCCACAAAAGTCCTTTTAAGGACTGGTATAGGTGTACAGTATATAGGGTTCTGGTGCACTGCTGTGCTGGTGATTGCTGAGTGCACTGCTAACTGATTCTGCAGCTGTCTTTTGTCAGTGTAAGGACAGGGTGCTGTGTGGAGCAGGGACAGTCAGTTTAATCACTAGCTATTACGATTAGGTCCACAAAGGTCCTTTTAAGGACTGGTATAGGTGTACAGTATATAGGGTGCTGGTGATTGCTGAGTGCACAGTTGCCCGATTCTGCAGCTGTCTTTTGTCAGTGTAGGGACTGAGGGATAGTCTGCAAATCACTAGCTACTAGGTCCACAAAGGTCCTTTTAAGGACTGGTATCGGTGTACAGTATATAGGGTTGTACACGTATAATCTACTTTCTTTCAAATATAGAAAGAATATTATACTTGACTGCTGCCCTGCTCTATCACGGTGCTGGTGTCAGTGCTCTCTATCACGGTGCTGGTGTGGTGTCAGTGCTCTCTATCTCGGTGCTGGTGTCAGTGCTCTCTATCACTGTGCTGGTGTCAGTGCTCTCTATCACGGTTCGGGTGATCATCTCCTGCACCATCTTCATAGCCTGCCCTGACCTTTCCTCTCCTCCATGGCCTTCATGCGCTCCTGAATTGTCAAAATTTCACAGATAAAAAAAGAATGCTTGTCGTCGATCCCAGATTCACTTAATACTTTTGTTATGTCAGTGTCCATGTGGTGGGACTATGTGTGCACATCTTATACATCTCAAGTATTTTGTGGCTGAAAATATGACCTGTAGGTTTTTAAGGTTCGCCTGCCATTAAAGTCAATGGGGCCCACCGCGAACTTTGCGGTTTGCAAACTTTTGGCCGTGTTCGCGGTTCGCGTTCGCGAAATGTCCCGTCGGAAGTTTGTCCATCACTATTTAGCATACACACATTTTTGGCAGGTATATTAATAATCATCTTATTAAATATCCTTACTAACTTTAATACATTATTTATCTTTTTCCAGAATTTGTGCACAGTAAACCTGGATTTGTCAATCTGAACATTGGCCTGTTTAACATTCCTTATACATATATGCCCTTAAATGACTGCCAGTTGGATAAAAAAGACACATCTTTGAACTCTAGCTTGCTTTCTCTAGCTATTTCATCAATAAATTCCATACTTTTACTCATCGTAATTAGAAGAATTTTGTGTCTTCAGCCAGCTCAGTTACTGGACCTTTCATCCACATCTGATGAAACACAAATGCCTCTTGGTTGATAGGTGAGGGACCGTCTTTTTCTCGAGACTTGAATATTCGCAAATATATTTTGCAAGCTCGCCATGAATATAATATAACACCTATAGGTGCCGAATTATAAAAAAGTGAAATAATATTCTAACAAAGGCTGCCTTCTAGTTCTGGAACATACAGCACTTTCTTTACAAGGATACTGTGCTTGCCTTGTGGTGTAATGCAGTTCAGGAAGCCCTGGCCTTTAGGTTTGGATATGATGCTTTTCTCGTTTGCTAGGAAAACATTGCATTTTGCGCTGCAATCAATGTTTGTGAATAAGGTCTCATTGCTAGTCATGTGGCTTGTCGCTCCTGAGTCTATGCACCAGCCGCGTGGCTTGCCACTCTGTGTCACTTTAAAGGTGCCACTTCATGGTGTGTTTGCAGTTTTCTTTGTGATTGCTTTGACTCTTTCTTTTGTGAATAGCTCTAGCTTTTGCTGCAGAGCTTTCCAGATAGAACAGTCCTTTTTTAAGTGACCGGTCTTCATACAGTGAAAACAGACTCTGCTTTCTTTGTTGTGCTTTGTGCCTTTGAACATCTTAAGAGCTTTGTTATCATGGTGTTTTTTTTTTTCTTTCCTTCTGTCATATTCATCGATTCATTTCCCTTTGACATATTCCAGTGTCAGCTCCTGCTTGGGTCTGGTTTCTAAAGCGTTAATAAGAGTAGTATATGTCTCTGGAAGGCTGCAGAGGAGCATGGCAACAATGTTGTTATCTTTGATGTCCTCTCCGATGGCACCTGGTTGCTCTATGATCTCTAGCATTGCATTCACGAGCTCACACATTGACTTGCCCTCTTCTAGTCTCATCAGTTTGCTGTTTATACTTGAACGCTCATGCAGCTTTTGCAATGAAGTCCACATACCTTTGGCCGTTTTCTCTGTTCTTATTGGATAAGTTGGTCATCTTCCACTAGTAAGCTTTTAATCGCTTTTGCTTGCCTATCCTTCATATCCCATTCCTCTGTCTCTCCATCTGTGGGTCAGTCTGTATTCAGCACTTGCCACAAGTCATCCTTGGTGAGAAACGCTTCCATTTTAAACTTCCATAGCTGGCAATTGCCATTGTTCAGCTCTGCAATTGCAATATTCACATCTGAACCACTCACCCTCTTTCAGTAGCTTGCATACAGTACTCACTGATTCACTGTAGAATTTTTTCCAGTACCTGGACGCCTGTTGGGTGCTCTTCTGGGTGTGCTGGGGTAACCTCTCCAATGCCTGGGTGCCTGGGACCCATAACCTATTAGCAGGTTATTGAATCATGCGCTTGGAAGCTTATTGTAAGCAGAGAATATTTTACTTTCATGGAGAATTAGCAATGCATGTCTTACAGCATTAGGAACAAGACACAGGAAACAGGAATATACAAATACATGCACTTAACATAGATAGAACATCCTGTTATTACTATACCATAAAATAACACACTAAGACCGCGTACACACGGGCGGATTGTCTGCCCAACTTAGTCCGCTGAACCGTGTTTCAGCGGACAATCCGCTCGTGTGTGGGCTTCAGCTGACTTTTTCAGAGGACAGTCTGACGGACTAAGTCTTTCGGAATTTCCGTAATTTTGTCCGTCCAAACTTGGTTTTGTCCGTCCAAACTTGGTTTCAGCGGACAGTCCGCTCGTGTGTAGGCAAGTTGGACGGACTAAGTATGGCGCATGCTCAGAAAGGATTTACACGGCCGAAGGTTGCATTGCAGTGTATTGGACGTCGTTTTTCTAGTCCCGTCGTACCTGCTGTACACGTCATCGCGCAAGCTTTCAGCGGACTGTCTGTTCATCGTGTGTGGTCAAGTCCGTTCATTCAAATGTTGGACGGACTGTCTGTCGGATTGTCTGGCGAACTTAGTTGGGCAGACAATCCGCCCGTGTGTACGCGGCCTAACACTGCAGTGCCACCCGCTGGGGGGTAGAAAAGTGTGTGTGTGTGTGTATATATATATATATATATATATATATATATATATATATTGTGGCACTGCTGCCCTGCCAGGGTCTAAAAGAGGGATGTGACCCAGAATTCTCAACCAGACGGGTTGAGGGGCTCCAGGGAGCATGTAACATGAAGAGGAAACTGGCCTTTCAGTTTCCTCAGTGTTTTCTAAAGTCCACTTTGGGACCTGGAGCTCAGGGATTTCTGAGAGATCCGGGTGGGATGGAATCCCTATTCCTGGGTCCTGATTTTGAGAACAGCCAGCATACTGATTGATCAGGTTTGTGCTGGGCTTTTACTAGTGACCTGACCATGGTTCTGGGCTCCACCCCAGCAGGTAGGAAGTCTGAGTGCCAGGAGTCAGGAGGGCTCCACGGGGGAGACAGTGCAGCAAGAGGCTGTTAGCTGTGTGCACCAGGGTGGTCGTGAAACAGTCTGTAGGAGACAGACAAGGGCCTGGAGTGTAAGGCCAGAGCAGCAGTGCTGCAAGTGAGAGCCTACTAGGCTGAATGCAGTTTTGTTAATGAAAAGGAATGCTGAAACCCCTGCGAGGTAAACCTATCTTTGTTTGTTGAACTTTCTTTTAATAAAAATGGGCAAACAAAGCCCTTTAAAAGAAGACCCAGCGAGTGGCGGTGTCCTTCAAGCTCTACATTTGATGCTATTTCTTTACAATATATATATATAGTTCATAGTCACATATAGAAAGCTGCTTTACATTACATGTTGTTGTTCTTTTCCAACAAGAACTAGTGGCAGGGCAAGGTTCAGAGGAGGGAAAAGCATAGGTCTCTCAGCTTCTCTGGACTACCTGCTTGGGCATGGAACAGCCAGGCTGCATTCTGCCCCTCTCAACAGGAGCTGTCGGTTTGTCTGAGACCTGCTCTCTACACATTGTTGGCCCTGTGAGTGTTCCCAGTTAGCTCGTTCTTCCATCAGGTTTACTGTGAACTGTCTTGCATTTTTTCAATACAAATTCTTTCATTGCACTTCAACTGTGTGTGTTATTGCCGCGGCACCACGCTGCACCCCACCTACAGGCACACATGCACTATGGGTAATTTGCATGGAAGATGCTTTGTCAACCATTCTATTACAAAAACAGTTATGGAGGGGAGAGATGTTTGGAGGTTCTTCTCAAGGAAGGGTCAAGACAAAAATCTCAACATCTTTTAAAAGGTCCCCATTGATGTCTCTGACCTGCTGTATCAGTCTTAAAGGAGTTGTAGAGGCAGAAGGTTTTTTTTTTTATCTTAATACATTCTATGCAATAAAATAAAAATCCTTCTGTGTGCAGCAGCCCCTCTCAGCCCCCCAATACTTACCTGAGCCCCTTCTCTGTCCAGCGATGTCCACGACTGCCTCAGCCATCCGGGACACCCCTCTTCTTTGGATGAGCCACAGTAGCGGCGCCATTGGCTCCTGCTGCTGTCAATCAAAGTCAGTTAACCAATCAGGAGAGATAGGGACGGAGCTAAACCGCAGCTCCATGTCTGAATGGATACACAGAGCTGCAGCTCGGCTCAGGTGCCCTCATAGCAAGCTGGTTGCTTTGGAGGCACTCAAAGGAAGGGAGGGGCCAGGAGAGCCGAAGAGGGACCCAAGAAGTGGAGGAGCCAAGCTGCCCTGTGCAAATCCAACTGCACAGAGGAGGTAAGTATAACATGTTATAAAAATTTGACTTTTCAATCACTTTAACACAATACATGCACATTTTCCCATGTTTTATCCCTTTAAAAAAGCTGCAAGTACTGAAAAATACCTGAATCTGAATCTGCCAAAACTCCTGTGAGCTCCTCGTCTCCTGTTTGGGCTGACGACACAATGCTTTTTTATGCTCTGAATTCCCAAGTAGTGTTGTCAGCCCTGCCCATAGAACTACATAACTCCACCTATCCCTCTCTGCCCCTGTCAACTTGCATAACTTCATTTCATACCCATCCAAACCCATACATTGTGTGAAGGGAAAGGGTTCTAGGGAAATGTTGTTCTGGGGGAGTGTCTATTTCAATAGGAACTGATTTCTCAGTAGTACTTCCTGCCTCCCCCGCCACACTCTGTGGTTCCTCCCTGCTGGCCCTATTGCACTAGTGTCCCATAGGGACATATAGCTTTATGAAAGGAACCAAAGGGCATTGCAGGAAAGTTTTTTGGATATGAAGATTCTCTAAGCTTCGCAGTGCAGTAGAGCAACCATAGCACCAAACCAAGCATGTAAAACCCCTTTTTTTCAACAACAGTGTCAATTTAAGGGAGGGGGGTTTATATTGACCGTCAATATAAGGAGGGCATTTCCACTGATCATCAACATAAATGGGGCCTTTAGAGTAGAAAAGAGTTTTCTTTTCAAGGGAGCATTTGAATTTGCTAATGTGCCTATTGATTTCTAGTTGCAACCCTATTGTACTGTATATTGTAAAAGGAAACCAAAAACAACTAATGGAAACTCAGGCAGAGTATACAAACTCCATGCAGTATTGGTGGCTCAGCAGTGCTAACCCTTTATCACCAACTTTATTCCTGGCAAGAAGCCTGCCTATATACATAAATTTATAAACGGCTTCCTACTTCTATCACAAACTCATTTTGTCAATGGCAAATTGAGTATATGTAAATTAACTCTTAATCTGAAATGCAAAATATGATAATCTTTCAAGCACCCTCTTCCTCAAGATTCTCTTAATCACGGAACATTCTCTGCACAATCTCCTTTCATCAAACCATTCATAAGTGATATACTAAATATTTTCATACAAGAGTGAGGTGAGGTTCAAATTCATATCATAGATCTCTGGTGCCCAAGCTGTGGCCTGAGGGCCGCAAGTGGCCCCTTCTCACTTCTTGAGTGACTCTCAGGCCCCCTTTTCTTTACCTTGGGAGCTTACTTGGTAAGTAAAGGAAAACTATACTTTAGACTTGATTCTAGCAGGTAATTGGTTAGGTTTATTTCTTTCACCTTTAATAATATCTTACTTTTTCTGTCCCTTTCTTCTTAATTTTAAAGGGGATTTAATAGCAGTAATCACTAACAGTCTCATAAAATGCTTCTCCGGTCTATGGTTGATTCATGCCCCTAGGTTCCATCAACTCCTATAATATGTTCAGAGAAAGATAATCAATTGATAAAAGATAGATAGATAGATAGATAGATAGATAGATAGATAGATAGATAGATAGATAGATAGATAACAGAAACATACATGGATAGATAAATAAAAAATAGATAGATAATAAATGTAGCACCCTTTAGGTAAAGGTATGTTGTGACTCATGGTAGTTGTCGGAGTCTGTTTTAGATTTGGTCATTGTAGGTCGGGTACCTCTGGTACCTCCTCCTGGTTCTAGAATCTTGAAAAAGCTTCTAGAAGCTAGTGGGCGGAGGGTAGGAGGTCCTGATCTGCATACTTGAGATAATCTGGCCAATCCCCAGGCAGAAGGCACTGACAGGGTGGCTGGATCAGCCCTTAAATATTGTGGAGCTTGGCCAACAAGGGAGTCAGGTGGAAAATGAAGTGCTTAGGTTGCTGTCATGAGGCCTGGGAGTGCTTTGTCTCCAGGCAGGAGCTGAGGAAATGGAGGAGGAATCCTAAGAGCGAGATCTCCATTACCTTTGGGTCTTGTGCAGAAGACATCCTGGATGGAATGGGAAGATCTGAACAGTAGGAGGCCTGAACAGGAGTCTTGCCCAGTGCAGCAGGAATCAAGGGACAGTGTGAGTACCTCAGCACACCTGGGGACATACAAGGTGAAAGACTGCCAGATGTAGCATACTTTCCAGGAACAGCGTTAAGCTAAATCTCAATTCCTTGTCCTGGGGTGTTCTTCAGAGCAGCCAGATGGGCTGGTAGTCAAGGCAGTCAGGTGGATTGGTAGTATCAGAAAGCCTCAGAACTGTGTGCAGTTCTACTGAGGAGACATGATACTCCTGCATACAGTTTAGAACATTGTGCTTTTTCTTTAACCACTACAGCCCCGGACCAATAAACACCTTAAGGACCAGAGGTCTTTTTACAATTTCGCACTGCGCTGCTTTAACTGGTAATTGCGCAGTTATGCAATATTGCACCCAAACGAAATTTGCGTCCTTTTCTTCCCACAAATAGAGATTTCTTTTGATGGTATTTGATTGCCTCTGCGATTTTAATTTTTTGCGATATAAATGGAAAAAGAGCGAAAATTTTGAAAAAAAATGATATTTTCTTCTTTTTGTTATAAGAAAAATCAAATAAACTAAATTTTAGTCATACATTGAGGGCAAAATTTATTCAGCCACATGTCTTTAGTAAAAAAAATGTCAATAAGTGTATATTTTTTGGTTTGCGCAAAAGTTATAGCGTCTACAAACTAGAGTACATTTTCTGGAATTTACACAGCTTTTAATTTATGACTGTCTATCTCATTTCTTGAGGTGCTAAAATGGCAGGGCAGTACAACCCCCCCCCCCCCCCAAATGACCCCATTTTGGAAAGTAGACACCCCAAGGAAACTGCTGATGGGTATGTTGAGCCCATTGAATATTTATTTTTTTTGTCCTAAGGGATTGAATAATGACAAAAAAAAATAAAAAATTTACTAAAAGTTGTCACTAAATGATATATTGCTCACACATGCCATAGTTATATGTGGAATTGCACCCCAAAGTATATTCCGCTACTTCTCCCGAGTACGGGGATACCACATGTGTGGGACTTTTTGGGAGTCTAGTCGCGCACGGCACCCCGAAAACCAATCACCACCTTCAGGATTTCTAAGGGTGCAAATTTTTGATTTCAATCCTCACTACCTATCACAGTTTTGAAGGCCATAAAATGCCAAAATAGCACAAAACCCCCCAAGACCCCATTTTGGAAAATAGACACCCCAAGCTATTTACTGAGAGGCATGTTGAGTCCATGGAATATTTTATATTTTGCCACAAGTTGCGGGAATATTACAAACTTTTTTTATTTTGCACAAAGTTGTCACTAAATGATATATTGCTCACACATGCTATGGGCATATGTGAAATGACACCCCAAAATACATTCTGCTGCTTCTCCTGAGTACAGGGATACCACATATGTGGGACTTTTTTGGAGCCTAGCCGCATACGGGACCCCGAAATCCAAGCACCGCCTTCAGGATTTCTAAGGGCATAATTTTTTTTTCTTGATCATACATCATGGGACACAGGAGCTTCATTACATAGTGGGTTATATAGGCACCTCTGGTGATTGGACACTGGTTGACCCCAATTAAGGAGAATTCCTCCCCTATATAACCCCTCCCATCTGGGAGGCACCTCAGTTTTTTCGCCAGTGTCTATGGTGGTTGGTCACGTAAAACATTAGCTCTATGCAGGTCCCTGCGAGGGCCTAAGGGCTACAACAAACCGGATCCATACCTCGGGCCGATATTTTGACTCCCAAGATGGTATGGTACCCGGGCCTCGTCAGCCGAAGAAGCGAGGTTTTGCCTGTAAGTCCTCTCCATTGGAAGACTGGGCTCTGGGAAAACCAGACTTGGTGTACTGTTTATACAGAGCGCACGAAAGTTTCTGGCAGAGCTTTCTACATGGCCCAGGTAGGAGGTTCTTCCGAGAAAGAGCCCCAGATAAACCTGAAGGTTGGCTAACAATACCCGCCGTGATGGGTGAAGGCTGGAATTTGTCTGGTTCAGCAATTCCTGCGGCGAGGACAGGTAAGGGAAGTTAATCCTGTATATATAAATATATGAATGGATTTCTTCATTATGAGTAGTTGTATGTCTTACCTGGTTTCCACCACTAGAGGGAGTAAGAGCAGCCTGATGCGTACTTACATGCCTTTCAATACACACGCTCAGTGAAGCCTGGTTCTCCAGCTGACTCACGTCTCCATTGCAGTCCCTGCCACAACAAGGTAAACAGGGGTCCCACGTAGTTCGAGGGTCCCACGCAGCTCCGTTTGGGTTCTCCTTCCCCCCCCCTGGATCCTGCGGTCCTCGTGCACACGCGCCGGGCGCTTTCCCGGCCTAATGGAGGGGGGGGTGTGGTTGCGAGCCGTGCACGTCAGTGTGCACGGCGCTGTACTGCGCAGGCGCCAGGTGGCAATTTTAAAAAGCCCAGAGCGTCAGGGGGCTGTAATTGGAGACACAGGAGCTGTGGGCAGTAAGCATCCGTGGGGATTGGATCCAGGCAAACCTTAGACACCTACTCAGCATCAGGTTGTGCAGTTTAAGCATATATATTATTGTGAGACTTTAAGCACAACAGTGATTGCACTTGTACTAGTACCTCTGCTTTGTAGCTTAGGACTATGTCTCCTCGTAAGAGGGTCTCAGGGGGAGGTAGCAAAGGCACTGGTAAATCACCGCCTAGGTCCAGGGGTTCCAAAAGTGCCTGTAAGTTACCATCCCCCCCTGCAAGACTGGAGCCAGCCTCTCAAGACGAGTCAGTGCCCCTGTCAGGTTTTGCAGCCTCTCCTAATGTCTCAGCCCCGGTTTATGTCACTGAGGACTCCCTTAGGGCTACATTGGAGGGTTTTGAAGGGAGAATCATGAATTTTATTTCTGCTTCCCTGAAAGATAGCAGGAAAAGGGGTAGATCCCCTCCCTCTGCTGAAATCCCTCTCTCTTCTGAAAATGAGGAGGGATCCCTATCTTGGGATAGGGATCATGAGCAGTCAGATGAGTCAGAGGAAGAGGAGATAGTCCCCTCCTCCCAGGCACTCAGAAAGCAGGTGCAGTATTATACTGAATTGGTGCGTACCACATTCAGAATGCCTGCTGCTGAAGTCGCTACATCCTCTGTTTCTTCCCTGGGAGTCAGGAAAGCCCCACAGACTGCCTATTCCTTCCCAATTCATCCCTTAATGGATGAATTGATGTATGAGGATTGGGGACATCCCGATAAACTGTTTGCTCCTCCTAAAAGGTTTTCTATGCATTATCCTGTGGAGGAAAGTTTCACCAAGAAGTGGGGGGTCCCATCTGTCGATGCGGCTGTTTCTTGTGTGAATAAAAACCTGACTTGTCCATTGGATAATGCGCAGGTATTCAAGGATCCAACTGATAAAAAGCTGGAAACCTTATTAAAAGCCTCCTTTTCCATGGCTGGCACTGTGGTGCAACCTACAGTCGCACCTGTGGGGTTGAGTCAGTTCCTCAAGGAACAGGTTAAGCAGATGCTTGGGCTCCTTCCCAGTGAGGAAGTAGAAAATTATGCAGAATTGCCTCACATTCTGTGTTTCATGATTGATGCGATTTTGGATTCCGTCCAACAAGCATCACGTTTGTCTCTCATGTTGGTTCACATGCGAAGGGCCCTATGGCTAAAGAATTGGGCAGCTGAGCTGTCATGCAAGAAGCATTTGATTGGGTTCCCGTTTAAAGGGGAACGTTTGTTTGGAGAAGAATTAGATAAATTCGTCCAAAATATTTCAGGGGGTAAACCTACTCTCCTTCCAGTCAAAAGGAGCAAGCGTCCTTCATTCAGGCGTGCTCTCTCTCCCGAAGCATCAAGCTCTAAGCAGTGGCGACGGCCTTCTCAGTCCTCCTCTACTAGAAAGGCTCAAGGCCGAGCCCAGGGGCAGAAAAGACTTGGGGGCGAAAGCCTGCCAAGCAGAGCCCAAAAGCTTCCTTGTGAAGGGGCGCCCCCGCTCGGCAGAGTGGGGGGAAGGCTCCTGCAGTTTGCAGGAGCCTGGCGGGAAGAGATCCAGGACAAGTGGGTGATCTCTTCAGTATCTCTGGGCTACAGGCTAGAGTTTCAGGAGATTCCACCTTCTCGTTTCCTAAGGTCAAGGATCCCCAGGGATCCAGTAAAGCAAAAACCGCTATTTCTGGCCTTAGATCAGTTACTATCCCAGGGGGTGATAGTAGAAGTGAACCCGAAAGAACAAGGTTCGGGGTTTTACTCAAATCTCTTCACCGTTCCAAAACCAAATGGAAGTGTCAGACCTATCCTGGATCTGAAGGATCTGAACCGGTTTTTACACATCCGGTCCTTCCGAATGCAGTCAATCCGCACTGTGGTCTCCTCCCTGCAAGGGGGAGAATTCATGGCATCAATAGATATCAAGGATGCATATCTCCATGTGCCAATTTTTTCCGCACACCAAAAATTTCTAAGGTTCGCGGTAGAGCGGCGCCATTTTCAATTTGTGGCCTTGCCATTCGGGCTTGCTACGGCCCCTCGAGTCTTCACAAAGATTCTGGACCCTCTCTTAGCAAACCTAAGAGCTCAGGGCATAGCCGTCATGGCTTATCTAGACGACTTGCTTCTCATGGAGAAAACAGCAGCGTTCCTAAGTCACAGCGTCACCAAAACGCTAGAACACCTAGAACGCCTAGGTTGGATCATAAACCTAGAAAAGTCGTCCCTACAACCGGCCACCAGGTTGGAATACCTGGGTATGATCATCGACACCGCTCAGGGCAGGGTGTTTCTTCCAAGGCTAAAAGCCTTGGCCATTGGGGATCTGGTGCGCCTGATTCTGGGCAGAAGATCTTCCCCCATTCGGTTGTGCATGAGACTGTTAGGGAAAATGGTCGCCTCCTTCGAGGCCGTCCCATTCGCCCAGTTCCACTCAAGGCCTCTGCAAAGATGCATCCTTGCGGCTTGGAACAGGAAGCCCCAATCCTTGGATCTTCCTATGCGTCTATCCCCAGGGACACGCAAGAGTCTTGTCTGGTGGTTGCAAACCAAGAATTTGCTGAAGGGCAAAACTTTTCTTCCTCTTCCATGGAAGATTATCACAACAGATGCCAGCCTGACAGGCTGGGGAGCTGTATTGGAGGAAACGTGCTCGCAGGGGAAATGGTCTGCGACCGAGAAACTGCTGCCCATAAATATCTTGGAGATCCGGGCAGTTTACATGGCTCTCATAGAGTGGTCTTACAGACTGCAAGGTTTCCCGGTTCGGGTTCAGTCCGAAAATGCCACAGCAGTGGCTTATATCAATCACCAGGGCGGTACCAGAAGTCTGGTGGCCCAAAAAGAGGTGAATCGCATACTTGTCTGGGCAGAAAAGCATGTTCCGTGTCTTTCTGCAGTCTTCATTCCAGGAGTGGAAAATTGGCAGGCGGATTTTCTCAGCCGCCAGCAGTTGTGCCCAGGAGAATGGGCTCTGCACCCCGACGTGTTTCAGAACATATGTTATAAGTGTGGTACTCCGGACGTAGATCTGTTTGCATCCAGGTTCAACAGGAAACTGGACAAGTTTGTGTCAAGGACAAGAGATGCACTTGCTCAGGGGTCAGATGCTCTGACAGTTCCCTGGGATCAGTACAATCTGATCTATGCCTTCCCCCCGAGCCCGCTTCTGTCGCGGTTCCTGGGAAGAGTCAAGAGGGAGACAAAGTCGGTCCTTTTGGTGGCCTCGGCTTGGCCCAGGCAACCATGGTACGCGGAAATCATGAAGTTGGCAGTAGGCAGGCCATGGATCCTCCCTCTCCGGCCAGATCTGCTCTCACAGGGTCCAATCTACCATCCTGCTTTACGCAGTCTGAATTTGACGGTTTGGCTGCTGAGACCCACATTTTGAGAGACCGTGGCCTTTCGGGGCCAGTCCTTTCTACTCTGGTCAATGCCAGAAAGCCGGCCTCCAGGCTTATTTATTACAAGGTCTGGAGGACATATGTTTCCTGGTGTGAACTCAGGAAATGGCATCCTAGAAAGTATGTCATTAACAGAATCTTGGCCTTTCTCCAGTCAGGCCTAGAAATGAATTTGGCCATAAGCCCTATCAAGGTGCAGATTTCGGCCCTGTCAGTATTTTTTCAAAAGCCGCTTGCATCACATTCCCTGGTACGGGCTTTTATCCAGGGGGCCATGCGGACAAGACCGCCAGTTAAACCTCCGGTATGCCCATGGGATCTGAATTTGGTTCTCTCGGCCTTACAGGGGCAACCATTTGAACCTTTGCATCTGGCTTCTTTAGTTCTCCTGACTAAAAAGCTGGTCTTCTTGGTAGCCATATCTACGGCTAGAAGAGTATCAGAGTTGGCAGCTCTTTCCAGCAAAGAGCCGTATTTAGTTATCCATAAGGACCGGGTGGTCATGCGTCCCAACAGGTCCTTTCTACCTAAGGTGGTTTCGGGTTTCCATTTGAATCAGGATGTAATCCTACCATCCTTTTTTTCCGGACCCTCAGTCCACAGAAGAAGAATCTTTACACACTTTGGATGTGGTTAGAGCAATCAGTATTTATCTTCAGGCAACTACTCAGATAAGGAAAACTGATTGCTTATTTATTTTGCCGGAAGGCCCTAGAAAGGGCCAGGTGGCATCAAAATCCACTCTCTCAAGGTGGATCAGACAAGTTATTTCTCAGGCCTATGGTTTAAAGGGGAAGATTCCTCCTTTTCGGGTGAAAGCGCACTCTACTAGGGCTGTTAGTGCTTCTTGGGCAGTGCATCACCAGGCCTCCCTGGCTCAGATCTGTAAGGCTGCAACTTGGTCATCAGTCCACACATTCACCAGATTCTATCAGGTGGATGTCAGAGGGCAAGAGGATATCGCCTTCGGGCGCAGTGTACTGCAGGCTGCAGTTTAGGTCCTCCGGTCCCTGGCGGTCTATATTTATGATCTGTGTCTCCCTCCCCTCAATCTGAGCATTGCTATGGGACATCCCACTATGTAATGAAGCTCCTGTGTCCCGTGATTTATGATCAAGAAAATGGGATTTTTATATACAGCTTACCTGTAAAATCCTTTTCTTGAGAGTACATCACGGGACACAGGGCTCCCGCCCCTCTTGGGTTTTACGTGGTTTCTTATTGCTTTGCTACAAAACTGAGGTGCCTCCCAGATGGGAGGGGTTATATAGGAGAGGAATTCTCCTTAATTGGGGTCAACCAGTGTCCAATCACCAGAGGTGCCTATATAACCCACTATGTAATGAAGCTCCTGTGTCCCGTGATGTACTCTCAAGAAAAGGATTTTACAGGTAAGCTGTATATAAAAATCCCATTATTTTACTCCTCACTACCTATCACCACCTATCACAGTTTTGAAGGCCATAAAATGCCAAGATGGCACAAAACCCCCCCAAATGACCCCATTTTGGAAAGTAGACACCCCAAGCTATTTGCTGAGGGCCATGTTGAGACCATTGAATATTTTTTTTTTTTGTCCCAAGGGATTGAATAATGACAAAAAATAAAAATAAATTTTTTTTTTACAAAAAGTTGTCACTAAATGATATATTGCTCACACATGCCATGGTTATATGTGGAATTGCACCCCAAAATATATTCAGCTACTTCTCCCGAGTATGGGGATACCACATGTGTGGGACTTTTTGGGAGTCTAGTCGCGCACGGCACTCCGAAAACCAATCACCACCTTCAGGATTTCTAAGGGTGCAAATTTTTGATTTCACCCCTCACTACCTATCACAGTTTCGAAGGCCATAAAATGCCAAAATAGCACAAAACCCCCCAAAATGACCCCATTTTGGAAAGTAGACACCCCAAGCTATTTACTGAGAGGCATGTTGAGTCCATGGAATATTTTATATTTTGCCACAAGTTGCGGGAATATTACAAACTTTTTTTTTTTGCACAAAGTTGTCACTAAATGATATATTGCTCACACATGCTATGGGCATATGTGAAATGACACCCCAAAATACATTCTGCTGCTTCTCCTGAGTACAGGGATACCACATATGTGGGACTTTTTTGGAGCCTAGCCGCATACGGGACCCCGAAATCCAAGCACCGCCTTCAGGATTTCTAAGAGCATACATTTTTTATTTTACTCCTCACTACCTATCACAGTTTTGAAGGCCATAAAATGCCAAGATGGCACAAAACCCCCCAAATGACCCCATTTTGGAAAGTAGACACCCCAAGCTATTTGCCGAGGGCCATCTTGAGACTATTGAATATTTTTTTTTTGTCCCAAGGGATTGAATAATGACAAAAAATAAAAAAAATTTTTTTTTTACAAAAAGTTGTCACTAAATTATATATTGCTCACACATGCCATGGTTATATGTGGAATTGCACCCCAAAATATATTCAGCTACTTCTCCCGAGTATGGGGATACCACATGTGTGGGACTTTTTGGGAGTCTAGTCGCGCACGGCACCCCGAAAACAAATCACCACCTTCAGGATTTCTAAGGGTGCAAATTTTTGATTTCACCCCTCACTACCTATCACAGTTTCGAAGGCCATAAAATGCCAAAATAGCACAAAACCCCCCCAAATTACCCCATTTTGGAAAGTAGACACCCCAAGCTATTTACTGAGAGGCATGTTGAGTCCATGGAATATTTTATATTTTGCCACAAGTTGCGGGAATATTACAAACTTTTTTTTTTTTTGCACAAAGTTGTCACTAAATGATATATTGCTCACACATGCTATGGGCATATGTGAAATGACACCCCAAAATACATTCTGCTGCTTCTCCTGAGTACAGGGATACCACATGTGTGGGACTTTTTTGGAGCCTAGCCGCGTACGGGACCCCGAAATCCAAGCACCGCCTTCAGGATTTCTAAGGGCATTAATTTTTTTATTTCACTCCTCACTACCTATCACAGTTTTGAAGGCCATAAAATGCCAAGATGGCACAAAACCCCCCCAAATGACCCCATTTTGGAAAGTAGACACCCCAAGCTATTTGCTGAGGGGCATGTTGAGACCATTGAATATTTTTTTTTTTTGTTCCAAGGGATTGAATAATGACAAAAAATAAAAATATTTATTTTTTTTACAAAAAGTTGTCACTAAATTATATATTGCTCACACATGCCATGGTTATATTTGGAATTGCACCCCAAAATACATTTTGCTGCTTCTCCTGAGTACGGGGATACCACATGTGTGGGCTTTTTTGGGAGCCTAGCTGCGTACGGGGCCCCAAAAACCAATCGCCACCTTCTGGATTTCTAAGGGCGCAAATTTTTTATTTCACTCCTCACTACCTATTACAGTTTCGAAGGCCATAAAATGCCAAAATAGCACAAACCCCCCCCAAATTACCCCATTTTGGAAAGTAGACACCCCAAGCTATTTACTGAGAGTCATGTTGTCTGAACGAAAAAAAAGAGATTGATCGGTGGGTATGCCCACCATTAGAATACCTCCCTTCATCCACCCACTTCTAATGATGGACATACATGCACCATTTATATATGCCGAAGCATGGGGGCATCCTCCCGCAAAAAAGTTATGCCGCGTACATACGTTCAAACTTTTCCATGGGCAAGCCCTCCGTCGGAATTTTGACCGTATGTACGCGGCATTAGGAGCAAAATCGCTCCTCCACCCCTTATGCCCCCATGCTTCGGCATATATGCTCTTTTTTAACTGTGGTGGTGAAATCACCTCCTACAGCACTGGAGTCACGGCTTTATGTATCGTGGGAGCAAACGCTGTTGCTGTCAAGATAAATAAATCCGCGCTGCAGCTGAATGGCGTACCTGCTAAGCAAATTATGGTTAACGTTAAAACAAAGTAACATCCCAGTATAACAGTAAAACTTTACCATACCATACCTGCAAAGCAATTGCCAAAAAAACAGTAAAAAATAAAACATTTTTTAACACAACCTGTGCCTAAAATATATATATGCCGAAGCATGGGGGCATCCTCCCGCAAAAAAGTTATGCCGCGTACATACGTTCAAACTTTTCCACGGGCAAGCCCTCCGTCGGAATTTTGACCGTATGTACGCGGCATTAGGAGTAAAATCGCTCCTCCACCCCTTATGCCCCCATGCTTCGGCATATATGCTCTTTTTTAACTGTGGTGGTGAAATCACCTCCTATAGCACTGGAGTCGCGGCTTTATGTATCGTGGGAGCAAACGCTGTTGCTGTCAAGATAAATAAATCCACCTGGCGTACCTGAAAACATGAAAAATGGTTAACAATAACACAGTAAACAGTAAAGTATAAAAAATTAGAGAGAAGAGAGAGAGAGAGAGAGAGAACAATAAAACGACAACTATTTTTGGTTTTTATATTTTATATATTTTTTGGTTTTTTTATTTTACTTTTTTTATTTTATTTTTTATACACTTTTTTTTGAACTGTAAACTGTAACGGTTCGGGTCTCTCAAAATGTGATGGCATCTTGGGAGACTTTGTGTTAGTGTGCCTAGCCTGTGAAATGCTGTACCCTACGCTAATACTTCACTAGTGTGTGGTAGCGTTCAAAACACTCACCAAGGCAAAGACCAGGATTGCCAGGACAGCGTGGACAATAACAACGGGTGTCACGCCTAAATCCGCGCTTGGTACAGACACTACATCTTTTTTGGGGGGCTCGTTGGGTAGGGGTACTCGGGAGGACATAAGAATAATGCCTCTCATGCAGCCGGCTTACTGCATTTGGTTGGGAATGGTGAGGTGCAGAACCGTCTGGATACAGAAGCTCTGTGACAACCTCTCTTTGGAAGAAAAGAAAGGTTAAAGTCCCGCCTGAAGTTTTGTATAGCACAAAAGCATTCAGCAAAGCCAATTGAAATAAGTAAGCAGACACTTTTTTGTACCAGCGTCTGGCCTTACGGGAAGCTAGATACGGCGCCAACAACTGGTCATTGAGGTCCACCCCTCCCATATTTTTGTTATATTCGTGGACACAGATGGTTTTCTCCACAATACCAGTCGCCGTAGAAATTTGGACCATCGTGTCTGCATGAAGGGAGGTAAGAACGAAAACATTCTTATCCACTTCAGGACCGCCGTATTGCCATTGTACGTCAACACAATGGCACAGGCAGGCACAATCACGTAGATTTACGTGATTGCCTTCCAGCGGGTGGGGGGTCCGATCGGACCCCCTCCCGCTGGTTACGGCGGTCCGGTTCGCTCCAGGAGCGCTCCGTGATGAGGGGATGGCCGTTGGTTTTCGGCCACCCCCTCTGGATCGCTCCTGGCCAATGAGAAGCTTCCTCCCCTGTGTATTGTTTACACAGGAAGGAGGAAGTGATGTCATTCTCCTCGGGGCGGTCTTTTTGACCGGACTACGAGGAGAAGACTAATAGTAAGTGTGCACCAACACTACACTGACATGTAGGTACACACAGGCACACAAACCCCCCCCCCCCCGATCGCCCCCCGATCCCCCCCGCCCCCCCTCCCCCCCCAGTCACAGTGTCACTGATTGCATTGATCATTTCTTTACTGATCAATGCATTCAGTGTCAGTTGTGACAGTAAAAACTGTCAGGACAGTTAGTGTTAGGTCCAGGGTAGCCCCCTATCACCCCCCAATAAAGATTTAACCCCCTGATTGCCCCTAGAGTTAACCCTTTCACCCCCTTTTGCCAGTGTCACTAAGCGATCATTTTTCTGATCGCTGCATGTGTCGCTAGGTAGCTAGTTATTTTTTTAGGTTCACCGCCAGGTTTTTATATCGCTAGGTACCCCGATATACTACCCAATAATGTATTTAACCCCCTGATTGCCGCTAGTTAACCCTTTCACCCCCTTTTGCCAGTGTCACTAAGCGATCGTTTTTCTGATCGCTGCATTAGTGTCGCTACAGTCGCTAGGTAGCTAGTTATTTTTTTAGGTTCACCGCCAGGTTTTTATAGCGCTAGGTACCCCGATATACTACCCAATAATGGTTTTAACCCCCTGATTGCCGCTAGTTAACCCTTTCACCCCCTTTTTGCCAGTGTCACTAAGCGATCATTTTTCTGATCGCTGCATGTGTCGCTAGGTAGCTAGTTATTTTTTTAGGTTCACCGCCAGGTTTTTATATCGCTAGGTACCCCGATATACTACCCAATAATGGTTTTAACCCCCTGATTGCCGCTAGTTAACCCTTTCACCCCCTTTTGCCAGTGTCACTAAGCGATCGTTTTTCTGATCGCTGCATTAGTGTCGCTACAGTCGCTAGGTAGCTAGTTATTTTTTTAGGTTCACCGCCAGGTTTTTATAGCGCTAGGTACCCCGATATACTACCCAATAATGGTTTTAACCCCCTGATTGCCGCTAGTTAACCCTTTCACCCCCTTTTGCCAGTGTCACTAAGCGATCATTTTTCTGATCGCTGCATGTGTCGCTAGGTAGCTAGTTATTTTTTTAGGTTCACCGCCAGGTTTTTATAGCGCTAGGTACCCCGATATACTACCCAATAATGGTTTTAACCCCCCTGATTGCTGCTAGTTAACCCTTTCACCCCCTTTCACCAGCGATCACAGTATAAGTGTCACTGGTGACGCTGGTTAGCCAGTTAGTTATTTAGGTTCCCCGTCAGGTTTTTATATAGCGCCAGGGACCCCCATATACTACCTAATAAAAATTTGAACCCCCTGATTGCCCCTAGTTAACCCTTTCACCACTGATCACCGTATAAGTGTTAGGCCGCGTACACACGGGCGGACTGTTCGCCCAACCTTGTCCGCTGAACAGTGTTTGGGCGGACAGTCCGCTCGTGTGTGGGCTTTCAGCGGACAGTTTCAGCGGACAGTTGGACGGACAAAGTCTTTCGGAAATTCCGAAAAACTGTCCGCTGAAACTGTGTTTGAGCGAACAGTCCGCCCGTGTGTGGGCCTGTCCGCTGTACTTTCGAAATGAGCGGACTGTTCCCGCTCGGAAAGTCCGCCCATTTCGAGCGCGTGTACAGGTAGGCGGGGCCCGCGAAGGATACTTCGCGGGCTCCGCCGCCTGGAATGGGCTTAAAGGGGAACCCCAACGCCGAAAAAAATCGGCGTGGGGGTTCCCCCAAAGTCCACACCAGACCCTTGTCCGAGCACGCTACACGGCCGGCCAGGAAAGGGGGGCGAGCGAGCGCGCCCCCCCTCCTGAGCCGTACCAGGCCGCGTGCCCTCAACATGGGGGGGTGCCTTGGGGAAGGGGGGGCCGCGCGGCCCCCCCACCCCAAAGCACCTTGTCCCCATGTTGATGAGGACAAGGGCCTCTTCCCGACAACCCTGGCCGTTGGTTGTCGGGGTCTGCGGGCGGGGGGCTTATCGGAATCCGGGAGCCCCCTTTAAGAAGGGGGCCCCCGGATACCGGCCCCCCACCCTATGTGCATGAGTATGGGGTACAATGTACCCCTACCCATTCACCTGTGAAATAAAGTACAAAAAAAAACACAACACAGGGAAAAAATATTTTATTGCACAGCTCCGGGGGTCTTCCGTCTTCGGGGGTCTTCTCGCCGGACTCCTCCGCTATGTGTGTGTAGCTCTTTTACTAGCGGAGGAGTCCGGCTTTCTTCCTCCCCGCCGCCGGCCTCTTCTACCGACTTCGGGGGTCTTGTCCCCCTCTTCGGTTCTTCTGCCGGGCCACCGCGCCTGGTCCGGTGGCCCGGTCTTCTGTCGCCGTCTTCCGTTCTTCTGTCGCCGCCTTCGGTTCTTCTGCCGGGCCACCGCGCCTTCTTGTAGCTCTTTTACAGGCGGTGGCCCGGTCTTCTGTCGCCGCTGTCGTCGTCGCCGCCGCCGCCGCCTTCCGTTCTTGTTCTTCTTCTTGTTCTTCTTCTTCTTCTCCTGGAGATGTTGACTCGACGAGCTCTCCGGCCGGAATGCCAGAGCCGCGCTGTGCGGTCACTTATATAGTGACAATGGGGCGGTGTCACATGGTATATGTCACATGGGTTGGTCACATGGTGACCCCGCCCCCTTACGATGTCATAGTCCCCATGTGACATCAACCCATGTGACCAACCCATGTGACATATACCATGTGACACCGCCCCATTGTCACTATATAAGTGGCAGCGGAGCGTGTCCCTGGCATTCCGGCCGGAGAGCTCGTCGAGTCAACATCTCCAGGAGAAGAAGAAGAAGAACAAGAAGAAGAACAAGAACGGAAGGCGGCGGCGGCGGCGGCGACGACGACAGCGGCGACAGAAGACCGGGCCACCGCCTGTAAAAGAGCTACAAGAAGGCGCGGTGGCCCGGCAGAAGAACCGAAGGCGGCGACAGAAGAACGGAAGACGGCGACAGAAGACCGGGCCACCGGACCAGGCGCGGTGGCCCGGCAGAAGAACCGAAGAGGGGGACAAGACCCCCGAAGTCGGTAGAATAGGCCGGCGGCGGGGAGGAAGAAAGCCGGACTCCTCCGCTAGTAAAAGAGCTACACACACATAGCGGAGGAGTCCGGCGAGAAGACCCCCGAAGACGGAAGACCCCCGGAGCTGTGCAATAAAATATTTTTTCCCTGTGTTGTGTTTTTTTTTGTACTTTATTTCACAGGTGAATGGGTAGGGGTACATTGTACCCCATACTCATTCACATAGGGTGGGGGGCCGGTATCCGGGGGCCCCCTTCTTAAAGGGGGCTCCCGGATTCCGATAAGCCCCCCGCCCGCAGACCCCGACAACCAACGGCCAGGGTTGTCGGGAAGAGGCCCTTGTCCTCATCAACATGGGGACAAGGTGCTTTGGGGTGGGGGGGCCGCGCGGCCCCCCCTTCCCCAAGGCACCCCCCCATGTTGAGGGCACGCGGCCTGGTACGGCTCAGGAGGGGGGGCGCGCTCGCTCGCCCCCCTTTCCTGGCCGGCCGGGTAGCGTGCTCGGACAAGGGTCTGGTGTGGACTTTGGGGGGACCCCCACGCCGATTTTTTTCGGCGTTGGGGTTCCCCTTTAAGCCCATTCCAGGCGGCGGAGCCCGCGAAGTATCCTTCGCGGGCCCCGCCTACCTGTACACGCGCTCGAAATGGGCGGATTTGCCTCCTCCTTACGTGGGCGAGTCCGTTCATTTCAAAAGTTGAGCGAACTGTTTGCCCAACCTTGTTCGTCAAACAGTCCGCTCGTGTGTGGGCAAGTCCGCTCATGCAAATTTTGAGCGGACTGTTTGCCGAAACTGTTTGACGAACAAGGTTGGGCAAACAGTCCGCGCGTGTGTACGCGGCCTTACGGGTGACTCTGGTTAGTTTGTTTTTTATAGCATCAGGGCACCCACCATTTATTACCCAATAAAGGTTTAACCCCCTGATCACCCGCCGGGTGATATCAATTAGGTTTTAGGGTCAGGGTCTGCGTCGCCCCAGGCAGCGCTAGGTTAGTGCCAGTACCGCTAACACCCACACGCAAAGCATACACCTCCCGTAGTGGTATAGAATCTGAAAAGATCAATATCTGATCTGATCAGATCTATACTAGCGTCCCCAGCAGTTTAGGGTTCCAAAAAACGCATTGTTAGCGGGATCAGCCCAGATACCTGCTGGCACCTGCGTTTTGCCCCTCTGCCCAGCCCACCCAAGTGCAGTATCGATCGATCACTGTCACTTACAAAACACTAAACACATAACTGCAGCGATCGCAGAGTCAGGCCTGATCCCTGCCATCGCTAACAGGTTTTTTGGTAGCATTTTATATTCAAATCCGGAAGGCAGTGCTTGGTTTTCGGGGTCCCGTACGTGGCTAGGCTCCCAAAAAGTCCCCCACATGTGGTATCCCCGTACTCGGGAGAAGCAGCAGAATTTATTTTGGGGTGTAATTTGACTTCTGCCCATAGCATGTGTGAGCAATATATCATTTAGTGACAACTTTGTGTAAAAAAAAAAAAAAAGTTTGTAATATTCCCGCAACTTTTGGCAAAATATAAAATATTCCATGGACTCAACATGCCTCTCAGTAAATAGCTTGGGGTGTCTACTTTCCAAAATGGGGTCATTTGGGGGGGTTTTGTGCTATTTTGGCATTTTATGGCCTTCGAAACTGTGATAGGTAGTGAGGAGTTAAATCAAAAATTTGCACCCTTAGAAATCCTGAAGGTGGTGATTGGTTTTCGGGGTGCCGTGCGCGACTAGACTCCCAAAAAGTCCCACACATGTGGTATCCCCGTACTCAGGAGAAGCAGCAGAATGTATTTTGGGGTGTCATTTCACATATGCCCATAGCATGTGTGAGCAATATATCATTTAGTGACAACTTGGTGCAAAAAAAAAAAGTTTGTAATATTCTCGCAACTTGTGGCAAAATATAAAATATTCCATGGACTCAACATGCCTCTCAGTAAATAGCTTGGGGTGTCTACTTTCCAAAATGGGGTCATTTTGGGGGGTTTTGTGCTATTTTGGCATTTTATGGCCTTCGAAACTGTGATAGGTAGTGAGGAGTTAAATCAAAAATTTGCACCCTTAGAAATCCTGAAGGTGGTGATTGGTTTTCGGGGTGCCGTGCGCGACTAGACTCCCAAAAAGTCCCACACATGTGGTATCCCCATACTCGGGAGAAGTAGCAGAATATATTTTGGGGTGCAATTCCACATATAACCATGGCATGTGTGAGCAATATATCATTTAGTGACAACTTTTTGTAAAAAAATATATATTTTTTTTTTTTGTCATTATTCAATCCCTTAGGACAAAAAAAATAAATATTCAATGGGCTCAACATACCCATCAGCAATTTCCTTGGGGTGTCTACTTTCCAAAATGGGGTCATTTGGGGGGGATTTGTACTGCCCTGCCATTTTAGCACCTCAAGAAATGAGATCGGCAGTCATAAATTAAAAGCTGTGTAAATTCCAGAAAATGTACTCTAGTTTGTAGACGCTATAACTTTTGCGCAAACCAAAAAATATACGCTTATTGACATTTTTTTTACTAAAGACATGTGGCTGAATAAATTTTGCCCTCAATGTATGACTAAAATTTAGTTTATTCGATTTTTCTTATAACAAAAAGAAGAAAATATCTTTTTTTTTCAAAGTTTTCGCTCTTTTTCCATTTATATCGCAAAAAAAAAAAATCGCAGAGGCAATCAAATACCATCAAAAGAAATCTCTATTTGTGGGAAGAAAAGGACGCAAATTTCGTTTGGGTGCAATATTGCATGACCGCGCAATTACCAGTTAAAGCAGCGCAGTGCGAAATTGCAAAAAGACCTCTGGTCCTTAAGGTGTTTATTGGTCCGGAGCTGAAGTGGTTATTATCCCTCCACTTCATAGCGAGCAAATTATTACACCGATAGCAGGCTCTCTCCCCCAGCCTAAGACGGGAATCTACAAGCCGCTGGGGAAAGCCCCGGCGATTAGGTCGCACGGTGCCACATGCTCCAATCTGATTATCAAACAAGTGACTAAACAGTGGCCCGCTGGTGTAATAATTGTCCACGTACAAGTGGTACCCCTTTCCAAATAAGGGTGACACCAATTTCCACACTATCTTGCCAGCGCTTCCTATGTAGTCAGGGCAGTTCTCCGGCTCTACGTAACTATCTTTACCCTCATAAACCATAAAGCTCCATGCATAGCCTGTGGCCCTGTCACAGCACTTATAGAGCTTGACCCCGTATCTGGTACGCTTGTTGGGAATGTACTGTTTGAATGACAAGCGACCAGTAAACTTAACCAGGGACTCATCAACGCAGACAACTTTTTGGGGAGTAAACAAGTCTGCAAAACGTTGGTTGAAGTGGTTTATGAGGGGCCGAATTTTGTAGAGCCGATCGTATTCAGGGTCTCCACGTGGACGACAAAGTTCATTGTCACTGAAGTGCATGAACCGCAAGATCTGCTCGTATCGTTTCCTGGACATGGAGTTAGAGAACACGGGCATGTGGTCAGTCGGATGCGTGGACCAATAAGCCCGCAACGTCATGAATTTATGTGTGCCCATGTTGAGGGAAAGGCCCAGAAAGGTCTTAAAATCGGAAACCGTAACTGGTTTCCAATCTCTGGCAAGAGACGGCAACTGGGGATTAGCGGCGATGTGTTGACCAGCATATAAATTGGTTTGGTCCACAATAGATCTATAGAGATCTTCCGTGAAATACAGAGAATAAAAATCGAGTGGTGTAAAATCATCTGTATCCACCTGAATACCGGGTTGGGCAGTGAATGGGGGAAGTACTGGTGCTGCAGAAGTGGTGGGCACCCAATCAGGATTGGCGAATTCTGCAGGAAGGGCACTATGGGAACGAAGGGCCTGTCTTCATCTTCTTGGTGGCAGCGGGACACTACTTGTGCTTGCCACCTCGCCAGCTTGAACTGCACTTATGGGACTCGCCACGTCACCACGTGATACTGCAGTGCTGGATGTACGTCCAGGGTGTACTAGGCCGCTGGTGCTTGCCAGTTCACCAAAAGGATGAGCGGCGCTAGTACTGGCTCTATACTCCATACGAGGGACTTGCGGTTCCTGCACCTCAACAACATCAGAAGATCGGGGTCGGGTACGCCTGACGTTAGCAGGGACCTCTTCTTCGTCGTCAGAGCTATCTGACATGGAGGCGCTGTCCTCTACAGGTTCGTATTCTGAGCCTGAATCTGACAGATCAGTGTCTTCCTCTTCACTATCTGTCATGCTCAGAAACGTGTAGGCCTCTTCACTAGTGTACCTTCGCTTTGCCATTTTGGGCTCTAAATTTAGGGGTACAGTAGTGAGACTCACAGGTAAAAAAGCACCTAGCCTGTCAGCGACTGTATAAAACGCTACAAAAAAAACTGTTAGCGATCGCAGGGATCAGGCCTGACTCTGCGAACGCTGCAGTTATGTGTGTTGTGTTTTGTAAGTGACAGTGATCGATCGATACTGCACTTGGGTGGGCTGGGCTGGGCAGAGGGGCAAAACGCAGGTGCTAGAAGGTATCTGGATTGATCCTGCTAACAATGCGTTTTTTTAGAACCCTAAATTGCTGGGCACGCTAGTATAGATCTGATCAGATCAGATATTGATCTGTTCGGATACTATACCACTAAGGGAGGTGTATGCTTTGCGCGTGGGTGTTAGCGGTACTGGCACTAACCTAGCACTGCCTGGGGCGACGCAGACCCTTTCTGACCCTAAAACCAAATTTATATCACCCGTTGGGTGATCAGGGGGTTAAACCTTTATTAGGTAATAAATGGCGGGTGCCCTGATGCTATAAAAAGCAAACTACCTAACCAGCGTCACCCGTAACACTTATACGGTGATCACTGGTAAAAGGGTTAACTAAGGGCAATCAGGGGGTTAAAACCTTTATTGGGTATTTATATGGGGGTACCTGAAGCTTTATAAAAACCTGACGGGGAACCTAAATAACTAACTGGCTAACCAGCGTCACCAGTGACACTTATGCAGCGATCGCTGGTGAAAGGGTTAACTCTAGGGGCAATCAAGGAGTTAAAACCTTTATTAGGTTATATATCGGGGTACCTAACGCTATAAAAACCTGGCGTTGAACCTAAAAAAAACTAGCTTCCTAGCGGGACCAGTGACACTATTGCAGCGATCAGAAAAACGATCGCTTAGTGACACTGGTAAAAGGGGGTGAAAGGGTTAACTGGGAGGGCAATCAAGGGGTTAAACCTTTATTAGGGGGGGGTAGGGGGCTACCCTGGACCTAACACTAGCTGCCCTGACACTTTTTACAGTCACAACTGACACTAAATGTAGTGATCAATAAATAAATGAACACTGCATTAGTGACACTGTGACTGGGGGGGGGGCGGGGGGCCGATCGGGGGGGGGTGACTGGGGTGAAATGTGTGCCTATGTGTACCTATGTGTCAGTGGACTGTTGGTGCACTTACTTGTGTGTCTTCACTCCGTGCTGTCCGGTCAAAAAGACCGCCACGAGGAGTGTGACATCACTTCCTCCTCCTGTGTTTACATTTTCACAGGGGAGGAAGTTCGTCACTGGCCAGGAGCGATCGAGAGGGGATGGCCAGAAACCAACGGCCATCCCCTCATCACGGATCGCTCCGGCAGCGAACGGGACCGCCGTATCCAGCGGGAAGGGGTCCGATCGGAACCCCCACCCGCTGGAAGGCAGGCACGTACAGTTACGTGCTTGTGCCTGCCTGTGCCATTGTAATGACGTACAATGGCTATACGGCGGTCCTTAAGTGGTTAAAGAGGACTGAAGGCTCCTGATTCATACACGGATCCATAGAGACTGCAATTATTCTGGAGGGAGTACAGTCCAGGATCTTTATTTTTGAACATAGAGAAGGACGTTGTCCTCACCTGATGTTTCTTTAATTCAAGTTGGGCATCCCATAACCCCTACACCCTATCCAAGTTGTTTTCCCCAATAAAAAAACAAAAAGAAGCCCATGGGTTGATTACTTGTGTCTGGATGCAAGTTGGAAATGTGTGTTGCCTGGTAAGAGAGATAGATAGATATAGTCTTTCTAGGGTATTAGGATGACTAGAAAGAATTCTGAATTTCTGGTCTCTGTAGTAATACTTCTGTGATATATTTCAGTATTATAACATTTAGACAGAGGCAATAATAAACTCTTTTTTGGATCTATATAATTTTTCTCTTCCTAAGTCATGTTGGTTGGAAAGTTCCTGGTTGGATCCTCCCGTAAAGAAGACACACTGTTCTCAACATGGAATGTCTCACCTCATCAGCCGCATGGATCTTCCAGAGAGCGCCCAGCAGAGTTTGGAGATTTTCCCTGCCTGGCTCCAGCATCCGTTTAGCACTTTTACTTCTCAAATTTGTTTGTACATTTTTCCCTGTGATGTGTGCCATGACAGATAATTCATCTCACAACCGCCCGAGGAGAACCTATCAGCTGGGGGTCAAGAAGATCACCTCGCGAAGAGGATTAAACCATGAAGAAATCACTTTTATTTTTATATCCATGAAACCACTAGGACTTTGAATGTTTGTATGGAAAATTGTATAAAATCATTCGTCAGAACATTCGATCTTGCCATCATCAAGCCACCTAATTTTGTTCAAAGGGCCTTAACTCCTTTGCGCCTAAAGGTAAAACAAATCAAACTGAATAAGCACAATTTAGAAATTTTGACGTGTTAGTAAAACCGTACATATCATCACAACTACTTTGTACATCCAGGTGGATTATACCGTGTTTTTTTTTTTTTCAGGACAAATTGGGCTTTCATTTGGTGGGAAGTGGTAATGCATATATTCAGATTTTTTTTTTAATCAAAGCAAAACTGGCCCAAAATAGTAAATAATATATATTTTTTTAATTTAGCTGTATATTTCTTGCTACTACTTTAACCCCCCTGGCGGTATTCCCGAGTCTGGCTCGGGGTGGAGATTTTGTACCAAAAGCGGTAACCCCGAGCCAGTCTCGGGACCGCATCGCTGGATCCAGGAGGATGCTTACTTACCTTCTCCCCTAGATCCATAGTTACATAGTTAGTAAGGTTGAATAAAGACATCAGTCCATCCAGTTCAACCCGAGTGTCTACAATTGTCCCCATCACTGTACATTGCACACTCACAGCAGTCCCTACCTTCAAGGAGCCCACAATCCAAGGTCCCCATTTATATACTAGGGCCAATTTTGGACAGAAGCCAATTAACCTACCTGCATGTCTTTGGAGTGTGGGATGAAACCAGAGTACCCGGAGGAAACCCACGCAGGCACAGAGAGAACATGCAAACTCCAGGCAGGTAGTGTCGTGGTTGGGATTTGAAACAACGACCCTTCTTACTGCTAAGTGAGAGTGCTAACCACTACACCATCCAGCGATGTCCCCCGGCTGTACGAGCGGCTCGTCCTCCGCCGGATCTATCACAGAGCCGAGCTCCGTTCCCTGCGAGCGATGCGACGCACGGGGACGGAGATCGGCGCCAAATTCAAAAAGTGAAACACACACATTGCATACAGTATAATGTAATCTTATAGATTACATTGCTGTATGTAATATTTTTTCACATCCCCTTTGTCCCCAGTGGTCTGTCGAGTGTCCTGCATGTAGTTTTATATTATAAAAACTGTTCTTTATGCCTGGAAACTGGAGATTGTCCATAGCAACCAAAACTGTCACTTTACATCAAAAATGATTTTAGACCAGCTAGAAAACAGCGATAATAAATTGTAATCACTCGCAGAATTGAGCGATAGCGATTTGTGGGGAGATCCGTCATCAAATACTGAAAAGTAATGACAGTGACAATTCTGCAACTGAGCAAATTTCTGTGTTTTTGATTTGATTACATTATTGAATAATTTTTATTATTGTTATATTATTAATTGGTACAATTATTTATAATTATTTATTATATTATAATTTATGATTTCATTTTTCAAACTTTATCATACCTGGGATGTCTGCTAGACTCTGGTTTGGACAGATTTAAGTGAGTTATTCCTAAGAATTACAGGACTACAATATAAAACGCCAAATTTTCATGCAAAATAATTGTACCGCTTTTAGCACCTAAAATCCGAAATAATCATACCGGCAGGGAGGTTAACCTTTCACCAAAGAACAACCCAATTAAATTCTGCTCCTGATGATCGCAGTGATACTAAATACGTCTATGCTAGTTGTTGTTTGTACCTGTAGTACAGCCCAGAGACAATAGTGCACATTTTGCTTTTCCTAAAACACACCGATACTGATACTAAAAAAAAAAAAGTAAAAAAAATTACATTTGACCCTGACTTTTAACCCCCGACCTTGACCTTTGACACTGACCTTGATCCAAACACTAAACCTGGCACTGACCTAGATCAAACCTGGATCTAGGTATTATTTTTTTCATTTTTTTCTCTGCAAGGAGAGAGCGAAATACTAAGTATCTCTCTACTCCATTCACATAGAAAGAAAACACGTGGATGGGCTTCACAGTGATTGATCACTGTGATAGACAATCATCAGGTGTTCCGGGTTCCGATCATTAGTATGGGGCCCGGGGCTCTCGGTGAGACCCCTGTTTATGTGCTGGGAGTGTGCCGTGCAGCACGATCCCAGCACAAAGGGAGATACAAAAATATGTGACCCCACGCAAAAAAGTCCAGTCCAGTGGGGTTGAATATTTGTGTACGGTCGGTTTGAAGGGGTTAAAACGTTATTCTTACCTTCTACTACAAGATGTATTAAACAAATATATTTTTTTTATCTAAAACATGCTCATTACAATATGTAAGATTCACTGATAGAATTTTTATTTCATTCAAGAAAAAATTTCCATCCTGCTCCTTTGAATTGTCACGATAGTCAAAAATTAACATTGTTTTGACCACACTCAAAAATTGAACAAAAGTTCTAAAAAATTGAAATTTTTAACTAAATTTTCATCTTCTCTCCTTTGGTGCACCACAGAGTTGAGACCCATCTCCCTGTATATAAGATATACAGCATTCTTCTCTATTGGAACTGAGATTAAGAAGATGAAGCATCTTCCTCTGTCACCTGAGTTTGTACAGTATGTCCCATTCCATAGCTTTACCCAGCCAAGCACGCCCCCAGATTTTACTCTCACCCCAGGGTGTACTTATATACAGGTCACAAAACACTTAGCCTGGACTAAAAGGCTCTTTGCATCCCAATCACAGTCCTCTAAGTCCTTATACACACGGTCGGACATTCCAACAACAAAATCTGTCGGATTTTGTCTGACGGATTTTGTCTGAAACTTGTGTTGCATACACACAGTCGGACAAAGTTGTCGGAAAATCCGATCATACGTAACATGATGACGTTATTTCGTTACGACGGGACTACGTTCAGGCTAGTAGCCAATAGCTTTGGTCTAGGAATTTGATCTGAGCATGCGTGGCACTTTGTCTGATCAGAATTCTCTACACACAATCGGTCAAAGTCCGATCAGATCATGTTGTCGGAAAGTTTTATAGCCCAGCTCTAAAACTTTGTCCGTCGGATATTCCGACAGAAACAGTCCAATGGAGCCCACACATGGTCAGATTATCCGACAATGCGGTCCGATTGGACAATTTCCGTCGGAATGTCCGACCGTGTGCACAAGGGCTTAGACCATAACATGAGTCAGGGTGACTACAGCTGGTTCTATTAGGGCAAAAATGAACATTGTTTTGACCACACTCACCATTAAAAAATTGAACAAAAGTTCTGAAAATTAAACATTTTTAGAGTTGAGACCCATCTCCCTGTATATAAGATATACAGCATTCGTCTCTATTGGAACTGAGATTAAGAAGATGAAGAATCTTGCTCTGTCACCTGAGTTTGTACAGTATGTCCCACTCCATAGCTTTACCCAGCCAAGCACGCCCCCAGATTTTACTCTCACCCCGAGGTGTATTTATATGCAGGTCACAAAACCTTTAGCCTGGCCTAAAAGGCTCTTTGCACCCCAATCACAGTCCTCTTAGACCAGAACTCGAGTCAGGGTGACTACACCTGGTTCTTCTCAGTGTTATGCCCTGTACACAGACTTTCCGACGGAAAATGTGCGATCGGACTGTATTGTCGGAAATTCTGATCGTGTTTGGGCTCCATCTGACTTTTTCCATCAGAATTTCCGACACACAAAGTTTGAGATCTGGATCTAAAATTTTCCGATAACAAAATCTGATCGTTTAAATTCCGATCGTATGTAGACAATTCCGACGCACAAAGTGCCATGCATGCTCAGAATAAATTACGAGATGAAAGCTATTGGCTACTGGCCTCTTTATAGTCCCATCGTACGTGTTCTACGTCACCTCGTTCTGAACGATCCGATTTTCTGACAGCTTTGTGCAACCGTGTGTATGCAAGACAGCTTTGGGCCAAATTCCGTCGGAAAAAATCAGACGGATTTTGTCGTCGGAATGTCCGACCGTGTGTACAGGGCATCAGACTACCTCATTTGGAGTTCAGCCCTGTGAAGGGCCCTCGGTAGTAGCTGACTACATCCACATGGCTGTGGGGCTCCCATGCCATGTCTCACAAGGCCCCTCTCCTCCTGGCATTTATAGTACTGGGCAAAGTTCTAGGCAGGTGTGAAGAAATGCTCTAAAATAAGAATGGTTTCAAAATATGTTTTAATTGTTTATTTTTAACAATTTACAAAATGCAAAGTGAGCGAACAGAAGAAAAATCTAAATCAAATCAATATTTGATGTGACCAACCTTTGGCTTCAAACCAGCATCAATTATTACACTTGCACACTTTGTACACTTGCACAAAGTCAGGGATTTTGTAGGATTAGACTAGATTCAGGTGTATGAATAACCAATTATACCAAGCAGGCGCTAATGACCATCAGTTTCATATGTAGGTTGAAAAACACAGTCATTAACTTAAACAGAAACAACTGTGTAGGAGGCTTAAAACTGGGTGAGGAACAGCCAAACTCTGCTGCTAAAGTAAGGTTGTGGAAGTCAGTTTCATGTCACGGGTCATGCACCATGGCAAGACTTAGCACAGCAGCAAGACGCAAGGTAGTTATACTGCATTAGTAAGGTCTCTCCCAGGCAAAGATCTCAAAGCAGACTGGGGTTTCAAGATGTGCTTTTCAAGCTCTTTTGAAGAAAAAAAAAAAAAAACGGGCAATAGTGAGGACCATGGATGCAGTGATCAGCCAAGGAAACCTAATGCAGCAGATGAAAGACACATTATGCTTACTTCCCTTTAATATCGGAAGATGTCCAGCAGTGCCATCAGCACAGAACTGGTGAAAAACAGTGGGGCCCAGGTACCGCCATCTACTGTCAGGAGAAGTCTGGCCAAAAGTGGTCTTCACAGAAGAATTGCAAACAAAAAGCCATTTCTCCGATGTGGAATAAAAGTTAAACCACTCAACTATACATGAACACATAGAAACTGGGGTGCAGAAAAATGGCAGCAGGTGCTCTGGACTGATGAGTTAAAATGTGAACTATTTGTTTGCAGCAGGAGACAGTTTGTTGGGGGAAGGGCTGGAGAGCGTTACAATAATGAGTGTCTGCAGGCAATAGTGAAGCATGCTGAAGGCTTGAAAGTTTGGGCCTGCATTTCTGCAAATGGAGTTGGAGATTTGGTCCGGATCAATGGTGTCCATCAATGCTGAGAAATACTTATCCATCATGCCAAACCATGTGATTGGTCCCACATTTATTATGCTGCAGGACAACGACCCCACACATATAGCCAATGCCATTAAGAACTATCTTCAGTGTTCAACCTGAAATTTATGGTTTGGCACCCACAGAGCCCTGATATCACCATCATAGAGTCTGTCTGGGATTACATGAAGAGACAGAAGGATTGGAGGAAGCCTACATCCACAGAAGATCTTTGGCTTCCCTCCTCTCCTCTCCTCTCCTCTCCTGCTGGAAGCTGCTATGGGCCCACAGGGGGATGTTTCCGGATGGAGAGCTGGGGAAGGATCTGGTAAATATATAATTTTTTTTGGCGCCTTCCTTTCCTGAATGAATACAGTGAGTGATTGGTACTAATCACCCCTGTGTCCATTCATCACTGAAGCATAGTAAACTGTGCTTCAGAGCGCTGACAATTCATTCAAAGAGACTGATAAAAGCTATGTCCTTAGAGCCGGTTCACACAGGGGTGACTCGTCAGGTGACAGCCGCCTGACAAGTCGCGTCCCGCCCTGTGCAATGGAACCGTTCTAATCGGAGCGACTTAAGTCGCTCCGACTTAGAAAAAGGTTCCTGTACGACTTTTGGAGCAACTTGAGGCGACTTGCATTGACTTCTATACAGAAGTCGTTTTGCAAGTCGCCGAAGTGGTGGCCTCCAGGTCGCTTGAGGCAGTCGCGCTGTAAGTTGTGCTGCCTCAGTGTGAACCGGACCTTAGTTCTCTCCAGTGGGGGGCATTGCCGAAAAATGTGTTTGTTTTAATTTTTGTTTCATTTGTTGCTTTTCTGGGGTTATGATTGAAATTTGTTATTTTGAATAAATTTTGTTACTTCGAAAAAATTTGAATCCGTTATGTTCCATTCCTTTTAGATGCGGAAAATTAGAAAATTTGGAAATTCCGAAATTTGAAAATCGGAAAATTCGACAATCAGAAATTTTGAAAATCAGAAATAATAACTAACTAATAATAATAACTATTACTAACTATTAAATTATATGTAATCCAAAATTACAAATTATCCGAAATAACTAATACCACATCTAAATGAAAGGAACATAACAAATTAATAATAATAAATAATAATGTTTTTATTATTGTTTGTAAACAAAAACGTTTTTATTATTATTATTATTTATTATTATTAATTTGTTACGTTCCATTTGTTTAGATGCGGCAGTCATTTCAGATAATTTGTAACCTTCGGATAAATATGCATTCATTAATTCACTAACAGCCAAATCTGAAAGCAAATTCATATACCTATAATTTAAAAGTTCGTAATAGTTATTATTATTAGTTAGGTAGTAATTATTTAGGATTTTCGAATTTTTGGGTTTTGGAATTTTCAGATTTTCGTTCTAATTTTTGGATTTTTGTTCTTTTGAATTTTTGAATTTTCAGTCTTCTTTTTGGATTTTCAAATTTTTCAGATTTTGCGAATTTCCAAATTTTCGAATTTACGAATTTACCAGGGAGCAGGCAGCGATGTACTTTGCCTATACGGGTCATCTGTCCGCAGCACATTGTTGTTTAATGGTCCGCAACTGGTTAGGATGGAAATTGCCACAGGCATATAGGAGTAGAGCGCAGAGCAACAAAGACCACTGTACTGCCTCTCGTTCCACTGTTCAGTTAAAGGCTGGGGTGGGTCCAGGATGATATGGGCTCAGATGAAGTGGACATGATGTTGGTCATCAGACTAAGGACATCTAGTGACAGAAAAAAAGCACTGCGTAGGAAATCTGTCGCTTTAAGATGGGTATACTGATAGGAGGAGAAAGCAGAGCGACAAAGAGATGAGTTCATCATTGTCCTGGTTCTCCTTTAATGGTCTGGCTACAGGCTGGGAGTGGGTCCAGGATGACCTAGGCTCAGGGGAAGTGTGACGATTGATGCTAGCGATCAGACTGAGGACATCTAGTGGAAGAAAAAAAAGTACCGCATGGAGAGCCTTTTGTTTATCCTTCAGAGAGCTGTGTTAACTATTGGTTGGATTATGGGATTGAATCGATCGAAGGGTTTTGGGCCAAGGGGGCGCGTGCATATCTTTGTGTGGGGGAAATATACATGAGCATGGTTGTGTATGTTGTCTATGTTTGATATCAGGATTTTTTCCTCTCCTTTTCCTCTTTTCTTTTTTGAGGTTTTATTATTTAAAAAAAAATGTTTAATAGAAGTGAAGAAATGATAAGTTGTAAGATGGCAATTTAACCGGTTCCGGACCAGCGCACGCCGATGTACGTTGGCAGAATGGCACGGGCAGGCATATTGGTGTACGGGTACGTCCAATCTTTAATTCCGCCCGCCATTGCGAGCACGCCGGCGGCGGCGCGCTCGCGTGCTGGTCGGGACCCCCGTGAGTCCGGTCGCGGGTCCCGCGCACTCGATCGCCGCGGGCATACCCGTTATCGTCTCACGGGACGGCTGAATGGAGAAATGCCGTTGTAAACAGCATTTCTCTATTCTGCCTAGAAACTAGTGATGCTGATCTCTGCTCCATGTGATTGGAGCAGAGATTAGTGTTCACTAGGGATGAGCTTCGAGTTCGAGTCGAACTCATGTTCGACTCGAACATTGCCTGTTTGCCTGTTCAGCGAACAGTGAACAATTTGGGCTGTTCGCAGCAAATTCAAAAAGCCGGAACACCCTATACAAGTCTATGGGAGAAATCTAAAGTGCTAATTTTAAAGGCTAATATGCAAGTTACTGTCCTAAAAAGTGTTTGGGGACCTGGGTCCTGCCCCAGGGGACATGGATCAATGCAAAAAGAAGTTTTAAAAATGGCAGTTTTTCAGGAGCAGTGATTTTAATAATGATTAAAGTGAAACAATAAAAGTGTAATATTCCTTTAAATTTCGTACCTGGGGGGTGTCTATAGTATGCCTGTGAAGGGGTGCATTTTTCCCATGCTTAGAACTGTCCCTGCACAAAGTGTCATTTCCCAGCAAGGAAAAAAAGTCTTTTAAAATCACTTTCCATTGTCTGCACCCGTAATACAGAGAACACTCAATGAGTGTTCTCTGTATTAGCCGACAATTCATTTATTGATAAAAAATAAAAAAATTAAAAAGCGTGGGGGTTCCCCTAAATTCAATTACCAGGCCCTTCAGGTCTGGTATGGACGAGAGAGCGCCCCCCCTCCTGAACCGTACCAGGCCACATGCCCTCAACATTGGGAGGATGCTTTGGGGTCTGTGACCCCTCAAAGCACCATGTCCCCATGTTGATGTGGACAAGGGCCTCACCCCCACAACCCTGGCCAGTGGTTGTGGGGGTCTGCGGGCGGGGGGCTTATCAGAATCTGGAACCCCCCTTTAACAAGGGGACCCCCTGTTTGAAATAGTAAGGGTACCATTTCACAAAGAAAGTGTAAAAATGGTTAAATAAGACAAACACACTTTTGAAAAATTCCTTTATTAAAAATAAAAAATAAATAAAAAAGATTCCAGCGGTGGTAATCCACTCTTGCTATCCAGCGACGGATGATCATCTCTCCGGGTCCAGCGATGGCTGATCTGATCCAGCGACGGGGGATCTCACAGTCCAGCGCTGTCCATACATGCATCCCTCTTCTGTCTCCACTGCAGGGATCCCAGCGCTGGCGTTTCTTATATTAGGAGGGCGGGGCCACCCGTCACCTGACCCCGCCCCCTGTGATGCTGGTGAGGGAAGCCATGGAGAGAAACCTGAAGGGTCTGGTATGGATATTTAGGGGGACCCCCACGTCAATTTTTTTTTTAATTTGACACGGGGTTCCCCTTAATATCCATACCAGAACTGAAGGGCTTGGTAATTGAATTTAGGGGAACCCCCACGCTTTTTTATTTTTTATCAATGAATGAATTGTCGGCTAATACAGAGAGTGTTCTCTGTATTACGGGAGCCAAAAATGGAAAGTGATTTTAAAGCGGAGGTCCACCCTAAAGTGGACCTTCCGCTCATCGGAACCCTCCCCCCCTCCGGTGCCACAATCGGCACCTTTCAGGGGGGAGGGGGGTGCAGTTACCTGGATAATCCAGGTAACTGCACCCACTTCCGGGACAGCTCTCTGCGGAAAGGGGCGTAACTTACGCCCCTTTCTGCAAGTGCCCGCCCCTTCCCGCAAGTGCCCCGCTGCCTGCTGGGAAACACACAGCTCCCAGAGGCAGCGGGGAGCGTCCTTATTGCGCAGCGCAATTCGCGCATGCGCAGTAGGGAACCGGGAAATGAAGCCGAAAGGCTCCATTTCCTGATTCCCATACCCAAGATGGCGGCGGCAGGACCCGACAGACGACCTAGCGATCGGCTTCGGGTGCCGACATCGCGGGCGCGCTGGACAGGTAAGTGTCACTATTTTAAAAGTCATCAGCTGCAGTATTTGTAGCTGCTGGCTTTAAAAAAAAAAAAAAAACGCGGAGTCCCGGTGGACTCCCGCTTTAAAATACTTTTTTTCCTTGCGAAATGACACTTTGTGCAGGGACAGTTCTAAGCATGGGAAACATGCGCCCCTTCACAGGCATACTATAGATACCCCCCAGGTACGACATTTTAAGGAATATTACACTTTTATTGTTTCACTTTAATCATTATTAAAATCACTGCTCCTGAAAAAACAGCCGTTTTTAAAACTTTTTTTTGCATTGATCCATGTCCCCTGGGGCAGGACCCAGGTCCCCAAACACTTTTTAGGACAGTAACTTGCATATTAGCCATTAAAATTAGCACTTTAGATTGTGAACGTTCGAGTCTCATAGACTTTAATAGGGTTCTAAAGTTTACACGAAGTTTAGGTCTGTTCACAGGTTCTGGTGCGAACCGAACAGGGGGGTGTTCGGCCCATTCTTAGTGTTCACTAAATGAAAGACCAACCCCCCACAGTTAGTAACACACCCCTAGGTAAACACTTAACCCCTACACTGCCACCCACTGGTTAACCCCTTCACTGCCAGTGTCATTTACACAGGAATCAGTGCATTTGTATAGCAGTGATTGCTGTATAAATGACAATGGTCCCAAAAATGTGTCAAAAATGTCCGATGTGTCCGCCATAATGTCGCAGTCACAATAAAAATCGCTGATCGCCGCCATTACTAGTAAAAAAAAAAATAATAAAAAATTATTAATAAAAATGCCATAAAACTATCCCTATTTTGTAAACGCTATAACTAATATCAGTGCCGCCTGTCAGGGCCAATTCATCAGTGCTTATCAGTGCTGCCTATCAGTACCCATTAGTGCTACCTCATCAGTGCATCCTATCAGTGCCCATCAGTGCTACCTCACCTGTCAGCCTATCAGTGCCCATCAGTGCAACCTATCAGTGCCCATCAGTGTTACCTCATCAGTGCAGCCTATCAGTGCCCATTAGTGCTACCTCATTGGTGCAGCCTATCAGTTCCCATCAGTGCAGCCTATCAGTGCCCATCAGTGCAGCACATCAGTGACAAGTCATCAGTGCAGCCCATCAGTGCCGCCTGTCAGCACCCATCAGTGGCACCTGTCAGTGCTCATCAGTTCTGCCTATCAGTGCCCATCAGTGCTACCTTATCAGTGCAGCCTATGAGTGCCCATCAGTGCAGCTCATCAGTGCCACCTCATCAGTGCAGCCCATCAGTGCTACCTCATCAGTACCCATCAGTGCAGCTTCATCAGTGCCCATCAGTGCAGCCTATCAGCGCAGCCTCATCAGTGCCGCTACATCAGTGTTGCCTATCAGTGCCCATCAGCGCTACCTCATCAGTGCCCATCAGTGCTCATTGATGCCACATACATCACCAGCGCCCATCAGTGCTCATCAGTGCCACCTTATCAGTGCCCATCAGTGCCATCTGTTAGTAACACCTCATCAAAGCCCATCAGTGCAGCCTCATCAGCACACATAAAGGAGAAAAAATAATTATTTGCAAAAACAGTCAAAAAAAGTAATTTTTTTAAAAAAATGGGTAATTTTTTGCTTGATACCAGGCAATTCTTATTGCCCACCTCCCTGGACATGCAGTTCTGGGCACCGGGCCGCTTATTTAAAAAACTGGCTAATACATTTTTTAGCTGGCTCCTAGATTCTAAGCAAAATTGTCAAGCCCTGATATGTGTGATTTGCATTGTGTCTTTTGGCAAATTTGGCAAAATTGTGTATAACCTCTTTTGTCTTTTTATTTTAATTAAAATACTATAAAAATGATAACATAAAGAAAAAAAAGTACTAAAGAGAAATCTGTGGATTTAAAGTAATTAAACCCACATCATTAAAATCTATCAATAAATGGGGTATTACATGCTGTTCTTATTCACTCAGACACTATGAGATTCATTTTCTGTATTCTGCAAAAAACCTGGTTGATCCTGCTGTTCTCTATCTCCACCTTCTGTCAATGTCCCCAATGTAGCTAGAGGTTTTGCTGAGCAGTGATGGCAGCTCTGCCCATGCTCAGTTTCCAGTGAGATTCAATGCTGAGCATTTCCTCCCTTTTACATCTGAGCAGCCCATGTGACTATAGATTCACACATGTGGGCATATACACAGTGATAAATGACAGCTCCCTCCCTCCCTCCTCCTCCATGCCCACTAACCAGCTTCACACGACGGGGGCAGGATATTATATGTAGATTGATGGAGGCTTCACCTCCCTGTTATTTTAAGAAACAGGCTGGAGGGGCGTGACACAGCCTGTGAACTGGCAGAAATCCACCCACACCATGTTATTGCCAAAAAAAAAGAATAAAGATTGATTTCAAATATATATTTGTATGATATTTAAACCGTTTATTGATATTATTTTTTTATTTTTACTCTGTATTCCAAAGGCTGTTTTTTGTTTTTGAACACGTGACCAGCAGAGGACTAGAAGCTCCTCCTGCATATGTTTCCCTGCAGACAGGCTGGGAGAGAGCTGGGTCAAGTGACTGATGTATATCAATTAGGAAAAAAGATACTTAAAAGTTTTTTGTTTTTTTAATTAAAATAATTACAGTGCCACCATCCACATATAGAAATAGAAGCGATAAATGTAAATTAAGCATTGTGTGTGTTTAGTATCACTTTAACATGAATATTGCAGCAAAGCTGGCTTTATTATTTATCTTGTAATGGGCTATTCATTTTTAGTTCTGTTCTGTTTTAACTCTTTCTAACACTATTGAAAACTAAAAACACAAATATTGTATGGATTTAGGCTTTAAGCGGTTCCCGACTGGCGCACGCCGATGTACGTCGGTAGAATGGCACGGGCAGGCATATTGGCATACAGGTACGTCCAATCTTTAATGTCGCCCTGCCATCACGAGCGTGCCGGCGGCGGCGCGCTCGCGTGCCGCCGGTGGCGCACTCGCGTGCCACCGGTGGCGCGCTCGCGTGTCGGTTGGGACCCCCATGAGTCCGGTCGCGGGTCCCGCTGACTCGATCACCGTGGGCATACCCGTGATCGTCTCACGGGGCGGCTGAACAGAGAAATGCCGTTGTAAACAACATTTCCCTGTTCTGCCTAGCAACTAGTGACGCTGATCTCTGCTCCATGTGATTGGAGCAGAGATCAGTGTTCATTAAATGAAAGCCCAGCCCCCCACAGTTAGTAACACACCCCTAGGAACACTTAACCCCTACACTGCCACCCACTGGTTAACCCCTTCACTGCCAGTGTCATTTACACAGGAATCACTGCATTTGTATAGCAGTGATTACTGTATAAATGACAATGGTCCCAAAAATGTGTCAAAAATGTCCGATGTGTCCGCCATAATGTCGCAGTCACAATAAAAATCTCTGATCGCCGCCATTACTAGTAAAAAAAAAAAATTATTAATAAAAATGCCACAAAACTATCCCCTATTTTGTAAACGCTATAACTTTTGCACAAACCAATCAATAATCGCTTATTGCGATTTTTTTTACCAAAAATATGTAGAAGAATACATATTGGTCTAAACTGAGGGAAAAAAATGTTTGTTTATATATTTTTGGGGCACATTTATTACGATAATAAAGCTTTGGACCCTTCTTGAGGAATCCTTGGTGTGCTGATGACAGGTCTTCACTTGGATAGTTTACGGTTCCCGGCATGTGGTCCTTACAACTCCCATTATTAACGAATAGCCATCTTCAGGAACATGTGCCTGGGGAATATTGTGTTTGCATTCTTTTGGGGAGAGCCACATTCTGCGGGACCACCTTAGGCCACCATAAGCATGGTCACCTAAAGGTATAAAAGGTGTGCTCAGAATGAAGACAACTTGCGGGGCTTCTGGAAAATAGGCTGTGTGGTTCTAGACAGGGTCAAGAGCAATGTAATTGGGATGATGGTAAGTAATGGTTTAGGTGGGTTGCTTTCAGGGGGATGGAGGCATGCCTTAAAGGACAACCTGTACCAAAGGTATATTGGTCTTTTAAACTTTCTAAGTAAAGGATACAAAAAAATAAAAAATATGTGAGAAATAATAGGAAATGAGAGAAATAATTGAATCTTTCCTACTTATGTTCTACTGCCGTTTTATGTCTATGGCCACATTTTTAACCTTCCCGGAGCGGCAGGTACGCAAACACATGTACATACTTCTCGGTCCCTGACTGTGTTTTCACTAATAACTGATGGGACAAGGGGATTCTGTTCCTATTGCACTTTGATTTAGAAGTTATTATTTCTTGTGCTTAGACCCTAACACAGTCCGTTAAACGCGTAATAACTTCCAAACACCGCAAAAATTCCATTAGACAAACCTTTAAAATAATAATGGATCCCTGCCATGACACAAAGCTGGAACAATCGCAAAGCATGATTGAAAACAGACCCAAACCTCCTCAAACCTTTCTCTTGATAGAATATTATGTGCAACGCTGAGCTGAATATGAATTTCTGTTTAGGGTCTTTTTCTCTCCAATTCTCTTATTTGATGGTTTTCTGTGGTTGATGCGACTCTATTAGCTTTGACATCCCATTGTCCCCGGGGTTCCAATAGCTTAAACCAGACCTAGTCACTTTCTTTACCTTCTGGCCCAGAAGATCTCCAAAAAAGTTCCCAAACTATAGTGGTCACATCGAAGAGCTTCAGTCACTAGTTTAAAATGTTTCATTTATTCCTGGCATGACTCCAGGTATGGCAATTTTTGCATAGTTACAGTGCTGTGAAAAAGTATTTGCCCCTTTTCTGATTTTTTTTGCATATTTGTCACACTTAAATGATTCAGTTCATCAAACAAATTTTAATACTAGCAGTCAAACCCCAGCACTCACTAGGTCTCACATCCAATGAAATGGCAATGTGTCAAGCGATGTTGCGTTTCTTGAGTGGGGAAACTCCAAAACACTGTAAAGAAGAAAAAGGAGAGCACAATGCTTAAGTGCATTACCTTCAACACCATATCCAATTTATTAAAAAGCCCAAAAAATACTCACAAACATGAGATGATTAAAAAGCCCATCAGATCACATCTCCAATGGGGCGAATACCCAATTACTGTAGTTGGAAAGCTGATGCTTTTCAAAAGAAAAGTCCCCTTCCTCAGAGCTATTTCTGAGGAGGGGGGGGGCTTGCAGTTTTTAAATGATGATTTCATTTACTAATGTGAAAAAGTATTTACCCTCTAAACCCCCTGCTGCATAACCCAAGTGTACTTGAGCTTAAGGTCAGGAACTGATGGCTGGACATTCTCCTTCAGGATTTTCTGGTAGAAAAAAAAATTCACGGTTCCATCAATTATGGCAAGTCGTCCAGGTCCAGAAGATGCAAAGCAGCCCCAGACCATCACACTACCACCGCCATGTTTGACTGTTGGTATGATATTATTTTTATAACATGCTGTGTTCGTTTTACAAGATGCACACCCTCCAAACAGTTCAACTTTTGTCTCATCAGTCCACAGAATATTTGCCCAAGGGCCTTGGGAAAATTTAAGATTTTTGGCAAATGTGAAACAAGCCTTTGTGTTCTTTTTGGTCAGCAGTGGCTTTGGCCTTGGAACTCTCCCATGGATGCCATTTTTGCCTAGTTTCTTTCTTATTGTTAAATCATGAACACTGATCTTAAGTCCAAAGACATGCAGGTAGGTTAATTGGCTTCTGTCCAAAATTGACCCTAGTATATGAATGGGGATCATGGGCTCCTTGAGGGTAGGGACTGATGTGAGTGTGCAATGTACAAGGATAGGGACAATTGTAGACACTCACTCAGGTTGAACTGGATGGACTGGTGTCTTTATTCAACCTAACTATGTAACTATGTAACTGAGGCGAGTGAGGCCTGCAGTTCTTTAGATGTTGTTCTGGGTTCTTTTATGACCTCCTGGATGAGTCGTCATTGTGCTCTTGGAGTAATTTTGGTAGGTCGGCCACTCCTAGAAAGGTTCACCACTGTTCCAACTGTCTGAGTTTTCTCCATTTGTGGATAATGGCTCTCAGTGTGGTTTGCTGGAGTCTCAAAGCCTTTCCAGACTGATACATGTCAATTATTTTGTTTCTCATCTGTTCTTGAATTCCTTTAGATCGCGACATGATGTGTTGCTTTTTTAGATCTTTTAGCAAGCTTAACTTTGTCAGACTGCTTCATTTAAAGTAATTTCTTTGTATCAACAGGTCTGGCGATAATCAGGGCTGGGTGTGCCAAGTGAAAAAATCAGGAAGAGTGCAAATACTTTTTTACAGCACTGTATATTGGTCCAGCTTAGACCAATGGAAGTCTGTATGTTTCAGACCCATGGGATCCCCATGGAAGCTGGAAATCACTTTAGCAGGGACCTCTACTACAGTGATTGCCACTAGCTTCTGTATTCAGTGCCGAGCGGCTGCCCAGGAGACTGTCCAATCAGCACAGATGTCATTCATAGAAAACTTTTCATTCTCTCAATAGATGCAATGTGTTCTCTGATTGAACAAGGTGGAGATCGTGACCTGACGACATCATATCTCCACCTCGTCCAATCATTCATTGGGAAAATGCAAAGTATTTCTTGAATGGCACTCAACCGAGTGATCTCCTGGAACAGGACCTGGAAAATAGTGGACATCACTGGAGTAACAGAGCCTACTACATTGATTTCTAGCTTCTAGAGTAATCCCACAGGTATAGCACATACATACTTACATTGGTTCAAGTTGGACCAATGTAACAATGAAAAATTGGAACTTTGAAATTAGAAATTTAGAACTTCAGTCCTCCCCATGTACGCTTCCCATTGTACTTTCTGTTCAATCTTATTTTAATAAACTTTTTATAGGTGAGCATTACAGTTACAAAGTGTAGAAAGAGTATGAAGGTGGTAAGATATAGAGCTTCCAAAAAGATGTAATATACATATCAATAATTTATAAAGAAACACAGATTCAAATATTGGCAAACAGAAGGTGTCAGTAATCAGGCACTACTGTCTCAGATCTTCTAAAGCCCCATACACACTATCAGATTTTCTGCTGATTTTTTCCTTCAGATTTATCAAAACCATATAATATGAAGTCAAACCTTAGGAGTTTCAATTTGTATGCAATCAGGCAGGCCCTTGCATTACAGGGTTTTGGTAAATCTGAAGACAAAAATCTGCAGAAAATCTGATAGTGTGTATGGGGCTTAAGAGGTAACTGGGGAGGCAACTACCCAACTAGATTATTTAGATGTTACCTTCATCAGAAGACAGTGAAAAGTAGTATAATTCAAGTGACAGGTACATCTATTGATATATTGAGGATAATTAAACCTGTAAGGTATGCATGAAATATTCAGAAAAAGGGTTACTAAATAGTAAAATAAGTAAAAGTAATATGAGCGAACAAGGGTATGAAGGGGAAAGAAGGGTTTGGGATCACTCCATCATGACTAATGGGGGGTGGAGGGAATTTCTTCCTAGATCCAGTCCTGGAACTCACATGAGTAATGAAACAGAGACCAAGAGGTCCCGACAGCTGCTTTTTAAAAACTTTCTTTAATACATTCCTTTTTTCCTGGGGTCTTCTAAAAGCTCATCTGATGTCTGCAGATCTTCCTTCTCTCCTTACCACGGCTTCCTGTTCACAATCCTCAATACTACACACATGATTGTCCCATTCCGCAATGAGTAGAGGGTTTTGTATGTGAGTAGCGCTATAGTGAGAGAGTGGTAGGCTTGGGAACCATTACAATGTGTAGGAGGAATTGCAATGCACAGGTAGGTAGGGATGTGTTCTCCTTATCTGCAAACCATTGAGAGATGCCACAGCTTGAGCTGGTGGAAGTAGTGTAGCTTTAAAGAGCATTGCGTAAATTCCCAGAGATGGCCAGTGTAACAGTGGTATTTGGAAAACTCAGAAAAGGTTTATGCACTAGTTAAAATGAAACATTCACATTTTGGTCAAAAACACGTATTAAAATGTTTTTTTCCCAAGCAAGTACTGTTTTAGAGGCTTCTCTGCTGGATTCCTGCTGGGACTTAACCCAGACCCATTATAGTATCTCTTTAAATTTTGTGAATGAGTGAATATAACTGTTATACATTTTTCATGCAGACTATTAACTTGTCAAAAGACAAGGCGAAATGGAAAGTGATGGTGAAAGCAAAGTTCCAAGTTTGAAGTTCACCCAGGAATGCAAGCGGTCATGGTAGTGGTGATGGCAAATGTATACTTTTCACAATATCCGTTTCAGCTAGATGGAGTAAAACTATCAGAAAATGTTTTATACTGCTCCTCAGTTCCCTTTACTTTTTAACAGATTACATCTTTTTTGTAACAATTTGTCCAAAAGTACATATACCAGAGAACATGTATAAAATTACTAAACTGTCAGCAGAATGTAATCTCCAGCTGGCTCCGCATATTCTTTCAAAGCACCCGGGAGTTCTGAGATTCTGAAAATTCTGTTGGGCAAAGCTCAACTTCAATTAAGAAATTAACAGTTCACCCTGCCCCTCCATTCCAGTATGAAGGAGTCACAAAACACCTTCTCACTGCTTTTCTTTTACCTCATCCAACCAAAATGTTTGTTGCTGTTCAGCATGAGGGAACATGTAGCCTCTGTTGACAACAGCCTAGCAATTGTCAAATTATGAAGGGGTGAGGTCAATATTCCCTCTAGGCCCCAACACCAGCTGAGACAGGGTGTGACAGACCCAACCGGGACAGGGGCTTTGTCTCCTCCATGGTCCAAAATCCATGGTCAGATGAGTAAGGAAACAGAGACCAAAAATTCCACGACAACTACTTTTTAAAAACTCCCTTTAAGCCCTTGTACACACGGTCGGAGATTCCGACGGAATGTGTCCTATCGGACCGTTTTGTCGGATATTCCGACTGTGTGTGGTCTACATCGGACTGTTTCTGTCGGAATATCCGACGGACCAACTTTTCCAACTTGCCAGTAAAATTTTCTGACAAAATGCTCCGATCGGATATACTCCAATCATGTGTAGCCTACTCCGACGGACAAAGTGCCACGCATGCTCAGATCAAATTCCTAGACCAAAGCTATTGGCTACTAGCCTGAACGTAGTCCTGTCGTAACTAAATAACGCCATCACGTTATGTACAATCGGATTTTCCAACAACTTAGTCCGACCGTGTGTATGCAAAATCACTTCCGGACCTCTTCCGGAATTAATCCATCGGAATTACTCCGACAGATTTGGTTGTCGGAATCTCCGACCGTGTGAACAAGGGCTAACACATTCCTTTTTTCCGGGGGTCTTTAAGATGTTCATCTGATGTCTTCAGATCTTCCTTCTCGGCTTCCTATGGCTTCCTGTTGACAATCCTCAATACTACAGACATGGATGTCCCATTCTGCAATGAGTAGAGGGTTTTGTAGTTGAGGAGCGATGTAGTGAGAGAGTGGTAGGCTTGGGAACCATTGCAGTGTGCTGGAAGCATTGCAATGCATAGGTAGGTAGGGCTGTATTCTCCTTATCTGCAAACCATTAAGAGATGCCACAGTTTGAGCTGGTGGAAGAAGTGTAGCTTTAAGGAGCACTGTGTAAATTCCTGGAGCTGGCCAATGTAACAGTGGTATTTGTGAAACACCAGAAAAGGGTTATGCACTAATTAAAATGAAACGTTCACACTTTGGTCAAAAACACTTATTAAAATGTTTTTTCCCAAACAAGTACTGTATTAGAGGCTTCTCTGCTGGATTCCTGCTGGGACTTGATCCAGAACCATTATAGTATTTCTTTAAATTTTGTGAATGAGTGACTATAACTGTTATACATTTTTCATGCAGACTATTAACTTGTCAAAAGACAAGGCCAAAATGGAAAGTGATGATGGAAGCAAGGCTCCAAATTTGAAGTTCACCCAGGAATGCAAGTGGTCATGGTAGTGGTGATGGCAAATGTATACTTTTTCTTTTACAATATCTATTTTAGCTAGATAAAATAAAACTATCAGAAAATGTTTGATACTGCTCCTCAGTTCCTTTTTTTTTGTTTTTTAACAGATTACACCTTTTTTTTGTAACAATTTCTCCAAAAGTACATACTGTATTCCAGAGTACATGTATAAAATTACTAAACTGTCATCAGAATGTAATCTCCAGCTGGCTCCACATATTCTTCCAAAGTACCCGGGAGTTCTGAGATTCTGAACATTCCCTCTAGGCCCCAACACCAGCTGAGCCCGGATGTGACAGACCCAACTGGGACAGCTGCGTTGTCTCCTCCATGGTCCGAAATCCGTGGGTAGAAGGCTAGCTCATAGTCCCCTCCAGAAAAACCCTGTCCTGGTTGGGTCTGTCACACCGGGTAATTTAGCGTCAGATGTGACGGAGGAAGGAGCAGTGGGGGATCACGGTAGAGGAGAGTATCAGTAGGTCTGGAGGAATCTTTTCACAGACACTACCACTTTACCTTAAATTAATAAATTAACAGTATTTCTTTGAAGTGTAACTCTACATTTGCTGAGCAAAAAACAATCCCCTCTGGGTGATCAATGTTCATTGCAGGGATTTTTTAAACCTTGTGTAGTATTTATCCCCAAAAGAGCTGCTGAATTTTCCTGGGCTTACCGATTACCTCCATCAGCTCATACTCGTTGTCCTTGTCTAGGGATTCCCAGGGTTGATAACCCAGTAATTGTAGAGATGGACACTTGGATTCCTTGTTAGGATTTTTATTTTGAATAAAACAATTGAACAAACTCAGTCTCTAAGTTGGGAATAGAGGGTATCAGGATAAAGTATAGCTCAGGTACTTGGAACTGCTGACTTCAAATAAAGTCTCTCTCTGTATATAGTCCAGGGAATAGCCACTTGCAACTGGACTCTTTAACTGTTGGGTAAATCTTTGAGCTTGGGTTTAGCAGCCAACAGGTAATTCTAGCTTTTCAAAGTCCATCACACAGACTTGGTTGGAAACATGGAAACTTAGTTTCAACTGGAAGGATAGAAGTAGGAACTTTTCTTACTGTACCAGAATCTTTCAGCCGGTCCGGCGATACCGTGAGAAATGTGGATTCACTCAATGTCCATGGTAGCTCAGCTTCCAGGCTCTTACCGAGCAGCCAGCCTTGTGCGTGGCTCTCTTACTAAAGAGTCCTCCCCTGGTCGCATGTAGAGTTGTTGGGCCTCTCCAAACCCAGGACGGCACCGGAACACCTTAGAATCCTCCTTTCAGTTACTGCACCTCGAACTAGCCAGTTCTGAGGCTCGGAGATGGATGGATCTGCACCCCAGGCCATGAGGGCCCCTGGGGGCTCGTCAGAAGGACCAGGACCATGGAGTCAGCAACAACTTCTGGACTAGAACCCAGAACCACGTGACTTAGCACCTCAGCACCTTAAGTACCCTCTCCCGGAATACACAGTGAGACAAACACCCACTGATTGGCTCAGAGAGAGAGAGATTGGTATCTAATGCGTCCAACCAGACTGCGTTCTAAGGCCTCTGACAGGTGTGAGCCCAACCTATGATCAAGCAGACCCGCAATACAGCCCAGCCAAACTGATGCCAAAGCACAATTTAGCTCGATTAACCCCAAAAATACTCAACTACAGTTTTGGGCAAAAACAAAATTTACAACATAGCGCGTGCTCATTAGGAGTACCAGCACTACATTTGTAACAAAGACCTAGCTTTTGTTGCTCTTAAGAAATAGCATGTTTGTTTCACCAGGATGATTGCAGACTGATTCTGAATGGGAGGGTCTGGTTCATTATATTCACCCACTGCACTCTCAGTGTTCTAATGAGGAGAGCTGCAGTATCAGCATGCCTTTAGAAGTATTTAACAATTGGGAGTGTGTAATCAAAACTCTAATTCCTATTGCAGAGGGTGCCTAAAATCTGACTTGTATCTTGTAGATTTCTGAGAAAGTCAGTGAGCCAATCTTACAAGCACAAAATGAGAATGCCTCCAGGTTGCCATATTGCATTGAATTTTACAATAAATTACAGCGGCTGCAGATTGATAGGTCATTTTTAAAGACACTAATTTACACCATGGCATGTGTAGCATTTGTATGTGCAATATTATTATTTTTTATTTCCTATATTTTTTTTTTTTTTTTCATGAAAGCTGAGTTACCCTTTAAGGGCTTGTTTAAACTATGTCTGTTGAACTGTTTTGTGTATGCCCTATTCACACCATACATATGTGGTAGTGTGCAAAAAATTCAGCTTAACTGACATGTTGTGAAAAAGCCTAAGGCACCATTCATAGTTAGTCGGGTTACAAAAAAAGGACACAAGTCCATCTAGTTCAACCAATAACCTAAATATACTGCAGCGACAGTTGCTGCACCACATTTTGTTAAGCTTTTTTTTGTGCTCATGTACCAAATTGGAACATTTGGTGTTGTGTTTTTTGCTGTGATTTTAGCGCATTTTGACCCACGACAATTGCGGCAAAATCGCACTGCGTTTAGGTTGCCATTAGGAAATAATGAAATTGCAAACTTGTCTCGTGTTTTGCCATGATTCTGGAATCGTGGGCAGAATCAAGTGGTCCTGTACACGATTCCAGTATGCTCAGGTGTGAATGGAGCCTATGGTAGCTTAGCTGTAATCCGTGAGGGTATATTCACCCCAGATGTGGTGGCACTGCATTGGGTGGCTATTCCAGCTCAATCCCACAACATGGAAAAGGCAAAATGCCTTATCTCCTATATGCCAGGTTCAGAGCACTGCATTCCAGTGATTTGAGGGAACAGTACTGCATGCAATACTTTTTCTCAGCCCAGTGTGATGAAAGGCAATCCACTGCTTCACCCCGCATGGCCAACAATTGAACTTTATGAGATGTCTTTGTGACATCTCAATAAAGTTTATTTTAAAAAAAAGAAACGACGTGATCCGCCAAGCTCAGCGCATCTGTGCTGAGCTCAGCTAGATCACACTGCACAGCCCTCACTGTAATTATAACATACTGTACATAGTTAAATCCCTAACACACAGCTTATCAAAAGAAAGGTAGGTAACCCTGATAAAAAAATTGGTGCAGTATACTCAAAAAAGAAAAAAAACTCCTTCCTGAATCCTTGGATTCTCCTTGGATTAACATCCTACACCAGCCATTCTCAAACATTTTACCTTAGGGGAACCTTTGAAAAATGTTCAGGTCTTGGGGAACCCCAGCTAAAACCAGTGAGAAAAATGCCCCTTGCATTGGTGGCCAATGGGAAAAATGTACCTTACATTGGTGGCCAATGGGATAAATGCCCCTTACATTGTTGGCCAATGTGAAAAATGCCCCCTACATTGGTGGCCAATGGAAAAGTGCCCCTTACATTGGTGGCCAATGTGAAAAATTCCCCTTACATTGGTGGCCAATGGGAAAATACCCATACATTGATGGCCAAAGGTAAGAATGCCCCTTACATTGGTGGCCAATGGGAAGAATGTCTGCCTTACTGCGGTGGTCAGAATACCATCCTTGAAGACAGCTAAAAAGATCATTGGCTCTGCCAAGTGGTGTTGGCCCTCAAACTGTGGAAGCACTATCAAATGGGAGTTAAATTAGCCATAGTTCAAGGAACCCATCGCAACCTCTGAAGGAAACCTAGGGTTCCATAAAACCCTGGTTGAGAATGGCTGTCCTACACTGTTCTTTCCATAATTAGTAGACATTTATATTTTATCATGTTGTTCTCCATTCAAACCCCAACCAGGACACTACCCACATAGAATCTGCATGTTCTCCTTCTGCTTGCATGGGTTTCCTACCACACTCCAAAGACATTCTGGTAGGTGAATTGGCTCCTGTCTAAACATGTAGGTATGAATGTGAGGTCGGGACCTTAGATTATAAGCTCCTTGGGAGCAGGGATTGATATGTACAATAAGTAAGCTGTGAACATTTTCGGTGCTATATAAATTACTCTACTAAAGAATAAATAATTATGTTGTGTGCACGTGAGCTGTTTTCTTTATCTAGCGTATCAGTGTGAATGCAAAAGCTCAAAGTAGCTTGAAAGAACTCAAAAGATTACCTGTTTGAGCTCCTAGTTAATAAACCATGCTGGTGTCTTATTAATTGTCAGGGGGCCACTCAAGCCGCAGTCAAGCTGCAGTTGTCAAAGTGCACTAGAGATTATAAAAAATGAATATAAAATATAAAAATTGCTTAAAAACTGTATAATGTACAGTAACTAAAAACAAGTTTCACAACATTTTTGTCAGCTTTTAATAAAAAAAAACATGAGCAGAGTATTTTTATAAAATAATGTGCCAAATAAAAGCATTATGTCTCTAAAAAACAATGTATTATGGTTTAGTTAAACAAATTAGTCCTTGAGTTATTGTAAAGATAATCAATCCATACTGATGCTGCTAAATATGTTCTGGGCTTTAGTGACCCCTGCTCCTAAAAGGATAAGCAACTCATTGAACAACGCAAAGGAAAATCAGAAGCACTTGTTTCTGATGACCCTTGAACTCTTTGCTCCTCCCATGAACTTCTTAGCCATGCCTATGCCTTTGCACTTCCTGCTTGTCAGATTGTTGTTGTCTCTCCAGTCAAAATCTAGCACTTGTCATTCCTGCTGCCATCTGTATATTTGCTACCACTATATTTACCCTGCTGGTTGGTGTCAGGTCACCTTGAGACGAGGCGACAGGTACACACCGTAGGGATCAGGAGTGCACCGCAAGGTTGTGGACCCTACGGCTGACTGCTGCAGACGGGGGACAGATCCCACTGGGGTTAGAGCGTAAGATTCCCTGGGGCGCGGAGTCTAAGAGCCAGCAGGTGTTCACCAGCGCCTCTAGTGGTGAGGATGGACTTGGCTGCAACTGGCTCGAGGTCATGACCCCCAGGGTCCCCCAGCTCACACCCACAGTAGGCAACAGGAGGATAGGGATGGTGAGGGACAAAGCCAAGGTCGGGGCCACAAGCAGACAAGAATAGTCAGGTACACGCCAAAAGGTCAGGATCACAGGCAAACAGGGATAGTCAAGACACGCCAAAGTCGGTAACGGAAAACAGAAGCAAAGCACACGGCAGGAAACGGGAAGCTAACACACAAAGGAATACACAATGGTTGATCAGCCCTGATGGCCTGCAGTGCACAGGTTAATATAGGGCTCCCTGATAGGGCCTGGGGTGGAGCCATGCTTAGAGGAGAGGTTATAAAAACCACCAGGTGGAAGTGGCTGGCCTCTTAGTCTGAAGACATGAGGGAAGTTAAGCAAACACAGGAAGATCACTGCATAACCATGACAGTTGGTTGGAGTCTATAGTGCTATAGTTACTAGGGATGAGCTGAACACCCCCCAGTTCGGTTCGCACCAGAATCTTCGAACGAACCTAAAATTCGTACGAACTTTAGAACCCTATTAAAGTCTATGGGACTCGAACGTTCGAAATCAAAAGTGCTAATTTTAAAGGCTAATATGCAAGATATGCAACAGACAACACCAGCAATAAGGGGTATCTTCAGGTGTATACTGTGCTGGAGGCACACAACACCCACTAACTCCTGCAGATGCCTTAATTAGAGAAAAACAGCAATAAAGGCTAGATACAGGTGTATACTGTGCTGGAGGCACACACCACCCACTTTAACTTTAAGATACCTGAGAAAAGAACACACTGTCCCTGCCTATCTAGCGCTTTCCCTGCACCCCAGAACACACTACACAAGGCCGCCGTGCTGGCAGCCTTATATAGTGTGGGGCATGTACTAAACCCCCTGAGCTATAATCCTGCCTGTGGCCAATTATGGCTCTCCTCGCTGCCGGCGCTGTGATTGGCCAAGCATGCGGGGTCACAGTGCATGCTTTGCCAATCATGAGCCAGCAATGCACTGCGATGGCGTAGTGCATTGTGGGCCATTCGTGTCACACAAATTTGGTGCGAATGGTCCACAAAGTTCTGAATTTGACGAACAGATGAACGGCCGATGTTCGACTCGAACATGCGTTCGAGTCGAACATGCGTTCGAGTCGAACACCGAGCTCATCCCTAATAGTTACTAGTATCTGAGCCTGACACCTGACTGTGACAGGAATATGTAAGGAAAGGTGGCTTTTGTTTGATGAAAGATCATGCTGAAGAGGTGCTCTTCTTGTAGAGAGACAACATCAAGGTAGAAATGTACGTTCTTTGGGACCTAGTCTTCCCTTTGTTGCAGTGGAGCTATCCCCAGGAGGGGGCCGTGGGAGAGGAGCCAATATTCCTGTCTAATTCAAAGCAGTGATCTAGAAAGAAATTGTGGGGGACCCCTTTTTCATTAATGAAGGACCCTTTTAAATGTTGGAGTATGGATGTACATCCTTGCTTACATTGAAGAACAGTTTGCAAAGTAAAGCCTTTAAATGCAGAAGCTGAACATGACTTTTCTTTCCTAGAGGGGGCTGAAGATAAGATGAGAACATTATGTTCATCCTAAATGTGTATATTCAACTTGTCTTCTAAGGTTAGAGTCAGGTAGATACTTGAGAGGTAAATCTCTGGCACTTCCCAATGTTGGTTTGGTGCAGCTTGTAGGTGTTGGTTTACAGACTATCTGTGACTCAGAACAACCGGTCTTGGAAAAAATGACCTTGAAGGCTAAACCTAGACCAGTGTTTCTCAATTCCAGTCCTCATGGCCCACTAACAGGTCATGTTTTCAGGCTTTCCATTATTTTGCACAGGTGATTTGATCAGTTTCACTGCCTTAGTAATTACCCCAGCTGTTTCATCTGAGGGAAATCCTGAAAACATGACCTGTTAGTGGGCCATGAGGACTGGAATTGAGAAACACTGACCTAGACTAAGGCTGATCTGAAGGCTAAGGTTGGTGAGGAAAAGGTGTTCCCTAAGCCAGTGGAAAAAGTGGACAATGGGTACTGAGCTGGAAATGCATGTTGGAGGAAGCTACCAAGTCTCTGCTAATTGGGAAAAGTCTCTTATCCCTTCGTACTGAAAGAAAAACGGGAAAACGCCGTGTTTGGTAGAGTTGGAGGATCACCTTAAAAATGCATTCACAGTTTCTAGAACAGGGGGTAGCCAGGCCCTCAAGTCAATTCCAGGATAAAAACTGGATATGCTGTGTTCATAGGTTGTGTTCCCTGTGTCTATTTAAAGAGTAGGACTTCATACTTGAAGTGTACCTTTAAATCATTCTTCTACGGGGATTCGATCTGTTAGATTTGCAGAGTGCTTGAAAGAGGTTTTTTTTTTTTCTGTCTTACTTCCTGGCATCTCTGGGCAGGTTGCAAATCATAAGACTCCTAATTAGCAGGCAGTTTGTGGATCTTAGAATGCCAGGCAGGGGGTCAGGCTTGGGGGAAGGGCTCCGAATAAGATCTGTTGTTCACTAGGCTGGTTTTGAACTGCTAATTTGATGCTGGGCGTTTTGCCAAAACATTGTCCTATTTTTTTTTTTCTCTCACTGTCGCAATGCACATTTTGTGTTACTGATTTCTGTTCTCAGGAAAATGAAGTTGTCCTGGAAAATATATTAGCAATATGATAAAAGTAGGTACTTTATGATAGTCAGCTTAGAAACCAATGTTGTCTAAGGTCTCGGTGGAAAATTTTACTGTTCTAATAAAGGGGAGCGCTGCTTAAAAAGTAACATTTTTTTTTTAGCGGTCATAATTTCCAGTGTCTACATGGTAAATTACAGTGGTGTGAAAAAGTGTTTGCCCCCTTCCTCATTTCCTGTTCCTTTGCATGTTTGTCACACTTAAGTGTTTCGGAACATCAAACCAATTTAAACAATAGTCAAGGACAACACAAGTAAACACAAAATGCAATTTGTAAATGAAGGTGTTTATTATTAAAGGTGAAAAAAAATCCAAACCATCATGGCCCTGTGTGAAAAAGTGATTGCCCCCTAAACCTAATAACTGGTTGGGCCACCCTTAGCAGCAACAACTGCAACCAAGCGTTTGCGATAACGTGCAATGAGGCTTTTACAGCATCCTGGAGGAATTTTGGCCCACTCATCTTTGCAGAATTGTCCTAATTCAGTTACATTAGAGGGTTTTCGAGCATGAACGGCCTTTTTAAGGTCATACCACAACATCTCAATAGGATTCAGGTCAGGACTTTGGCTAGGCCACTCCAAAGTCTTCATTTTGTTTTTCTTCAGCCATTCGGTGGTGGACTTGCTGGTGTGTTTAGGATCATTGTCCTGCTGCAGAACCCAAGTTCATTTCAGCTTGAGTACACGAACAGATGGTCGGACATTCTCTTTCAGGATCTCTTGGTAGACAGCAGAATTCATAGTTCCTTTTATCACGGCAAGTCTTCCAGGTCCTGAAGCAGCAAAACAGCCCCAGACCATCACACTACCACCACCATATTTTACTGTTGGTATAATGTTCTTTTTATGAAATGCAGTGTTCCTTCTACGCCAGATATACTTGGACACACACCTTCCAAAGAGTTCCACTTTTGTCTCATCGGTCCACAGAATGTTGTCCCAAAAGTCTTGGGGATCATCAAGATGTGTTGTGGAGAAATTGAGACGAGCTTTGATGTTCTTTTTGCTCAGCAGTGGTTTTCTCCTTGGAACTCTGCCATGCAGGCCATTTTTGCCCAGTCTTTTCCTGATGGTGGAGGCATTAACGCTGACCTTAACTGAGGCAAGTGAGGCCTGCAGTTCCTTGGACGTTGTTGTGGGGTCTTTTGTGACCTCTTGGATGAGTCGTCGCTGCGCTCTTGGGGTAATTTTGGGCGGCCGGCCACTCCTGGGAAGGTTCACCACTGCTCCATGTCTTCGCAATTTGTGGATAATGGCTCTCACTGTGGTTCGCTGGATTCCCAAAGCTTTGGAAATGGCTTTATAACCCTTTCCAGACTGATAGATCTCAATTACTTTCTTTCTCAATTGTTCCTGAATTTCTTTGGGTCTCGGCATGATGTGTAGCTTTTAAGGATCTTCTGGTGGACCTTACTGTGTCAAGCAGCTCCTATTTAAGTGATGCCTTGATTGTGAACAGGTGTGGCAATAATCAGGCCTGGGTGTGGCTAGAGAAATTGAACTCAGGTGTGGACAACCACAGTTATAGTATGTTTTAACAAGGGGGGCAATCACTTTTTCACACAGGGCCATGATGGTTTGGATTTTTTTTCACCTTTAATAATAAACACCTTCATTTACAAATTGCATTTTGTGTTTACTTGTGTTGTCCTTGACTATTATTTAAATTGGTTTAATGTTCCGAAACACTTAAGTGTGACAAACATGCAAAGGAACAGGAAATGAGGAAGGGGGCAAACACTTTTTCACACCACTGTATTTTATTATTGTGCAGCTGATCCTAGATTCTAAGTCTTGATTCTACACTTACTGCAAGTAAAAGAGCATGACCACTTTTTCTAGAAGTCTGCTTTTCTTTCTGCAGGTAGTCAGTGCCCCACCCAGTATTGTAGCATTTATAGCATCTCACAAAAGTGAGTACACCCCTCACATTTTTGTAAATATTTTATTATATCTTGTCATGTGACAACACTGAAGAAATGACACTTTGCTACAATGTAAAGTAGTGAGTGTACAGCTTGTATATCAGTGTAAATTTGCTGTCCCCCAAAAATAACTCAACACACAGCTATTAATGTCTAAACCACTGACAACAAAAGTGAGTACACCCCTAAGTGGATATGTCCAAATTGGGCCCAAAGTGTCAATATTTTGTGTGGCCATCAATATTTTCTAGCACTGTCTTAACCCTCTTGGGCATGGAGATCACCAGAGCTTCACAGGTTGCCACTGGAGTCCTCTTCCCCTCCTCCATGATGACATCACAGAGCTGGTGGATGTTAGAGACCTTGCGCTCCTCCACCTTCCATTTGAGGATGTCCCACAGATGCTCAATAGGATTTAGGTCTGGAGACATGCTTGGCCAGTCCATCACCTTTACCCTCAGCTTCTTTAGCAAGGCAGTGGTCATCCTGGAGGTGGGTTTGGGGTCGTTATGTTGGAATACTGCCCTGCGGCCCAGTCTCTGAAGGGAGGGGATCATGCTCTGCTTCAGTATGTCACAGTACATGTTGGCATTCATGGTTTCCTCGATAAACTGTAGCTCTCCAGTTCTGGCAGCACTCATGCAGCCCCAGACCATGACACTCCCACCACCATATTTAACTGTAGACAAGACACGCTTGTCTTTGAACTCCTCACCTGGTTGCCGCCACACACACTTGACACCATCTGAACCAAATAAGTTTATCTTGGTCTCATCAGACCACAGGGCATGGTTCCATTAATCCATGTCCTTAGTCTTTGTCAGGGCTGGGCTCTCAGTCCTTCCTTCTCTGTGCTCAGGTTGCTCAGTCGGTTAATTGCCAGAACCTATCAATCCAGAGTGGCTCACCTGTTGATCATCCCCTGCTCATCAGTCAATCCCACAGCCAGCCCTTTAAACTACCTGGTTCATTTAATTAATTGCCTTCGCCTCGGTCAAACATATCTAGAGACTCTCTGCTGTGTTCCTGTTGAAGACTTGCCTAGCTGATGCCCCTGGTGTGATTTTTACTGCATTTTCTGTCTCTGTCTGTTTCATGGTTCCTGACAGTAGGCGAAGGCCATGAATTCAGCAGATGTAGGCAATACACCTAGTGGTAATATTTTTTCCAGGTTGATTGGAATTGGATCACTGCATGAATCAGTTTGTTATAGCGTTACAGACACGGCTACAGACACGGCTAATTCGCACGGCTCACCTGGATCCTCCTACAGTGGCTGTTCTGGTACAACCTGTGTTGCAGGCCGTCCCTGCTGCTGCTCCAGTCTCTGTGCAGGCACCCGCCTTAAATATTACCTCTGTAAGAGGTATGTCTGGTTCAGCTCCGCTTCCCTAGCGATTTGGGGCTGATCCAGTTCAATGCAGAGGGCTTCTGAACCAGGTTGGGATATACTTTGAGATGCTGCCCCAGGCGTTCCCCATGGACAGAAGCAAAGTAGGCTTCATCTTTGCTTTCTGATAGAGCCTTGGCCTGGGCAAACCCTCTATGGGAGACACAAAAACCCATTGTCCTGAGTACCACATCTGCCAGTGAAGTAGAACGCATTCTTTTGGTCTTCACACGTCTCTACGGATGAGAGGGCCTTTAGGAGGAGGGAGAGATTGTGCCTTTATTGTGGCCATGCAGGTCACTTTTTAAAATGTTGTCCTACCCATCTGGGAAAAGTTTGCACCTTGAGGTCCTGTAGAGGACAGACCTTAGGTGGCATTATGTCCCCAGTTATCCAGAAGGATAAGCCCCTGGTTCAGGTTACCCTTTCTTGGTCAGAAAGGGTATGTTAGGGCATGGTAGTTGTCTATCCATATACAAGCTCTAATCGACCCTGGGGCTGCATTTTCTGTCTTTGTCTGTTTCACGGTTCCTGACAGTCTGCTTGTCTTCAGCAAACTGTTTTCAGGCTTTCTTGGGCATCATCTTTAGAAGAGGCTTCCTTCTGGAAGGACAGCCATGCAGACCAATTTGATGCAGTGTGCGGCATATGGTCTGAGCACTGACAGGCTGACCCCCCCCACCCCTTCAACTTCTGCAGCAATGCTGGCAGCACTCATAAGTCTATTTCCCAAAGACAACCTCTGGATATGACGCTAAGAATGTGCACCCAACCTCTTTGGTTAACCATGGCGAGGCCTGTTCTGAGTGGAACCTGTCCTGTTAAACCACTGTCTGGTCTTGGCCACCATGCTACAGCTCAGTTTCAGGGTCTTGGCAATCTTATTATATCGTAGGCCATCTTTATGTAGATCAACAATTCTTTTTTTCAGATCCTCAGAGAGTTCTTTGCCATGAGGTGCCATGTTAAACTCCCAGTGACCAGCATGAAAGATTGAGAGCGATAACACCAAATTGAACACACCTGCTTCCCATTCACACCTGAGACCTTGTAACACTAATGAGTCACATGACACCTGGAGGGAAATGGATAATTTGGCCCAATTTGGACATTTTCACTTAGGGGTGTACTCACTTTTGTTGCCAGCAGTTTAGACTTTAATGACTGTGTGTTGCGTTATTTTGAGGGGACAGTACATTTACGCTGTTATACAAGTTATACACTCACTACTTTACATTGTAGACAAGTGTCATTTCTTCAGTGTTGTTACATGAAAAGATAGAATAAAATATTTACAAAAATGTGAGTGAGGGGTGTACTCACTTTTGCAAAATACTGAACATATCATGCTTCTGTGGGCGCAATTTAATGTTGCTACTCTTTTGTACAAACTCTGCCCTTTGCATCATGCTGTTTTTTAACCACTTCCCACCCGGCCAATGCACATATACGGCCGGGTGGGAGCCGTCTACTCCTGATAGGACGTTCAGGAACGTCCATCAGGAGGAGCGGGATCGCGCGCGCGCGTGCCCGCGCAGCGGCGCGATCCCGATGCGCCCGTGTCACCGGGACACGGCGCATCTCAGATCGGTAGGAGGGCTCTGTGATTGGCCCTCCTGATCACATGACGGCCGTGTCCAATCACGGCCGTCATGTGATGTAAACAAACAGCAGGTTGCTAGGCAATCGGCTCTCCTCTCCTCACACAGAAGTCATCGCTGAGGAGAGGAGAGCAGAACGCTGCAGCCGGCTGATGATCAGTGAGTATGAGCTGTTTTTTACAGCTTTTTACTCACTGATCTTCAGTCTAGTGTAAACACACAACACACCACACAGTGTAAACACAGTCCCCACATATGTCCCCATAACACACATGTCCCCAAAACATACATGTCCCCAAAAAATAAAAACACATGTCCCTAATAATAAAAACATGTCCCCCACATATGTCCCACTAAAATTACTTGTCCCAATGATTATGTGCACACATATGTACGTGATCACCTGCACACATATGTACATGATCATTTGCGTACATATGTCCGTGATCACACAAACCAATTATTATACACTTAACGGAATTTTTTTTACCAAAAACATGTAGCAGAATACATTTTGGCTTACATTTATGACAAAATTTGATTTTATTGGATTTCTTTTAAAATAGAAAAAAGAAAATATTGTTTTTTTTCCAAATTTCCGCTTTTTTGCGCTTATATCGCAAAAAATAAAAACCGTAGAGGTGATCAAATACCACCAAAATAAATCTCTATTTGTGCGAACAAAATGATAAAAATTTCATTTGGGTACAGTGTAGCATGACCGCGCAATTGTCACTGAAAGCGCTAGAGAGATGAAAGCTGAAAATTGGGCTGGGAAGGAAGGGGGTGAAAGTGCCCTGTATTGTAGTGGTTAAACAACCTCAATACAGTTATATAGCACAAAAAATAAATAGTGTAGTAGTTTTCTAGTGTGCCATTTAACCACTTTTCTACTGGTCACTTTTACCCCCTTCCTGCCCAGGCCAATATTCAGCTCTCGGTGCTGTCACGCTTTAAATGGCAATTGCGCAGTCATGCAAAACTGTATCCAAATAAATTTTTTTTTGTTATTTCACACAAATAGAGCTTTCTTTTTGGTATTTAATCACCACTGGGTTTTTTATTTTCTTCTAAAGAAATAAATTAATACCGAAAAAAAAAAAATACCTTTTCACAGTTTGTTATAACATTTTGCAAACAGGTAATTTTTCTCCTTTACTGATGGGCACTGATGGGCACTGACAGTCTGCAATGATGGGCACTAATGAGGCAGCACTCACGGTCACTGATGAGGCACAGATAAGGCTGCACTGATAGACGACACTAATTGGCACTAAAATGTGGCACTGATGGCACTGATAAGTGGCACTGATGGGCACCGATAAGCGACACTTATGGGCACTGGTAGGTGGCACTGATAGGTTACACTGATGAAGAGGCACTAATGGGCACTGATTGGCAACACTGATGAACACAGATTGGCAGCACTGGTGGGCACTGTTGGGACTGCACTAATAATTAGGACACTACTTATCAGTGCCCTGATTATCAGTGTAGATGTGCCTTTTAAAAAAGCCGGCTATCGGCTCTCCTCTCCTCATGCTGCCAGCATGAGGAAAGGAGTGCCGATAGCCATTTTTTTCCCTTCTAAGGGAAACAGGCAGTGGAGCCTTACGGCTTCACTGCCGTTTCCTACTGCGCATGCGCGAGTCGCGCAGCGCTTTGTGAATGGGACGCGCTGTGTTCTGGAACACACAGTTCCCAGAACACAGCGCGACCCATTACCCAGAAGACAACGCGAGGAGGAGAGAAGAAAGAAGATCTCCGCGGAGGAGGAAGAGGAAGATTAGGATTATGTGCCTAGCAACATGCATTTCTGGTAAGTAAAAAAAAAAATGTTTTTCATTTTTTTTTATTTATTTTTTTGTAATTTTTAATATTTTTTTTTTTCAGGGTGGCCCTCCACTTTAAGTCAGATGAACACCACAATGAAACCTAGAACTTCCAGGCAGGTTGGCTTTCTTCCTGAGTCAGCTTAAGTGCAAACTGTTCATAATTGACTAACACCAGCGTATAAATCACTTTTTTTTTTGCTACTAGCACAATTTATGCACTTGCCAGGAGCGGCTATTAATGCTACCAATATCTATGGATAGTTAACATAATTTCGGCAATTTGTGTCTTCCCCACTAAAGGCTGATTTTATGTGAAATAATTTGAACATATTGCACCCTCTACAAAGCTTTATCAAGCTCTAACAACATACGCCAGAAAAGGCTGTCTTTAAAGAGCAATTTCCATCATGTTCCATAAAGAAGAAGTCTATCTTGATAATCAGTATGCCAGGGAGATAAAACCGATTTTCTGCAAGATTTACATTTGTATGAAGTGCAATATTCGGAGGCCTGTTTACATGACAAGCGGCAATCTAGGTGAAAACTTACAAATAACGAGGCTTGGAATGACAAAATAATCACTGCGATATTGTGTAGGAATGCTCTGCGGGGAGAGAAGACTGCGGCTTGCCTATAAATACTGAAATGTTATGCGATAGTTTCATCTGAAACATCGTTAATAATTAATTTTCCTCCCCTTTATCGTTCAATTTCCCAAACATTGTTTCATTTTGCAAGATGAAATACTGGATGGGAATAGTATTTATAATTTTCTGCATGTAAATTTCCATTGGAGGCCTCAACATATATACCAAGTGGGGATTTTTTTTGCCGATAAGGCAAGCCTGTGGGTACAATTATACTTTTGCAGCAGGAATACTGCTGTAAGGATTACATTTGCTATCAGTTGTATTTGCCATCAGCTGTATGTTCCTCCACTGTTCTCCTCCCATGTCCTCTGCCCCCTAAAGCCCCGTACACACGACCGGACTTTTCAACATCCAAAGTCTGACGGAATGATTCCGGCAGACTATTCGATCGTGTATGGGCTGCAACGGACTTTTGATTCGCAAAAGTCTGACAGACTTTAGAAATGAAACATGCTTCAAATTTTTCGGCCAGAACTCTGCCGGACCCAGTTCCTACCGAGAAATTTGCTCGTGTGTATGCTATTCCGACGGACTAAAACCGACGCTAGTGCAGCTATTGGCTACTGGCTATGAACTTCCTTATTCGAGTCGAGTCGTACGTCATCACGTTCGAATCCGTCGGAGTTTGGTGTGATTGTGTGTGGCCAAGTCCGCTCATTCGGAAAGTCCGTCAGAATTCTGCCAGAACTCCGTCAGAACTCCTTCGAAAGTCTGTCGGACTTAATCCCTCGAAAAGTCTGGTCGTGTGTACACGGCATAACACTGCTGCTGCCCGTTCCTCTGCTGTTCTCCATCTCTGTCTGCTAACACTGCTGCCTGTTTCTGTTCTGTTCTCCTCCTTTGTCTTTTAACACTGCGGCTGCCTGTTCCTCTGCTGTTCTCCTTCTTGGTCTGCTACAATACTGTTGCCCATTCCTCTGCTGTTCTCCTCTGTTTGATAGCACTGTTACTGCCTGTTCCCTTACTGTTCTCCTCCTTTTTCTTCTAGCACTTCTACTGCCTGTTCCTCTGGTGTCCTACCATCTTCTAACACTTCTGCTGCCTGTTCCTCTGGTGTCTTCCCATCTTCTAACACTTCTGCTGCCTGTTCCTCTGGTGTCCTCTCATCTTCTAGCACTTCTGCTGCCTGTTCCTCTGGTGTCCTTCCATCTTCTAGCACTTCTACTGCCTGTTCCTCTGGTGTCCTTCCATCTTCTAGCACTTCTGCTGCCTGTTCCTTTGGTGTCCTTCCATCTTCTAACATTTCTACTGCCTGTTCCTCTGGTGTCCTTCCATCTTCTAACACTTCTGCTGCCTGTTTCTCTGGTGTCCTCTCATCTTCTAGCACTTCTGCTGCCTGTTCCTCTGGTGTCCTCTCATCTTCTAGCACTTCTACTGCCTGTTCCTCTGGTGTCCTTCCATCTTCTAACACTTCTGCTGCCTGTTCCTCTGGTGTCCTTCCATCTTCTAACACTTCCACTGCCTGTTCCTTTGGTGTCCTTCCATCTTCTAACATTTCTACAGCCTGTTCCTCTGGTGTCCTTCCATCTTCTAACACTTCTGCTGCCTGTTCCTCTGGTGTCCTCTCATCTTCTAGCACTTCTGCTGCCTGTTCCTCTGGTGTCCTCCCATCTTCTAACACTTCTGCTGCCTGTTCCTCTGGTGTCCTCCCATCTTCTAACACTTCTGCTGCCTGTTCCTCTAGTGTCCTTCCATCTTCTAACACTTCTGCTGCCTGTTCCTCTGGTGTCTTCCCATCTTCTAACACTTCTGCTGCCTGTTCCTCTGGTGTCCTCCCATCTTCTAACACTTCTGCTGCCTGTTCCTCTAGTGTCCTTCCATTGTCTAACACTTCCGCTGCCTGTTCCTCTGGTGTCCTACCATCTTCTAACACTTCTGCTGCCTGTTCCTCTGGTGTCCTCCCATCTTCTAACACTTCTGCTGCCTGTTCCTCTGGTGTCCTCCCATCTTCTAACACTTCTGCTGCCTGTTCCTCTGGTGTCCTTCCATCTTCTAGGACTTCTGCTGCCTGTTCCTCTAGTGTCCTTCCATCATCTAACACTTCTGCTGCCTGTTCCTCTAGTGTCCTCCCATCTTCTAACACTTCTGCTGCCTGTTCCTCTAGTGTCCTTCCATCGTCTAACACTTCTGCTGCCTGTTCCTCTGGTGTCCTCCCATCTTCTAACACTTCTGCTGCCCGTTCCTCTAGTGTCCTTCCATCGTCTAACACTTCTGCTGCCTGTTCCTCTGGTGTCCCCCCATCTTCTAACACTTCTGCTGCCTGTTCCTCTGGTGTCCTCCCATCTTCTAACACTTCTGCTGCCTGTTCCTCTAGTGTCCTTCCATTGTCTAACACTTCCGCTGCCTGTTCCTCTGGTGTCCTACCATCTTCTAACACTTCTGCTGCCTGTTCCTCTGGTGTCCTCTCATCTTCTAGCACTTCTACTGCCTGTTCCTCTGGTGTCCTTCCATCTTCTAACACTTCTGCTGCCTGTTCCTCTGGTGTCCTTCCATCTTCTAACACTTCCGCTGCCTGTTCCTTTGGTGTCCTTCCATCTTCTAACATTTCTACTGCCTGTTCCTCTGGTGTCCTTCCATCTTCTAACACTTCTGCTGCCTGTTCCTCTGGTGTCCTCTCATCTTCTAGCACTTCTGCTGCCTGTTCCTCTGGTGTCCTCCCATCTTCTAACACTTCTGCTGCCTGTTCCTCTGGTGTCCTCCCATCTTCTAACACTTCTGCTGCCTGTTCCTCTAGTGTCCTTCCATCTTCTAACACTTCTGCTGCCTGTTCCTCTGGTGTCCTCCCATCTTTTATCACTTCTGCTGCCTGTTCCTCTGGTGTCCTCCCATCTTCTAACACTTCTGCTGCCCGTTCCTCTGGTGTCCTTCCATCGTCTAACACTTCTGCTGCCTGTTCCTCTGGTGTCCTTCCATCTTCTAACACTTCTGCTGCTTGTTCCTCTGGTGTCCTCTCATCTTCTAGCACTTCTGCTGCCTGTTCCTCTGGTGTCCTTCCATCTTCTAACACTTCTGCTGCCTGTTCCTCTGGTGTCCTCCCATCTTCTAACACTTCTGCTGCCTGTTCATCTGGTGTCCTTCCATCTTCTAGGACTTCTGCTGCCTGTTCCTCTAGTGTCCTTCCATCATCTAACACTTCTGCTGCCTGTTCCTCTAGTGTCCTCCCATCTTCTAACACTTCTGCTGCCTGTTCCTCTAGTGTCCTTCCATCGTCTAACACTTCTGCTGCCTGTTCCTCTGGTGTCCTCCCATCTTCTAACACTTCTGCTGCCCGTTCCTCTAGTGTCCTTCCATCGTCTAACACTTCTGCTGCCTGTTCCTCTGGTGTCCCCCCATCTTCTAACACTTCTGCTGCCTGTTCCTCTGGTGTCCTCCCATCTTCTAACACTTCTGCTGCCTGTTCCTCTAGTGTCCTTCCATTGTCTAACACTTCCGCTGCCTGTTCCTCTGGTGTCCTACCATCTTCTAACACTTCTGCTGCCTGTTCCTCTGGTGTCCTCCCATCTTCTAACACTTCTGCTGCCTGTTCCTCTGGTGTCCTCTCATCTTCTAGCACTTCTGATGCCTGTTCCTCTGGTGTCCTTCCATCTTCTAACACTTCCGCTGCCTGTTCCTTTGGTGTCCTTCCATCTTCTAACATTTCTGCTGCCTGTTCCTCTGGTGTCCTTCCATCTTCTACCACGTCTGCTGCCTGTTCCTCTGGTGTCCTCCCATCTTCTAACACTTCTGCTGCCTGTTCCTCTTGTGTCCTCCCATCTTCTAACACTTCTGCTGCCGGTTCCTCTGGTGTCCTTCCATCTTCTACCACGTCTGCTGCCTGTTCCTCTGGTGTCCTCCCATCTTCTAACACTTCTGCTGCCTGTTCCTCTGGTGTCCTCCCATCTTCTACCACGTCTGCTGCCTGTTCCTCTGGTGTCCTCCCATCTTCTAACACTTCTGCTGCCTGTTCCTCTGGTGTCCTCTCATCTTCTAGCACTTCTGCTGCCTGTTCCTCTGGTGTCCTTCCATCTTCTAACACTTCCGCTGCCTGTTCCTTTGGTGTCCTTCCATCTTCTAACATTTCTGCTGCCTGTTCCTCTGGTGTCCTTCCATCTTCTACCACGTCTGCTGCCTGTTCCTCTGGTGTCCTCCCATCTTCTAACACTTCTGCTGCCTGTTCCTCTAGTGTCCTTCCATTGTCTAACACTTCCGCTGCCTGTTCCTCTGGTGTCCTACCATCTTCTACCACGTCTGCTGCCTGTTCCTCTGGTGTCCTCCCATCTTCTAACACTTCTGCTGCCTGTTCCTCTGGTGTCCTCTCATCTTCTAGCACTTCTGATGCCTGTTCCTCTGGTGTCCTTCCATCTTCTAACACTTCCGCTGCCTGTTCCTTTGGTGTCCTTCCATCTTCTAACATTTCTGCTGCCTGTTCCTCTGGTGTCCTTCCATCTTCTACCACGTCTGCTGCCTGTTCCTCTGGTGTCCTCCCATCTTCTAACACTTCTGCTGCCTGTTCCTCTTGTGTCCTCCCATCTTCTAACACTTCTGCTGCCTGTTCCTCTGGTGTCCTCCTATCTTCTAACACTTCTGCTGCCTGTTCCTCTAGTGTCCTTCCATTGTCTAACACTTCCGCTGCCTGTTCCTCTGGTGTCCTACCATCTTCTAACACTTCTGCTGCCTGTTCCTCTGGTGTCCTCCCATCTTCTAACACTTCTGCTGCCTGTTCCTCTGGTGTCCTCTCATCTTCTAGCACTTCTGCTGCCTGTTCCTCTGGTGTCCTTCCATCTTCTAACACTTCCGCTGCCTGTTCCTTTGGTGTCCTTCCATCTTCTAACATTTCTGCTGCCTGTTCCTCTGGTGTCCTTCCATCTTCTACCACGTCTGCTGCCTGTTCCTCTGGTGTCCTCCCATCTTCTAACACTTCTGCTGCCTGTTCCTCTGGTGTCCTCTCATCTTCTAGCACTTCTGCTGCCTGTTCCTCTGGTGTCCTTCCATCTTCTAACACTTCCGCTGCCTGTTCCTTTGGTGTCCTTCCATCTTCTAACATTTCTGCTGCCTGTTCCTCTGGTGTCCTTCCATCTTCTACCACGTCTGCTGCCTGTTCCTCTGATGTCCTCCCATCTTCTAACACTTCTGCTGCCTGTTCCTCTAGTGTCCTTCCATTGTCTAACACTGCCGCTGCCTGTTCCTCTGGTGTCCTACCATCTTCTACCATGTCTCCTGCCTGTTCCTCTGGTGTCCTCCCATCTTCTAACACTTCTGCTGCCTGTTCCTCTGGTGTCCTCTCATCTTCTAGCACTTCTGCTGCCTGTTCCTCTGGTGTCCTTCCATCTTCTAACACTTCTGCTGCCTGTTCCTCTTGTGTCCTCCCATCTTCTAACACTTCTGCTGCCGGTTCCTCTGGTGTCCTCCCATCTTCTAACACTTCTGCTGCCTGTTCCTCTAGTGTCCTTCCATTGTCTAATACTTCCGCTGCCTGTTCCTCTGGTGTCCTACCATCTTCTAACACTTCTGCTGCCTGTTCCTCTGGTGTCCTCCCATCTTCTAACACTTCTGCTGCCTGTTCCTCTGGTGTCCTCTCATCTTCTAGCACTTCTGCTGCCTGTTCCTCTGGTGTCCTTCCATCTTCTAACACATCCGCTGCCTGTTCCTTTGGTGTCCTTCCATCTTCTAACATTTCTGCTGCCTGTTCCTCTGGTGTCCTTCCATCTTCTACCACGTCTGCTGCCTGTTCCTCTGGTGTCCTCCCATCTTCTAACACTTCTGCTGCCTGTTCCTCTGGTGTCCTCCCATCTTCTACCACGTCTGCTGCCTGTTCCTCTGGTGTCCTCCCATCTTCTAACACTTCTGCTGCCTGTTCCTCTGGTGTCCTCTCATCTTCTAGCACTTCTGCTGCCTGTTCCTCTGGTGTCCTTCCATCTTCTAACACTTCCGCTGCCTGTTCCTTTGGTGTCCTTCCATCTTCTAACATTTCTGCTGCCTGTTCCTCTGGTGTCCTTCCATCTTCTACCACGTCTGCTGCCTGTTCCTCTGGTGTCCTCCCATCTTCTAACACTTCTGCTGCCTGTTCCTCTAGTGTCCTTCCATTGTCTAACACTTCCGCTGCCTGTTCCTCTGGTGTCCTACCATCTTCTACCACGTCTGCTGCCTGTTCCTCTGGTGTCCTCCCATCTTCTAACACTTCTGCTGCCTGTTCCTCTGGTGTCCTCTCATCTTCTAGCACTTCTGATGCCTGTTCCTCTGGTGTCCTTCCATCTTCTAACACTTCCGCTGCCTGTTCCTTTGGTGTCCTTCCATCTTCTAACATTTCTGCTGCCTGTTCCTCTGGTGTCCTTCCATCTTCTAACACTTCTGCTGCCTGTTCCTCTGGTGTCCTCCCATCTTCTAACACTTCTGCTGCCTGTTCCTCTGGTGTCCTCTCATCTTCTAGCACTTTTGCTGCCTGTTCCTCTGGTGTCCTTCCATCTTCTAACACTTCCGCTGCCTGTTCCTTTGGTGTCCTTCCATCTTCTAACATTTCTGCTGCCTGTTCCTCTGGTGTCCTTCCATCTTCTACCACGTCTGCTGCCTGTTCCTCTGATGTCCTCCCATCTTCTAACACTTCTGCTGCCTGTTCCTCTAGTGTCCTTCCATTGTCTAACACTGCCGCTGCCTGTTCCTCTGGTGTCCTACCATCTTCTACCACGTCTGCTGCCTGTTCCTCTGGTGTCCTCCCATCTTCTAACACTTCTGCTGCCTGTTCCTCTGGTGTCCTCTCATCTTCTAGCACTTCTGCTGCCTGTTCCTCTGGTGTCCTTCCATCTTCTAACACTTCCGCTGCCTGTTCCTTTGGTGTCCTTCCATCTTCTAACATTTCTGCTGCCTGTTCCTCTGGTGTCCTTCCATCTTCTACCACGTCTGCTGCCTGTTCCTCTAGTGTCCTTCCATTGTCTAACACTTCCGCTGCCTGTTCCTCTGGTGTCCTACCATCTTCTAACACTTCTGCTGCCTGTTCCTCTGGTGTCCTCCCATCTTCTAACACTTCTGCTGCCTGTTCCTCTGGTGTCCTCTCATCTTCTAGCACTTCTGCTGCCTGTTCCTCTGGTGTCCTTCCATCTTCTAACACTTCCGCTGCCTGTTCCTTTGGTGTCCTTCCATCTTCTAACATTTCTGCTGCCTGTTCCTCTGGTGTCCTTCCATCTTCTACCACGTCTGCTGCCTGTTCCTCTGGTGTCCTCCCATCTTCTAACACTTCTGCTGCCTGTTCCTCTGGTGTCCTCTCATCTTCTACCACGTCTGCTGCCTGTTCCTCTAGTGTCCTTCCATCTTCTAGGACTTCTGCTGCCTGTTCATCTGGTGTCCTTCCATCTCCTAACACTTCTTCTTCCTGTTCCACTGCTGTTATGCTCCTCTGCCTGCTAATGATGTTGCTGCCATTTCCTCTGCAATTCTTATCTGTCTTTTAAGGCCTCTTTCACATGAACAATCCGTTCAGGTTCCGAAAAAGTGTGATGGAGGAAAAACCTACTTTTCCATCCATCGGTAGATCGGATCGGGTGGCGACGGACTCTGCGGTCAGTCATCATCCGATCTCCCATAGGGGAGAGTGGCGTTCTGACAGGTCCGTCCCTGCGCAGTGTGCAGAGACGGACCTGTCATCTTCCTGCTCAGCGGGGATCGACGGATCGATCCCCACTGAACAAGCGGATGTTCACAGGGCGGATCATCATGGATCCGTTCCGTGTGAAGAGGCCTAACACAGTTTCTGTCTGTTTCTCTGCCGTTCTCCCCCTATTTCTTCTAATGCCGCGTACACACGACCGGACTTTTCGACATCAAAGCTCCAACGGAACGATTCTGGCAGACCATTCGATCGTGTGTGGGCTGCAGTGGACTTTTGATTTGCAAAAATCCGTCAGACTTTAGAAATGGAACATGTTTTACATTTTTCCGCCGGAACTCCGCCGGACCCAGTTCCTACCGAGAAATCCGCTCGTGTGTATGCTAGTCCGACGGACAAAAACCGACGCGAGGGCAGCTATTGGCTACTGGCTATGAACTTCCTTATTCTAGTCCGGTCGTATGTCATCACATTCGAATCCGTCGGACTTTGGTGTGATTGTGTGTGGCCAAGTCCGTTCATTCGGAAAGTCCTGTCTTTTAGCACTATTGCTGATGCCTTCTCCTCTGCTGTTCTTCTCCTGTGTTTTGTAGTGTGGTTGTTGCTTGTTTTTTGCTGTTCCAGTCCTGTAATACCTTGCTCTTCTGTTGATTTTCCTCACTTGCTACCTCAGCCTGTTCCTCTGTAGCTCTCCTTTTGTTGCTAACGCTGCTTCCACCTGTTCCTCTGAATCGTCTCTTGGTGTTCTGTTGATATTTGCTCTTACTGCTCACCCTATCACTGCACGTTTCTCTGCTGTTCTCTTCCTGTTCTCTTCCTCTGCCCGCTAACACTTCTGTGGCCAAGTCCTCTGTTATTCACCTTCTGTTTTTCTTCTAGCACTGCTGTCCCTTTGTTCTGCTCATCAGTCCTCTTGTCTTCAAAAGTTGCCTTCACCCAGATTCCTCTCTAGTTCCTGAACCTTGTGATACCTTCCTGTACCTCTTCTGAACTACTCTTCTTGCAGCTCACAGTGGTACCACTGGGTCTTCAGTCAATCTTCTCAAACTTTTCCAGCACACAGTACTGCAGCCTTCTTCCCCACCTCTTGCTCTTCCCCTCCTTTTGCTACTAAGGCCGCGTACACACGCGTGGACTGTTGGCCCAACTTTGTCCGTCCAACAGTTTGAGCGAACAGTCCGCTCAAACTTAGCATGGACGGACATGGCCACACACGACGAACGAACAGTTTGCTGAAACCGTGCGCGATGACGTGAACGGCACGTACGACGGGACGCAAAATACGACGTCCTATACACTGCATTATAACTTTCGGCTTGAAAATCCTTTCTGAGCATGCGCGGAACTTAGTTTGACGAACAAGCCTACACACGGGCGGACTGTTCGTTGAAACAAGGTTTCAGCGGACAGTTTTTCGGAATTTCCATAAAACCTTGTCCGTCCAACTGTCCGCTGAAACTGTCCGCTGAAAGCCCACACACGAGCGGACTGTCCGCCCAATCACTGTTCAGCGGACAAGGTTGGGCCAACAGTCCGCGCGTGTGTACGCGGCCTAACACTTCTACTACCTTTTCCTCAGTTAATCATCTCTTTCTGCTCACAACATTTATTTTTCCTCTGTCCATCTTCTCCTCTTGTTTCTCATGCTTTGGTTCCTCTGTTGCAGGGACATGCAGTCAGGGGAGGCAGAGCCTCACCTACCATGATTAAAAAAAAAAAAAAAAAGATTGAGCTTTGAGGATCATAGCTTGGCGACCTGTCGGGTAGGTAGCTGAAGTCCTACCCCACCACTGGCCAAAATTTGGGGCTTTTATCATCTATGGTTCCAGAAACTTGGGGCTCCTTGCATACCCTGTCAGAAGCTACATACAGAGCAGAGAGTTCAAATACGCGGTGGTACACTTTGCAGCAGACTGAGAGGATGAGCTCACAGTGCCTCTCACTTCTTGTCAGAGGCACTGAGCTCAATGGACAGCTTGGAGCCTTGGACCAATGGTAAAGCACTATTGGAACAAGCTGTCCAAAAAAAAATGCTGCAGTGCAGTGTCATAGAAGGGGGCATGTGTCTAAAAGAAATATGCTCAAATAACAGTCCAGCCCTCCTATCTACAAGGAAAAAAGGATTTATGGGTATAAGATTTACCCACAATCTGCTACTGTTGAAAAGTTACTGTTTTAATCAAGCTAAATAACATATTATTATGCTATATGTTATAAGATAATAATATATTAATTATTCTTTATTAATTATCTATATACTGTGAAATTATTGGTTTAAAGTTATAACTTCAGACTTCAGTAATTTGTACGTTAAGCCACCAGCTTGAGTACGGTTTTTGAAAATATAGTAAATTACCTTAAAAACAATATATAATAATTATTTGTATATTACTTACTTATGGTAATTAACCCCTTGCCACTTTTGACACTTCTCTCCCACATCATTTTTTTTGCTGAAAAATTACTCAGAACCCCCAAAAATTAAATATATTGTTTTAGCAGACACCCCATGGAATAAAATGGTGGTCGTTGCAACTTTTTATGTATGCATTGTATTAGCAAAATCATTTTTCAAACACCTTTTTTTTTATTAAAGAAAATGTTTCATGAATAAAAAAAAAAAACTAAAGCTAGCCCCATTTTTTGTATAATGTGAAACATGATGTTACGCCGAGTAAATAGATACCTAACATGTCACACTTTAACCAACTGGACAGGGATCCTGTCCAGACCAATTTTCAGCTTTCAGCGCTCTCACAGTTTGAATGACAATTACTCAGTCATGCAACACTGTACCCATATGAAACTTGCGTCCTTTTTTTCACACAAAGAGAGCTTTCTATTAATGGCATTTAAGCACTAGTGTTTTTTTTTATTTTTTTGTGTTATAAATAAAAAAAACATGTAAATTTTGTGAAAAAAATGCCATTTTCTTTGTTTCTGTCATAAAATTTAGCGAATTAGTAATTTTTCTTCATAAATTATGGCCAAAATTTATACTGCTGCATATTTTTGGTAAAAATAATCCAAATTAGTGCATATTATTTGGTCTTTGTGAAAGTTATAGAGTCTACAAACTATGGTGCCAATCACTGAAAATTGATGATCACATCTGATCAGGCCTTCAGTACATCAGGTGTATCTCATTCCTTGAGACACTAACAAGTCAGGAAAGTACAAATACCCCCCAAATGACCCCTTTTTACAAAGTACACATTCCAAGGTATTAAGTAAGTAGCATGGTGAGCTTTTTTAAGTTGTCATTTTTTCCCACAATTTTTTGCAAAATTAAGATTTTTTTTTTTTTGTCATAATATCAGGTTATTTCTCACACACAGCATATGCATACAGCAAATTACACCCCAAAATATATTCTGATACTCTTCCCGAGTATGGCAATACCACATGTGTGAGACTTTTACACAGCTTGGCCACATACAGAGAACCAACATTGAAGTAGCACCTTCAGGCGTTCTACGAGCAAAAATGACACGTCTCATTTCTCAACCACCTATTACTCTATAAAGGCCCTGGAGCACCAGGACAATGGATTTGCCCATAAAATGACCCCATTTTTGAAAGTAAACACCGCAACGTATAATCTATGAAGCATAATGAGTCTTTTGAACGGTTCATTTTTTCCAGAAGTTTTTGGAAAATGTGGAAAAAAAATGAAAATGCATTTTTTTTTTTACACAAAATTGTCCATTTATAAGATATTTCTAACACATAGCATGTATATAGCAAAAATTACACCCCAAAATACATTCTGCTACTCTTCCCGAGTATGGAAATACCACATGTGTGAGAGTTTTACACAGCCTGGCCACGTACAGGGGACCAACATTGAAGTAGTACCTTCAGGCGTTCTAGGAGCATAAATTACACATCTCATTTAATTCCTACCTATCACACTTTTGAAGGTCTAGGAGCACCAGGACAACGGAATTACCCACAAAATGACCCCATTTTGGAAAGCAAACACCCCAACGTATATTCTATGAGGCATGGACTGCAAATAGGTACTCGCATACTCTGATGGCCTGGTGACAGGTACTCAGGTACTCTGATGGCCTCGTGACTGGTATTCGGGTACTCTGAAGGGCAGTGACAGGTACTCAGGTACTCATATGGACTGTGACAGGTACTCAGATGGACTGTGACAGGTACTCAGGTACTCATATGAACTGTGAGAGGTAATCATATGGACTGACAGGTACTCGGGTACTCAGATGAACTTTGACAGGTACTCAGGTACTCATATGGACTGTGACAGGTACTCAGGTACTCAGATGGACTGACAGGTACTCAGGAACTCATATGGACTGTGACAGGTACTCGGGTACTCATATGAACTGTGACAGGTACTCGGGTACTCAGATGGACTGTGACAGGTACTCGGGTACTCTGATGGACTGTGACAGGTACTCAGGTACTCATATGGACTGTGACAGGTTCTCGGGTACTATGATGGACTGTAAAAGGTACTCGGGTACTCAGATGGACTGTGACAGGTACTTTGATGGGTGGTGACAGGTCCTCTTTATTGGGGGGGTAATCAGTGTGTGTTGGCGTACATTGTAGGCGGTAATGAGATGTTACCGCAATCTCCTTCTCACACACGATCGGCGGGGATCTAAGGGGGATTCTGATGAGGGCCTTGATGTAAAAGGGGACTCTTATGGGGACCCTAATGTAAGAGGGAACCCTGATATCGGGGGTGGGCTCTTATGGGTACAATGATGCAACAAGGACTTTTATGTAAGAGGTGACTTTGATGGGGGCCCTGTAGTAAGGGGGCTCGGATGTGGACCCTGATGTAAGAGGGAACTCTGATGTGGACCCTGATATCAGGGGGGCTCTTATGGGGACTATGATGTAACAAGGACTCCTATGTGAGATGTGACTTTGATGGGGACCCTGTAGTAAGGGGGCTCTGATGTGGACCCTGATGTAAGGGGGACTCTTATAGGGACTATGAAATAACAAGGGCTCTTATGTAAGAGTTGACTTTGATGGGGACCCTATAGTAAGGGGGCTCTGATGTGGACCCTGATGTAAGGGGGAACTCTGATGGGGACCCTGATATCAGGGGGGCTCTTATGGGGACTATGATATAACAAGGACTCCTATCTAAGAGGTGATTTTGATGGGGACCCTGTAGTAACGGGGCTCTGATGTGGACCCTGATATCAGGGGGTCTCTTATGGGGACTATGATATAACAAGGACTCCTATGTAAGAGGTGGCTTTGATGGGGACCTTGTAGTCTAGGGGGCTCTGATGTGGACCCTGATGTAGGGGGGAACTCTGATGGGGACCCTGATATCAGGGGGGCTCTTATGGGGACTATGATATAACAAGGACTCCTATGTAAGAGGTGGCTTTGATGGGGACCTTGTAGTCTAGGGGGCTCTGATGTGGACCCTGATGTAAGGGGGAACTCTGATGGGGACCCTGATATCGGGGGGGGGGGGGCTCTTATTGGGTCTGTGATATAACAAGGGCTCTTATGTAAGAGGTAATTTTTATGGGGACCCTGTAGTAAGGGGGTTCTGATGGGGACCCTGATATCAGGGGGGCTCTTATGGGGACTATGTATAACAAGGACTCTAATGTAAGAGGTTTCTTTGAATGGGGGGCCTGTAGTAAGGGGGCTCTGATGTGGACCCTGATGTAAGGGGAAACTCTGATGGGGACTATGACGTAACAAGGACTCTTATGTAAGAGATGTCTTTTATGGGTACCCTGTAGTAAGGGGGCTCTGATGTGGACCCTGATGTAAGAAGAGATTCTGATGAGCTCTAGTTAAGTTGGAATTTCTTTGCTTTGCTTTACTGAAGTTCTTTCTCTGTTGCTCTGAATTGTATCAGGCCGCGTACACACGGGCGGACTGTTCGCCCAACTTTGTTCGTCAAACAGTTTCGGCAAACAGTCCGCTCAAAATTAGCATGGACGGACATGGCCACACACGGCACTTTTTGAGCGGACTGTTTCAGCGAACTGTTTGCCAAACAGTTCGCTCAACTTTTGAAATGAACGGACTCGCCCACGTAAGGCGGAGGCAAATCCGCCCATTTCGAGCGCGTGTACAGGTAGGCGGGGCCCGCGAAGGAGACGTCGCGGGCTCCGCCGCCTGGAATGGACTTAAAGGGGAACCCCAACGCTGAAAAAAATCGGCGTGGGGTCCCCCCAAAGTCCACAACAGACCCTTGTCCGAGCACGCTACCCGGCCGGCCAGGAAAGGGGGGCGAGCGAGCGCGCCCCCCCTCCTGAGCCGTACCAGGCCGCGTGCCCTCAACATGGGGGGGTGCCTTGGGGAAGGGGGGGCCGCGCGGCCCCCCCACCCCAAAGCACCTTGTCCCCATGTTGATGAGGACAAGGGCCTCTTCCCGACAACCCTGGCCGTTGGTTGTCGGGGTCTGCGGGCGGGGGGCTTATCGGAATCCGGGAGCCCCCTTTAAGAAGGGGGCCCCCGGATACCGGCCCCCCACCCTATGTGAATGAGTATGGGGTACAATGTACCCCTACCCATTCACCTGTGAAATAAAAGTACCCCAAAAAAAAAACACAACACACGAGAAAAAATATTTTATTGCACAGCTCCGGGGGTCTTCCGTCTTCGGGGGTCTTCTCGCCGGACTCCTCCGCTATCTTCGTGTAGCTCTTTTGCTAGCGGAGGAGTCCGGCTTTCTTCCTCCCCGCCGCCGGCCTCTTCTCCCGACTTCGGGGGTCTTGTCCCCCTCTTCGGTTCTTCTGCCGGGCCACCGCGCCTTCTTGTAGCTCTTTTGCAGGCGGTGGCCCGGTCTTCTGTCGCCGCTGCCTTCCGTTCTTCTGTCGCCGCCTTCGGTTCTTCTGCCGGGCCACCGCGCCTTCTTGTAGCTCTTTTACAGGCGGTGGCCCGGTCTTCTGTCGCCGCTGTCGCTGTCGCCGTCGCCGCCTTCTGTTCTTCTTCTTCTTCTTCTTGTTCTTCTTCTTCTTCTTCTCCAGGAGATGTTGACACGTCGCTCTCTCCGGCCGGAATGCCAGAGCCGCGCTGTGCGGTCACTTATATAGTGACAATGGGGCGGTGTCACATGGTATATGTCACATGGGTTGGTCACATGGGTTGATGTCACATGGGGACTATGACATCGTAAGGGGGCGGGGTCACCATGTGACCAACCCATGTGACATATACCATGTGACCCCGCCCCATTGTCACTATATAAGTGACCGCACAGCGCGGCTCTGGCATTCCGGCCGGAGAGAGCGACGTGTCAACATCTCCTGGAGAAGAAGAACAAGAAGAAGAAGAAGAAGAACGGAAGGCGGCGACGGCGACAGCGGCGACAGAAGACCGGGCCACCGCCTGTAAAAGAGCTACAAGAAGGCGCGGTGGCCCGGCAGAAGAACCGAAGAGGGGGACAAGACCCCCGAAGTCGGGAGAAGAGGCCGGCGGCGGGGAGGAAGAAAGCCGGACTCCTCCGCTAGCAAAAGAGCTACACGAAGATAGCGGAGGAGTCCGGCGAGAAGACCCCCGAAGACGGAAGACCCCCGGAGCTGTGCAATAAAATATTTTTTCCCTGTGTTGTGTTTTTTTTTGTACTTTATTTCACAGGTGAATGGGTAGGGGTACATTGTACCCCATACTCATTCACATAGGGTGGGGGGCCGGTATCCGGGGGCCCCCTTCTTAAAGGGGGCTCCCGGATTCCGATAAGCCCCCCGCCCGCAGACCCCGACAACCAACGGCCAGGGTTGTCGGGAAGAGGCCCTTGTCCTCATCAACATGGGGACAAGGTGCTTTGGGGTGGGGGGGCCGCGCGGCCCCCCTTCCCCAAGGCACCCCCCATGTTGAGGGCACGCGGCATGGTACGGCTCAGGAGGGGGGGCGCGCTCGCTCGCCCCCCTTTCCTGGCCGGCCGGGTAGTGTGCTCGGACAAGGGTCTGTTGTGGACTTTGGGGGAACCCCCACGCCGATTTTTTTCGGCGTTGGGGTTCCCCTTTAAGCCCATTCCAGGCGGCGGAGCCCGCGACGTCTCCGTCGCGGGCCCCGCCTACCTTCACACGCGCTCGAAATGAGCAGACTTTCCTCCGAGCGGGAACAGTTTGCTCATTTCGAAAGTAGCCTACACACGGGCGGACTGTTCGCTCAAACACAGTTTCAGCGGACAGTTTTTCGGAATTTCCGAAAGACTTTGTCCGTCAAACTGTCCGTTGAAACTGTCCGCTGAAAGCCCACACACGAGCGGACTGTCCGCCCAAACACTGTTCAGCGGACAAGGTTGGGCGAACAGTCCGCCCGTGTGTACGCGGCCTCACAAAAAAGTCCAAGTAAAACATATTTATTTATTTAAGTTTCATTCAATGGTTTATAAAACAGATTTTTTATTTTTTTTCCGGACAGCAAATATTTGCAATATATGCAAATGGCCCTAGTACTGAAAAGTTTGGGGACCCCTGATCTATGCTGGGAGATTACTGGTGCATTTTGGTTGGAATGACCTGTCATTGTTAGCTGCTGGCTGCATTTTACTTTGCTAATTTGTATTGACTTTCCTGTGTCACTTCCCTTGTCTTTACACTGCTTTTTGCCTTCTAGTTAAGAAAAAGGGCTGCTTTTCTCTCCCCCTCTACGAGCTCTGCTGTATAGTCTATACAATAAACCACAAGAAGCTAATGCCAAGTCAAATTCATGTACTTACGCTGCTTGCATCATAAAAATACATTTAATGATGAATTCATGAATACAGAGCTATGTGCCCTTTACATCTGCCTGGAGTTTAGCATTTACCTTTATTCTGTGTTTTATATTCAGAGCCCTGTAGGAGATGAGGATGAGGAGAATAGCAGCCATAAGGATGTCCGTCTGCAATACAAATGCCAGGGTGAGAATTAGATGCAGATGTAGTACAGCATTTTCATGTTTTACTGGAATGTAGCTTTGAAGCTTATTCAAATATACATTCATTAGGAAATTTTAAAGGTATTACATGGTGGTGTCTTTTATTCTCTCCTATGTTGTATTTTTAAATGCAGCCAGCAGGAGACGCTCCCAGCCAATTTTCACATGTTCTACCAGCACATCTGAGCTCCTCTAGGAAAAAAGGGTGTCATTTATAAAGCTCAATATCTCAAATTGAATGCTACGCATCAGTCACACCAGTCATAGTTACATAGTCCATTAAGTCCAACATGTGTGTGTGCTTTTATGTCAGTATTATCTTGTATATCCCTGTATGTTGTTGTCGTTCAGGTGCCTATCTAATAGTTTTTTTTAAATTATTATATTATATTATTATTATTTTTTTAAATATCGATGCTCCCAGCTGAAACCACCGCCTGTGGAAGAGAATTCCACATCTTTACTGCTCTTACAGTAAAGAACCCTTTATGCCAGGGATATGCAATTAGTGGACCTTCAGCGGTTGCAAAACTACAAGTCCCATCATGCCTCTGCCTCTGGGTGTCATGCTTGTGGCTGTCAGAGTCTTGCTATGCCTCATGGGACTTGTAGTTCTGGAACGCAGTTTAAGGTTAAACCGCTTCTCTTCTAATTTTAGTGAATAGCTTTAAAAAATGTCTTTAAATTCCCTTTCGTGGAAAAGTTTTATCCCTACTGTGGGGTCACCAGTACGGTATTTGTACATTGAAATCATATCCCCTCTCAAGCGTCTCTTCTCCAGAGAGAATACGTTCAGTGCTTGTAACATTTCCTTATAACTAAGGTTCTCCAGTCTCTATTGGATTTGTTGCCCTTCTTTGTAGTCGCTCCATTTCCAGTACATTCTTCCTGAGGACTGGAGCCCAGAACTGGACAGCATACTCCAGGTGCGGCCGGACCAGAGTCTTGTAGAGCGGGAGAATTATTGTTTTATCTCTGGAGTTGATCCCCTTTTTAATGCCAATATTCTGTTTGCTTTGCTTGCAGTAGCAGCTTGGCATTGCATGGCATTGCTGAGCCTATCATCTACTAGGACCCCCAGCTCCTTTTCCATCATAGATTCCCCCCAGAGGTTCTCCCCCCAGTGTATAGATTGCATTTATATTTTTGCCACCCAAGTGCATTATTTTACATTTTTTGACATTAAACCTCATTTGCCATGTAGTTGCCCACCACATTCATTTGTTCAGATCTTTTTGCAAGGTTTCCACATTCTGCAGAGAAGTTATTGCCCTGCTTAGCTTAGTATCCTCTGCAAATACAGAGATTGAACTGTTTACCTCATCCTCCAGGTCGTTTATGAACAAATTAAACAGGATTGGTCCCAGCACAGAACCCTGGGGGACCCCACTACCCACCCCTGAGTACTCCCCATTTATCACCACCCTCTGAACTCGCCCTTGTAACCAGGTATCAATCCATGTACTCACCCTATGGTCCATGCCAATGGACCTTATTTTGTACAGTAAACGTTTATGGTGAACTGTGTCAAAAGCTTTTGCAAAATCCAGATACACCATGTCTACGGGCCTTCCTTTATCTAGATGGCAGCTCAGCTCCTCATAGAAGGTTAATAGATTGGTTTGGCAAGAACAATTCTTCATAAATTCATGCTGATTACTGCTAATGATACCGTTCTTGTTACTAAAATCTTGTATATAGTCCCTTATCATCCCCTCCAAGTGTTTACATACTATTGATGTTAGGCTAACTGGTCTGTAATTCCCAGGGATGTATTTTGTGCCCTTTTTAAATATTGGTGCTACATTGGCTTTTCTCCAATCCACTGATACCATTCCAGTCAGTAAACTGTCAGTAAAAATTAGGAACAATGGTCTGGCAATTACTTGACTGAGTTCCCTAAGTACCCTCGGTGCAAGCCATCTGGTCCCGGTGATTTATCAATGTTAAGTTTCCCAAGTCTAATTTTAATTCTGTCCTCTGTTAACCATGGAGGTGCTTCCTGTGATGTCATGAGGATAAGCACTGCAGTTTTGGTTACTGAAGCCCCCCGATTCCCTTGTGAAGACTAAGGAGAAGAATAAATTCAATACTGTCACGTACCTGGTAAGCGAGCCCAGAATGCAGGGAGCGGCCTCTCGTAGCCTCTGGCTCGAGAACCCCTGAGGGTGGTAACAGGGATTCAAAAGTTCAGAGGGCACAAGTGCCTGGCAAGTGTAAGGCAGGTCCGGATTGTCAGTAGCAACACAGGCAGCAGGTAAGAACGGCTGGTGACAGTCGGCAGGTGGCAGCAGGCACAGGCAGATGGACTGGAATGGCAGACGATCGTCAGCAGGTGACAGCAGGCTCAGGCAGATCAAGACAGGAACGGCAGGAGGTCGTCAGCGATGACAGCAGGTACTGGAAATCTGATCGGATCGGCAGGTAACAGCAGAGTCGGGTACAGGCCGGGTTGGCAACAGGCAGACAACAACGGTACAAGGGTAGAGGCAGAGACGTAGTCAGACAGGCAGGTAGTCGGTGGCAGGCAGCAAACGAACGTGGTCAAGAACAGACCAGGTCACAGGAATCAAGGCAACAGGTAACAGGTAACAGAATCTCCGAACACGCTGTAGACTGGACAGCAAGAGGGAAGCGGAGGCAGAGTCCTTAAGTAACCTTCCCCACGCGAGTGGCCATGCATCCGTTCGTGACCCCACGCACCCGCGTGCGCTTGTTCGCCACATCACGCACCCGCGTGCGCCCGGTCGTGCCAATGCGCACCCGCGTGCGTCCGTTCGCGTTAACACGCGCTAAAGGGAAACGACAGGTTCTCAGCAACAGGCCCCTACGGGCAGATCTCCCATGTGCGATCAGATCGCCAGGAAGGTCATGACATTGCCCCCCCCCCAAGGGGCAGCCTGCGGATGCCCAGTTGTGCCATCTTACTCGGGTGGGACTTCTTAAAGGCAAGGATTAGTCTCTTCGCATGGATGTTGGATTCTGGTTCCCAGGAATTCTCCTCAGGCCCGTATCCTTTCCATTTAACCAAGAATTGAATCTGGTTCCGTCTCTTCCTACAGTCTAGGATGGATTCAACCTCGAATTCGGTTTCCCCATCGACAATCACGGGTTCCGGAGGACTGGTATTTCGGTCGGCAAAAGAATCCGGAACTGCAGGCTTGAGTAGAGATACGTGGAAAACTGGGTGAATCCGAAAAGATTCTGGAAGCTTTAATTCGAATGCCACACTATTTAACTTCCTCACGATCGGAAAGGGACCCACAAATTTCGGGCCCAATTTCTTGGATGGGCAAGACAGCTTTAGATTCAGGGTGGACAGCCAGACCTGATCCCCGACCTTGACATCCAGTTCCCCCCTTCTCTTTCTATCAAACACTTCCTTATTGTACTCCTGTGTTTTGGTCAGAGTCTCTTGCAGAAGCTTGTTATTTGTCGTAAAGAAGTTGAGGTTCTCCTGCACCGCTGGTACCGGACACTCGGGAAGATTGCCAGACAGAAATAGTGGATGAAAGCCAAAGTTTGCAAAAAAAAAAGGGGAATGCTTGGTGGCAGAGTGAACTGAATTATTGTAGGCGAACTCAGCCAAGGGCAGAAGCGAGGCCCAGTCGTCTTGGGAAAAGGAAGAGAAGCAACGTAGATACTGCTCCAACGTCTGATTCGTCCTATCAGTCTGACCGTTGGTCTGAGGATGATATGCGGAGGACAAGCAGAGTTCAATTTTCAGGGCTCTGCAGAGCACTCTCCAGAACCTCGAGGTGAACTGCACCCCCCTATCCGATGTGATATTAGCGGGGATGCCGTGGAGTCTCACAATCTCCCTAATGAAGGTCTTGGCCGTCTCTGTGGCTGAAGGAGTGCCCCTCATGGGCAAAAAGTGGGCCATCTTGGTGAGCCTATCTACCACTACGAAAATCGTAGAATAATCCTCCGAAGGGGGTAACTCGACGATGAAATCCATGGAGATCATCCTCCATGGTCTGTCAGGAACGGGCAGTGGCTTCAGCAGACCCCAGGCTCTTGACTTACTGCCCTTGCTCCGAATGCAAATGATACAAGCCTCTACATATTTCCTGCAGTCATCTTTCATCTTTGGCCACCAGAACGTACGTCGGAGTAACTCCGAGGTCTTGTGCACCCCAAAATGGCCGGCCAACAAATGGTCGTGACAGGAGCTCAGAACCAGAGTCCGTACTTCCTGGGGAACAAAGATCTTATCCTCGTACCAAAGGAGATCATTACTGGATAACAGCGGGATGTCGGGTGGAGAGGTAGTGCCTATGGAGGCCTGCTTAACTTGGGACAATAAATCTCCCTGGAGCAGGAGAAAGTTCCCTGCGGAAAGGATGGTATCCGAAGACAAAGGATTTTCTGGTTGACTATACATGCGAGACAGGGCGTCAGGCTTGGTGTTTTTGGATCCTGGACGGTAGGTAATATGAAACGAAAACCTGGAGAAGAAGAGCGCCCACCTGGCCTGACGTGGTTTCAATCTCTTCGCTGATTTAAGATATTCCAAGTTCTTATGGTCTGTATAAACCAGGATCGGGTGGGTGGCGCCCTCAAGAAGATAGCGCCATTCCTCGAGTGCCGCCTTCATTGCCAGTAGCTCGCGATCACCGACATCGTAGTTCTTTTCCGCCTCAGATAGCTTGCGGGAGAAGAAGGCGACCGGGTGCAGCAAAGACTTGGGCCCCTGTCTCTGGGAGAGCACTGCCCCAACCGCTATTTCTGAAGCATCCACTTCTAGGATGTATGGCAGAGAGGAGTCGGGATGTTTTAGGACGGAAGCTGATACAAATAAGTCCTTCAGGATCTTGAAGGCCTCCTGCGCCTCGGGGGTCCATCGGAACTTCTGACCCTGTTTGGTCAGTCCGGTGATGGGGGAAATGATAGAGGAAAATCCTTTAATAAATTTCCTGTAGAAATTAGCGAACCCCACAAATCGCTGAACCCCCTTCTTATCGGAAGGGGCAGGCCAGTCCTGGATAGCAGAGATCTTCTGGGGGTCCATCTCGACTCCTTTTACTGAGATGATCAGACCGAGAAACTGGATGCTCTGTTGCTCGAAGACGCATTTTTCAGGTTTGGCATACAGGCCGTGAAGACGGAGACGAGCTAGGACATTCTTGACGTGTTCTCGGTGATCAGCTAAAGTGGAGGAAAAAATCAGGATGTCATCAAGATAAATTATTACAAATAGGTCAAGGTAGTCTCTAAAAATATCATTGACAAAGTGTTGGAATGTGGCTGGGGCATTGCACAAACCAAACGGCATAACAAGATATTCAAAGTGCCCGAAGAGGGTACGGAAGGCAGTCTACCATTCGTCACCCCTCCGAATGCAGACGAGGTTGTAGGCACCCCGAAGATCCAGCTTGGTGAATATTTTAGCAGATCCTAGTCTCTGAAATAGTTCGGGTACTAATGGCAGGGGATAACGGTTTTTGATGGTAATCTTATTCAATGCCCGATAGTCCACACATGGGCGTAGGGAATGGTCCTTTTTTTCGACAAAGAAGATCCCTGCACCTGCTGGGGAGGTGGAAGGTCGGATGAATCCCTTCTCTAGGTTGTCATCTAGGTAGGATCTCAGGGTACTCAGCTCAGACTCAGATAGAGGGAAGATTCTTCCGAAAGGAATCTCTGCCCCGGGTAGCAATTCTATAGGACAGTCATATGGCCTATGGGGTGGTAGGGTTTCGGCACCCTTCTTACTGAATACATCCAGGAAGTCATGATAGTCCTTGGGTATGGCTTGTCGGATCTCAGTGTCTGTTTCCAAGCAGAGGAGGGCAGAAGAGTCCCTGTCAACAACTGGGCAGCAATGCTGGAGGCAATAGACCGAGGGGAACTCAATTCTTCCAGTGGCCCAATCGATGCGTGGGTTGTGTGCCCTCAACCAAGGCATGCCTAGAATGACGGGAAACAATGGAGACTTGATGACTTCTAGGCATAAAAACTCCTGGTGAGTCCCGGCAATGGTAGCGGATAAAGGGGTAGTCTCCTGGGTCACTGGTCCGGATTCAAGGATAGAACCATCGGCCAAAAATACTGAAAGCCCTTTCTCCCTAGGCCGAAGAGGAATCTTGTTCTTTAGGGCGAAGGATGAGTCCACAAAGCCACTACACGCCCCGGAATCAATAATTGCGTGGGTTTGGATAGTCCTTCCTGGAAGCTGCAAAAGAACAGGAACAGCCAGGTGAGAAGTGTTATTAGACGACATGGGTGAGGAAGCAGGTGGGATGAAAAAGCACTTGCGCATCTTAGCTGGGCAAGTGCGAACAAAGTGTCCCGGTTCTCCGCAATAAAGACAAAGGTTGCTGGCCCGGCAGCGTTTTCGTTCCTCAGGTGTCAGAGATGGTCAGAGATGGTCGGAGTAACCCCAGCTGCATGGGTTCCGGAAGATCCGGTGTGGCCGTGGCAGGAGCAGAAGGGGCCGAATGAGTGGAGCTTGGCACACGTGGCAACATCCAGACGGGGCGGGTGGCTGTGGAGGAACGCTCCTGACGATGCTCTCTTAAACGTCTGTCGATTTGAACCGAAATGTCTATGAGGGCTTCCAGAGTCTCAGGGATGCCTACTCGTGCCAGTTCGTCTTTCAGAGACTCAGACAGGCCCATACGGAATTGGTATCGAAGAGCTGCGTTGTTCCAGTCCGTGTCGGAACTCCAGCGTCTGAATTCCGACACGTAATCCTCCACGGGCCTGCGACTTTGTTGCAGAGCGTGTAAGGCTGCCTCTGCAGTAGCAGCAAGTTGAGGGTCTTCATATAACCTTGACATTGCCAGGAAAAAGGTATTCAGGGTGTCTAAAGATGGATCCTTCCGCTCCAAGAGGCGGTGTGCCCAGGCCTGCGGTTCATCCGTCAATAGAGAAATGACGAACCCTACTTTGGTTGCCTCGAGGGAGAAGGTCCTTGGTTGCAAGGCAAAAAAGAGTTCGCAAGAGTTGCGGAAGGCTCTAAACTTATTCCGGTTGCCCGAAAACCGTTCCGGAGTAGGAACCCTAGGTTCGGGTGGCATCATCACCACCGATGGTGGGGCATGGGACCCGGAGGTGGCTGGCGAGGTAGTAGATAGAGCTTGAACTTGTTCTTCCAGTCTGCCATAACCTTCCTGCAGGTTCTTCACCGCCTGGGTAAGGCCGGCAAGATGGCGGCAGAGCTCGTCCATAGGGGAGGCTCCCTGCGTAGGCTCGGACATGGCTGTCCAGTACTGTCACGTACCTGGTAAGTGAGCCCAGAATGCAGGGAGCGGCCTCTCGTAGCCTCTGGCTCGAGAACCCCTGAGGGTGGTAACAGGGATTCAAAAGTTCAGAGGGCACAAGTGCCTGGCAAGTGTAAGGCAGGTCCGGATTGTCAGTAGCAACACAGGCAGCAGGTAAGAACGGCTGGTGACAGTCGGCAGGTGGCAGCAGGCACAGGCAGATGGACTGGAATGGCAGACGATCGTCAGCAGGTGACAGCAGGCTCAGGCAGATCAAGACAGGAACGGCAGGAGGTCGTCAGCGATGACAGCAGGTACTGGAAATCCGATCGGATCGGCAGGTAACAGCAGAGTCGGGTACAGGCCGGGTTGGCAACAGGCAGACAACAACGGTACAAGGGTAGAGGCAGAGACGTAGTCAGACAGGCAGGTAGTCGGTGGCAGGCAGCAAACGAACGTGGTCAAGAACAGGCCGGGTCCCAGGAATCAAGGCAACAGGTAACAGGTAACAGAATCTCCGAACACGCTGTAGACTGGACAGCAAGAGGGAAGCGGAGGCAGAGTCCTTAAGTAACCTTTAGGGCGCCAAAGCGGTCGCACGGGGAGTCTGCGTGCCCCCGCGAGTGGCCATGCGTCCGTTCGTGACCCAGCGCACCCGCGTGCGCTGATTCGCCACATCGCGCACCCGCGTGCGCCCGGTCGTGCCAACGCGCACCCGCGTGTGTCCGCTCGCGTTAACACGCGCTAAAGGGAAACGACAGGTTCTCAGCAACAGGCCCCTACGGGCAGATCTCCCATGTACGATCGGATCGCCAGGACGGTCATGACAAATACCTTCGCCATCTCCCCATCCTTTGTAACCAGATGTCCTTCCTCATTCTTAATGGGGCCAATATGGTCTGTCCTCCCTTTTTTACTGTTTACATACTTAAAGAATTTCTTGGGATTTGATTTTGCTTTCCTCCGCTGTGTCTTTTGTGTTCTATCTTAGCCGCCCTAATTGCACCCTTACGATTCTTGTTGCATTCTTTATAAAGTCTGAATGCTGATGATGATCCCTCTACCTTGTATTTTTTGAAGGCCTTATCCTTTGCTTTTATATGCAATTTTACATTGAAGTTAAGCCATCCAGAACTTTTGTTTGCTCTTTTAAATGTATTATCCAATGGGATACATTGGCTAATGGTACTTATTTAATATGCTCTCAAAGCAAACCCATCTCTCCTCCATGTTCTTTGTTCCTAAGATTTTATCCCAATTTATGCCTTCTAGCAAGGTTCGTAGTTTAGGTGAGTTGGCTCTTTTGAAATTCAGTGTCTTTGCATTCCCCTTATGTTTCCTATTTGTGTAACTATGATATACACTATATTACCAAAAATATTGGGACACTTGCCTTTACATGCACGTGAACTTTAATGGCATTCCAGTTTTAGTATGTAGGGATCCAATATTGAGTTGGCCCACCCTTTGCAGCTATAACAGCTTCAACTCTTCTGGATAGCCAAACAAAAGAACTCGCTGCTCCAGGTGAGACAGGAAGCCTAATGATATCACAAGTGCCTGCCTCGGCTCGCCACCCCATACGAGCAACACTGAAGAAATAGCTGCACTCCAAGATCCATCAAAATTCTTATTTAATAATGAAACATCCCAAGTGTTATAGACAGTTCAAATGGTAGACGTGTTTCACACACTAATAGGTGCTCTTATTCATTATGGTGTGTGAAACGCGTCTACGATTTGAACTGTCTATAACACTTGGGATGTTCATTATTAAATAAGAATTTTGATGGATCTTGGAGTGCAGCCATTTCTTCAGTGTTCAACTCTTCTGGGAAGGCTGTGCACAAGGTTTAGGAGTGTGTCTATGGTCAGGCACTGATGTTGGATGAGAAGGCCTGGCTCGCAGTCTCTGCTCTAATTTATCCCAAAGGTGTTCTATTGGGTTGAGGTCAGGACTCTGTGCAGGCCAGTCAAGTTCTTCCACCCCAAACTTGCTCATCCATGTCTTTATGGACCTCACTTTTAAGACGCTTTGAAAGCGCAGCTCAATAATTCCAATGGGCAGGGGCATTTTGGGAGCGCTGTATACAGTGCTGCTTGCAAAGATGCTGCTTGCAGGACTTTTTTTCCCGTCCCGCAAGCGCACTGCCCCAGTGTGAAATGGCACATTCGAATGAATGAGAATCGGTTTTCAGGCGCTTAGCAGAGGCTATTTCTAGCGCTAAAGTGCCTGAAAAATGCCCCAGTGTGAAAGGGGTCTAAGGCTACTTTCAGATTGGGGCATTGTGGGCATCAGCGGTAAAGATAAAATATAGCGCCGCTTTACTGTTGTTTTAGTGGTGATATTCGGCCGATAGCGGGGCGGTTTTAACCCCCGCTAGCAGTCGAAAAAGAGTTAAAACAGCTGCAGCGCTCTATGCCGGCAGTTTAGTGGCGCTGCCCCATTGTTTACAATGGGAAGGGGTGCTTTACGGGCGGTGAATACACCGCTCTTACAGTGCTCCAAAGATGCGGCTTGCAGGACTTTTTGTACCGTCCTGCTAGCGCACCGCTCCAGTGTGAAAGCCCTTGGGCTTTCACACTGAAGACACAGGAGAGGCGCTATTTTTAGCGCTGTATCGCCTGTAAAGCGTCTCAGTGTGAAAGTAGCCTTAGGGTGTCTCCACTCTGGATGGATGGCCACCCTTGGAAAGCAGCATTATCAACCTGGGAGGAAGGTACTGTAATGTCCCATACACACGGTCGGACATTCCGACAACAAAATCCATCAGATTTTTTCCAACGGAGGTTGGCTCAAACTTGTCTTGCTTACACAAGGTCGCACAAAGTTGTCGGAAAATCCGATCGTTCTGAACGAGGTGACATAGAACACGTACGACGGGACTATAAAAGGGCCAGTAGCTAAAAGCTTTCGTCTGGTAATTTATTCTGAGCATGCGTGGCATTTTGTCCGTCGGAATTGTCTACACACGATCGGAATTTAAACGATCAGATTTTGTTGTCGGAAAATTTTAGATCCTGCTCTCAAATGCCCCATACACAGGGTCGGAAATTCAGACGGAAATAGTCCGATCGGATTATGTTGTCAGAAAATCCAGTCGTGTGTGGGCTCTGTCGGACTTTTTCTGTCGGAATTTCCGACGGAAGAAGTTTGAGAGCTGGATCTAAAATTTTCCAATAACAAAATCCGATCTGACTTTTTTCCGATCGTATGTAGAGAATTTAGACGCACAAAGTGCCACGCATCCTCAGAAAAAAATTTGGAGACGAAAGCTATTGGCTACTGCCCTCTACGTAGTTCCATCGTACTTCACCTTGCTTCGAACGATCAGATTACCCGACAACTTTGTCCAACCGTGTGTATGCAACACAAGTTTCGGCCAAAATCCATCAGAAAAAAATCAGACGAATTTTGTGGTTGAAATGTCCAACCGTGTGTGTGGGGCAAAACTTTGTGTGTCGGATTTTCCGTCAACACGATCTGATTGTACATTTTCCGACAGAAAGTCCGACCGTGTGTACAGGGCATTAGACTAGCAGATTTAGATGGGTTTGACTAACAAATTAAAGCCGAACTTCCGATACAATTTTTTAAGCAGTTACAGCAACAGTTTTCTTTTCCTTTTCTGCTAAAGGTTTTACATAAATTAATAAAAGCTGACCATTGTAAGCACCACTGTCAGCAGTAAATGGTTTGTCGCAACCTTCTAAGTACCTCTTTTGCTGGACAACTTGGTTTACTAAACGAAGTTGAAAAATAGTTTCTGGTTGGATCACCAGGGAGGAAGGTACTGTAATGCCCCATACACGCGGGTGAAAACAAAGGAAAAAAGCCTAAAAATAGAAAACAAACACAGCTACCACATCTATGAATTGGCAAACTGTAATATAATACATTTTTGTTGTTTGGTTTAATAATACTTTAATGTTTGCTAGTAGCCATATCATAACTATATAATAATAGTATATAGAAAAAGGAAAACTGTGGGACTTTAAAGGTGTCAAAAAAAAGGAAAAAATGTGTTTTTTAATCATAAAAATACATTTTATTAATAACAATAAAAATATTATCATAAAAGAATTCCTTGTTGCATTTCAACTTAATTTCATATACAAATACAGACACTACCGCTCTACATGTTTCGCTTCGAATGAGCTTCTTCAGGTGATTTTAGAGTGCTGTATGAATTGATTACTAGAGGAAAATAGTAAAGAAAACAACAAAATAGGAATAAATTACTTAGAATATTAAACAAAGCTAATTGCATCTATCAAAATATAGGTATACAAAGGTACAAGTTTTTTTTAAATTTAGCAAAAATGCTTTACAGTCAGTGAGTGTTCTTGGATATAATGCAGATTGAAACAAGGGCTTGTTTGAGAGGCTGCCATTCTCTGTCAGAGGGCTTGCTTGAGAGAGAGAGTTTACATCTCTCCTCTCCCTCCATACTCTTTGATTCCTCTTCACTGACAGGTAAGCCCAGCATATCATCCTATTTGGGCTCTTTATCTCATAAATTTAATTATTTTTGGCAAAATATCCATTCATTATATATATTATCTAATGAAGCCTCCATCACTTGAATTGTCTTATAGGCTTTTCTATTTAATCTTGATGCCCATTTATACAAGGGAGCCAAACCTTCAGGAACTTTCAGTGGAGCGATGTTTGAACGGATTTGGATTTTACCATCTAAGGGCCCTGTGGGCAACCTTATTCACCCCTTCAACTACTAATGTGAGGCTAATGCATTCTACTTGAATGATATCAATTCAATTGATCCAATGAATATCTATGTGAATTAAGGTAATTAACTACTTCTACGCTCTTTTTACATAGTGACAAATAGGCCAATTCAAAAACATTTTTAAGTAAAGAGCTTTTTTTCTATATACACACACACACACACACACACACACACACATATATATATATATATATATATATATATATATATATATATGTAGCGCTGGTACTCCTAACGAGTACACGCTATGTGTTTAAATGTAGTTTTTGCTCAAAACTGTAGTGAGTTTTGGGGTTAATTGTGTTAAATTGTACTTTGGCATCAGTTTGGCTGGGCTGTATAGAAGTTCTGCCTGGTCATAGGTGGGGTTGCACACCTACGGGAGGCTATAGAACGCAGTCTGGTTGGATGCATTGGGTACCAATCTTTATCTCTGAGCCAATCAGTGGGCGCATTTGTCTCACTGTGTAATCCGGGAAAGGGTACTTAAGGTGCTGAAGTCACGTGGTTCGGGGGTTCCGGTAAAGAAGTTGTTGCTGACTCCATGGTCCTGGTCCTCCTGACCAGCCCCCCGGGGGCCCTAATGGCCTGGGGTGCGGATCCATCCATTTCCGAGCCTCAGAACTGGCTAGTTCGAGATTCAGTAACTGGAAGGAGGATTCTAAGGTGTTTCGGTGCCGTCTCGGGTTTGGAAAGGCCCAGCAACTCTACATGCAACCAGGGGAGGACTCTTCAGTAAGAGAGCCACGCACAAGGCTGGCTGCTCGGTAAGAGCCTGGAAGCTGAGCTGCCATGGACATTGATTGAATCCACAATTCTTACAGTATCGCCGGACCAGCTGAAAGATTCTGGTACAGTAAGAAAAGTTCCTACTTCTACTCTTCCAGTTGGATCTAAGTTTCCAAGTTTCCAACCAAGTCTTTGTGATGGACTTTGAAAAGCTAGAATTACCTGTTGGCTGCTAAACCCAAAACTTAAGGATTTATCCAACAGTTAAAGAGTCCAGTTGCAAGCGTCTGTTTCCTGGATTGCGTACATAGAGAGAGACTTTTATCGAAGTCAGCAGTTCCAAGCACCTGAGCTAAACTTTGCCCTGATACCCTCTCTTCCCAATTTAGAGACTGAGTTTTTTCAATCGTTTTATGCTAAATAAAAATCCTAACAAGGAATTCAAGTGTCGGTCTCTACAGTTACTGGGTCATCAACCCTGGGAACCCCTAGACAAGGACAACGAGTACGAGCTGGAGGAGGTAATCGGTAAGCCCAGAAAAATTCAGCAGCTCCTTCGGTGGTTAGTGCTATATAATTTTCCTTCTATAGGATATAGGTGAATTTTATCTACACCTCCCTTTTGTGGTCACTTTATTCCTCAATGAGGTATCTGCTTTGCTTGGAACATTTAGAAGTTCACCGCGTTTGTGATTCACTCTGATCCACTTATACCTGGTAGGTCTAGCCTTGTTTCAGTCTGCATTATATTCATAAACACTCATTGATTGTAAAGCATTTTAGCTAAGTTTTTAAAAAAAATGTACTTTTTGTATACCTATATCTTGATAGATGTAATTAGCTTTGTTAAACATTCTAAGTAATTTATTCCTATTTTGTTGTTTTCTTTACTATTTTCCTCTAGTAATCAATTCATACAGCACTCTAGAATCTCCTGAAGAAGCCAATTTGAAGCGAAACATGTAGAGCGGTAGTGTCTGTATTTGTATATGAAATGAATTTGAAATGCAACAAGGAATTCTTTTATGATAATATTTTTATTGTTATTAATAAAATTTATTTTTATAATTAAAAAATAATTTTTCCCCCCTTTTTTTTACACCTTTTAAAGTCCCGCAGTTTTCCTTTTTCTATATCTTCTTCATAAAAATTGGGATGTGGTTTCTACTCTGATCTCGCTGCCTTCACCTTTCTTATTAAATTATATAATAATAACACTGATTGCTAACGGTTGTAGGAAATACTTAGGTCTTTCTTGTTTGGGTTCCCACTTCCCACTTGACTTAAATATTAATGTTTCGGTTAAAACAGCGTGTTTTCTGTTCAGGTCGGAGGTCATCTTGTTCTACTTGGTGAAAGAAAAACTTAATTTGCTCTTTGTTATTTCCCTTTCCCAAGACAAAGCGAGAGCCCAGAGCAATATAACATAACACTTCCTGTTATTCACACATTGCGTTATTATATCATTTATGTAACATACTCGATTGACCCAGCGAGACGTGACAAGACTTTCCTCTTATTTTTAGCTGCAATCTGATTTCCAATACTAAAACATACATCATATGTGCTTAGTTTGCAATGTATATGTGTAATGAAAATTATTTTCAATTAATTAAAAAAATATACCTAAGGAAATAAATGGTTTGTGAAGACTTGAAAATGCATAATGCATAGCCTACCACATTGTTTCTCATCTTGGGAGTTGCTGAACCCTGGGGTGCCATGAGCACAACACCCAGTTTACCCTGGATCCACATCGTAAGTTGCCAAGGTGTAGGGGACTATCTGCCAGTATCATAACAAACAATGACTCCTTAGGGCCAGGAAGCATGGTATTATTCATTGCTATGGTGTTGACGGATGGCCGGTTTCCATAATGGTAATGTATGACATTGATCAAGAGCAAATGGAATGCAGGGCTTCCCAAGCATTCAAGAAGATAAGAGTGGAAGTCCACAATCTCCAGACCTTATCCACCACCCACCCTCTGCCATACTGCTGCAGCCAAAAAGTAGGGCTCATGTGAAGACTGGATTATGAGACTGGAGAGTTCTGTGACATGAGGGGGGCTCCATAAGGGAGACTCTGTGATTTGGGTGTTAAGGAGACTCTGATAAGATGAGGGGACTCTTCCATGGGGTACTCTGATGTAATGGGGGCTCTTATGTATAGGGGGGCCTCTCATTTTAAAGGCGAAATCTTATATAATAGGAAGACTCTAACGTGAGGGGTGGAGACCTCTCATGTGACCGGGGGACCTTTGATATGAAAGGGGCTTCTAATATGAAGTTAGTTTCCTCAAGGCAGTTGTGTTCATTGTCTCAGGCTCAGGTTTTCCATTAATAAGTAACTTTTTGATTTCCTACATTTTAGACTGGGGTGCCTCAAGATTTTTCATACTGTCAAAGAGTTCCGCAACTGAAGAAAGGTTGAGACTTACACCCCATAACTTTTTTCATTTTGATTTGAGTACATTAGACCACCCCACTGTCTAATGTATTCTAATTGCTGATATCCTTTTGTTTTGGGAACACAAATGTGGAGCCCCTGATTCTACAAACCAGCTTTTCCCAACATCTGACTTGTTTTGCAGATATTATATGTAGCACTAACCCCCGAAGGAGCTGCTGGTTAGATTGGGCTTACCATGACCTTCTTTTTCTTCTCACTTCACGTCTAGGGGTGTCCCGTGGTAGATGGCCCAGTAACTTGAGAGACTGACAACAGATCCACTTAAATAGATTTTATTTGCAAAAACGTAAACAATGAACAGTCTCTTAAACTGAGATCAGGGGGTTGGAAAGAAAGTTCTGGCACTCTTAGTATCAAAGTCAAATATTGAAGAACTTGCTTACTTTGACTGCATCCAGAGAATAGCCATTCGCAACTGGATGTTCACTCAAGTTGGACAGCCCTTCTCTCAGCCCTCCTCCCTACTTGCCAGGTGCTTACTCGGGAACAAGTCTCTGCCACAGACATTGTAGAACATACAAAGAACATGCAAAGATAAGTCTCTCCCACAGACGTTGTTGTAGAACACGTAGGAAAACTAAATTTGTAGAACACTCGTGGGATGCTTGGATCTTTCAGCGAGCTTGGCGATATCCACGAGATCGGATTCTTTTTGGTACTTTAGCTCCTCCAGGCTCTTGCTAAGAAACCAACCCGTATGTGGCCTTCTTCTGAAGAGTCCTCCCCTGGATAGCATGAAGTCACTGGGTCTCTCCCAAACCGGAGACGGCACCCAAACACCTCAGAATCCTCCTTTAGTTTCCTTGCCTCAGGCTAGCCAGCTCCGAGACAAGATCGGGTGGATCCGCACCCCAGGCCATAGCCTTCCTGGGGGTTGGTCAGGAGGACCAGGACCATGAAGTCAGCACATCATTCTGGACCGGAACCCAGAACCATGTGACGTCCGCATCTTAAATACTCTCTGCCAGAAAGCACAGCAAGAGCGCCACTCCCACTGGGCAGGCTCTGAGAGAGAGTAACTTAAGCACCCAACCAGACCATAGTTCCATGCCTGCCAGAAGAGACAGTGCCCCCTGTGGTCAGGCTGAACATCTCATAGTCCAGTCAGACTGATGCTGAAGTTCAAATTTTGACAATTGTACCCAAACCAAACTGCAATTGTACCCAAACCAAACTGCAGTTCAGGTGTAACCTTAACTTTGAAAAACACATAGCGCGTGCTCTTCAGGAGCCGGCGCTACATATAATTGTGCTTGCTTCACATTATTTAAATATGCAGATCCTCAGACATTAAAAAATGAAATTATTGTCTCCTCTGCTCCACAACCAAGCCTCCAGGCCACTTTGCATTTGACCCTCAATGTAGTGTGGTCAGCAGATCACAAAAAGATGGAAACTTCAGAGAACAAAACTTAGGCAGGAAAAAAAAGTTCCAGAAGCTCTACATGACTGGGAGAGGGTCAAATGAAGGGGACAGTATAGAAAGTGATCTCAGATCTTGGCAATCAATAAGTAGTTGGTAGGGGGAACAAGGGTTGGTGCTGTGGTACTTGTGGAAAGTCAATTCAAAAAGATCAGAGAGAGAGAAAGAGAAGTTGTCCTCTCTGCCCTCACTCATTTAATGTGAGAATACATTTTGTTGGACTGCAGGAGGAGTGTCAGGTTGAATGGTCTTTGGTGGTTAGTGGAAAAGTGAAATAGTAAGAAAATGGAGGACCATCTGGGGGTATGGTGCTAAATGCTCTATTGGTGGCTATGTCCCTTTGGAAGAGATCATAAATGCTACATTTTGGAACTGCCTCTGGTAAAGGATGGCTGGGGACTTGGTTGGATTTCAGTCAAGCCTTTAGGCTGCTGGATAACCAAAGACCCCCTCCTGGCAAAACTTGCCAAATATTTGTCTTGTTATTTATTATTATTATTTATGTTATTTACGGTACTTATCGGTACTTATATAGCACTGTCAATTTATGCAGTGCTTTACATATATATTGTACATTCATATTAGTCCCTGTCCTCAAGGAGCTTACAACCTGAGGTCCCTAACACACATTCATACATACTGGGGCCAGTTTAGACAGGATCCGATTAACCTACCAGCATGTTTTTAGAGTGTGGGAGGAAACCGGAGTGCCCGGAGGAAGCCCACACAGGCACAGGGAGAACATGCAAACTCCAGGCAGATGGTGGCGTGGTCAAGATACAAACCAGTGACCCTTTTTGCTGCCAGGTGAAAGTGCTAACCACTACACCACTGTGCTGCCATTGTTTCATCTTGCTATTGTTATTTGTGGTGCTGATGCCATTTGAAACCCACATCATCTTAGTATTTATTTGGGTCACCAGCAGAGTGCAGTTACCAGCCTTGAGCCTTCTCCATCAGGTAGTCACTATTGTGCACTTGCAGCACAGTATGCTGCAGTTGACATTTCACTATCCACATAGGAAAGTCTGAACTTTGAGCAGATTCTGTTTGTTTTAGTGTCTGCCTGACCGTGCTACATTTATGTTTGCTTCCTGGAATCTGACCTCAGCTTGTACTACAATTTGGACCCGACCTCTGTCTGCCACCTTCCACGACCTCATTTCTTTCTGCTGCCTGACCTATGGCCTGTCCAACTAAACTTCTACCTCTTGATTTGTTCCCACTGTTGCTTGGCCTATCTGTCTGAGGACTTGCAGCACTTTAAAGCTGATCTTCACTGTATCTGAGCACCACAAACCAAAAATGATTTAATACATTTTTAATATTTAGATTAAACTCCCCCATGAATGCATGTCTCTATGCCTTATTTTGTTGAGAAGTCACTTTTAAAAACAACACACTAGCATTTCTGGCCATGGTCATCTTGAGCAAGGGCAAATGATTCATGTAGCATTTACATCCTGGAATCCATTTGCCCTTAGCTCAAGCATAAGGAGGAATAAAAGCAAGCTCACAGGATAAGAGTGTAGCCAGTGTAGCCCCCTGTTCCTAAAATTGGGGCTATAGCAGTGCTCGAGTCCTGCATTGGGAATGTTGTACCTGTACTTTTTGTACAGCAGGAATGACGTTCCCTTTGCACTGTGGCTGCAGGGGGCCGACCCCCCTCCTCATCTTGTGTAAAACATGATGTCCCTGTCAGTGGCAGAGTGTAGCCTGTGTAGTACTGCAGCAAGGGTTAATAGATCATTGGGCACTCGTCGAGCTCATAGATTGTTGGGATGACTGACATGGTTCTACACCGCTAGGCTGCATTAAACACAGCAGGAGCGCCGCCCATAGTCCCACCCACCCTTTCAGGCAGCACTGAGCACACTGGGAGCGGCACCCAAAGTCACTGAAGGAGAAGATAAAAAGGCTCATTAATAAGAATAAGGTTCCTTCTGGTTCAATCCTCAGAGCCTCGGGTCTGCAGGCAGGAAAGCCGCGGTGTGGCATGGGGAATACAGAATAGTGTCCTGAGTGGAGGGCCGTGTGAACTGCAGCGTGGCCATGAGTGTCTGACATCACCAAGGGAGAGGGGAATAAATGAACTTTGAGCACTGGATTCCCCATGCTACACTGCGGCCTTCCTGCCTGCAGGCCCGAGGCGCTGAGGACTAAACAAGCAGGGCTCCTCCGCTAGTAAAAGAGATAGCAGAAGATAGCGGAGGAGTCTGGCGAGAAGACCCCCCAAGACAGAAGAAAACCCCCGGAGCTGTGCAATAAATTATTTTAAAAACATGTGTTGTGTTTTTTTCTTTACACTTTTTTCACCAGGTGAATGGGTAGGGGGACATGGTACCCCAATACTCATTCACATAGGGTGGGGGGGCGGCATCTGGGGGCCCCCTTATTTAAGGGGGCTCCCAGATTCCGATAAGCCCACCCGCCCACAGACCCTGACAACCAATGGCCAAGTTTGTCGGGAAGAGGCCCTTGTCTTCATCAACATGGGGACAAGGTGCTTTGGGGTGGGGCGGCCCCTCCTTCCCCAAAGCACTCCCTCATGTTGAGGCCACGCGGCCTGGTACAGCTCAGGAGAGGGGGGGGGGGCGCTCGCTCGTCCCCACCCCCTTTCCTGACCAGCCGGGCTGCGTGCTCGGATAAGGGTCTGATATGGACTTTGGGGGAAACCCCCACGCCGCTTTTTTGGCATAGGGCTTCCCCTTTAAGTCTACAGCAGGTGACGGGGCCAGCGAGGTGTCAATCTCACCACCAAAGGTTCTTTTGCTAGTCCCGTCTACCTGGAGCCACATTCAAAATGAACGGACTTTCCTCCGTGTGTGGGCAAGTCCGTTCATTTCAAAAGTCGGACTCCTGCCTTAGTCCGGCGGGTTGTCCACCCAGTCCCGGGACAAGGTTATCCAGTGCCCAGGGCAAAGATGCCATACTGCATCCTCCTTTCCCTTAGGGTTAGGGTCAGAGTGCCCCCTACCCCTGCAATAAACCATTGCGCCAGGGGAAGCCACCCCTCCTGCCCATCCCTTGTCCCGGCTCTGTGTCCACTGCACCTAGTCCGCCGGAAAAGTCCGGTCATGTGTGGGCAGGTCCGCTCGTTCGAAAAGTCCAGCGGACCTCCGCTTCAAAATCCGGCGGTTTGCCCGCAGGACTAAGTCCGCCAGATAGTCCGTGTGTACGTGGCATAACAGGCACTTTTCTGCTTTTTCATTTAGCTCAAGCATGCATGCAGGAGAGTGTGCTTAGCTGAGAAAACACGTCCTTCTCTCCTCCCCTCCTGAAGACTCCTGGGATGTATGACATAATTTGCCTAGGCAAGAAACCAGGAAGTAACTAAAGAAATGTATAAAAAAAAGTAAAAAAAAAAAAGTAAATATAACATACTTTCCTATCTATTTACTAATGCTAGCAGCATGAGGATTACAAATAATCAATGTTGATTTGGAGAGTGAAGTTCCAAATTAACAACAATCTCGTCTGTTGTTGGTTTCTGCCTCTGGCAGCACAGATGATCTACTGAACTCCATGGCAGGGACAGAACCCCCCAGAAACATTGATACATTCATCATTAATGAACACGCCATGTTGATATTATCTTCATCTCTCAGACATCAGTATGTACCCCCTACTAGCAAAAGCCAATCTATAGCAGTTCAAGGATACAGACATGCAAGGAATAAAATGGATCCGCTTGATCAGCTGCAATTTATGTTGAGTCATGTAATTTTTTATTAACTGCCTTTTTTCTTTTGCAACATGACCGATTTATCTAAGTTTAGTCATCCATTTTTTTAAATCTGGTATATTTTTTTAATTCCTAAAACATTTGTAACATATTTTAAATTCAAGCATCTGTTTCTCCTTTTTTTTTTTTTTTTAAGAAATTATATTGCTGTTTGCAAATTTATTCTCCATTCTAAAGTAAGTATTTTTTTTTTTTTTTTTTTGCTCTCCTAAAATTATGAGCCTTATGGTTTGATGGCTTGAATATTTTCATTTTGTAGTACTTCTCCCGTGTTGCAAGTATGCACTGTAAATATTGAGCTCCAGATGTTTAATTTAGGCTTTGTTTGAATACATGGGAAGCGCTGAGATTTCACGGGGCTGCTGTTCTCTTTCTTTATGTGCTTGAGTAGCAATAAAATACAAGATAATGAACTTCATCACTTTGCGAAAGAAAAAAAAAAAATATTGACCCAGCAAATAAATCAATTTGTTTTGTTTGACCTGAGCTCTTGCCATCTGGGTTCTCAAAAGTTGTCGAGCTTTAAATATTTACCAATTATTTAAACAGCGGTTTAATTAATACCTTAATACCCTTTGATTGCTGGCATGTGACAGGCGACTTCCTCTTGTGAAACAGGATTGTTTATGAGTATTCTGGGAACAACAATGTACTCATTTTTTAGTAATAAAAGAAAAAAAGGTCAAACGCAGTGCAGCCAGAAATGGTTAAAAAAAATATTGGTGTAACAATAAGCCTATGTTCAGATGGGCTCTTAAGGCAGAAGGACCTTTGTTATTTGGGCAGAACTCTTGCCCTTGCTTTGAATGTTCTCCCAGCAGGGTAAGGGGGCCGGTGTTTGAACTGATGAAGCTCAGTAGCATTGCATGACCCAAAATGTTCTGATGAACATGTTCTGATGGTTGATGAAATGTAAAGCCAAGCCAACATAAACAGGAGTGACCACTGAGCTGTAGACTGAGCACAATCTCCAAGGTATGATGGGCATGGAAAGCTTGACACTAGTTGGGTAAACTTGCTCAGAACTACTTTTTAATGTATAATTAGAACGTGCTTGTTCTCCCATTTTCTTGTTCTATTCTCTTTCCTTTTTATAGATGTAGTACCCTCCTAATTAGGCTGCTAGATACATTTCGTTTTTGGCTCCTCCTGTAGTGGGAGGAGTGATTGTTTAGTCTGGTCTGTTCAGGGCTTCACAGGCTGAGAGTTTGATTGCTTCCCCCTGCCACTAAAATACATTTCTAGAGCTTAGGGAGGGAGGATTCAAATGCCCAACCTGAATGTTGGGCAGGGTCTTGACAATCCCTGAGGAGGTGTGCCCAGAAGGTGACTGGGATGTTGTTAAATGGCCTGGAGCCCAAAGAAGATTATGTTTTCCCCTCTGAGGGACTGGAACTGTGAGCTGAGGGGGAGGTTGCTTGCCCCTGGAGCCCTTCAGACTGGATGCTAGACTGCTCTGCAAGAGGCTGCACTAATGGACTTACCCTGTTTCAGGATTTTGTGAGTAGAGCCTTCTACTTGATCTCAAACCTACTTCATGATCCCCAGCTGTGAACCCAGAGAGAGAGAAAAGTGTTCTCTGCAAAATTGTGCTCAAACATTTCATTATTTGAAATCCCATTCCCCATTGTCCTCCTCCTGTTACAAGTTTCTTCATCAATAAAATACAAAAACGACAAACCCCTAGACCAGGGGTGTCAAACTAAATTTCATTGCGGGCCGCATCAGCATTATTGTTACCCTCAAAGGGATAGTTGTTTCTGTAAGACTATGTCAATTTATCCAGGGTTTTTTCTCTTAGCCCCTGTACACATGGTCGGAGATTTCGACAACCAAATCCGTCGGATCTTGTCCGTCGGATTTTGCCCGTCGGATCTTGTCCGAAACTGTTGCATACACACGGTCAGACTAAGTTGTTGAAAAATCCGATCATTCAGAACATGACGTAATTTCGTTACGATGGGACTATGTTCAGGCTAGTAGCCAATAGCTTTGATGTAGGAATTTGATCTGAGCATGCATGGCACTTTGTCCGATCAAAATTCTCTACACATGATGGGAGTATGTCCGACCGAACCAGTTGGTCGGAAAATATTTCCAACAAGTTGGAAAATTGGGTCCGACGGATATTCCAACGGAATCAGTCCGATGCATACCACACACAGTCGGATTATCCGACAACACGGTCCAATAGGACACATCCCGACGGATTCTCCGAACGTGTGTACAAGGGCTTAGAGAATAGGTTTAGGAACTCAACCACACAACTGAACCACATCAAATGGTGGGTGTGGTCAAATTGCATAAATACCAGAGTTCAGAGTACAGTTTCAGGGGTGCACTATGTACATAGTGCAGATTTCAGAGGTGGGCTATGTACCGAAAGCAGAATTCAGGGGTACTCTATGTACAGAGTGCAGAGTTCAGGAGTGCCCTGTGTACAGAGTGTAGGGTTGAGGAATGTGCTACACATAGAATGCAGGCTTTAGGGGTTTGCTATGCACAGTATGCAGGGTTCAGCTCTCTTTCACAGGCTGTCCACACCCCAATTCCACCCCTCCTCTGCTCTGACCTCTGCTCCACTCTACCCTACCCCCCACCTCTGCAAACATCTCCCCCCACAGCCCTCATTATCCAATCCAAACAGGAAGTCAGTGTTAAAGCGGAAGTAAACCCATCCATAAAATAGTTTTATTTCCGGCACGTGCCGGAAATGTAACACTCCCATTGGTTCTGCTCTCAACCAAACTGTCAAACCATCCAATGGCTGGTATCATATGTGATCACATGTGCAGCTTCATGGCAGTTGTAGATTAAACAGAGGCAAAGATGACGGCTTTCTTGTCTGAAAACGATAGTGGAGTTTACTTACACTTTAAGGGAACATACACATCAATAAAGCATTACCAAGAATGATTCCATACTATGTACTTGTCTTCATGCAGTTATTTGTAAAAAATTTGCCCTGTGAAGAAAGGTATGGAGTTACCCATTCCCCATTTTTATACTAATTTGTAGGGAGACAAAGTTAAAAGAGAGAATACACAGCTTAGTAGGAGAGAAAAGAGAAGAAAATGGTTGGAGGGGGGTGGGGCAGGAGGTAAGGGGAGGGGTAAGGGAATCTTAAATAATGCGATGGCTTGTCACAAAGACAGTATGTAGGTGGTATCGTCCATTGGGCCAGTTATGGACCAAGCAGGGCTTTCTCTTCGGCAGAAAAGACAAACATATTCCACAGTCTCCAAATCTTGGAGTACTTTTCGTGTTTATGTTGTGCCGTTAATGTCAAATCTTCCATCTTATTGATTTCTTCCACTTTTCTTGGAGCCAGCTACTAATAGGAGAGTATGGGCTTTTCCAATTCAAATGTAAACAGGATTTGGCGGCATTTAACAGGTGACATATTATGGTTTTGTTATAGATTTTCTCTGGAATGGACGACACATGCAATAAGAAAAAAGCTGGGTGGTCAAGGATCTTAAAATCAACTCTTGAGTAATCCTCTGCACTTCTTTCCAGTAGTGCTCATGATCAAAAAATGTGGAGTAGCGTTCTCTTTCCCTCCTAGCATCTCCAACAATGATCTGTGGTGTTAGTGTAGAATTTATGTAAGAAGTATGGAGTACGGTACCACCTCGTTAGAATTTTTAAATTGGTTTCCTGGATTTTCGTGCAAATGGACAATTTAAGAGAAAACCTAATAATGTTTTGTTTTTGTTTTATCATGAAAGTGCGCCATAGATCTGTCTCCAAGTGCCTCAGACAGGGCAGATCCGGTTATTCATTAGGAGATATCGGTAGGTTTTGGAGAGGATCCTTGGTAGGGTTCCTTCTTCAGAGCAGTATTCTTCGAAGGGGGCGAAATTGCAGCTGAAGCCTCTAGGTTTGGTAGAGAAAGTAGATAGAGCACTAAAGAAGGTAAGGCGGAAGAGGCCTGTAGCTGTAAATATTTTTTTTAATATTAAATATATTAATTTTTTTTAACAAATAGTATACACACTGTATGGCCAAGTGTTTGTAGAAACCGACCCATCACACCAATTTTATATGAACTTGGTAGATGTACCATTCTAAAACTATGGGCATTAATATGGGCCTTACTTTTTAATATCTTTATAAATGATATAGGGTCTAGGGTCTAGGGTTGCCATCTCACCCTGTTAAACCCAAACACATATTAATTACACAGGTTCTGAGGCTATTTTAATGCAGATAAGGCACCAATTGAGTTTAATTACCACCTTAATCAGCTACGACCCTGTGTAATCAATATATGTTTGGTTTTAAAGGAATGAGGTGGTAACCCTAATAGGGTCTGTGATTTTTTTTGTCTTTGCAGAGGACACCAAGGTATGCAGTGGAATAACGTCTCTACAGGAAGTCTCCAATTTACAAGCCAACCTCAATGCTCTGTCTAATTGGGCAAATAAATGGAAAATTAGGTTTAATGTTGATAAATGTAAAGTTATGAACTTGGGGGCTAAGAATATGCATGCATCATACATACTAGGGGGAGAAAAACTGGAGGAATCTATAGTGGGGAAGTATCTGGGGGTTTTGGTAGATCATCAGCTCAATAATAGCATGCAATGCCAAGCTGCAGTTTTCCTGACAGCAAAATCCTTTCTTGTATTGAGAGATGTATTTAATCCAGAGAGAGAGATATCATTTTGCCCCTGTACAAATCATTAGTAAGGCCTCATCTGGAATATGCAGTTCAGTTTTGGGCACCAGTTCATCAAAGGATATCGGGAAACTGGAGAAAGTGCAGAGAAGGGAAACCAAACTGATAAGAGGCATGGAGGAGCTCAGCTATGAGGAAAGATTGGAGGAACTAAATTTATTCTCTCTTGAGAAGAAGAGATTAAGGGGGGATATGATCACCATGTATAAATATATAAGGGGTCCATATAGTGAACTTGGTGTTGAGTTATTCACTTTACAGTCAATACAGAGAACAAGGGGGCACTCTTTACGTCTAGAAGAAAAAATATTTAATCTCCAAATACAGAAAGGTTTCTTCACAGTAAGAGCTGTGAAATGTGGAATAGACTCCCTCCAGAGGTGGTTCTAGCAAGAGCAATAGATTGCTCTAAAAAAGACCTGGATACTTTCCTAAATGTACATAATATGGACTTTTTTCAACCTGACTAACTATGTAACTATGTAAATATATATCCGGTGTTCTGCCGTATAGTGTCCTGCTATCAAATAGTGTCCGGACCGTAGTGCGCATGCGCAGTACGAAGCAGACGAAGCTTCAGAAAATCTCCGAAGCTGAACGGCGCCTGCGCCGTGAGTGGAGGTGGTAGCCCCACCATCCAAGCGGACATAGGGTTGTGAATATTAGAGGGCCCCTCGCGGGCGAGCTTTGCTCGCCACGCTTCGGGCTCGGCCTCGCTGCGCTTGGCTCTTTTTTATTCCTACTCTATGTCCACTTGGATAGTGGGGATAGAACCTGGACTCACGGCGCAAGCGCCGTTTATCCTTGGCAATTTTCGGAATCTGTGTTGCTGTGTACTGCGCATGCGCAGTACGCAGCGGACACTATCGGATGGAGGACGTTATTTGACAAGACACCGGCACTCCTTTACAGCTATAACTGCCTCCACTCTTCTGGGAAGGCAATCTACAAGAGTTTGGAGTGTGTCTGTGGGAATTTGTCTCCATACAGACATAATAGCATTTGCAAGGTCAGGTTATGATATTGGAAAAAAGACTTGGCTCTCAATCTGTGTTCCAGTTCATCCCAAAGGGGTTCAGTAAGGTTGTACAGGTAACGAAATTATACTCACAAACCCTATAGGAGTAGGCTGGGCAGGAACAGCAGACATGGATCAAGATGGACTGGAACAGCAGGCATGGATCAGGCTGGACTGGAACAGCAGGCACCAGATCAGGCTGGGCTGGAACAGCAGGCATGGATCAGGCTGGGCTGGAACAGCAGGCATGGATCAAGCTAGACTGAAGCCGCAGGCATCAGATCAAGTTAAACTGGAGCAGCAGGCATTGGATCAGACTGGGCTGGAACAGCAGGCCTCGGATCAGGCTGGGCTGGAACAGCAGGCATGGATCAGGTTAGACTGAAGCCGCAGGCATCAGATCAAGTTAAACTGGAGCAGTAGGCATCAGATCAGGCTGGACTGGAACAGCAGTCATCAGATCAGGCTGGGCTGGAAGAGCAGGCATTAGATCAGGTTGGGCAGGAACAGCAGGTATGAATGAGGCTGGGCTGGAACAGCAGACATGGATCAGGCTGGACTGGAGCAGCAGACACTGGAATCCTGCAAGTGATTGTAGGGCTCTGAGCAGATTATGCTGCTGGTGGGGAAGTAGTGACAGTACTGAGAAATGGAGCAGAAAAGGTAGCTGTAGAAGATGAAGATTTCTGAAGTGGTAGAGGGAGCCTTCAGCGGGATAAATGCAGGGGAAGTACAGCTGTTGGGAGCAGGGGACTGATATACAGGAAGTAGGGAGTCCTTAGTAACAGCTGTGGTTGCTAGGGGGAACGAAGGAAGAGATTCTTACTCTGTGTCAAGAGGCAAATCTAAATGGATGTGAATCAAATGAGTCTGGGGATAATATCTCTGACCAGGCTTGTAGTCGAGGCTGAACAAAGCTCAGTTGCTTTTTACTTGCCTAACTAGCGAGTCCACAAAAGTGAAAAATATATGTGACATTGATATCAACCAAAAACCTAACTATAATACACTATACAGTATATGTAGCGCCGGGCTCCTGAAGAGCACGCGCTATGTTTTTCAAAGTTAAAACTTTACCCAAACTACAGTTTGGTTTGGGTCTATTTGTCTAAATTTGACTTCTGTGTCAGTCTGACTGGACTGTGACATGTTCAGCCTGGCCACAGGGGGCACTGTCTCTGGTGGCAAGCGTGGAACTATGGTCTGGTCAGGGGCTTAGGTTACTCTCTTTCGGAGCCAGGTCAGTGGGAGTGGCTCTCTAGCTGTGCCCCCTGGGAGAGGGTATTTAAGATACGGACTTCACGTGGTTCGGGGTTCCGGTCCAGTATGAAGTGCTGATTACATGATCCTGGTCCTCCTGACCAGCCCCCAGGAAGGCTATGGCCTGGGGTGCGGTTCCACCTGATTTTAATGCCTTGGGGCTGGCTAGCCCAAGGCATGGAAACTAGAGGAGGATTCTGAGGTGGATGGGTGCCGTCTTCGGTCCGGGAGAGACCCACTGAACTTCGAGCATTCCAGGGGAGGACTCTTTAGAAGAACACCACGTACTGGGGTTTTCTTAACAAGAGCCTGGAAGGGCCGAAGTAACCGAGAGAATCCGGTCTTGTGGATATTGTCAAGTGGGCTAAAGGGTCCAGGTATCCTACGAGTGTTCTACAGCTTAGTTTCCTACATGTTCTGCAACAACGTTGGTGATAAAGGCTTTGTTCCTGAGTAAGCACCTTGTTGGCTGCTAGGCCTTGTGAGAGAGGGACTGTCCAACCTGAGTGTTCATCCAGCTGTGAATGGCTATTCTCTGGATGCAGTCAAAATAAGCAAGTTCCTTAACGTTTATATACTTTGACATTGAGAGTACCTGAATTCCTTCCCAACCCTCTGATCCCAAGTTGAAAGACTGTTCAATGGTTGAAGTTTGCAAATAAAATATATAAAATCCATTCATCCATTGTCAGTCTCAAGTTAGTGAGTCACCTACCACGGGACATCCCCTAGACGTGCAACAAGGAGAAGCAGAAGGTAATGGTAAGCCCGAAAATAACTGCCAGCTCCTTCGGGGGTTAGTGCTACATATAAAAATGGAGGGAACCTAACATAAACAGAGTATGACTGGATCTGGGAACAAGGGGAGCAGAGATGGGGGAACAGGATACAGGGTATTAGATGTAAGGTACAGAATGAGGCAGAGATCAGTATAATCAGTAAGCAAGTATATGACTAACAAGCAAAACACTGAGGCACTGATGCAAATCAAGGGAGGGGTTATACGGTGGATCCGAAGTATTCACAGCACTTCACTTTCACCAAGACACTCGAAATTGAGGTCAGATGCATCCTGTTCCCAGTGATCATCCTTGAGATGTTTCTACAACGTGATTGGAGTGCACCTCTGGTAAATTTTGTTGATTGGACATGATTTGGAAAGGCACACACCTGTCTATATAAGGTCTTATAGTTAACAGTGCATGTCAGAGCACAAACCGAGCCATGAAGTCCAAGGAATTGACTGTAGACCTCCGAGACAGGATTTTATTGAGACACAGATCTGGGGGAGGGGAAAAGAAAAATGTCTGCAGCATTGAAGGTCCCAATGAGCACAGTGGCCTCCGTTATCTGTAAATGGAAGAAGTTTGGAACCACCAGGACTCTTCTTAGAGTGGACCACCTAGCCAAACTGAGCAAACGGGGAAGAAGAGGGCCTTAGTCATAGAGGTGACCAAGAACTCAATGGTCACTCTGACAGTGCGCCAACGTCTGTGGAAAAAGGAGAGCCTTCAAGAAGAACAACGATTTCTGCAGCACTCCACCAATCAGGCCTGTATGGTATAGTGGCCAGACGAAAGCCACTCCTCAGTAAAAGGCACGACAGCCCATCTGGAGTTTGCCAAAAGGCACCTGAAGGACTCTCAGACCATGAGAAACAAAATTCTCTGGTCTAAAGAAACAAAGATTGAACTCTTTGGCCTGAATGGCAAGCATCATGTCTGGAGCAAACCAGGCACCGCTCATCACCTGGCTTATACCATCCCTACAGTAAAGCATTGTGGTGGCAGCATCATGCCACAGGGATGTTTTTCAGTGGCAGGATTTTGGAGACTAGTCAGGATCGAGGGAAAGATGAATGCAGCACTGTACAGAGACATCCTTGATGAAAACTTGCTCCAGAGCACTCTGGACCTCAGACTGCGTCAAAGGTTCATCTTCCAACAGGACAACAACCCTAAGCACACAGCCAAGGTAACAAAGGAGTTGTTATGGGACAACTCTGTGAATGTCCTTGAGTGGTGCAGCCAGAGCTCAGACTTGAACCCAATTGAACATCTCTGGAGAGATCTGAAAATGGCTGTGCACCAATGCTCCCTATCCAACCTGATGGAGCCAGAGAAATCCTGCAAAGAAGAATGGGAGAAACTGCCCAAAATGAGGTGTGTCAAGCGTGTAGCATCATACTCAAAAAGACTTGAGGCTGCAATTTGTGCCAAAGGTGCTTCAACAAAGTATTGAGCAAAAGGTGTGATACTAACAGTATCTCACAAAAGTGAATACACCCCTCACATTTTTTGTAAATATTTTATTATATAATTTCATGTGACAACATGGAAGAAATGACACTTTGCTACAATGTAAAGTAGTGAGTGTACAGCTTGTATAACAGTGTAAATTTGCTGTCCCCCAAAAATAACTCAACACACAGCTATTAATGTCTAAACCACTGGCAACAAAAGTGAGTACACCCCTAAGTGGAAATGTCCAAATTGGGCCCAAAGTGTCAATATTTTGTGTGGCTGCCATTATTGTCCAGCACTGCCTTAACCATCTTGAGCATGGAGTTCACCAGAGCTTCACAGGTTGGCACTGGAGTCCTCTTCCCCTCCTCCATGATGACATCACGGAGCTGGTGGATGTTAGAGACCTTGCTGTGTCCTACAGATGTTCAATAGGGTTTAGGTCTGGAGACATTCTTAGCCAGTCCATCACCTTTACCCTCAGCTTCTTTAGCAAGGCAGTGGTCGTCTTGGAGGTATGTTTGGGGTCGTTATGTTATAATACTGCCCTGCGGCCCAGTCTCTGAAGGGAATGGATTATGCTTTGCTTCAGTATGTCACAGTACATGTTGGCATTCATGGTTCCCTCAATGAACTGTAGCTCCCCAGTGCCGGCAGCACTCATGCAGCCCCAGACCATGACACTCCCACCACCATGCTTCACTGTAGGTAAGACACACTTGTCTTTGTACTCCTCACCTGATTGCCGCCACACACGCTTGTCACCATCTGAACCAAATAAGTTTGGACATGGTTCCAGTAATCTATGTCCTTACCCTGGTTGTCTTCAGCAAACTGTTTGCAGCCTTTCTTGTGCATCATCTTTATAAGAGGCTTCTTTCTGGGATGACGGCCATGCAGACCAATTTGATGCAGTGTGCGGCTTATAGTCTAAGCACTGACAGGCTGACCCCCCCACCCTTCAACCTCTGCAGAAATGCTGGCAGCACTCATACATCTATTTGCCGAAAACAACCTCTGGATATGACGCTGATCACGTGAACTCAACTCCTTTAGTCAACCATGGTGAGGCCTGTTCTGAGTGGAACCTGTCCTGTTAAACCGCTGTATGGTCTTGGCCACCGTGCTGCAGCTCAGTTTCAGGGTCTTGGCAATCTTCTTATAGCCTAGACCATCTTTATGTAGAGCAACAATTCTTTTTTCAGATCCTCAGAGAGTTCTTTGCCATGAGGTGCCATGTTGACCTTCCAGTGACCAGCATGAGAGAGTGAGAGCGTCAACACCAAATTTAACACACTTGTTCCCCATTCACAGCTGAGACCTTGTAACACTAACAAATCACATAACACCAGTGAGGGAAAATGGCTAATTGGGCCCGATTTTGACATTTTCACTTAGGGGTGTACTCACTTTTGTTGCCAGCAGTTTAGACATTAATGGCTGTGTGTTGTGTTATTTTGAGGGGACAGCAAATTTACACTGTTATACAAGCTGTACACTCACTACTTTACATTGTAGCAAAGTGCCATTTCTTCAGTGTTGTCACATGAAAAGATAGAATAAAATATTTACAGAAATGTGAGGGGTGTACTCACTTTTGTGAGATACTGTATGTGCATTGGATTTTTTTTTTCATTTTTTTTTTTTTTTTTTAAATATGCAAAGATTTCAAACAAACTTTATTCACGTTGTCATCATGGGGTATTGTTTGTAAAATATGAAATAAGACTGTAACATAACAAAATGTGGAAAAAGTGAAGTGCTGTGAATACTTTCCAGATGCACTGTATACCTTCCCAGCAGCCAGCATCAGGTGGAGCCTAGTTACTGGGATCTGCGGGCTGCTGGGAGACATCCACAGGTGGCCACAGGAAATGCCTCTTTCAGCTCTGGAAACCGCAGTGTGCCACCAGCAGGTGATCCAGGACCCAGGCAATTGGACAGGACATTACCTTTCTGTAATCTCCTTTACAGTAAAACCAGGGCTGGATGAGTATGTACTAGTATGTACTAGAGACAATCCATGTGTTTTGCATACAAAAATGCTTGCAGAGTATATAATGAAAGAATGAGGTAGCAGTAGAGTTGCCACCTGTCCGGGATTCACCCGGACAGTTTGGGTTTGGAATCATGCATCTGGGTTTCAGATAGCCGGAAACCCGGACACATTATTCATACTGGAATATGGCTTCCCAGCAGGGTTGCTCCTGATGTCACTTCCCTCAGCGCAGGAAGGGAGATCGCCTCTCCCCCCTCCCTCTTGTCAGTCATCTGGGGCACGCGACAGGTCCCAAATGATTGCGCGGTGCGGCTAGCGCATGCGCTGTGGGTGCCCCGGCTGTGAAGCCACAGCCGGGTGCCCACAGTTAAAATGCTGGTGCCGCCGAGCGGAGGGGGAGACGAGCGGGGCTTCGATCCCCCGCATCAAATTATTAAAAGTCAGCAGCTGCAGTATTTGTAGCTGCTGACTTTAATTTTTTTTTCGTGGAATACCCCTTTAAATCAGGGTTCCCAGAGCATCCCTTATGTTAGAGTCCCCAGAGTTCTCCCTTACATCAGAGTCCCCCCCTACAGTGAATGGGAACTCCGCGAGCTCAGATGTTAAAGGGGAACTCTGTGGATTCAGATGTAAAAGGGGAACTGTTATTAACTTCATATGATTAGAAACGTTATTTTATTTTTTTTTGCAAATCTGTTTATTGGAATTTAGACAGTGAACAAGCAACCAAAAGCAAAACAAAACAGACAAAAACAAAAACACAGACATTGGTCACGATTAGTGTTACAGGCGTGACGTGTAAAGAGTTGCAATATAAGACAGTGCGTTACATACAAAACATGTCGGAGAATTCAAGGCATCTCACCAGCCACAGAGGGCCGTCTCCATGTGCAGTAGGACGACTCCGGACTAAACCACGCTACTCAGATATACAACATTTCCACTAGTGCATATTCCTATTTATTAACAAATGAAAATGCATTAAGTAGGCTGTGGGTCTGAGGCCGTGGAGGCATCCGCCAGCCAGCTGGACCAGACCTTGTTATATTTTTGCGGGCAACCTCTATTAACATAGCAGTCCTTGTATAGAGGCAGGCTTTCGTTCACCAATTTTTTCCACAGGGAGAGAGGGGGAGGAGTGGGCTTATGCCAGCTGAGCGCAATGGCCTTGCGGGCATAGAAGAGAAGTAGCCCAGCTAGGGTGCGCCGCACCACAGTGGGAATTAGATGATCTAGCAGGCCCAGTATGCAGGTTTCTATAGAGAGTGGGAGCGATATGGAGGTGACCTGTGTAATGACCCCTAGTATCTCCTTCCAATAGTCAACAATGGCTGGGCAGGTCCAAAAAATATGAATGAAGTCCCCTGGTAATGTCCCACAACGCCAACATCCCGGGGGGGAGGCGGGGTTCATTTTGTGCAGTCTGTATGGGGTGAAATATGCTCGGTGGGCCATCTTAAACTGTATCAGCCGATCTCTCAGGGAGACCAGGGATCTGAAGGGGAAGTCCCACATGTCATCCCAATCATCATTATCAAAGGTGGGAATGTGTCGCACCCACTTATCTCTAAGTTTTCCCAAAGTAGGGAGGGAGGTCATTATCAAATGGGAGTAAAGTGTTGAGGTGGGCTTAGTGTCACAGCTGGACTTGAGGAGGCCCTCCAGTGCGGATTGGACAACCTGGGGGGGAGAGCCGGAGAACTGGCACCTGAAGGCATGGGAGAGTTGTAGATACCTAAAAAAATAACTCTGCAGGACGTTGAAATCAGAAATCAACTTGGGGAGTGGAGCCAGCGATTGGTCAGAAATCACCTGGTCCACTGTTCTAATATTGAATTTAGTCCAAGCATGGGGTTCAGGCAGCTTGTAAAACTGCTCCAGGGTGGGGTTTCGCCACAAGGGGGCAGCTGGGGAAAATGCATTGGTAGGGTATTTTTCAATTTTAAGTCCTACCCTCCATGCACGTAACGTGGTGTGCATGGAGGGGGTCAGTGGGTACGGGGCCTTCGGGCCACGATAGAGTAAAAATTTCAACGCCTCCAGCGACCCCAACACCGCCGCTTCAACCAAGGTGGCAGGGTTTGTCTTATCAGGAGTGAGCCACCAAGCTGCTGTAACCAGCTGGGTGGCTAGGAAATATTTGTACAGGTCAGGGCACGCCAGTCCTCCCTGGGAGGACGGACACGTAATTGTTGACCATCCATACCTGGGGGACTGGCCCCCCCAGATGAAGGAGGCAAACAGACTATGCAGACGGGAGAAAAAGGATTTGGGAATCCAATGTGGAGATTGGCGGAGTAGGTAGATAAATTTCGGTAGGATTTTCATTTTTATCAGGTTTATCCGCCCTAGCAATGATAGGGGTAGTGACTCCCATGCCTTCAGACGCAGCCGTGTAGAAACGTTATTTAACCACTTGCTTACTGGGCACTTAATCCCCCCTCCTATCCAGACCAATTTGCAGCTTTCAGCTCTGACGCACTTTGAATGAAAATTGCGCGGTCATACAACACTGTATGCAAATTCAATTTTTATCATTTTTTTCCCCAAATAGAGCTTTCTTTTGGTGGCATTTGATCACCTGTACGATTTTAATTTTTTTGTTAAAAAAAATCGAAAAAGACAGAATTATTATTTTATTTTATTTTTTTATTCTATTATAAAATTTTAAAACGGGTAATTTTTATCCGTCATTGATATACGCTGATGAGGTGCGGCACTCATGGGCACCGACAGGTGGCAGTGATGGGCACTGATGGGTGGCAGTGATGGGCACTGATCAATTACACTGATAGGCAGCACTTCTAGGTGACACTGATTGGCACCACTGGTGGGCATTGATAGGTGTCAGTTGTGGGCATTGACAGGTGGCACTTGTGGGCACGTTCAGATGGCATACATGAGGCATTATTCCTTTTCGGGACCGATGTCCCTTTAAGATGAGCCGATGATCTGCTTTTTTTTTCTCCTCCACTGTCAGCGTAAGGAGGGGAAAAAAACGATCACCGAGCTTTTGTTTTGATCATGTGATCAGCTGTCATTGGCTGACAGCTGATCACATGGTAAGGGGCCGGGACCGGCCCTTTACTCAGATCGGTGATCACCAGAGTCTCAGTGACTCGGTGATCACGGCGCACGCAGGGAGCGTGCACAGGGGAGGCCATCATATGACGGCCTCCCGGGAATTCACATCCGCGCTGTGGCCGTCATTCGGCCATAGCACGGATGTCAAGTGGTTTATAGCAAAATATATGTGTAGTTTATACTATAGAAAAAAATTGCTGTGCACTACTAAAGAAAAGGTGGTAACCCTAGTTGGCAGAGAGAGCAGGTAGCCAAGTTATACTGCATAACAGCAGCATAAACAAGGCCGGTCACCAGCCTGGCAGTATTGTCTGGCAGGCCCAGTGTAAATCTCAGCACTGGCTGTACAGAATTACAAATTGATTGCCAGCTCCCATACATGTATATCAACGTTGTATTCAGCGGCTGACCTGGAGTTCAGTTTATAAGCTCATCTTTCAAAGTTTCATTTTTAATTTTTTTTTTCCCTTAACATTACTGCGAGTTGCAGGTGACTTTTTTTTTCCTTAACAAAAACATTTTTCCAGACAGGAATGCAAGACTGAAACATTAGATGCCAATTAAACGCATGAGAAAAGAAAGATGAGGCACTTTGTCTAGTATGCAATGTGCAAGCTCATTGAAGGCTCCAAAAAAAGGTCTCAAACAAAAGGTCTCTGATTTAAAAACCATCTCGGGAAAAAGTGATGTCATGTGCATCTGGTGCGAACCGGGACCGGCGGGGGGGGGGGGGGAGCTGAAACAACTTGGGCCTGCGGGACCTGAGAGGGGATTAAGTCATAAGAGAAGTCAGAGGATTGTACCTAGATACAAGAAGTCCAATTTTGTGTAAAGTATAATTCTGCTCGGGGCAGGAAGTGAGAAAAATCAGTTAGTGGCCAAAAGTATGAAAGATAATCCAGTGTGAAAACAGCTGGCTTGTTTTTTTGTGTGTTGTTATTACTATAAAATCTCTTTCCAAAAAGCAGAAGGTCATATGTTCCTCATTTGATAACTAACTAAAGATGGACACCAAACATTGCTGAGGTTATATTCCTGCTCAATAAAACCAATGTACAAAGAACGTTTGCTTTTATCTAGGGCTGTGGAAATGAAAGATTAATTCCTTGATTAATCGATTCATTTTTTTGATCGATCAAAATTTTTTTGATAACTACTCACCTCTTTAGGGAGTCTTCAGGGAGTTCCGTCGGAGATCCGGTGACGTCACGGACATCAACTTCACTGGACTCCTCCCCCCTTCCCCAAGTGCCTCCGTCTGCTAACGAAGGGAAGGGGGAGGAGTCCGGTGACGTCACAGACATCAACGTCACTGGACTCCCTCCCCCCTTCCCCAAGTGCCTCTGCCTGCTAACGAAGGGAATGGGGGATGAGTCTGGTGACGTCAAAGTTCTGATTGAACGTAATGCGTATGGGGGAGGAGCTATGCATGACGTCACCCGCTGCTGCCCTATGGAACTAACAGGATTGTCGGTTTTACATGCTGTGTTTTTATCATCTTTATGTGAGAAGTTTGTGTTTGAACACAAAAATGAAATCTTATACTTAAGCGGTGAGCACTTAGATCTTTTCTTTCTACCCATGACCTGGCGTCCTTGCTGAGATCTAAGGAGATGTGAGAGAAGTTTATGGTCCGTGTTAACCCTTTTGATACCCACTTGCATGACCACCTGTTTGCACAGGGGTCCATGCCATAAGGTGAGAGTGATTCGTTAGACCGGAGGTGGAGGGATTGTCACACTATTGTGGGAAAAAAATTACTTACGTCAGTGCTACAGTTTGAATTTAAAACGTATTTGTGTGAACTGTGAAGTTAAGTCATGGATTGTGGAAACTACCCAGTGTCGGGTGATTGTATATAGTGTATACCACATTTACCACTGACTAATGCAGAGGTGCAATGCAAGGAGATGATCTAAAAGTAGTTGGATCTGTATGTGCATTATTATTAATCTAAATTAGTTGATTACAATTTTTTTTTTATTAATCGAACACGAAAATTTTAAATCAGTAACAGCCCTACTTTTATCACTTCTATAATACCAGCATATATTGTTGTTTTGTTCATTCTTGCTGTTTGCATTAAATCCAAGGAAGTAACCCAGTAGTATATTAATGAGCCTTTACTAAGCAAGAATGCTGCATATACAAACTATTTACAGTTACAGGAGTACCGGACCTGCAGAGCATAGTGTTGGGCGAACAGTTCAGGCCGAGCATAAGTTCGTCCCAAACATTGGCTGTTCGCCGAACACCCGAATAGTCGGGGCATTCAAAAGTTTATTCGGCCCGCCGAGCGCTCCACAGTGCATTGGAAGCCCTGATTGGCTGACGCAATGAAGGATTTGCCCAATCGGGGCACAGAACTCTGTCTGAGCCATGATTGGAGAAAGTCACGATGACTGTGTCCAATCCAGGCTCATTGCTCATAGACCCACCGCACACTTATAAAAGGTACCTTCCCAGAGGAGTTATTTGCAGTGTGATATTGGAGTGGAGAGAGATAGAACAGGGCTCTGTTCATTGCTACTAGCGAGGTAGTGTACTATAGTGATTCTATAGTGAGTGTAAAGTATCAGCGTAGTGTGAATATAGTGATAGTGCAGCCAGAGGCGTACCAAGGGTCTCCAGCGCCCTTGGCGAGAATCTGTATCGGCGCCCCCCCCTTCATTAAAGAGTTAGAATTTCAGTTGTTTGTTTTTTTACATCATCAATTTCCTTTAATTTTTAATTGTCTGCATATCTATTAAAGATAATGTTTAGGCTATAAAGTCCCTTTTCAATGGTTTTGACTTTTGAAAAAAGATATTGCATATAAACATAGTAGTCAGATGAGATTTAGGATAAACATGTGGTATCACATTTAGAAGAAATATAAAACATGATAAACCTTAATAGGTTTTATATTTTTTCTAATATAACTCATTTTACATTTTTAAAGGTGCTAAATATAATAAAACATAAGAATCTGTATTCATATTATGCTTATGCTTCATATTGTGCTTAGCTTGGCTATCTAACATTTCAACGTGACCTCATATCAGACGTGGTCCATGGTGTGCACTGGGAAGGGAACAGAGTGTTGTGCTTATTACAATGCATCACACTATTCAACTTTTTGTTTTTTTAATTTTGCAGCTTTTTGAAATGTCACAAACTGGAATATCATTCCTGTTTAGTGATGGACGAACTTCCGACGGGACGTTTCGCGAACGCGAAACGCGAACGGACACAAACGTTCGCGAAAACGACCGTTCGCCGCGGGCTCCATTGACTTCAATGGGAGGCGAATTTCGCAAACCTTTAGGTCGAATTTGCGGCCACGGGGTAATTATTAGGGGGTAGCACGTAGTCCCACCACCTGGACAATAGCATAATACATGTATGAGGTGAATTTGGGATCGATAACTACAAGCATTTTTTTTTTATTTGGGAAATTGTTCTGACAATTCAGGACTATGGAGCTAATGAAGGCAATGGAGGAGAGGGAAGGTCAGGGACCAGGGTAGGCAAACAAGAGGGTGCAGGAGATACAGAGCACTGACAGCAGCACCGTAATACAGAGCACTGACATCAGCACCGTGACATACAGCGCTGACAGCAGCTCCGTGACATACAGCGCTGACAGCAGCTCCGTGACATACAGCGCTGACAGCAGCTCCGTGACATACAGCGCTGACAGCAGCTCCGTGACATACAGCGCTGACAGCAGCTCCGTGACATACAGCGCTGACAGCAGCACCGTGACATACAGCGCTGACAGCAGCTCCGTGACATACAGCGCTGACAGCAGCTCCGTGACATACAGCGCTGACAGCAGCTCCGTGACATACAGCACTGACAGCAGCTCCGTGACATACAGCGCTGACAGCAGCTCCGTGACATACAGCGCTGACAGCAGCACCGTGACATACAGCGCTGACAGCAGCTCCGTGACATACAGCGCTGACAGCAGCTCCGTGACATACAGCGCTGACAGCAGCTCCGTGACATACAGCGCTGACAGCAGCTCCGTGACATACAGCGCTGACAGCAGCACCGTGACATACAGCGCTGACAGCAGCTCCGTGACATACAGCGCTGACAGCAGCTCCGTGACATACAGCGCTGACAGCAGCTCCGTGACATACAGCGCTGACAGCAGCTCCGTGACATACAGCGCTGACAGCAGCTCCGTGACATACAGCGCTGACAGCAGCTCCGTGACATACAGCGCTGACAGCAGCACCGTGACATACAGCGCTGACAGCAGCTCCGTGACATACAGCGCTGACAGCAGCTCCGTGACATACAGCGCTGACAGCAGCTCCGTGACATACAGCGCTGACAGCAGCTCCGTGACATACAGCGCTGACAGCAGCTCCGTGACATACAGCGCTGACAGCAGCACCGTGACATACAGCGCTGACAGCAGCTCCGTGACATACAGCGCTGACAGCAGCTCCGTGACATACAGCGCTGACAGCAGCTCCGTGACATACAGCGCTGACAGCAGCTCCGTGACATACAGCGCTGACAGCAGCTCCGTGACATACAGCGCTGACAGCAGCTCCGTGACATACAGCGCTGACAGCAGCTCCGTGACATACAGCGCTGACAGCAGCTCCGTGACATACAGCGCTGACAGCAGCTCCGTGACATACAGCGCTGACAGCAGCTCCGTGACATACAGCGCTGACAGCAGCACCGTAAGCAGCCCCAGGAGGAAGTCAGCACAGCACAGGGATGGTGTGATCCCCTCATAATAAGAACCCCCAGGAGGAAGTCAGCACAGCACAGGGATGGTGGGAGCCCCTCATAATAAGAACACCCAGGAGGAAGTCAGCACAGCACAGGGATGGTGGGAACCCCTCATAATAAGCAGCCCCAGTAGAAATATGACACCGCTCAACCTCTTCAAAGAGGAGGGTAGGGGCATATAGTACGGTGTGCTTTTTTGGGTCAGGGAAGTGAGCCAAATGAATTAAGAAGGTCTGTGTGCTTGATTCCAAAAATTGTTTATAGACATATACATGGTCTACTGATCACATGTGTTGAATTCCTCCGAGATCCATGCCTCATTCATTTTTAGAAATGTGAGGTAGTTAACACTGTGGTGAGCTAGGCGAGTACGCTTATCGGTCACAATCCCCCCTGCTGCGCTGAACGTCCTTTCGGACAGGACACTGGATGAGGGGCAAGCCAACAGTTCGATTGCAAATTGGGCAAGCTCTGGCCAGAGGTCAAGCCTGCCCACCCAGTAGTCTAGGGGTTCATCACTCCTCAGAGCGTCCACATCGGCCGTTAACCCAATGTAGTCGGACACCTGACGGTCTAGGCGTTCCCTGATGCTGGATCCGGATGACACCTGTCGATGGGTCGGCTGAAAGAATGACCTCATATCCGAAGTCACCAACACATCTTCAAACCGGCCTCTTCTTGCAGGCGCTGTTGGATTGGTACCCGCAAATCCTTCTCTGGGAGTGGGAATTGCTCCTCTGCCAGCGCACGCAAAAGCAGAATGCAGCATTTCTCGAAGCAAGGCCTGGAAGTGCTGCATTCTGACAGCCCTCTGCGACGGCGGTAACATTTCCGCCATTTTGTGTTTGTACCGGGGGTCTAAGTACGTTGCCACCCAGTACTGGTCCTTGACCCTCATGCTTTTTATACGGGGGTCCCTATTAAAACACTGGAGCATGAAGGCCCCCATTTGCACTAAAGTGGAAGCGGTGTGGTGGCCTGGCTCCTGCTCATCATCCAGGATAATGTCGTCCTCTTCATTCTCCTCTCCCCATCCTCGCACAACAGGGATCCCAGAAAGGTTTAAAGCATGCTCTTCTTGCTCCTGCTCATCCGCCCCGGCACCATCCTCCTCTGACTCCTCATCAGACTCCTGTTGTTGACTTGTCTCAGATAGAGTAGCCCCCCCTGGGAATTCATCCAGCATTGCGACTTCCTCATCTTCCCGCTCCTGCTCCTCCACAGCCTGATCAATGACACGACGCAATGCACGCTCCAGAAAGAAGGCATAAGGTACCATGTCACTGATGGCGCCATGGCTGCGACTGACCAGTTTGGTGATCTCCTCAAATGGCCGCAGAAGTCTGCATGTGTCGCGCATGAGCAGCCACTGGCGCGGTGAAAAAAAACCCAGCTCCCCAGAACCGTTTCTTTCGCAGAGTTCATACAGGTAGACGTTAACTGCACGTTTCTGCTGGAGCAGCCTATCAAGCATATAGAAGGTTGAGTTCCATCGCGTCGGGCAATCGCAAATAAGACGTCTGACCGGCAGATGGTGTCGCCGCTGAATGTCAGCAAGGCGAGCCATGGCCGTGTAAGATCTTCTGAAATGGGCCGAGATTTTCCTTGCCTGCCGCAAGATGTCCTGGACCCCAGGGTATTTGACAAGGAATCGCTGCACGACCAAGTTTAAGACGTGTGCCATGCACGGCACGTGCGTGATTTTGCCCTGTTTCAATGCGCTAAGCAGATTGGCACCGTTGTCACACACCACTTTACCAACTGTCAAATTGAGCGGTGTTAGCCACTCATCTGCCTGTGAACGCAAAGCTGAAAGGAGTGCCGGGCCAGTGTGGCTCTTTGCTTCCAGGCACAACAGACGCAGCACGGCATGGCAACGTCTCACCTGGCATGTGGAATAGGTTCTGGGGAGCTTGGGCGGTGCAGTGGAAGAGACGCTAGCAGCGGAAAAGGAGGAGGCAGCTGAGGAGGAGAGGGAGGAGGATGGAGTAGGAGGAGGAGAAGAAGAGTCAGGCCTGCATGCAATCCGTGGCGGTAAAACCAAATCTACACGGGTGCCACGGGTTACATGCTTGACGGCCGTCAGAAGGTTCACCCAGTGGGCAGTAAAACTGATATACCTTCCCTGCCCGTGTTTGCTAGACCACGTGTCTGTGGTCAGATGTATCTTGGCACCGACACTGTGTGCCAGAGATACATTCACTTGCCGCTGAACATGGCCATATAGCTCTGGGATGCCCTTCTCTGAGAAATACTTCCTTCCTGGGACCTTCCATTGTGGTGTTCCAATGGCCACAAATTTGCGAAAGGCCTCCGAGTCCACCAGTTTATATGGCAGTAGTTGGCGGGCTATGAGTTCTGACAAGCCAGCCGCCAACCGTTGGGCAAGAGGGTTATCCGGCGTCATCATTTTTTTACGCTCAAACATTAGGCCCACGGAAGCCTGCCTTTTTGCAGAAAAATGTGAGCTTGGCGTGATGGAAGGTGGAGTGGAGGACAATTGTGAGGAGAGAGGAGAAGGAGAAGTAGAAGACGAGGCTGGACGGTGAGAGCCTGCAGTGTGGCTTTGTGTGTTCCGTTGCTCCCACTGGGCTCGGTGATGGCTGCTCATGTGCCTTCTTAAGGCGGTCGTCCCTAGGTGAGTATTGGGCTTACCGCGACTAACGCGTTGACTGCAAAGATTGCAGATGGCAACGCTATTGTCAGCAGCGGACACGTTAAAAAAAGCCCACACTGCGGAGCCATGTGCCGGTGTCCTGGGAGCGCCAGATGTGACCGTACATGGTCGATGACTCGCTCCTGATACATTTGCAGTCTGCTTTGTCCCTGCTGTGCAATGTAAGTCATTGCTGCTTCTCCTCCCTATCTGCTGGTCCATATCTCCCTCTGAACTCCCCTCCTCTTCCTCTCTTGTGGGCACCCACGTGACATCACTAGACACGTCATCATCAACGTCACCTTCCCCACCGCTATAAGTAGAGTAGGCAGCAACACCGGGGACCAACCTCCTCCTTGGGCTGATCTGGGTACTGGCGTCAGACTGCTGAGTAGCGCTTGTTGCTACCTCCTCTTCCTGATCCAATACCAAGAGTGGCTGCGCATCAGAAATGTCCTCTTGATATGGATCGGAAAATAATTCCAGTGACTCAAGCGGAAGGTATGTGGTGGTGGTGGTGGTGGTCGTGTTGTTGGTGGTAGTGTCTTTGGGGGTGCACATAGCAGAGAGTGAAGAAGAGGGTGCAGATCGAGAGGATGAGGAGGGTGCAGAAGAGTAAGGCTGAGCGAGCCACTCAACCAAGTCTGGTGCATCCTTTAAAGTAATTGAACGCACCTTCTGCAACTTCCCACTTTGGCTCAAGCCTGTTGCTCCTGCCCTACCCCTACCACCCCTGCGGAAGGGCCTGCCTCTTCCTCTGCATGTCATTTTTTAAATGACCCTGTGACAAAACTCTTAGTCCCTATACCGCTGAAGGACTGCTGCAGTATAGGTGAGCGGTCAGCAGTGGTGCACGTCAACCCTATCTATTGTGGACCTATAGCGGTCCTTACAGAACAGCAGACTGTACCGCACTCAAGCCTATGTACCGTAGCACCCTATACCAAGTTACCAGTCCTTATAAGAACTTTTGTGGACCAAGCAGGTTGTGTATTAGTGTTTAGCAGACTGTACGTCAGTCCCTATACCGCTGAAGGACTGCTGCAGTATAGGGCAGCGGTCAGCAGTGGTGCACGTCAACCCTATCTATTGTGGACCGATAGCGGTCCTTACAGAACAGCAGACTGTACCGCACTCAAGCCTATGTACCGTAGCACCCTATACCAAGTTACCAGTCCTTATAAGAACTTTTGTGGACCAAGCAGGTTGTGTATTAGTGTTTAGCAGACTGTACGTCAGTCCCTATACCGCTGAAGGACTGCTGCAGTATAGGGCAGCGGTCAGCAGTAGTGCACGGCAACCCTATGTATTGTGGACCGATAGCGGTCCTTACAGAACAGCAGACTGTAACGCACTCAGGCCTATGTACCGTAGCACCCTATACCAAGTTACCAGTCCTTATAAGAACTTTTGTGGACCAAGCAGGTTGTGTGTTAGTGATTAGCAGACTGTACGTCAGTCCCTATACCAATGAAGGACTGCTGCAGTATAGGGCAGCGGTCAGCAGTAGTGCACGGCAACCCTATGTATTGTGGACCGATAGCGGTCCTTACAGAACAGCAGACTGTACTGCACTCAGGCCTATGTACCGTAGCACCCTATACCAAGTTACCAGTCCTTATAAAAACTTTTGTGGACCAAGCAGGTTGTGTGTTAGTGTTTAGCAGACTGTGCGTCAGTCCCTATACCGCTGAAGGACTGCTGCAGTATAGGGCAGCGGTCAGCAGTAGTGCACGGCAACCCTATGTATTGTGGACCGATAGCGGTCCTTACAGAACAGCAGACTGTAACGCACTCAGGCCTATGTACCGTAGCACCCTATACCAAGTTACCAGTCCTTATAAGAACTTTTGTGGACCAAGCAGGTTGTGTGTTAGTGATTAGCAGACTGTACGTCAGTCCCTATACCAATGAAGGACTGCTGCAGTATAGGGCAGCGGTCAGCAGTAGTGCACGGCAACCCTATGTATTGTGGACCGATAGCGGTCCTTACAGAACAGCAGACTGTACCGCACCCAAGCCTATGTACCGTAGCACCCTAGACAGACCAAGTTACCAGTCCTGATAAAGAGCTTTGTGGAACAAGTGAGTTGTGAATGTTTAGCAGACTGCAGCAGAAGGGCAGCAGTCAAGTATAATATTCTTTCTATATTTGGAAGAAAGAATATTATACGTGTACAAGCCTATTACCGTACCACTGATACCAGTCCTGAAAAGAACCTTTGTGGAACTAATAGTAACAGCAAGTCTTTAAAATTATCCTCACTGCCTGACACACTGCTTCCTGCCTGTCCCTATACAAATTGGCAAAAAAGAGTAGGCTGGAACGATTAGCTGGAACAGCTCTTTTGTGGACCTGATAGTAACAGCTAATGATGATGATGATGATGATGATGAAGAAAGACTAATCTGGCTGAGCTGTCCCTAAAATAGCAGCATACAGCGCTCTGTCCCTTTATCTAAACTGACAAAAGAAACTCAGGCTGCTGACCTAACACCTATACCAGTCCTGAAAAGAACTTTTGTGTACCAAATAGCTAGCGTTTTCTCTGTCCCTACTCCACACAGGATCCTTTCCCTACAGTGACAGAAGAAAGAATGTAAAATGGCCACCGGATCGGGTGTATTTATAGGTTAGGGGGAATGTCCAAGTGTCCATGAGCTGTCATGTCTCAATTGGTTGTCCTGTAACACATGATAAACGTGTCACGAAAGGTTAAAGTTCTTGTATACATTAAACACGTAAGTCCGCCGGGGCGAACGACGGAAAAAGGCGTTCGAACCCGCGGACGGCGAAAGTCGGAAATTCGCCGCGAAACGACCGCCGGGCGAACCGTTCGGCCATCACTATTCCTGTTTATGTACTGCCGTACACAGTGTTGAAGTGCGCCAAAAACAATATAGTAATAAAGAACATCCTACTTGTTTTCACTTCAGTGGTGTGAACTGAACATACGGCACACACAGCAAATTTCCCTGTCTATCTGCTACATATCACAGCTCAATGCAGAATGGTGTTAATGGGCTTGGTTGGCACTAATGCTTGCGTGGGTGCCTCTCTGCATACTCTTGCGCATAGGACAGCCCATTCATTTTAATGCACTCCCTTACATGTGAAAAATACAGAAAAGAAGTCCCGGCTATTTTCTAAAAACATGCTGCATAGAAACACATTCAGTTTAGGATGTGTGTTTGCAGATGCATGGGGGGTGCCGCTAATTGTCAATGGCACCCCCCATGCATCTGCAAACACACATCCTAAACTGAATGCGGTTCAGTGGAGCGCTCGGCGGGCCGAATAAACGTTTGAACGCCCCGACTATTCAGGTGTTCGGCGAACAGCCAATGTTTGGGACGAACTTATGCTCGGCCTGAACCGTTCGCCCAACACTAAGCTCTGTAAGTCCGGTACTTGCCACTGTCCTCATCTATAGCTGGCTATCACAATAAGCAGCATTGGAAGGCTAAATCAGGTGTAGCACTGACCCCCGAAGGAGCGACTGGTTTAATTGGGCTTACCGTTACCTTGACCTCATGTACGTCTAGGGTTTTCCCGAGGTAGATGGCCCAAAGAACTGCAGAGACTGACACTGGATCCCCTTTTTGGATATTTATTTGACAACAGGTAGACAGAACAATCTCTCAATGAAGGGTAAATAGTTAGGTAGTTCAGGTACTCTTGGAACTGCAAAAGATAGTAAGTCTCTCACTATAGAAATCCAGAGAATTGCCACTCACAACTGGATTCTCACAGCTACCAAATAGACCTCCTCTCACTAGGCCTAGCAGCCGATAGAGTGTTTGAGTAAAGCGAAGCTTCTGCCACAGACTTGTATATAGAACACTTGAACAAAGTCTCTGCCACAGACTTGGATGTAGAACACTTGTGAATAAAGTCTCTGCCACAGACTTGGATGTAACTGAAGGATGTAGATACATTTAGAGAGCCTTCATACGGTACCAATATCTTGCAGCTGGTCCGTTGATACTGTATGAGCATAGATTCACTTTGTGTCTTTCAACTGAGCCTTCTGGCTCTTTCTGAGAAGCCAGCCTTATGCGTGGCCTTCTCCCGAAAGAGTCCTCCCCTGGTTGCTTCTCCAGTTGCTGGGCCTCTCCACAGATGAGACGGCACTGGACCACCTTTGAATCCTCCTTCCAGTTACTTGAAATTGGATGGATCCACAACCCAGGCCATAAAGGCCATGAGGGCCAGGGGGGCTGGTCAGGAGGACCAGGACCAAACTGACAGAAAGATCTTCTGGACCGGAACCCAGAAGCATGATGTCAGTACCTTAAGTACTCTCTCCCAGAATGCACAGCAAGATGACACTCCCACTAGGCTGGATCTAAGAAAGAATGGCACTCAATACGCCTAGCTAAACTGCATTCTCATACCTGCCAGTAGTAACAGCACCACCCATGGCCAAGCAGAACCCAGTGCAATCCAGCTAGACTGGCACTGAAACCATAATTTGGTATAATTGACCCTAAAACCCAACAGTGGCTTTAGGAATTTTAAATAGAAAAAAAAAACACATAGCGCGTGCTCTTCAGGAGCCGGCGCTACACAGGTAACAACAAAGTCTGGGGAATGCCCAGGAAAAAAACAAAACCTACTTATCACCAGCTCGCAGACAACAAGGTGAGGCATAATCCCAACAAGGCAGCCATCATGGAAGAGTAGAGAGCAGCCACCCTATTCAATCACATTGTGGAGCTGTTATCTCCCGGCCCACTTCCCAGAGTTCAGCTGTTTGGGCCTTTTTTGGCACATGTGCAGTTGATTGCACTGTTACAATTTGCAAACTTTGTCTATAGCATAGCAAAAACACCAGTCATTTTGGTACCACATTGTTGACAAGGCATTTAACCACTTGCCGCCCTATTGCAGATTGACGTCCGCAATTTGGTTCTGATATCCTACTGGGCATCATATGACATCCAGCAGGATAAGCCGCTCTTGTGCGCCCCCCGGGAGCGTGCCACTTGCCGATCGGTGGCAGCTGTGTGTCACTCTGACACACCATATCGCATTTCCAACCATGGTAAAGAGCCTATGACATAGGCTCTTAACCATGTGATCAGCTGTGACCAATCACAGCTGATCACAGCAGTAACCAGGAAGTGCCAGTAAACGGCTATCCTCGTTTCGTGCTGACAGCGCATTGATTATCAGCACAGCCCTCATCAGAGGTGCCCACCAAAATGCCAATCAGAGCCCAAAGTGCCAGTGCCCATCAAAGTGCCAATCTGTGCCCATCAGTAATGCCTGTCAGTGCCCTTCAAGATGCCAATCAGTGCCCATCAGTAACGACTGTCAGTGCCTCCTCATCAGTGCCACCTGTCAATACCCATCAGTGCTGCCTATTAGTGCCCATCAGTGCTGCCTATCAGTGCCCATCAGTGCCGCCTATCAGTGCTACATATAAGTGCCACCTTATTAGTGCCACCTCATCAGTGCCCGTTAGTGCAACCTCATCAGTGAAGGAGAAAACAACATTTTATAAAAATGTTTATATTTAACAGAAACAAAGAAAAAATATTTTTTTTCAATTATTTTTAGTTTGTTTAGCAAAAAATAAAAAACCCAGTGGTGATCAAATACCACCAAAAGAAAGTTATATTTGTGGGAATAGAATTACAAAAATTTAGTTTGGGCACAGTGTCGCATGACTGGGCAATTGTCACTCAAAGTGCGATAGTGCTGAAAGCTGAGAATTGGCCTGGGCAGGAAGGGGGGAAAGTGCCCGGTATTGAGGTGATTAACCTCCCACCACTCAGCCCATTGGCAAGAGCACCTGAAAGCCACACAAAAGGGATGCAATTCTGCTCCTCCTCACTCCTCACCTTTCAGGTCTAGCTTCGCTATTTCTCGTGACCTCTCAGCAGCCTCCACTGACAGGGATGATGGTATAGCCAAGGGTGTCACAGGTTCTTGCAGCATGTCTGCCAGCAGCACACCACCAGCTGTAGTCTATAGCAGGCAGGGCTGTCTTAATGCATAGGCAGCCCTGGGCAGTGCCCAGGGGCCCCAGGTGCATGGGGGGCCGCATGATTGTCTTGCATTAGATCATACTTGCCAACTGTCCCAGATTTGCTGAGCAAAATCTGCCCCATCTGCTGCAGGGAAAAAAATACATAAATGTGAAAAAACTTTCTGTGCTATCCCTGTGTATAAATCACTTATTACTCAGCTCTATATACTATAGCAAGCAGCTAGCACCACTATACATCCAACCACCTGTACTAAATGCAATAAATATATATACTCACAAAAAAATGTGCAACGTTCTCCTGCAGTAGGTGAGAAGACACCCATGGGTGGGATGAAGGGCACTGTGGAGAGATCAGAGCCAATTACAGGAGAGTTCCTGGTGTGATGGGACTGCACTTTTTTTCTTGGACATTGAATGATTTATTGATGGACTGTATACAGTCTCTCACAAAAGTGAGTACACCCCTCATATTTTTGTAAATATTTTATTACATCTATTCATGTGACAACTCTGAAGAAATGACACTTTGCTACAATGTAAAGTAGTGAGTGTACAGCTTGTATAACAGTGTAAATTTGCTGTCCCCTCAAAATAACTCAGCAGACAGCCATTAATGTCTAAACCTCTAGCAACAAAAGTGAGTACACCCCTAAGGGAAAATGTCCAAAATGGGCCCAATTAGCCATTTTCCCTCCCCAGTGTCATGTGACTCGTTAGTGCATCTAATGGCAAAGAACTCTCTGAGGATCTGAAAAAAAGACTTGTTGCTCTACATAAAGATGGCCTAGGCTATAAGAAGATTGCCAAGACCCTGAAACTAAGCTGCAGCATGGTGTCTAAGACCATACAGCAGTTTGATAGGACAGGTTCAACTCAGAACATGCCTAAGTTGACCAAAGAAGTTGAGTGCAGGTGCTCAGCGTCATATCCAGAGGTTGTCTTTGGGAAATAGACATATGAGTGCTGCCAGCATTTCTACAGAGATTGAAGGGGTGGAGGGGTCAGCCTGTCAGTGCTCAGACCATACCCCACACACTGCATCAAATTGGTCTGCATGGCTTTTGTCCCAGAAGGAAGCCTCTTCTAAAGATGATACACAAGAAAGCCTGCAAACAGTTTTCTGATGACAAGCAGACTAAGGCCGCGTACACACGGGCGGACTGTTCGCCCAACTTTGTCCGCTGAACAGTGTTTGGGCGGACAGTCCGCTCGTGTGTGGGTTTTCAGCGGACAGTTTTAGCGGACAGTTTGACGAACAAGGTTTTACGGAATTTCCGAAAAACTGTCCGCTGAAACCTTGTTTCAGCGAACAGTCCGCTCGTGTGTAGGCTTGTTCGTCAAACTAAGTTCCGCGCATGCTCAGAAAGGATTTACACGCCGAAAGTTATAATGCAGTGTATAGGACGTCGTATTTTTCGTCCCGTCGTACGTGCCGTTCACGTCATCGCGCACGGTTTCAGCAAACTGTTCGTCCGTCGTGTGTGGGCATGTCCGTCCATGCTAATTTTGAGCGGACTGTTTGCCGAAACTGTTTGACGGACAAAGTTGGGCGAACAGTCCGCGCGTGTGTACGCGGCCTTAGGACATGGATTACTGGAACCATGTCCTGTGGTCTGATGAGATCAAGATAAACTTATTTGATTCAGACGGTGTCAAGCGTGTGTGGCGGCAACCAGGTGAGGAGTACAAAGACAAGTGTGTCTTGCCTACAGTCAGCCATGGTGGTGGGAGTGTCATGGTCTGGGACTGCATGAGTTCTGCCGGCACTGGGGGGGCTACAGATCATTGAGGTAACCATGAATGCCAACATGTACTGTCACATACCGAAGCAGAGCATGATCCCCTCCCTTCAGAGACTGGGCTGCAGAGCAGTATTCTAACATAACGACCCCAAACACACCTCCAAGACTATTAGGCCCCTTTCACACGGGCGGCTGTTCTGCCGCAGTTTATCATGTTTATTTTTTTCTACAAAATTCAAGGCTCCAGGCACAGCGATCAGCTGCGTTTGCACAGTGCGCTTACCAGCGTTTACATGCGTTTTTAATGCGGTTGCGTTTAACTGCAGTTTTTATTCCCATAGCAACCCTTTTTATTTATTTATGTTTTTGTTCCCTGGAATGTACCCATGATGCATTGCGGTCCTCTGTATTTAAACCTGTTTCTTTGTTCTCTGGCTGAGTGTGTGTTGGAGTTTTGCAGGGAGAGGAGTGCTCAGTTTTGTGCCAGAGTTTTTTGAAAAAATGAATGCAAATATGGGTAGTTTGCTTGCAATGCTCATTTTGCTAATGATGAGGATGAAGACAAGAAGAGCGATCCAGAGTAGGCGACGTCCTCGTCGTTACAGGGTCCATCCCTTAACGTCTCAGCGCCTATCGATCGGCTACTTTGCCCTCATGTTCGGTGAGCTGAGGACTCATGGGGACAAGTTCCATAATTACACAAGGATGTCGGTGGCGTGCTTCGATGAGCTGTTGGTACTTGTTAGAGGACACCTGACCAGAACCACGACCAATATGCGAAGAAGCATTAGTCCAGAAGAACGGCTGTTACTTACTTTAAGGTAGGTTTTCCATATGTTGAACAAATGCTTAAATTCATGTACATGCAGGCTTAGGCAATATTGGCAATAGTGTGTATGTGTGTATGTATGTATGTATATATATATATATATATATATATATATATATAGATGAATCTATGACCTAATCTATATCACAACAGCAATTTTTCGCACATTACTACCATTACCATTACTTTTTATCCTTGAAAACTATCTATCGTGCCTTGCACAGTCAGTTTTATTTTTTGCAAATAGGAAACGTCATCAAATTTCAGTAGTTTCTCATTATGTAGGTGAGCTCTGAACACAAAGGCAGAATTTTGCATTAACAAGCAAGGTACCACCAAATAATATTTTGTACTAGACCAACCCACCACCAGGCTTCCTGTTTGGATGCCAGCACCTACTACCAGAGCCGAGGGATGTTTTATCTTTGGGCTGCAATGTGTTAAAAGTCATCAGCTTATATAGATGCTGATGTTTATTTGTTACCATGTAGAACTCCATATGTATATTGATTTTTTTAAAATTTATTTTACTATATTTTATATTTTCTGAATTGTTATCAATTTTGTATTGCAGATACCTTGCCACTGGTGCCAGTTTCACCTCCCTCCATCATCAATTTCTGATGGGAATTTCCACCGTATCCACCATTGTGCACGATACCTGTCATATTATCTGGGAAGAACTGAGAACATCAGTCATGCCGGAGCCAACATCCAGTCTGTGGGAGGAAATAGCGGAGGAATTTTGGGAGAAGACCAACTTCCCAAATTGCATTGGGGCATTAGATGGGAAACACATCCGGCTCATCAAGCCTCCAAAATCCGGTTCCCGCTTTTTCAACTATAAGAAATACTTTTCCATTGTGCTTCTGGGACTCAGCGATGCAAATATGAAGTTCATCGCTGTGGATGTTGGAGCGTATGGGAGTTCTGGAGATTCTAGAATTTTCAGAAATTCCGTAATGGGGCGGCGGTTTCAATATGGCGAATTTCAGGTGCCACAGTCAAGGCCTCTCCCTGGTACTACTGGACCAGTTCTTCCATTTGTAGTGCTGGGAGATGAGGCATTTGCCTTATCTACTCACCTGCTAAGGCCCTATACCAGGCATGGTCTCACTGCCAGGAGGCGAATTTTTAACTATCGACTCAGCAGAGCTAGAAGAATGGTTGAGTGCGCATTTGGCATTTGCACTGCCAAATGGCGTGTTTTGATGACAGCCATGCATCTAGAAGTTGATCATGCCGTCAATGTGGTTCTAGCATGTTGTGTTCTCCACAATTTTTTGAGGGGTAAGGAGATCGTGGCCACCGAAACCCCTGTTTCTGAGGAACCCATAGGTCATGTTACTGGCACTCGTCCAAGTAATCAGGCCCTACAAGTCCGTGAACATTTCACTGATTACTTTTTGAGTGAAGATGGACAGCTGCCATGGCAATTGGACTATGTGTAAATTTTTAACCGGTGTTGCATGGACCTTACATGTCAAAGATTTTTCATCACAGTTTTCAAGTTTTTGTGTCAGTTTTCACGTTTGCCTTAAATAAAGTAGTCAACAATTTTCAACAATTTAAATTGTTTTTATTTCTATCTTTTGCAATGCACAGGGTGTATAAAAAATAGAAAAACCTTACAAAAACATTGAATGCTTGCAAGTATAGAAAAATGTTTTTTAATTCCTTTGGAATATATATATATATATATAAAATCTCCTTTTAGTTTCAAGTATTGAATTTCAAGTGCAACAGATAACGAGTCCACAAAATATGCCCCACTACCCCCCTAAAAAAAAAAAAAAAAAGGTTACAGTATTCCTGAAGTGCTGTAAGGCCCCTTTCACACAGGGCAGATCAGTAATGATCCGTCCCGTGATGATCCGCTCGGTCGGCAGGGATTGTTCCATTGTCCATTGTCCCCACTGAGCCGGTGGCAGACAGGGCTGTCCCGGCACACTGTGCAGGGACCGCCCTGTGAGCTCTCTGTTCTCTTCTATGGGGATCGGAAGAGCACGGACCATCTGTCCGTGTTCATCCAATCCGCTCTGCAGGTGGCTAGAAAAATTGGATTTCCCTCCGTCTACAGAATCGGACAATTGCGGTGGCACCCGATATCGTCCGCCTCCGCAACAGTCCGATTCTGCAGACGGAGGAAAATCCTATTCTATCCGTCTGCAGAGCGGATCGGATGGGCACGGACAGACGGTCCATGCTCGTCCGATCACCATAGAGGAGAGCGGAGAGCTGACAGGGCGGTCCCTGCACAGTGTGCGGAGACCGCCCTGTCCGCAGCCGGCTCAGCGGGGACAACGGAGCAATCCCCGCTGAGCGAGCGGATCATCACGGGGAAGATCATTACTGATCCGCCCCGTGTGAAAGGGGCCAAAGATGGGCACTGAGTGCGGTAAACAGTTGTGAAATATTTGGCTAGATGGAGAAAGTGCAAAAGATGTCTCCATGTACACTCCACTGTGTAGATGGGGTAATCTCCCACTGGGCCAAGTCTCTCAACCTAAACAATGCTAGCACCCAATCAGAAAGTTCAGGTATTGTGAGAGCAAGTGGGGCCAAGTAGCAACATGTATAAGCTTGGGACAGTGGGAGATTCTTCTGTGCGTACAGTTCAGTGTACATGGAGGAATCTGGGGTTGGTTGTAAACATTAGTTCGTGTAGGTAAAACATTAAGTAGTGTAGGTAAAACATTAAGTAACATTACACAACAAGAAAAATACAACTGTCATATCACTGCCATAGGAATACTATAAGTTTTCATATATTGGATAATTAGGGTTACGCAGGGAAGAATGGCTTGGTTCACTGCCAACATCTACGGGTGATCCTGAATGGGAAGATGAGGGTGAAGACACTGGGTGTGGCTGCACATGCATCCTTTGGTAACCAGGATTAGACGGGTAAGGTGTATACAGTGGTGGGGGTCCTGCATAAGGGTTAATGGCAGATGTTGTGTCATGGCACTGCTGACTGGGCATTGGTCTACTGAAAGAGCCACTAGGTGAATTAAAACCCATAGCCCATGGCTGAAATTTAGGATATGGGCGTTGCTCTTTGCAAGCGGACACAATATACGTTAAATAGGCATGTATATCACCCCTGACCTCAGTTTGCTTATCTGCAGGAATCTCCCTGATTACACAAAGCAACATTCTCAAGAACATAACATCTGGGTCTGAGATGTTGAGGAATTCATCATCTTTGGCCTGGTTTTGTGATTGTTTTCTCATTTCTTCAATGATACGGTTGAAATATTCTTCAAAAGGTGTATCTTGTTGAGTACGTGTTCGACGGGTGGTGGAAGTAGACCGGACTCTCCTATCTGGATTTGCCTGCAATAGTTATAATATATAGATTATGCATCTGATACTGAGGTCACACTTTAGTGAACAGCATATGATGGCTTGTACAAATATTGCAGCACCTGTTTAGAATAGATCACACACAGGTACTTGTTTTGCTGCAAAAACCTGATCTCACTGAAGACCTCCAAAGCCAGAAGAACAAGTCACACCTTGCCCAAAAATAAGCTGTTGTTGTTTCTCCAACATTTGTGCCAACACCAGCTGCCTTTTCAAAATGTAAGTAATAAGTTTTTTTGTGGACAGAAATTGTGACATTTTTAAAATACATACCGCAGGTTCTTGAGTGGATGGATGATATTCTTGGGATGACACTGTCTCTGTGGTTTCTTGACTGGTGTCAGCGTCTCCTGATGGTGATGGCGACGAACTTTCGTGCCTTGCGCTTGCTCTCACAGGGACACTTGACACAGTTCTAGGTAACAATAAAGATTACACGTTTAAAAAAATATTGCCTTTACTGGTCACAAATCGCTAAGTAAAATAAATGGATATACTTACGTGCGCATCTCAGTGGTGCGCCTCAAAAATGACAAAGCCTCTGCATGGGGGTTAGGCCTGCGACGAGTTGAGGGTGCTCCGCTTCTCTCCGCAGCCTTCTCTTCGTTGACTTCTTTTTTGTAACGGTCGCGCAGGGACCTCCAACGTGTATAAATCTCCTTTCCTGCAATATATAAAAAACATAGAATGCACTTTTTGGTTAAGTTCTATTGGCAGATAGCATGTCTAATTTTGTGGAATTTGCAGCATTGTCAGTGACAAAGTGCTGTATTGCTATAAAATGGCCTGGTCATTAGGGGGTAAAATCTTTACTAGGATGCATGTGTACCCTGCTGCATAGACACAACAAACCTTGCACTCACCTCGGTTATCCTGTTCAGTTGCAGACATCTCGTCCCAGTTCTGTGTGACATATTTGTAGACTTCCTCCCACTTTGCTCTCTTCAGCACTCGGTCTGCATATCCTGGGCATTCTGAGTCCCATAACTCTGGTCGGGCATGCACCAGTGCGATGATGGCCTCGTGCGAGATATCTCTTGCCGCCATGCTGTCTTCTCCCCTTTCATCCCTCTCAACTTCCTGTGTCATTTCCCAGGTACTCCTGCTGATTAGGATGTGCTTCCGGGTGTTTTTTTTCTTCTTTCACGCTGCTGGCCGCAATTGACACAAAAGACTGTGATTACCTGCGGTTATGTGCTTATAGCTGCGCTACATCGCACCTGGACGCATACAATTCTATTTTTTCTATTCGCACCGAACCGCACGTAACGAAATCGCAGTTAAACGCTGTGTGTGAACAGGGCCATAGGAAAGCATTGTGTGCCTTTGGCTGCGGTGGAAAACTAGAAAATCCGCAGCTAAAAGCACCATTCTATCCGCCCGTGTGAAAGGGGCCTTACTGCCTTGCTAAAGAAGCTGAGGGTAAAGGTTATGAACTGCCCAAGCATGTCTCCAGATCTAATCCATATTGAGCATCTGTGGGACATCCTCAAATGAAAGGTGGAGGAGCGCAAGATCTCTAACATCCACCAACTCTGTGATGTCATCATGGAGGAGTGGAAGAGGACTCCAGTGGTGACCTGTGAAGCTCTGGTGAACTCCATGCCCAAGAGGGTTAAGACAGTGCTGGAAAATAATGGTGGCCACACAAAATATTGACAATATTGACTATCATTTTGCCCCTGTTCGAATCATTAGTAAGACCTCATCTGGAATATGCAGTTCAGTTTTGGGCACCAGTTCTCAAAAAGGAGGAAGTGCAGAGAAGGGCAACCAAACTGATAAGAGGCATGGAGGAGCTCAGCTATGAGGAAAGATTAGAGGAACTGAATTTATTCACTCGATAAGAGGAGATTAAGGGGGGATATGATCAACATGTACAAATATATAAGGGGTCCATATAGTGAACTTGGTGTCGAGTTATTCACTTTACAGTCAACAAAGAGGACAAGGGGGCACTCTTTACGTCTAGAGGAAAAGAGATTTCATCTCCAAATACGGAAAGGTTTCTTCACAGTAAGAGCTGTGAAAATGTGGAAAAGACTCCCTGCAGAGGTGGTTCTGGCCAGCTCAGTGGATTGCTTTAAGAAGGGACCTGGATTATTTCCTAAGTGTACGTAATATAACTGGGTACTAACATTTATAGGTAAAGTTGATCCGGGGAAAATCCGATTGCCTCTCGGGGATCAGGAAGGAATTTTTTCCCCTGCTTTAGCAAATTGGATCATGCTTTGCTGGGGTTTTTTGCCTTCCTCTGGATCAACTGTGGGTATAGAATTGGGTATATGGGATTGTATGATATTATTATTATTTATTTATTTATTATTTTTATTTTTATTTTTTGTGGTTGATGGACCTGTGTCTTTTTTCAACCTGACTAACTATGTAACTATGTAACTTTGAGCCCAATTTAGACATTTTCACTTAGGGGCGTACTCACTTTTGTTGCCAGCAGTTTAGACATTCATAGCTATGTGTTGAGTAATTTTAAAGGGAAAGGAAATTTACACTGTTATACAAGCTGTACACTCACTACTTTACATTGTAGCAAAGTGTCATTTCTTCAGTGTTGTCACATGAAAAGATATAATAAAATATTTACAAAAATGTGAGGGATGTACTCACTTTTGTTACATAGTTACATAGTTACATAGTTAGTAAGGTTGAATAAAGACACCAGTCCATCCAGTTCAACCTGAGTGAGTGTCTACAATTGTCCCTATCCCTGTACATTGCACACTCACATTGGTCCCTACCCTCAAGGAGCTCACAATCCAAGGTCCCCATTCATATACTAGGGCCAATTTTGGACAGAAGCCAATTAACCTACCTGCATGTCTTTGGAGTGTGGGAGGAAACCAGAGTACCTGGAGGAAACCCACGCAGGCACAGGGAGAACATGCAAACTCCAGGCAGGTAGTGTTGTGGTTGGGATTTGAACCAGTGACCCTATTTACTGCTAGGTGAGAGTACTAACCACTACACCACTGTGCTGCCCACACAGATACTGTATATATTTAAAAGGACGTTAATTTATTATAAGTAGATGATTTTTACACTGTTTTCAGATATTTATGTATGCACTATAATTTGAAAGCACTTTTGAAGAAGAGCGCTGCACAAAAAAAAAAAAAAAACAATCACTGCCACCCACATGCCCAGCGTCTAAATTCAAGCTTGTCAAAGCTGCTGGCTTTACAACTCCTGCTTTTCTGTTTGGCAGATTCTGCCCCCTTCTATGATTTTGCAGAATGTGCTGTACCACAATTGCAGGTTCCCAGTCGCTATTTCTTTGCATGTAAGGCCATTCCATCTCTATACCATCACGTGGAAGGTAATGTTGTGTCATCAAGGTAGTCAGCCACAAGATCCATGTCACTCACTGCTGACATGTGGTCCAGAAAGCATGGTCTGGGATGATATATTTCATTTACAGCACACTGGGCAACTCTGCTTGCAACGAGGAAGGATGCAGGACAGGGTTCAGTGCTGCAGCTGGTTTTGCCTGTGGTGGTGGTGATGAGGCAAGATTTGTCAGCTCCACCTCCTCATCATTCTCCTTTATGCCCTCCTCTTCTGAATTGTCTTATGAACCACAAGTACCCCCCCAAGTGTTCAAGGGGCTATTCAATGAGTCAGGCGAAAAGATGCCATGCAGTGCTTTAGCTGGTGTGTGATAATAGCACAAACCTCTTGTCCACCCTTAGACAGGGAAAGTTTGGTGGTGCAGCATTTCTTAAACAGGTACCCATGGTTGGAAGATCTTCCAAAGCAGGCCAGAAGTGTCTGTAGCCATTTCAGGCAGTCATACACAGCCAGTGCTCAGTTGGCTGAAATTCACCAGGAATTCCACCTGCCCATAAACCGACTGATTTGTGACAGGTGGAACTCCCAGGTGGAATTCAACTTTGGCAATGCTGCAGCGGTTGAACATACAGCAGAGGGCCGTCAATAAGTACCTGTGTGAGTATGACACAATGACAGGCTCAGACCGATTACGCTTTTTTTCCCCACGCCAATGGCTGCTGATAAAGGATGCATCCACTGTATTGTTACCATTTGAGGAGGCGACAAGGATGATGAGCCGTGACAAAGTATACATCAGTGACACTATCCCTGTTGTGTTCCTACTGGAGCAGACCCTGTGGGGCATTATGAACAGGGCCCTCGCAGCACAGCAGAGGGAGGAAGAGGAGTACTTACTTTCCTCTCAAGGTCCGCTTTATGCAGACATCATTCTTATGATGCCACAGAACACACAAGAGGAGGAGGACTCTGGCAGTTTTGGAGGCATAGAAGCAGAGGAAGACATACGGCAAACCTTAAGAGATGGTTTTCCATCCCCAGAACCCTTGGGTGTAGTACATGGCTGATACAGTTTCAGATACTGTAATCCTCAGTGACCTTGAGGACTCTGCTTCTCATGCCTCCACAATTTTGTGGTGCATGGGCTCCTTCATTTTTCAAAGCCTGCAAAAGGACCTGAGAATTTGTTGCATAAAGGAGAAAGATTACTGGTTGGCAACCCTCCTTGACCACCGTTGCAAGGGGAAAGTCTCTGGCAGGCTGGCAGGTAGCAGATAGCAGGCAGCAGGTACTTGGCTGGTTGGCAGGTAGCAGACCGCAGGTAGTTGGCAGGCTGGCAGGTAGCAGACAGCAAGTACTTGGCAGGCTGGCAGGTAGCAGACAGAAAGAGAAGCACGGATAGGAATGCAATGATAAGGAGTGCTGGACATGACAGTGTGGATGAGGGACACATAGGGTTAAGATTTGTGGGTGGAGCTAAGAGGAAAGTTTGCACGAAGCAAGTTTAGTGCAGGGGAGGGGCCATATAAAAGGGAAGGGTGGGGCTTGGAGGATCATTCGGATCCCAAAGTTACACAGAGGAGGCAGTTTTTCGCTGCTCCTCTGCAATGGCTGACCTGGAGGGACTCTTCGCGCGGCTGCGACGGGCGGCGGAGGTGCACGGCGCGGATTGGCTGCGGGACCGCGTGGGTGACCTGGCGGACGGCGAGGAGGACGTCGGCGGGACAGGTGAGGTGCAGCAGCGCGCGCGGAGGTCTCGGCCTCCGGCGCGTTTTTCTCCTGGGCCTACACCTCGGCCACCTCGTGACTCCCGGAGCCCGGGGGAGGACCGGTCGGTCCCCCCGGCCGGTTCTCGGCTCTCCCCGGTCCGGGCGGTCGTTGCGCCGCCGACCGGAGGGGGCGGGGCTTCGCGGCTGCATGGCAATGGCTCCGGGCCTGGACGGGGCCGGTGGAGGAGGGCGGGAGTGCGGGTGGCTCGGGGTCTGTTCTTCAGGGGGGGGTGCGCATGGCGGTTGATGGGAGGCCTGCGGGCCCAGGGGCTGGGATCCGCGCGGTGGGGGGGCGGGGGGGGCCTCGGGGGGGCCGCATGTTAGAGGGGGGGGCGGGTCGCGGAGGGCCGCCAAGGTGCCTGGCAGGGCCGTTTTCAGACGCCGGCATGCTGGGGGCGGTGGGGGTTTGCGGACCTTGCCTGCTGTTCCGGATCGCATGGCCCGGAAGGACCGCTCGGAGCACAGGGGGATGGCGGCGTCCCCGGTGCGCGCTGGGGAGGTCGGGTCCGAGAGCGAACTGTCCCAGGAGGAGGAGGTGTCCTTTGCTGCGCCTGGACCAGTGCAGGTCGGCGGGGCCCCAGTGGGGCCAGGTAAGTTACCTGATTCTGCATTGCTGACGGAGGCACTGCGGGGTTTGATGGGGGTGACACAGGGGGGTTCTGGGGCCCCGGGGTCCCGGGATGGTTTAGGGGGGGTTTCGGTTGGTCCATCGGGGGGGGCGGGGCCAGTTGGCTCGGGGGGGCCCTCGGGTCCGCTGCAGGAGCTGTTGGAGGGGTTGCAGGCCCTGGTGGGCAGGTTTGCTGGGGGCTCGGGGCCGCCATAGGCGGGCCCTTGGCTGGGTCACGGGGCGGGGGCCGGGGGGTCCGGTGCTGCGCCCGTGCTGGTCGCCCCGACCGCGGTGGCGTTGGGGGGTGTGGACGTGGGAGCGGGGGGCCCAGGGGTTCCCCCAGTGGCCACGGACCCGGGGGCGCGGTCCGATGTGGTTAGGCTCGCGGATGCTGCCCGGTGCGAAGTATATGTTTGCTTCGGGGGGCCCGCTGGGGGCACATTTGAAGCAGGAGGTGCGGGACAAGATCGGCAAGGGTGAGTATGTGGAGATTTTCTCTTTGCTCCCCCTCGAGAAGTTTAACTTGGACAGGGTCAAGCCGGACAGTTCCAAGAAGGACGACGAGGAAAAACGTAGGTATCGGCTTATCCCGCGCACCTTTGCGAATTGGCTTCAGGCGTTCGCTATCTTGGCTAGCGTAATAGGGGAGAAGAACCCCAAGCATTGCTCGGCGTTGTTCTGTTATCTGGACGCGATTGGTGAGGCTTATCGGGTGTATGGGGGGTTGGCGTGGCTGCGCTATGACGAGCAGTTTCGTCAACGTAAGGCGGTGCGGGTGGAACTGCGCTGGGATCACAAGGACATAAGCCTCTGGATGAGGCTTATGTCTGCGGCGCGGACGCCTACTCCGTTTCTTCAGGGGGGGGCCGGGAGTACGTCGTCCTCGGGACTGCCGGCCGGAAAGAAGTGGGGGGTGTGCTGGCCCTTTAATGAGGGGGCTTGTAAATTCGGGGGCGCGTGCCGGTTCAAGCATGAGTGCTCCGGCTGCGGCGGCAACCACGCCCTCTCCCGCTGTTTCAAAAAGGGTAAGCGCGCCGGCGAGGCCGGTCACAAAAGGGATGACGCCGGTGAACCTGGGAAGGATGCTTCCTTTCCTAAATAGGTATCCGGATGGTGAGGCGGCGCGGGGGTTGATTTCGGGTTTTCGGGACGGTTTTAGGATTACGTGTTCGCTGTCGGGGGTGCCGCCGATAGCCCGGAACTTGCGCTCTGCGTTGGATCACCTGGGGGTGGTCGATGATAAATTGGGGAAGGAAGTGGCGCTGGGCCGGATGGGCGGGCCTTTCGAAGTACGGCCATGGGGGGACCTGGTGGTCTCCCCGTTGGGTGTAGTTCCTAAGAAGGAGCCGGGGAAGTTTCGCTTGATTCATCATCTGTCTTTTCCGAAAGGGGGGTCGGTCAACGATTTCATTGACCCGGACGCGTGTACGGTTTCCTACACGTCTTTTGATGCGGCGGTTCGGTGGGTCAGGCGGTAGGGTCGCGGGGCTCTTATGGCCAAGGCGGATGTGGAATCGGCGTTTCGGCTGCTGCCGGTCCACCCGGACAGCTTCCGGCTGCTGGGGTGCCATTGGCGGGACAAGTTCTATGTGGATTTGTGCCTGCCCATGGGCTGTTCCATTTCCTGCGCCTATTTTGAGGCTTTTAGCTCATTTTTAGAGTGGGTGGTGAGGGACGTTTCGGGCCTGGAGTCGGTCATCCATTATTTGGACGACTTTCTGTGCGTGGGCCCGCCTGCCTCCAATGCGTGTGCGATTCTTCTGTCCACGTTGCAGCACATTGCGGGTAGGTTTGGGGTACCGTTGACGGGGGACAAGACGGAAGGCCCGGTTACGGAATTGAGTTTTTTGGGGATCGTGATTGATTCGCTGGCAATGGAGTGTCGATTGCCAGTGAATATATTACGGGATCTGCAGGCAGAGTTGGCGGGGATGCAGGGCCGGCAAAAGGTTCAGCTTCGGGCCCTGCAGTCCCTGTTAGGCAAGCTGAATTTCGCTTGCCGGATCATCCCTATGGGCCGTGTGTTCTGCCGACGGCTGTCGGGGGCTACCGCCGGGGTGACCGGTCCTAACCATTTTGTGCGGTTGCGGAAGGAACACAGAGAGGATCTGCGGGCGTGGCATGAATTTTTGCCATCTTACAACGGGCGGGCCATGTGGATGTCGGGGCCAGTGAGCAATTTCGACGTGGAGTTGGTCACTGACGCGGCTGGGTCTGCGGGTTATGGGGCGTTTTTTCAGGGGCGATGGAGTGCCGAACCTTGGCCGCGCTCCTGGGAGGTCGAGGGGTTGTTGGGCAATTTGGTTCTGCTTGAATTATTCCCGGTGGTGTTGGCTTTGGAACTGTGGGGGGAGGAGTTTCGTAATTTGAAGTTGCGCATCAATTGCAATAACATGGGGGGGTCCAGGTCATTAATCGGATGACTGCTTCCTCGCCCCCTGTCAGGCAGCTGGTTTTTCGGTGTTTACGGCTCAATGTTTACGTTTATGCGGTGCACATACCTGGGGTGGAGAATTCTTTGGCTGACTCACTTTTTCGCTTTCAGTGGGACAAGTTCCTGCCCCGGGTGGATGTGGGAGCTGCCCTTGGAATCGCCGCAGGTTGGTTAAAAAGGTCACTGAGTGAGGCTACGTGGTCCGCCTATTCTAGGGCGTGGGCGGAATGGTGGGCATTGCTGCGGGAGGTTGGCGTGGCTGGTCGGGGCTCCGGCCAGCGCTGGGTGGTCTTGTACTGGGTGGCCCGTAACATAGAGTTGGGTCTGTCGCCTGCGTCTATTGAGCGGAAGTTGGCGGGGTTGGCCTTTTTGTTTAAGTTGTGGGGTGAGCCGGACGGGACGAAGGACGAAGGACTTTTGGGTGCGGCAAACGTTGAAGGGGTACAGGAAGGATCGGAAGAGTCGGGCTGCTCGCCGGCCGGTGTCGTTTGATAATTTGGTGGCAATTTGTTCTCGGCTGGAGGGCATTTGTTCTTCTGCTTACGAGACCGTTCTGTTTACGGCGGCTTTTTCGTTGGCGTTCTATGGGGCGTTTAGGATTGGGGAGTTGGTGTGCCGCTCAAAACGGGTGGCTGGGGGTTTGTGGGATCAGGATGTACAGGTGGTTGCTGATCGGGTGAGTATACGGTTGCGTAGGTCCAAGACGGACCAACGGGGAAAGGGCGTGGCGATTACGCTGCTGGCCTTGCCGGGCTCGGCTGTGTGCCCGGTGGCGGCGGTACGGGCTTTCCGGACGGTGCGGCCTGCGGGGTCGGGCCCCTTTTTGGTGCATGCGGAGGGCTCTTTTCTATCCAGGTTTCAGTTTGTGTCGGTTTTTCGTCGATGCCTGCGGGCAGTGGGTCTGGATGCACGGGACTACGCGTCCCATTCTTTCCGGATCGGGGCGGCCACGGAGGCTGCACGGTGTGGGCTGGAGGAGGCGGTTGTTCGCCGGATTGGTAGGTGGGAGTCGAGGAGGTTCCGCTCCTATGTAAGGCCGCAGTTGGTCCTGGGGTGATTCGGGGTGGCTGGGAGTGTGGTCTGTTATAGGGATCTCTAGGGGGAGTACTGTTTGTGTGTGTTACATTGGTTGTTGTGTTATTTCTTTTGTTTCTATTCCAGATGGAGGTTCTCCACGCCTCGTTTGGATCCTGGGGCATTCGTATGTGTGCTGGGGGGCCAGGAGAGGAGATTCTCTACCAGCAGGCAGGCAATTGGGTATCCCCCGGCGGGAGGCTAGGGTGATGTGGTTGGGGTTCCCGGGTTTGCGGTGGGAGCGTGTCATGAGGGAGGTGGAGCGCTTTGCTTTGAGGGACAGGCCCCCGGATGTGCTGGTTGTTCACGCGGGGGGCAACGACCTGGGCGTTCGGAAGGTGAAGGATATTTTAGCGGACATTAAGGCGGATGTCTTGCGCCTGCAGGTCCTTTTCCCGGGCACCATTTTGGTATGGTCAGACATTGTGGCCAGAACGGTGTGGCGGTGGGCTAGGTCCTTGGCCAGTATTGAGAAGACGAGGATCAGGGTGAATAAGGTGGTGGGGAGGTGTGTGGTGCAGAACGGGGGCATCGTGGTTCGACATCGGGAGTTGGAGGTGAACGTTGGTCTTTACCTTCGGAAGGATGGCGTCCACCTCTCGGACGTGGGTATCGACCTTTGGTCGTTGGGTTTGCAGGAGGGGATACAAAAAGCTCTTCGGGTGTGGGGTGGCCCTCAAGGGTGAGGGGGTCACCCTTTCGGGCTGTGGCGGTGTGTTTTCTGGTGGTTTCTGACGGTAGACAGGTACTCAGAAGGGATCTGAGGGTGTGGGGGGCTCATCAAATGATCGGCCCCTCTGGGTATTCCTGAACGTTGGAAGGAATACGGTTATGTTCACTGGCGGAAGTTGTCTCCGACCGGTCACAGGTGGAGGCCTTTGGGAAGTTGGTCAGGTGTACCGCAGTGATTTGGTATTGGCTTAAGTGGGGTCACCGTCAGAGATCACCAGAATGGACAGTCAATGTTATTTAATATGGTTAATGTTAATAAAGTTATTTATATTTATATATTTATATATATTTATATATATATTTTCATATTTCAAGTTATTGGAGTGAATTTTTGAGTTATGTTTAATAAAGGCTGTTGTGGCCAGTTTACTCCAACCTATGGTGTGGTCTCGTTTCTAATAGGGGAAGGTATGGGTAATGTTTAATATAGGGGGAACATTCAGACTACACTAGTCAAGAGAAGCACGGATAGGAATGCAATGATAAGGAGTGCTGGACATGACAGTGTGGATGAGGGACACATAGGGTTAAGATTTGTGGGTGGAGCTAAGAGGAAAGTTTGCACGAAGCAAGTTTAGTGCAGGGGAGGGGCCATATAAAAGGGAAGGGTGGGGCTTGGAGGATCATTCGGATCCCAAAGTTACACAGAGGAGGCAGTTTTTCCCGCCCTCCCGCCCTAATGTTAGGTGTTTTGTTTTGTTGTGTCGTTGTTGCTGGTCTTTTCTTCTTTTGCAGGTTTCGTCGTTTGTCACGGCAGCTGAAGGTTTTCCGGTGTTTGGCGGTGTGTTTTCTGGTGGTTTCTGACGGTAGACAGGTACTCAGAAGGGATCTGAGGGTGTGGGGGGCTCATCAAACGATCGGCCCCTCTGGGTATTCCTGAACATTGGAAGGAATACGGTTATGTTCACTGGCGGAAGTTGTCTCCGACCGGTCACAGGTGGTGGCCTTTGGGAAGTTGGTCAGGTGTACCGCAGTGATTTGGTATTGGCTTAAGTGGGGTCACCGTCAGAGATCACCAGAATGGACAGTCAATGTTATTTAATATGGTTAATGTTAATAAAGTTATTTATATTTATATATTTATATATATTTTCATATTTCAAGTTATTGGAGTGAATTTTTGAGTTATGTTTAATAAAGGCTGTTGTGGCCAGTTTACTCCAACCTATGGTGTGGTCTCGTTTCTAATAGGGGAAGGTATGGGTAATGTTTAATATAGGGGGAACATTCAGACTACACTAGTCAAGTACTTGGCAGACTGGCAGGGGTTAGACAGCGGGTACTTGGCAGCTGGGCACAGAGCAGGGTCAGGCAAACCGGGTCAGTCACTAGCAGGCACTTCAGGAACAGAGCAATAAGCAGCAGACTAGTCAGGTTCCGGCTGGAGTTGGCAATGGCTAACAGACAAACAGAGGGATCAAGCAGAGACATGGTCGAAGAACAAGCCAGGGGTCCGTTCAGGTAGAGTACAAGCATGGTCAGACGGATCAGAAAGTCCTAGTGCAGCAGAGATGTTTATTTAGCCCACTTGGTACCACTTAGTGGCGAGCGCACAATCTGTTGTGCACGTGCGCGTGGGTCAGGCTAATAGAAATTCTCTGTCCATGGGTTTGGATAATAGGTTTTCTCCGTCTGTGGATTTGGCTAACAGAAATTCTCCATTTGCACATAGCTATGTGCCTGGGCTTAATTTTTCTTTCCTGACAGCTGGGCCACACTGCATCTAGCGTGTTTTCCGAATGGACATTAAGTGCTGTCGGAGGTTTTGTGACAGATAAAAAGAGTGCACCTGTCCACAGACTCTGTTGGCTGTCTGACATTTATCAAAATGAATCAGTCCTGGATTAGCAGCTACTATTAAGCCACTAATGCTGGTGTTGCAGATTAAGTGTTTTCTGGATCTGGATTTTCTACAAGACTATCTATGCATTTTAGCTTTGTGGGGGTTGATTTTATCTGGAAGACATTTTCTGGTATAAGTTTCATGGGCACAATTAACACCCAAGGACCAATTTTTCTGCACCTGTCTGACAAGTGCATATCATTTCAGTTTTTTACAGCAAGGCCAATTCTTGCTTTCATCAAGAGATGAGCCATTTTTCAGGTGCTTTACAGGCGCTATTTTTAGCACTAATGCACCTGAAAAATGCCTCCAGTGTGAAAGAGGTCTAAGGGTCACTTGACTTGCGTTAAAGCTTGTCCACAATTTTCATAGCAAACAGGACTCCTGGCATTTCAAGCAATTGCTGGAATATGTGTTCTTGGTCTTGGCAGTTTTTATGTAGTATCTTTTTGTGGAGTTCTACTGTTGTCTCTTTTCAGCTTGAAGTACTGACCCCTTATTTTGATAAGTTTGGTAGCCATTCCCACATCGGTGTAGCTCCTTCAAATGGGATTCCTACAGCAGTCTCTTTGAAGGAGGCATTTCTATCTACACACTCTAGATAGCAATGTAGCACCATAAATACCATAGGTCAAATATGTCAATAAGGCAGGCTATTGTGGATTCTTATTGACAGAACTACAATTAGGGCTGGCTCTAGCATTTACCATGAGCTCCTCTAAAGCAATGGGAACAACTAAATAGGTGTAATTTCTCAACCAATAGTTTAGATTACTCACATGCAGTATACTAGAAAAAGTACTATTAAAGGTATCTATTTTCTCCTTGTGCAAACACTAGTCTTAACAATAGCATGAGTTTGAGCGATGTATATATATTTTTAAATACAATTTGGGGGTCTGTTGCATGGTTGTTTAATAGAATAACATAGGAGCAAAAGCCATAACAGTCAATCAGAATTCATCTTGTATTGGCTTGGCTTCCATAAAACGAATTCTGGTTGGTGGCTGTTACATTACCTTGTGCCCAAATGGCTGGTATTTTTGCCACGTTTAATGTGCCTGAGACACAGTTTGCAGATAGCAACAGCACGATCTGCTGCAGATGAGCTGAAAAAGGCACAGACAGCTGAGCTTTGGGGAGTGGGCCAGGAGATAACAGCTGCAGAATGTGATGGAATAGGGTGGCTTCTCTCTACTCTTTCTTGATGTTGGCCTCCTTGGGGTTGTGCTGCCTCACCTTCAGTTTCCTCCTCTGCTCTAGCTGGCACCCAAGTCGCATTAGTGACCTCATCATCATCTCCATCTCCTCCATCATCATCATTACCACTGGAGACAACTTGGCAATACGCTGCGGCTGGGGGAACATGAATGGCAATTTGTCTACCAGTGTTCTCCCCTCTCTCTAGGCTTATGTTCCTGTCATTCTCAACCTCAGAACCAATATCTGAATCCAGTAATGGCTGGGCATCATCAAGGAGCAAGTGACATATGCTGTGGTCAAATAACTCAGCTGATTCCTCCATGGCTGATTTTGGGGCTATGACAGGAATAGATGTGGACAAGGAGGCATGTTTATCCACTCTGGCAACTGCAGGGGACTGCACACTTGTCTCTGCTTGCATGACAGAGGATGAGGAGGATGAGTAAGGTTTAGTAAGCCAGTCCACCACCTCCTCTGCATGCTGTGACTGGATAGCATGGGCAAACTCACTAAACAGAGGAAATGATGCCCTGCCCAGAGATCTGACCACCACGTCCACCTTTGCCTGTGGACACATTGTTGCTGGCCCCCTTACAGTGCCAAGGGAACATCTGCCTCTCCTTGTTGTCCTCCCAGATATTATTGGGAGGGAGGGGGCATTGCTTATAAGCAAATGTAAAGAAGAAGTAGAAATCTGTACGTAGATGAATTTTAATAAACGTAAAGTGGTGTTTGGTGCACTTTAATTTCAGTACTCACACTACACAGATACACTCCACGGATACACTATAATATAATGCGCCAAACATACAGTGACGCACAGAACTATATGGCATTAAACTTGCAGTAACACACACAGAAGTAAATGGCGTTAAATTTGCACAAACGCACACAGAAGTAAATGGTGTTAAACTTGCATTAATGTACAAAACTATATGGCGTTAAACTGTCAGTAACGCACACAGAACTGTATGGCATTAAACTGGCAGTAACGCACACAGAAGTAAATGGCATTAAACTTGCAGTAATGCACAAAACTATATGACGTTAAACTGGCAGTAAGGCACAAAACTATATGGTATTAAACTGGCAGTAACGCACACAGAACTATATGGCGTTAAACTGGCAGTAATGCATACAGAACGGTATGGTGTTAAACTGGCAGTAACGCACACAGAGCTATATGGTGTTAAACTGGCAGTAACACACAAAATTATATGGCATTAAACTTGCAGTAAGGCACACAGAAGTAAATGGCATTAAACTGTCAGTAATGCACACAGAAGTGTAGCGCCTGAAGAGCACGCGCTATATGTTTTGAAAGTTAATATTACAACTGAACTGCAGTTTGGTTTGGGTATAATTGTTCCAAATTTGGACCTCAGCATCAGTCTGACTGGACTATAGGGTGTTCGGCCTGGCCATAGGGGGCACCGTCTCTTCTGGCAGGCATGGAACCATAGTCTGGTTGGGTGCTTTAAGGTTACTTTCTCTCGGAGCCCGCCCAGTGGGAGTGTCACTCTTGCTGTGCTTTCTGGGAAAGGTTAATTAAGATGCGGATATCACGTGGTTCGGGGTTCCGGGCCAGAAGTATATTCTGACTCCATGGTCCTGGTCCTCCTGACCAGCCCCCAGGAAGGCTATGGCCTGGGGTGCGGATTCACCCAACTTTATGTCTCTGGGCTGGCTAGCCCGAGGCAAGGAAACTAAAGAAAGGATTCTGAGGTGGTTGGATGCTGTCTCCGGTCGTGGAGAGGCCCAGTAACTTCATAGCTATCCAGGAGAGGACTCTTCAGAAGAAGGCCATGTATGGGTTGGCTTCTTAGCAAGAGCCTGGTGGGGCTGAAGTATCTAAGTGAATCCAATCTTGTGGGTATCGCCGAACTGGCTGAAAGATCCAGGTATTACACGAGTGTTCTACAAATTCTAGTTTCCTACATGTTCTACAACAACGTCTGTGGCAGAGGCTTATTCCTACATGTTCTACAACAACGTCTGTGGCAGAGACTTGTTCCTGAGTTAAGCACCTAGTTGGCTGCTAGGCCTTGTGAGAGAGGGACTGTCCAACTTGAGGGAACATCCAGTTGTGAATGGCTATTCTCTGGATTTAGTCAAAGTAAGCAAGTCCTTCATTATTGACTTTGACACTAAAGAGTACCTGAACTTTCCTCCTAACCCTCTGATCCCATTTTAAGAGACTGTTCGTTAACTATGTTTTTGCAAATAAAAATCCCTTTATACGGATCTGTCGTCAGTCTTTAAAGTTACTGGGCCAGCTACCACGGGAAACCCCTAGACGTAAATCGAGGAGAAGAAGGTAACGGTAAGCCCAATCAAACCAGCAGCTCCTTCGGGGGTTAGTGCTACAGAAGTAAATGCCATTAAACTTGCAGTGACGCACAAAACTATATGGTATTAAACTGGCAGTAACGCACACAAAACTATATGGCGTTAAACTGGCAGTAAGCGCACTTGGAAGTGCAGTCACTGTAGATCTGAGGGGGACATGCAAAGAAAAAAAAAAAAAAAAACAGCATTTTTGCTTGTACATTATTGGATGATAAAATCAGCAGAGCTTCCCCTCAGATCTACAGCGATCTACAGCGACTGCACTTACAAGTGCACTTGTAGTGCAAAGTAGATTTGCCTTTAGTAAATAAACCCCTATGTCATCAACATAGATAAGGATGTATATTATCTATCTGTCTTCTTGATTCCTGGAGCAGAGACAGGGGTCTTCTTTACTTCTTGAGAATCCCTCTCTGGTAAGTACTTCTCATTCCACATCCTTGTAGATTGCTTAAGGCCCTATCGGATTATATTGTTGGAATATCTGATCGTGTGCGTGCTCTATCGGACTTTTTCCATTGGACATTCCGACGGAAAAAAATTTGAGAGCAGGATCTCAAATTTTCCGACCAAACCGACCAAACCAAGCCTCAACGTAGTCCTGTCATAATGAATGAATGTCATTACGTGCCGAACGATCGGATTTTCCGACAACTTTGTCCGACCGTGTGTATGCAACACCAGTTTAGGACATAATACCTTGTACACACAGTCGAACATTCCAACAACAAAATCTGTCAGATTTTTTCAGACGGATTTTGTCCTAAACTGGTGTTGCATACACACGGTCGGAAAAAGTTGTGGGAAAATTCAATCGTTTGGAACGTGGTGACATTCGTTCGTTACGACAGGACTACGTTGAAGCTAGTAGCCAATATCTTTGGTCTCGTAATTTGATCTGAGCATACGTGGCACTTTGTCCGATCGTAATTCTCTACAAACGATCGGAAAAAGTCAGATAGGATTTTTTTGATGGAAAATTTGAGATCCTGCTCTCAATTTTTTTCCATCGGAATTTCCGATGGAAAAAGTCTGATAGAGCCCACACACGATCTGATTTTCCGACAATATAATCCGATCGGACCTTTTCCGTGGAAATTTCCGACCGTGTGTACAAGGCATAAGACTGTAGCTGCTCTTCTGAAGTTTACATACAAGGTTGTCTCCTTGCTCAAACCCTGGCGGTTGCTCCATGTAGAGGTCTTCCTTAGGCTGCTTTCACACTGGGGCGGGAGCAGCGTCGGCGGTAAAGCGCCGCTATTTTTAGCGGCGCTTTACCGTCGTTTTAGCGGCGGTGTGCGGGCGCTAGCGGGGTGGTTTTAACCCCCGCTAGCGGCCGAAAAGGGGTTAAACCCGCCCGCAAAGCGCCGCTGCAGCGGCGCTTTGCCGGCGGTATTGCCGCGGTGTCAGATTGATTTCAATGGGTAGGAGCGGTTTAGGAGCGGTGAATACACCGCTCCTTCACCGCTGCAAAGATGCGGCTGGCAGGACTTTTTTCACCGTCCTGCCAGCGCATCGATCCAGTGTGAAAGCCCTCCGGCTTTCACACTGGAGTTAAAGGGGCCGTTTTTTTTTCAGGCGTTACACAGGCGCTATTTTTAGCGCTGTAACGCCTGAATACCGCCCCAGTGTGAAAGCAGCCTTAATGTCTCCATATAGGAAAGCAGTTTCAACATCTAGGTGTTTGACTTGCATCCCCTTCCTGGCTGCAACGCTAATGCTGCGTACACACGATCAAACAAGCGGGTGGAAAAGCCCGGCAAACTCAAGTCCGCTGGACAATCCCCCCGTGTGTAGCCTCCGGCATACTTTTTTGACCCGAAAGTACGGCGGACTTAGAAAGTAGTTTTGCACTCCAATCTTCCCTCGCATTTCGGCGGACAATCCGGCTTTGTGTGTGCCAGTCCGCCGTACTTTTGAAATGAACGGACTTTTCCCGCCCGGAGAAAAGTCCGCTCATTTCGAGCGGGTCTCCAGGTAGGCGGGGCCCGTGAAGGAGATGCCGCTGGCCCCACCACCTGGTATGGACTTAAAGGGGAACCCCAATGCCGCCGCTGCCGCCTTCTGTTCTTCTTCTCCTTCTTCTCCTGGAGATGTTGACTCGAAGCTCTCTCCGGCCGCAATGCCAGGGACACGCTGCGCGGGGACTTATATAGGGACAAGGGGCGGTGTCATCGGTTGATGTCACATGGGTTGATGTCACATGGCGACAGTCCCAGCATCCTCCGGGACTGTGACATCGTAAGGGGGCGGGGTCACCATGTGACATCAACCCATGAGACATCAACCGATGACCCCGCCCCTTGTCCCTATACAAGTCCCCGCGCAGCGTGTCCCTGGCATTGCGGCCGGAGAGAGCTTCAAGTCAACATCTCCAGGAGAAGAAGGAGAAGAAGAACGGAAGGTGGCGGCGGCGGCGACGACAGAAGACCGGGCCACCGCCTGTAAAAGAGCTATAAGAAGGCGCGGTGGCCCGGCAGAAGAACCAAAGAGGGGGACAAGGCCCCGAAGTCGGAAGAAGAGGCCAAGGTGATGAAGAAGAATGCCGGGCTCCTCCGCTAGCAAAAGAGCTACAAGAAGATAGCGGAGGAGTCTGGCGAGAAGACCCCCGAAGACGGAAGACCCCCGGAGCTGTGCAATAAATTATTTTATCTTGTGTGTTGTGTTTTTTTGTACTTTTTTTCACAGGTGAATGGGTAGGGGTACATTGTACCTCATACTTATTCACATAGGGTGGGGGGCCAGTGTCCGGGGGCCCCCTTATTAAAGGGGGCTCCCGGATTCCGATAAGCCCCTCGCCCGCAGACCCCAACAACCAACGGCCAGGGTTGTCGGGAAGAGGCCCTTGTCCTCATCAACATGGGAACAAGGTGCTTTGGGGTGGGGGGGCCGCGCGGCCCCCCTTTCCCCAAGGCACCCCCCATGTTGAGGGCCTGGTATGGCTCAGGAGGGGGGGGGCGCTCGCTCGCCCCTCCTTTCCTGGCCGGCCGGGTAGCATGCTCGGACAAGGGTCTGTTGTGGACTTGGGGGGGACCCCACGCTGATTTTTTTCGGTGTTGGGGTTCCCCTTTAAGTCCATACCAGGTGGCGGGGCCAGCGACGTCTCCTTTGCTGGCCCCATCTACCTGGAGAAATGAGCGGACTTTCCTCCGCGTGCGTGGGCGAGTCCATTCAGTAGGGCGGATAGTACGGCGGACTTAGTACGCCGTATTAGTCCGCTGAAAAAGTGCCGTGTGTGTGCGCAAGTAGCCCGTTCGGAAAGTCCGGCGGACAGTCTGGCGGGAAGTCCGCCAGCAGTCTGGCGGGAAGTCCGCCAGACTAAGTCCGTCGGATAGACGGCTACGTGTGTATGCGGCATTAGAAGCACTCTGATGGTGGAGTGTTTTACGACGGGAGTGAATGTTTTATTGTAATCTTCACCAAATTTCTAGGAGTAATCCTTGGCAACTAGTCTGGCTTTGTATTTGTGGATATTCCCTTCTGCGTCTTACTTTAATTTGAAAGTCCACTTACTTCCTATAGTTTTGCAGTTAGGAGGGAGCTCTGTGAGGCCGCGTACACAGGGCGGACTGTTCGCCCAACTTTGTCCGCTGAACAGTGTTTGGGCGGACAGTCCGCTCGTGTGTGGGCTTTCAGCGGACAGTTTCAGCGGACAGTTTGACGAACAAGGTTTTTCGGAAATTCCGTAAAACTGTCCGCTGAAACCTTGTTTGAGCGAACAGTCCGCCCGTGTGTAGGCTTGTTCGACAAACTAAGTTCCGCACATGCTCAGAAAGGCTTAACACGCCGAAAGTTATAATGCAGTGTATAGGACGTCGTATTTTTCGTCCCGTCGTACGTGCCGTTCACGTCATCGCGCACGGTTTCAGCAAACTGTTCGTTCGTCGTGTGTGGCCATGTCCGTCCATGCTAATTTTGAGCGGACTGTTTGCCGAAACTGTTTGACGGACAAAGTTGGGCGAACAGTCCCCGCGTGTGTACGCGGCCTGAGTGTCCAGGTTTTATTTTCTTGAAGTGATTAATTCTTCTTCTGCTGCTTTTCTATATTTATTGGCTTCATGTTTTGGCAGTTTTTATATGTCTTCCCAGGATGTTGGTTCAAGTATGCTGTGTGTTTTGACAGTGTATGACAGCTTGTGGTATCCCATTTGTCCGAGTGGATCTTCTGACTTTAGGCAGTTCAGCAGGATCTGGTGGGAACTTGAGAAAAGAAAAGTCTGTTCATTTTGAACGCGGTTCCAGGTAGATGGGACTAGCGCAGGAAGTCAATGTCGCAGCCTCCATCGGTGAGATTGACACCTCGCTGGCCCCGTCACCTGGTATGGACTTAAAGGGGAAGCCCTACGCCAAAAAAACATCTAGGGGGTCCCCCCAGAGTCCGAATTAGACCCTTATCTGAGCATGCAGCCCGACCAGTCAGGAAAGGGGATGGGGATGAGCGAGCGGCCCCCCACCTGAGCCATACCAGGCCACATGCCCTCAACATGGGGGGTGCTTTGGGGAAGGGGGGCCCTGCAGGCCCCCCCACCCCAAAGCACCTTGTCCTCATGTTGATGAGGACAAGGGCCTCTTCCTGACAACCCTGGCCGTTGGTTGTCGGGGTCTGCGGGCAGGGGGATTATCAGAATCCGGGAGCCCCCTTTAATAAGGGGGCCCCCAGATACTGGCCCTCCACCCTATGTGAATGAGTATTGGGGTACCATGTACTCCTACCCATTCACCTGGTGAAAAAAGTGTAAAGAAAAAAACACAACACATGTTTTTAAAATAATTTATTGCACAGCTCCGGTGGTCTTCCGTCTTGGGGGGTCTTCTTGCCGGACTCCTTCGCTATCTTCTGCTAGCTCTTTTACTAGTGGAGGAGTCGGGCTTTCTTCATCGTCACCGCCGCCGTCCGGGGGTCTTCTTCCGACTTCGGTGGTCTTGTCCCCCTCTTCGGGGGTCTTGTCGCCCTCTTCGGTTCTTCTTGCCAGGCCTCCGCTATCTTCTTCTAGCTCTTTTACTAGCGGTGGCCCGGTCTTCTGTCGCCGCCGCCTCTTTTTCTGACTTCGGGGACCTTGTTCCCCTCTTCGGTTCTTCTTGCCGGGCCTCCGCTTTCTTCTTCCAGCTCTTTTACTAGCGGTGGCCCGGTCTTCTGTCGCCGCCACCTTCTCTTCTTCTTCTTCTTCCTTGAGATGTTGACTCGATGCTCTCTCTGGCTGCAATGACAGGGACGCGTTGTGTGGCGACTTATATAGGGACAATGGGCGGGGTCCCCGGGTGATGTCACATGGTGACCCCACCCCCTTATGATGTCACAGTCCCGGAGGATGCTGGGACTGTGACTGCCATAGACCTAGTCCGCCGGAAAAGTCCGGTCATGTGTGGGCAGGTCCACTAGTTCGGAAAGTCAGGCGGACCTCCGCTTCAAAGTCCGGCAGTTTGTCCGCCAGACTAAGTCCGCCGGATAGTCCAATCGTGTGTACGCGGCATAATTGTCACTCTGTCAGTCTTTAGATGTCGGATTCTGTAACCCTAATGCCCCGTACACACGATTCGATTTTCCGACAGCAAATGTTGGATGTGAGCTTGTTGGCGGAAAGTCTGACAGTGTGTATGCTCCATCAAACATTTGTTGCCGGACTTTCTGCCAAATGTTGGCTAGCAGGTTCTCAAATTTTCATCCAACAAATGTTTGTTGTTGGACTTTCCAATCATGTGTACACAAGTCCGTCGGACAAAAGTCCATGCATGCTTGGAATCAAGTACGAGCCGGAAGCGATCAGTCTTGTAAAACTAGCGCTCATAATGGAGATATCACGTACGTCTTGTACATTACTACATTCATGATTGTTGGCCAACATTTGTGTGACCGTGTGTATGCAAGACAAGTTGGAGCCAACATCCTTCGAACAAAAATCCAGAGATTTGTTGTCGGAAAGTCCGATTGTGTGTACGGAGCATTAGTTTGCTCACTGTATCCTACTAAAATGCCCTCCTTGGCTCTGTTCTCCAGCTTGGATCGCTTTTTACTTGGAATATAGGTATATGCGTTACATCCAAACACTCTGATGTGCCCTATGCTAGGCTTTGATCCATGCCTCATTTCAGATGGAGTATTTTTAATGGCTCTTGAGGGTAGTCTATTCTGTAGGTAGGTTGCAGTCATGGTTGCTTCTCCCCAGTACTTGTGAGGTAGGTTGGCATCCAACAACATGCATCTGGCCATTTCTATAAGAGTGTGATTTTTCCTTTCTGCTACACCATTTTGTTCAGGTATGGTGAGGTTGTCTGGTGTACTATTCCTTGTCTCTTCAGGTATGAGGCCACGTCTTTGCTTATGTATTCTCCCCCATTGTCGGTGCTTATTATTCCTGGTTTGCATTGGAATTTGTTGCTAGACATGGCAAAGAACTCCTGAAGTTTCTCTGATGCTTCATTCTTGTGTTTCATCAGATAAGTGGTTGTTTACCTGGAATAATCATCAATGAAAGTCAGTAGATATCTGTTCCTGCCTGACGTGGGAGTTTTCATTTGCAATGCCACCTTCAAGCTGTAGAGAATCTAAGAAATCTGCCTATAAGTGTCCAAAATCCTTGGACTGCCCTGCAGGACGCGAGACACTTGGCAGCTATCTGCATTTATTCCCCCTCTAGTGTCTTTTAGACATGTGTGATTCATTTTGATGTGAAATTCAGACAAACTTTTTGTGATTCGGATGTATGCAAATCTCCAAATAGTAACACATTACAACAAATTGGAAATAAATGATAAAGAAAACAACAAATTCATTCATATTAATTTGTTTCTGTTTGTGACTTCAGAGGGTTTTTGAAGTTCAATATTATGTGTCACACTCTGTATTGTTATGATTGGCCAAAGTCACAAAACATCAAAGTTGCAAGCAAGTCACTTTGAATTTGCAAGCAAGTTACAAGCAAGTTGCAAGCACCGAAACCATAAAAATAACATAACAACATAACAAATTACTTCGATTCTTCTGAAATAATTTACAAAAATACAAATTGATTCAGAACAACCAATACAGTAAAACTTTGGTTTGAGAGTAACTTGGTTTGAGAGCATTTTGCAAGACAAGCAAAATTTTTAAATACATTTTGACTTGATATACAAGCAATGTCTTGATACACAAGTAGCATCATGTCACAACAGAGTATAAAAGAGAAGAGAGGCGCCTCTAAGTGTAGCAATATGGTTACATTTAATAAAGGTACAACATTTAGCAACATATTGCTACACTTAAGGCCCGTACACACGGTCGGACTTTTTGACAACAAACATGCAAATTAGCTGTTTTGGAGCAACATCCGACTGTGTGTACGCTCCATCGGACAAACTTTTTCTGTTTTCATCGGACTTTTGTTGGCTGTGCGAACGGACAAACTTTCTGGCAACAAAAGTCCGATGGAGCAAAGTCCTACCGTGTGTACGCAAAAGCATCGGACTTTTGTACAAGGTACAAACACGCATGCTCAGAACCATTGCAAACGATCAGACTACAATACAGAAGTTGACCAAAGGTGGCGCTGGAGTCATTGAACGTCCTCTTTTGAAGCGGCGTCAGTACGTTGTGACGTCATTACGTTCGTGTTTGTTGTCAAAAAGTCCGACCGTGTGTATGCAATACAAACTTGTGGACAACACACTTTGTACAAAAGTCCACGGAAAAGTTTGTACAAGTCCGACCGTGTGTATGGGGCTTTAGAGGTGCCTATCTTCTCTTTTATACACTGGAGCTCCTGCTGGATTTGCTTCTAATCCCCTTGTGGAGGTTTCCATTTGTGGATGGACATATTATGGTTACACAACCTGGTCACATTTAATGGTGGCTGGTGCTACAAAAAAATTGGGGGGGGTGCAAACAAACTGAAAAAAATTTGAAAAAAAACCCCATCAAACACAGCCACTTTGCCATCAATTGCAGCCACTATGCCAACAAACTCTGCCACTGTGCCATCAAACACAGCCACTGTGCCATGAAATGCTGCCACTGTGCCATCAAACGCTGCCACTGTGCCATCAAACGCTGCCACTGTGCCCATCAAAAGCTGCCACTGTGCTATCAATTGTTGCCATTGTGCCATCAAATGCTGCGATTGTGCCCATCAAATGCAGTGACTGTGCCCATGAAACGCTGTCACTGTGCTATCAATTTCTGCCATTGTGCCATCAAATGCTGCGACTGTGCCCATCAAACGCTGCCACTGTGCCATCAAATGCTGCGACTGTGCCCATCAAATGCAGCCACTGTGCCATCAAATGCTGCGACTGTGCCCATCAAATGCAGCCACTGTGCCATCAAATGCTGCGACTGTGCCCATCAAATGCAGCCACTGTACCATCAATTGCAGCTACTGTGCCAAACGCTGCCAGTGTGCCCATCAAATGCTGCCACTGTGCCAAATGCTGCCAGTGTACCCATCAAATGCTGCCCGTGTGCCCAATGCTGCCAGTGTGCCAAATGCTACCAGTGAGGCAAATGCCAGTGTGCCCAATGCTGCCAGTGTGCCAAATGCTGCCAGTGTGCTGAATTCTGCCAGAGTGACAGTGTGCCCAATGCTGCCAGTGTGCCAAATGCTGCCTGTGTGCCAAATGCTGCCAGTGTGACAGTGTGCCCCCCGCCTGCTCACCTTCTGCCCAGCACTTACCCTGTCTTGTGGGGGAGCGGGTGACAGCGATGAGCGGGGGTCCTTCATGCGTCTCCTGCACTTCTTCTCCCGTCCTCTCCTCCCGTCAGGCGCCCAATAGCGGCGCCTGTTGTTTCAGCCAATCAGGTGACAGGTAACCAGACCTGAGCAACCTGATTGTCTGAGAGGTGGGGGAGTGTTAGGGAAGCAATGTATTTAGTTCCCGAACACACCAATGAGTAATCAGCGAACGCACAGCAGTGCACCCGCTGTTTAACCTTTTGGAAGCTGATTAGAGCCCATGACTATAATCAGGCGCATCCAAAGAAACCCCGCTGCTGTAATTCATATGCCCGGCACCCCCCGACAAGGGGCCAGGCACATGAATAGGGGGTGGCAGCGGCAACCATAGATAGATTCATGCAATGCATGAATCTATCTATGTGAGAGATCGAGTGACAGGAGAGGGGGGGGGGGGGGGCTGTGCTCCTGCGTCCTTTATGGATTCACCACCGCTGGTCACATTTCTATAATCTTGTTATATAGACTATAAACTGAAGGACCTATGAATAAATGGTTGTGGAACGAATCATTTGAGTTCCCATTATTTCCTATGGGGAGATTCGCTTTGATATACAAGTGCTTTGGATTACAAGCATATTTCTTGAACGAATTATGCTCGCAACCCAAGGTTTTACTGTATACGAAACTAATTCCAAAAATTCATCTTTCTAACATAATGAACACGGTGAACGGAAATAAATGATTGACTTAACGAATGAATCCTGAACAAAACAATTTTTTTTTTTGGCGTGCACAACTCACAAAATGGAAGCAATTTTTGACGTAGTTTTTTTTTTTTTATTACTATTTATTTTATTTTTTTACTGTATTTTATTTTTTTATGTAAATATTATTCACACTTCCTATTCCTATACTTCCTACAACCGCATTATAGACATTTTTACTCCTTTATACAATATGTGTAACAGAAAGCTAACTTTATCCCCCAGGATTATATCAGCTTTTTTTTCTGAGTCATTAAGGAGTTAACACCATCCGGATATCACTAATAAACGTGTGACATCAAATACGCTCCGCTAAGTAATAAGTAATTCATAACAGCTCAAATTAATTTATATGAGATTCTGGATATAGGTCACCGAGTAATATTTATCTCTGAATTAATTTCTGTCGCTGACTTATAAATGAATAAAACTGATAACTACATTAGTGTCACTCTCCAATTTAATTCACTGTTGGCAAATCCATTCATTGACGGCGTTGGTGATATATATGTTACACGAGAAGCCATTTTACTCCCCTTTATGGAATCAGAAATCATGTAGAATCTTCTCTAAATTCCGTGAAAAATCCATTCCCTGATTGCCTTCTACAACATTATTCGGCAGACTGGTAGATATAAAAGCTGAATTCTAGGCATGCAGCTAAATATGGGAGATGTTTTACCTGCAAATGGTTTTTACAGTTTGTCCATCCAGTCCTGATTTTTCATAACTCTGCCACACAAAACAGCTCTGTCTAGCAGGAAAGGTGATCTGCTCTTCCTCTGCTGAACTTTTTCATTTACAGGTCTCCTCCCGCCGGAGGTCCACTCCATGTGAATGGACAGTGAAAGGAGAAGCAGAAAACAAGTGAGGTTTTTTTTTTCTCTGTCACTCTGCTCTCTCCTTCTATCAGCACGCTGTTTGTGATCCTTCTCCCTCTTTAACCACTTGCCTCCTGGGCACTTTTACCCCATTCCTGCCCAAGCCAGTTTTCAGCTTTCAGTGCTGTCACACTTTGAATGACAATTGCACGGTCATACAACACTGTACCCATATGCTAAACAAAATAAAAAAGACAGAACATTAAAAACAAAACAAAAAAACAAACAAAACATTTTTCATAGTGTAGCACTGACCCCCAAAGGAGTGTCTGGTTTTGCTGGGCTTACCGTTACCGTCTCCACCTCGTTGCTCATCTAGGGGTTCCCGAGGTTGATGGTCCAATAAACTGCAGAAACCGACACTTGAATTCCTTTGGGAATTTTTTATTTGCAAAAAACCATTGAACAGAACACAGTCTCTCAGTATGGAATAGAGGGTATGGGTAGTAAAGCTCAGGTACTCTTGGAACTGCTGACACTTGAAATGTCTCTCTCTATACAATCCAGGGAATAGCCATTCGCAACTGGATATTTCAACTATCGGATAAATCCCCTTTAGTGAATTTAGCAGCTGATAGGGGATTTAAACTTAGCAAAGTCTCTGCCACAGACTTGGTTGTGGAACTTTAGACTAGAACAAGAAAAGTCTCTCACAGAACTTAGTTGTAAACGAAGGATGAAGTTAGGAACTCTCTTACAGTACCAGTATCTTGCAGCCGGTCCGGCGATACCGTAAGAATGCGGATTCACTTGGTGTCCTTTCAGCTTAGCTTCCAGGCTCTTACCGAGCAGCCAGCCTCGTGCATGGCCCTCTTCTAAAGAGTTCTCCCCTGGTTGCGTTTTAAGTTGCTGGGCCTCTCCAAACCCGAGATGGCACCGGACCACCTTGGAACCCTCCTTCCTGTTACTGTGCCTCAGACTAGCCAGCCCCGAGACTCGGAAACGGATGGATCCGCACCCCAGGCCATGAGGGCCTCTAGGGGCTGGCCAGGAGGACCAGGACCACGGAGTCAAAACATACTTCTGGACTGGAACCCAGAACCACATGATCTCAGCACCTTAAGTACCCTCTCCCGGAATACACAGCAAGACAACGCACACGCTGATTGGCTCAAAGAGAGAGATTGGTACCCAATGCGTCCAACCAGACTGCGTTCCAATGCCTGTCAAAGATGATACCTACACCCATGACCAGGCAGAACATAGTACAGTCCAGCTAAACTGATGCCAAGACCACAATTTACAGAAATTAACCCTTAGCCCTTGTACACACGGTCGGACATTCCGACAACCAAATCCATCGGATTTTGTCCGACGAATTTTGTCCAACGGATTTTGTCCAAAACTGTTGCATACACACTGTCGGAAAAAGTTGTCAGAAAATCAGATCGTACTTAACGTGATGACATTATTTCCTTAGGACGGGACTACGTTCAGGCTAGTAGCCAATAGCTTTGGTCTAGGAATTTGATCTGAGCATGCGTGGCACTTTGTCCGATCGGAATTCTCTACACATGATCGGACAAAGTCTGATCGGATCATGTTGTTGGAAAATTTTATAGCCCAGCTGGAAAACTTGGTCCGTCAGATACTCCAACGGAAACAGTCCGATGGAGCCCACACACTGTCGGATTATCCGACAACACGGTCCTATCGGACATTGTCCATCGGAATGTCCGACCGTGTGTACAAGGGCTTAGACCCAACTATGGTCTTAGGAAAAACTAAATTTACAAAAACATAGCGCATGCTCTTCAGGACCCCGGCGCTACACACTCCCCCAGGTTATTTAGATGATGGCCTCATCGTCTAGCTAAAAAAAACTCTTAACACTACAAAAATTTGATTACCTGAACTTTTTGGAGAAGAGGAAAGGGAGGGAAATATCAAACACTTTTAAAATTTGTCATATGAAAACAGTTTAGCAGACTATACACATACCACCCAATTCCTGTCTATCTACACCACCCACTCTCCAGTGGCTTGACAGACGATCTTGGTGAATCCTGAAAAGAGACACACAAACAGCAATTCCAAATTATATTACAATCTTAGAAGGCAGAACTCCATCCCAGTCTCAATGAAGTCCTCTCCTCTAAACCTAAAACTTTTGTTTCCTTGTAAAATGATAAAACCAACTTTGCTATTTTTTTTTTTTGTGCCAACCTATGCCACCTAGTGGTCAGAGTCACTGTAACTACAAATCCTTTCCCTGAAGCAAGTACTGGTATCCAGTGGGTAATCTTGACGCGCAGCCCTCTAGCAGCTACCTATCTATCTACCCCATAGTCCTTGAACTTTCAAGATAAAAGGTAGAAAAGAGAAGAAAAACTCTTCTTTCATTCAAGAAAAATCATTTAGTTCAAAAGACTTTTCACCAATAAAACCGTGGATCCGGCAAGGTCAAGTCTCTTCCATTCTCATCCACGGTTGTTATAAAGTACACTGTCTTTGTCTGGCCTGCAAATAACAACTTTATCTGCGTAGATATGCCGGCCATAGCTCCAGTGCTGTAGACAACCCAGAAAGCGTTCATACATCTCTGGACAAAATGCCTTCTTGCGAAGTGGTTTTGGAACTTTAAGGTAGTTCTAGACTTCCTCTGCATACCACTTCTCACGATTTTCCTCAATTATGTCGATTATCTAACTGGGCACATATGGGAACTCTAGTCCATACTCTGTTACCATCCATTTGTTCAACAGTCTCTGAGACCTTGTGAGTCTCGTCATAATTCGGGCAGTTCTATATATGTATATTTTCCTCTTTGGAAAAGAAAACAGGCTCACGGCAATCGGGGTTCGAAGTATTCATCATCCCCAGCATCAGAATTGGAGTCCAAATCTGAATCCCGAAACTCCTCCGCTGGCAGATAATTCTTTATGGTGGTACTTACAGTTTTCCGGCGCATCTCCATGGCCACCATCTTTCACTGATTCGATCCAGCCGGACTTGGAGGTGGTCTGCTACCACGACAGTAAGAGGTCTTTGTATGCTCCCCCTTCTCCAGAGCGGGTACAGCAGCAGCAGTAGCGGTGAACGGAGTCACACTCATAACTCTGAGGGTAGATTCTCCAACTCGGGATGAAACAATGTATTTTACCAAAGCACCCGCTACAGTGGATGATGCCGAAACTGTAGGCCTCACAGCCGGAGCATAAACAATGGATTCCTCGGTGGTCACGCCTGTGGCCCACTCCATATGGTAGGCCTGAGGCAACTCTGTAGGCTGCGCCACCTTGAAGAGGTACTCTCCACATCTCCGACACCGGACAAATGGCCAGGGACTTGTAACCAGTCCCTTACATCCTCTGCAAAGCATACCGAGGGCCTTGATGTCCCCGGAGGTGTAAAGGATAAACCGCCCCTGCGGCAGCAGGCTGATCCCGGTGTTGGTCAACACGGTACTAGGCATCTCCACACTTGTGAGACCCCTTACCGATGGCATCCTGGGTCCTGGAACAGATGATGTGCCCGGAACACAGAACATCTTTACTTCCGAAAAACAACTTTTTCTTCTTCCGCACAGTAAACACAACTGGCTTCGCTCTCCTCCTACAACACACTCACGCGGTGCCTCGTGTAGGGAAACGAAACAGGTGCAGACTCCTCCCACTGGTTCCTCTGGTTGCGCAACTCGCTGGTTTTTCAGGGCTCCTCCCACGCTTACGCACCAACAGTGAAAGTCTTTGCCTTTCTCAAAATGGCGCAGTCCAAAAAAAAACCTTCCACCCTCTATTCCATAAACTCACATGTAACAGTCCTTTCCGTTGCAAGAGGTAACGATAAATCCTCAACGAGCCCCCATTTATAGCACTGACTCCCGAAGGAGCTGCTGGTTTGATTTGGGCCTGCACTCTAGTAACAACACCCTACTAACTTGGCTCAGTCCCCTTGACACAGCTGTGGTGCAATACAATACAGTACAATATAATACAAGGTACCTGTATTGTAACCTCAGGATCCACTGGCTCCACCTGCTGGGAGAAAACAGTATGCCACACAACTGGATACTTAAACAACAGTGTATTTTACTGCGAAAATATTCAAAGAGGTGATTACAGTAATTGCGCTGTCATCCCAACATAGGACGACAGCACAATGGATTTCAATATAAACAATTTCAAACAGAATATATCTATCTATATATATATATATATATATATATATATATATATATATATATATATATAAATACCCGGGAGCTCCCCTACTTTTTAAGCTATGCGTGAGATCTCACTTAAAGTACTTGGTCTTTGGTCTTCTTGTCTTCGCTAGCTAAAGTAATTCCTTGTGATTTGTAATCCACAGGTTAAAGTAAGTTAAATTGAGGTAGGCGATTTGGAATTTCTTTGCTTTGTTTTAAAGGTATTTCTCTGTTATTCTGATTCATGGCATGCTAATTACAAAAAGCTCCAATAAAAATGTACAGTATCTCACAAAAGTGAGTACACCCCTTCCATTTTTGTAAATATTTTATTATATCTTTTCATGTGACAACACTGAGGAAATTACACTTTGCTAAAATGTAAAGTAGTGAGTGTACAGCTTATATATCAGTGTAAATTTACTGACCCTTCAAAATAACTCAACACACAGCCATTAATGTCTAAACCGCTGGAAACATAAATGAGTACACCCCTAAGTGAAAATGTCCAAATTGTGCCCAACGTGTCAATATTCAGTCAGCAGCTAGAAATACTGCAGCTAGCTGCTGACTTTTAAAATATGTATACTTACCCTTCCAGTGCCCGCGATGTTGGCCCCCGAAACAGATCTGTCGCTCGGCTCTCGGGTGCTGCCGCCGCCATCTTGGGTATGGGAATCGGGAAGTGAAGCCACAAGGTTCCCTACTGCGCATGCGCGAGTCGCGCCATGCAATAAAAACAGTCCCTGCTGTCTCTGGGATCCGTGTGTTTCCCAGCAGACAGCGGGAGTCCCGCAGGAAGTGTCGTACATACCCGCAGATTCTGTGGATATCTATGCCCGGAAGTGGGTGCAGATACCTGTATTATACAGGTATCTGTTCCCCCCTCCCCCCTGAAAGGTGCCAATTGTGGCACCGGAAGGGGGGAGGGTTCCGATGAGCGGAAGTTACACTTCAGGATGGAACTCCGCTTTAACCCTCTTGGACATGGAGTTCACCAGAGCTTCACAGGTTGTCACTGGAGTCCTCTTCTACTCCTCCTTAAACAGTAGGAGGTACATATACAAACTGTTGTAATTCCTACACCATTCACCTGATTTGGATGTAACTACCCTCAAATTAAAGCCATTAAAGCGCATCTTGTTCCTTTCATTTCAAATCCATTGTGGTGGTGTATAGAGCCAAAAGATTAGAATTGTGTCGATGTCCCAATATTTATGGACCTGACTGTGTGTATATATATATATATATATATATATATATATATACACACACACACACACACACACACACACACACACACACACACACTATATTGTCAAAAGATTTGGGACACCTGCCTTTACATGCACATGAAATTTAATTGCATGCCAGTCTTAGTCTGTAGGGTTTAATATTGAGTTGGCCCACCCTTTGTATCTATAACAGCTTCAACTCTTCTGGGAAGTCTCTCCACAAGGTTTAGGAGCGTGTCTATGGGAATGTTTGACCAGAAGAATATTTGAGAGGTCTGGCACTGATGTTGCCCACAGTCTCCGGTCTAATTCATCCCAAAGGTGTTCTATCGGGTTGAGGTCAGGATTCAGGACGATGCAGGCCAGTCAAGTTCCTCCACCCCAAACTTGCTCATCCATGTCTGTATGGACCTTGCTTTGTGTACTGGTGCGGAGTCATGTTGGACCAAGAAGGGGCCATCCCAAAACTGTTCACACAATGTTGGGAGCATGAAATTGTCCAAAATGTCTTGGTATGCTGACCCCTTAAGAGTTCCCTTCACTGGAACTAAGGGGCCAAGTCCAACCCCTGAAAAACAATTTGGACCAGTGCACATACCTGCAGAGGTGGTTCTGGCCAGCTCAGTGGATTGCTTTAAGAAGGACCTGGATTATTTCCTAAGTGTGCATAATATAACTGGGTACTAACATTTATAGGTAAAGTTGATCCGGGGAAAATCCGATTGCCTCTCGGGGGATAAGGAAGGAATTTTTTCCCCTGCTTTAGCAAATTGGAGCATGCTCTGCTGGGTTTTTTTGCCTTCCCCTGGATCAACTGTGGGTATAGAATTGGGTATATGGGATTGTATGATATTATTATTATTATTATTATTTTTTTTTTGTGGTTGAACTGGATGGACTTGTCTTTTTTCAACCTGACTAACTATGTAACTATGTAACAACACAAGGTTCACAAAGACATGGATGAGCGAGTTTGGGGTGGAGGAACTTGACTGGCCTGCACCTCAACCTGATAGAACACCTCTGGGATGAATAAGAGGAGAGACTGCGCGCCAGGCCTTCTCATCCAACATCAGAGCCTGACCTCACAAATGCGCTTCTGGAAGAATGGTCAAACTTTCTTATAGACACACTCCTAAAACTTGTGGACAGCCTTCCCAGAAGAGTTGAAGCTGTTATAAGATGTTATAAATATATGCACATTCTGTTTCAAAATATCCTCTATAGAAAACAATTGACATTTCATAGATTAAAAAAAGTCTGAAAAACTATTAAAATCTCAAGATGATTTTAAACAGCAAAATAACTAACGTCATGAAGCTTAGAAGCAAGCAAGTGTGAGTTAAAGTGAGCAGCAGCTGCTGTTGTTTAAAGCAAATAATCCCCTGAAAATTGTGACATGTAAAAACTTAGAAAGAAAATATTAAAACAACTGCACGAGCCCGGAGTGTTAATAAACTAAATTATTCATTCATACAATGCCGCTGCGACTATAAGATCACAGTTACCTGTTTGTTGCCAAATTTCAGTGACTTTTTTCCCACGTCTTCTTTATATTTCTCTAATACTTTTTATAATACAGCATTTGATGTTACATACCAAGTCATCCAGGCCTGAAAGAAGGGTGCAGGAACTGAACACAAAACAGGACTGGGACACCAGAACAGTCTTCGCTTAGCTAATAGTTGGTTAATCCTTGGAATCCACCCCATTTGAGGTGATCATGCAGTATGTGCCTCTCAGTATCCTTATCTAATTTTGTGGTCCTCTCAGCCAAGATATCCTCATGTACAAATGGTCTTGTGGTCCTCACAGCCAAAGTATCCTCGCCTACTGATGATCTTGTGGTCCTCCAGCCAACGTATACTTAAGCCTCATACACACGATAGGACTTTGTACAAACTCTCCCTTGGATTTTTGTACAAAGGGCGTCGGCCCTGAACTTGTATTGCATACACACGGCAGGACTTTTTCAGCCAACTTTCACCAAATCACGTGGGTTTTCTGCTCTTTACCGCCACCTGTGGTCAACTTCTGTATTGTTGTCTGATCTTTTGCATTGGTTCTGAGCATGCGTGTTTGTACTTTGTACAAAAGTCCTATGGTTTTCTGTACACACAATCAGACTTTGCTCCATCAGACTTTTGTTGCCAGAAAGTTTGTCCGTTCGCACAGCCAACAAAAGTCCGATGAAAACCAAAAAAGTTTGTCCGATGGAGCGTACACACGGTCGGATGTTGCTCCAAAACAGCTAATTTGCATGTTTGTTGTCAAAAAGTCTGATCGTGTGTATGGGCCTTTACCTACTGATGATCTTGGGGTCCTCCAGCCAACGTATACTCACCTACTGGTGATCTTGTAGGACAATGACGGTATATGTTCTATCAGAGGTTTACTGGTGATAAAGTTCTGACCCCCTGGGGGGGAATCTGTTATTAATACTGCCGATGAATGTTTCACTTTCTACTTCAGTTCAAGTTCAACTTGACCGAACACTAATTTTTTTCAGCTGTTTGATGAACCTTTGGACAATCAAAATTTGGCCCCAGCCTAGATTCTGCTCGTCCCATCAGCTCATCCTCACTTATAATCTATAACTTGTATTGGGGGCAGGCTGAACTGGTATTGGCAGCAATAAACATAAGACAATAATGCATGGGACCATATGTTTAATTACAGAGCCATCTAAGCCTGAAAGCTGGGCGCAGTGACTGGACACAAAACAGGACTGGGAGACCAGAATAGTCCAGAGTGTTCACTTAGCCGAAGTCTGTTACTTCCGGGAATCCACCCTATTTGAGGTGATCATGTGTGCCTCTCAGCCAATGTATTCTCACTTACTGTCGATCTTGTGGTCCTCTTAGTCAAAGTATCCTCATCTACTGATGATCTTGTGGTCCTCTCAGCCAACGTATCCTCACCTGCTGTGATCTTGCAGGACATCCACAGTGTGTGTTCTAGCAGAGCATTGCTAAAGCCCAAGCTCTGATATTCTTGAGCACTATGGGTTTTCTGCTGGTCAAAGTTAAGTTGCCCCTTTTTTTCTAGAGAAACATTGCACTCAACCTGTCCGGTTATAGTATTGTGTTACACAACCTCAGTAAGCATCCTAGCTTCTTGGGTAAATCTTTAATACCTTCTAAGAATCTGTAAATTTGCTCATTCAGACACCAGTCGGTGGCAAAGGTAAGTTTCAGTTCTGGCTTTAACTCTGTGAAGTCCCCTAGGAAGTCAAAACCATGGGGCCTTTACCTAGTAGGATTCTGGAGGATTCTCATTCCTGCCCTCTAGTGGGTTAACATTGAACTAAGTAGTGTGCACATCAGACGCTAGATGGAGATTACCATGACATTGTATAACAGATGCTACATAATAAACGAACTCTGCCCGACCAATACCCAGCTCTGCTTTCCCTTGCCCTTACCCATGAATGGAAAGCACACCAAGCTGGAGTAAATATTGGCCGTAGAATATTTGGGACAAAGCTGGACCTAGATCCAGGTACATGTATACTGGGTTATAGGAGAACCCGGGGGGAAGGGCGGAATATAACAACCGTAGTTACACGATGTTTGTTTCAAGCACGGAAGCTGATAGCGCAAAGGTGGCAGGCGACGGGAGCACCCCTATCGAGTCAATGGACCCAAGTTATTAATGAGCTGGTGTGGAAGGAAAGAACGGTATATATACGTAGGGGAAACCTCAAAGGGTTTGAGAAAATATGGGCCCCTTGGTGGAAGGGAATGGAGCACCCAATGGACTAATACCACTGCACGAGGATAGGAGTAGATAGAGGTTAATACCTATTAATTGTTGAGTCCCGAAATAGTGACAGCTATGGAGATTGTGTGGTGTTTAACCGGTACAGTGGTGGGATTGGGGGGAGGGGGAGGGAAGGGAGGGCTAGGGAGATAAGAACCTGGACATGTTAGATAGCAAATCCTATTGTATTATGTTTTCTTACTTATGTTTTTATGATGTGTACGGTTGTTTAAAATACATTTGGATATTGCCATGATAAATTGAAATAATAAATAAAGAGAAATTAATTTAAAAAAAAAAAAAAAATATTGGCCGTAGCAGCCATTTTTTATTGACACTCAAGTAAATTTACATAACTTTATAAAACAACCGTTAAACCGTTAAACCACCACCCATCAGTTACCAACTTGCGTTGGTCTTTGCAGGAAAACCGCTTGTCACATGATCCAATGACGATAAGCTTTTAACCTGTGTGCAGGTCAGTCAAGTTCCTTCACCCCAAACTTGCTCATCCATGTCTTTATGGACCTTGCTCTGTGCACTGGTCCAAATCATTTGGTGGAGGGGGGGATTATGGTGTGGGGTTGTTTTTCAGGGGTTGGGCTTGGCCCCTTAGTTCCAGTGAACAGAACTCTTAAGGCGTCAGCATACCAAGACATTTTGGACAATTTCATGCGTTCAACTTTCGTGGGAACAGTTTTGGGGATGGCCTCTTCCTGTTCCAACATTAATGCACACCAGTGCACAAATCGAGGTCCATAAAGACATGAATGAGCGAGTTTGGGGTGGAGGAACTTGACTGACCTCGACCTGATAGAACACCTTTGGGATGAATAAGACTAGAGACTGTGAGCCAGGCCTTCTCGTTCACATCAATGCCTGACCCCACAAATGCACTTCTGGAAGAATAATCAAACATTTCTCATAGACACACTCCTAAAACTTGTGGAAAGCCTTCCCAGAAGAGTTGAAGCTGCTATAGCTGCAAAGAGTGGGCCGACTCAATAATGAAGCGCATAAAGGCAGGCGTCCCAATACATTTGGTAATATAGTGTATATATGACAGGGGGACAGGTTGTTCAAGGCTCATTCAAGGCAAAGTGTCAGTGATTGTCCATCCAAAATTCTTTTTTGTTTAGTTTTGTGTGGAATGGGGAAGAATTGGAGCCCCTGTCAATTTCCTAGTGCTATCTGAGGTTTCATTAGAGAAATTTCCCTCACTTCCTGTCCTGATGACAATGGTTTCAACTAGACAGGAAGTCAAGGTAAATGTCCAACAACAACACAGGACAGACATCAGGCAAATATAAAAATGTTATGACATAGGGGTTCGAGAACGAAGCCATGGTACATGAAGAGGGCCACAGGTATCTTAAAATCTCAAACGTGTTGAATGCCAAAGAGTCCAATGGAGGCTCCGGTGCTGAAATAAAATGAAAGTAGGAAACGAGGGCCACCAGTTAGGCAAGTATAATATTTCTTCCATTGCAGGAACCTGACTTGTAGAATTATGTTGAGACCTGAAAAGGTCATTTTAATTCAACCTAAAGAAATCAAAGTGTGTTTTTCAGGTCAGAGAGCTAAACCCATTGCTCTTTTGTGCTTTGGCACCCATGTTCTGTGTTTGTAACTTGCCACTCCGTGTGAATAATTCCCCCATTACCGTTTGGTATAACACCACATTAATCATCAATGACAGTATCTTCTGTTCATGAAATGATGGATTCTGATTGCGTTTCTAGTCCCGACTGATTGGCATACACATAATGCTGTGAGGACCTTTTACACCGTATTGATCTGGAGACACATGAAAGGATGAAAGCGGATTTTTATTATGAGCACAGATAAAAAAAAAAACAAACGGAGTCAAGCTGATGCTGTTAGCTTCGTGACACGGTACTTGTGATGACTGATTGGACAATAACTCATTAATTAAAAAACAGCAGAGGGTACACTGAGTGCAATCAAGTGACATCCACACCTACAAAGCTATGACAAAGAAACAGTACAGTGCCTTTGGGTATATATATATATATATATATATATATATATATATATATATATATATATATATATTAGGGCTGCGGAAATTAACGATTAATTGTTTGATTAATCGTTAATTTCTTTGATCGATCAAAATAATTTTGATTGAGAACGATCCGCGGAGTCAGCTCCTTGGTCTCGCCCATAGGAAAGGCCGCGGCTTCGGCCTAGCTCCGGAGCCAGGGCCATCTTGGTCCACCCGACGGCGGCCTAGACGCGCGCGCTGACGTCATCATCGCCCGCCTTCTTGTGTCTACTCTGAGGATGGACGGGTCTGCCTGCTGTCTATTCCAGACAGAGCAGACAATCATGAATATTAAGGTATGGGGGAGATGTGAGGAGATGTGGGCAGTACTTTATGGGGGGAGAAGTGGGCAGTACTTTATGGGGGGGAGAAGTGGGCAGTACTTTATGGGGGGGGAGATGTGGACAATACAGCATGGGGGGAGATGTGGACAATACAGCATGGGGGGAGATGTGGACCGTACAGTTAAAGTTAAACTAACTTTCTACGTTTTTCTTAAAGTTTAATAAAAAAAAATTGTAAAAACTGTATGTGCATTATAATTAATCGAAATTAGTCGATTAACCGATTAAAAAAAAATCGATTAAAGCGGAGGTCCACCCTAAAGTGGACCTTCCGCTCATCGGAACCCTCCCCCCTCCGGCGCCACAATTGGCCCCTTTCAGGGGGGAGGGGGGTGCAGGTACCTGTACAGTACAGGTATCTTCACCCACTTCCGGGATAGCTCTCTGCGGAAAGGGGCATAGATTACACCCCTTTCCAAAAGTCCCCCGCTGCCTGCTGGGAAACACACAGATCCCAGAGGCAGCGGGGACCGTCCTTATTGCGCAGCGCGACTCGCGCATGCGCAGTATGGAACCGGGAAATGAAGCCGAAAGGCTCCACTTCCTGATTCCCATACCCAAGATGGCGGCGGCAGCACCCAAGAGACGATCGAGAAATCGGCTTCGGGTGCCGACATCGCGGGCGCGCTGGACAGGTAAGTGTCACTATTTTAAAAGTCAGCAACTGCATATATATATATAATTGTAATCAGTGGTGGCTGGTTGGCTGGTGCTGAATTATTTATTTTTTTTGGGGGGGGGGGGGGGGGGGCAAACAAACTGAAAAATTCTGAAAAAATTCTTAAAAAAAACATCAATTGCAGCCACTGTGCCCATCATATACAGTCACTTTGCCATCAAGTGAAGCCCTTGTGCCCATCATATGCAACCACTGTGCCTAGCAAATACAGCCACTGTGCCCATCATATGATGCCAATGTGCCCACCAAATATGGCCACTGTGTCCATCATATGCAGCCACTGTGCCCATCATATGCAGCCCCTGTGCCCAGCAAATACAGCCACTGTGCCCATGATATGCAGCCACTGTGCCCATCAAATGCAGCCACTGTGCCCATCAAATACAGCCACTGTTCCCAACAAATACAGCCACTGTGCCCATTAAATGCAGCCATTGTGCCCATCAAATACAGCCACTGTGCCCACCATATGCAGCCACTGTTCCCAACAAATACAGCCACTGTGCTCAGCAAATGCAGCCCCTGTGCTCAGCAAATACAGCCACTGCGCCCATCATATGCAGCCAATGTGCCCATCAAATACAGTCACTTTGCCATCAAATGCAGCCACTGTGCCCATCATATGCAGCCAATGTGCCCAGCAAATACAGCCACTGTGCCCATCATATGCAGCCACTGTGCCCATCATATGCAGCCACTGTGCCCATCAAATATAGCCACTGTGCCCAGCAAATGCAGCCCCTGCGCCCCCAACAGCCACTGTGCCCAGCAAATACAGCCACTGTGCCCATCATATGCAGCCACTGGGCCCATCAAATGCAGTCACTTTGCCATCATATGCAGCCACTGTGCCCATCATATACAGCCAATGTGCCCATCATATGCAGCCAATGTGCCCACCAAATACTGTCACTGTGCCCATCATATGCAGCCACTGTTCCCAGAAAATACAGCCACTATGCCCATCAAATACAGCCACTGTGCCCATCATATGCAGCCACTGTGCCCATCAAATACAGCCACTGTCCCCATCAAATACAGCCACTGTCCCCATTAAATACAGCCACTGTGCCCAGCAAATACAGCCACCACGCCCATCATATGCAGCCACCACGCCCATCAAATACAATCACTTTGCCATCAAATGCAGGCACTGTGCCCATCATATGCAGCCACTGTGCCCACCAAATACAGCCACTGTGCCCATCATGTGCAGCCACTGTGCCCACCAAATACAGCCACTGTGCCCATCATATGCAACCAGACGCATCCCCCGACTGTCACTTTAACCAACCCCCCCGGAGTCGGTCCAGCGGCACTTACCGCTCGTGTGGCGGGGCTCTGCTCCTCTCCTGGAGTGACAGGGCTCTCCTCCTCTTCTTCTGCAGCGGCAGGAAGAGGCGACTCCTGTGTCCGCTCGGCTCCTCAGGCTTCGGCCAGTCAAGAGACAAGTCTCACTGACCTGCCTCCTGATTGTCAGGGAGGAACTTTAATGTGAAAATAGCAAAAATTAATTCGCTATGTCACACAACAGGGTGGGATCGGGACGCAGTGCTCTGCTCCCCGAGCCCACCCTATTTTAAAGCCTATTGGAGCCTCTGGCTCTAGCTCTGACCAGAGCACTTTTTGCGATTCGGCACTGCGTCGCTTTAACTGACAATTGCGCGGTCATGCGACGTGGCTCCCAAACAAAATTGACGTCCTTTTTTCCCCAGAAATTGAGCTTTCTTTTGGTGGTATTTGATCACCTCTGCAGTTTTTATTTTTTGCGCTGTAAACAAAAAAAGAGCGACAGTTTTGAAAAAAAAAACTCAATATTTTTAAAATTTTGCTATAATATCCCCAAAAAAATATATAGTTTAGGCCGATACATATTCTTTTACATATTTTTGGTTAAAAAAAACGCAATACGTGTTTCTTGATTGGTTTGCGCAAAAGTTATAGCGTTTACAAAATAGGGGATAGTTTTATGGCAATTTTATTCATTTTTTATTTTTTACTAGCCTTTACTTCCTCTTTAAAGGGGTTGTAAACCCTCATGTTTTTTTCACCTTAATGCATCCTATGCATTAAGGTGAAAAAAACTTCTGACAGTGATCAGACCCCCAGCCCCCCCATTTTACTCATCTAACCCCTTGGCGGAGACACGCTGTACCTCTCTGCCTGGGGTTCTGGGCTCTTGATTGGATAGATTGATAGCAGCGCAGGCATTGGCTCCCACTGCTGTCAATGCTGGACTCGGGAGCACGCCCGCAAGGTAACCCCCTGGGGGAGCGCCTCTCCTAGGGGGTTATACAATGCGGGGAGGAGCTGATAGCGCCACTGGGGAGCACAGAAGAGGGTGATCAGGGCCATTCTGTGCAAAACAAACAGTGGAGGTAAGTATGATATGTTTGTAATTTAACCACTTGCTGCCCGCCCGCCGTCAAATGATGGCGGGGGCGGTGCGGCTCTTGTTCTGGGTGGACGTCATATGACGGCACCCAGAACGGCTGCTCTCGCACATTCCAAAAGTGTTCTATCGGGATGAGGGCAGGACTCTGTGCAGACCAGTCAAGTTCCTTCACCCCATACTTGCTCATCCATGTCTTTATGGACCTTGCTTTGTGCACTGGTGCACAGTCATGTTGGAACAGGAAGGGGCCACCCCCTAACTGTTCCCACAAAGTTGGGAGCATGAAATTGTCCACAATGTCTTGGCACGCTGACACCTTAAGAGTTCCCTTACCTGGAACTAAGGGGCCAAGCCCAACCCCCGAAGAACAACCCCACACCATAATCCCCCTCCACCAAATGATTTTGTCCAGTGCACAAAGCAAGGTCCATAAAGACATGGATGAGCGAGTTTGGTGTGGGGGAGCTTTACTGGCCTGGACTAATGTCCTGTACATACAGTCTGCCTTTATGACAGAAAATGTGCGATTGGATCGCGTTGTCGGAAAATCCGATCGTGTGTGGGCTCCATCTGACTTTTTTCAGTCAGAATTTCCGACACACAAAGTTTGAGATCTGGATCTAAAATTTTCCGACAACAAAATCCGATCTTTTAAATTCCGCAACACAAAGTGCCACGCATGCTCAGAATAAATTACGAGAAGAAAGCTATTGGCTACTGGCCTCTTTATAGTCCCGTCATACGTGGTTTACGCCATTTCGTTCTGAACGATCGGATTTTCCGATAACTTTGTGCGACCGTGTGTATGCAAGACAAGTGTGGGCCAAAATCCGTCGGAAAAAATCAGACGGATTTTGTCATCAGAATGTCCAACCGTGTGTACAGGGCATGAGACTGGGATGCCATTAAAGTTCATGTGCGTGTAAAGGCTGGTGTCACAATACTTTTGACAACAGTGTATTTTCCCGACCTGCTCAATGCCAATATTAATGTTATTCACGATAATAGAAGACCCTAAAAAAAAGAAGAGAAGAGGAAGCACTGACCATATGAAAGCCTAGGAACAATTTCATTGCATCTCGCAACTCACAGACAAGTAAATCAGGTATGCAAACTCTCAAATGCGTTTCACTCAGTCAGGAGCTTACTTATAGACACCCTATGAGCAAGCTCTTGACCAAGCGAAAGCTGTCCGATAGACTTATCTGTTATGCCCCGTACACACGATTGGACTTTCCGACAACAAAACCGTCTAATTTTGTTCGAAGGTTGTTGGCTCCAACTTGTCTTGCATATGTAGCGGCGGGTTCCTGAAGAGCACGCACTATGCATTTTTCATAGTTAAACTTTACCCAAACCGCAGTTTGGTTTGGGTCTATTTGCCTAAATTTCATTTCTGTATCAGACTGACTGGACTGTGAGATGTTCAGCCTGGCCAGAGGGGGCACTGTCTCTTGTGGCAGGTGTGGAACTATGATCTAGTCAGGCGCTTAAGTTGCTCTCTCTCTGAGCCAGATCAGTGGGAGTGGCTCTCTCGCTGTGCCCTCTGGAAGAGGGTATGCGGATGTCACGTGGTTCGGGGTTCCTGTCCAGTATGAAGTGCTGATTACATGGTCCTGGTCCTCCTGACCAGCCCCAGGAAGGCTGTGGCCTGGGGTGCGGATCCACCTGACTTTAACGCCTCAGGGCTGGCTAGCCCCAGGCGGGGAAACTAGAGGAGGATTCTGAGGTGAATGAGTTCCATCTCCGGTTTGAGAGAGACCGAGTGTACTTCAAGCATTCCAGGGGAGGACTCTTTAGAAGAACACCACGTATGGGTTGGTTTTCTTAACAAGAGCCTGGAAGGGCTGAAGTAACCGAGGGAATCCGGTCTTGTGGATATCACCAAGCAGGCTGAGAGATCCAGGTATCCTACAAGTGTTCTAAAGCTTAGTTTCCCTACATGTTCTACAACGTCGTCTGTGACAAAGACTTTGTTCCTGAGTAAGCACCTTGTTGGCTGCTAGGCCTTGTGAGAGAGGGACTGTCCAACCTGAGTGTTCATCCAGCTGCGAATGGCTATTCTCTGGATGCAGTAAAAGTAAGCAAGTTCTTTAATGTTTTTTGGACTTTGATATTGAGAGTACCTGAACTTCCTTTTCCAACCCTCTGATCCTAAGTTGAAAGACTGTTCAAGGGTTTAAGTTTGCAAATAAAATCCATTCAAGTGGATCTATTGTCAGTCACAAGTTACTGGGCCATCTACCACGGGACATCCGCTAGACGTGTCACAAGGAGAACGGAAGGTAACGGTAAGCCCGAAAATAATCAGCAGCTCCTTCGGGGGTAAGTGCTACACATACACACGGTCACACAAATGTTGGCCAACAATTACGAACGTGGGAACGTACAAGACGTACGGCGAGCCGAGAAAAAGGAACCAGTGCAGCTCCTTCTGCTTGATTCCGAGCATGCGTAAACTTTTGTGCGTCAGACACGCGTGCACAAGATCGGAAATTCCGACAACAAAGTCTTGTTGGCGGAAAATTTGAGAAACCTTCTAGCCAACATTTGTTGGCGGAAAGTCAGACAACAAATGTTCGATGGAGCATACACACGGTCGGACTTTCAGCCAACAAGCTCACATCCAACATTTGTTGTCGGAAAATCTGATCGGGTGTACGGGGCACGAGTCTCAATTAATTCCGAGGCCTTTATATGGTGAGCGATTCCTTTTTGTATAGACTGCGTTAGTGGCCGATGACCACATAGGATTACCACAATATCAACTTGCGCGATTACAACTGATCCAAAACACGGCGGCAAGGCTGAAAAAAACCCTAGGAATCCATCTCTCCTTCGCTGAGGAGCTTACATTGGCTAACCGTAAAAAATCGGATCACGTTCAAGACCCTTTGCCTCACCCACAAATGCGTGCATAGAGAAGCTCCGCAATACCTAATGGAGAAAATAAATCATTACACGCCAAACCACAGTCTTCGATCAGCCAACAAAAACCTCCTCCTCGTGCCCAAAGCCCGGTATAAATCCAAGGGGGATCGGAGATTCGCTGTCCAAGGGCCTCGGCTATGGAACGCTCTACCAATCAACATCCGCCTGGAAGAAAATCACCTGGCTTTTAGGAAAAAACTCAAGACCTTCCTCTTTTAGCAGAGGATCAAAGCTCGCCACAGCGCCTAGAGGCGATTCAGTTCACATTGTGCGCTATACCAGTATTTCATTCATTCATTCATTCATTCATGACTACCGGAAAACATGCTCTCGGTGTTGGTTGTAGGCCATGGATCCTGTACCTGAGCAGAACATCTACTCTTCCTTGATTGTGGTGCTTACTTTGCTTGGGCTGTGGAAAATAAAGAATTTGAAAAAAAATAATAAAAAATAATATATATATATACATTATACACCTGGAAAATATCTAACGATATTGGGACTCTATAGCAATTTATTCAGAAAATTCAAAGGTTTAAAGAAAACATTATAAAGCAGAACACGTAAGCCGCACATTCGTCGATGCAGCTCTCAGAAAGTTTAGCGTAAGTCCCGGCTTGATAATAAGCCTTGTCATTTAGAGGATGAATCATAAAATTTCGCCGACGTGAATGTCAATGTACATCTCCGCAGATAAAGACAGTCATTAATGCTGATGGGTCCCACTAAAGGCTCTCGTTGTTGTTCGCTTCTGATGCAAGAGTAAGTAATGGCTTATTTCCTGAATAGCTCTGCCTTTCATGATAAATAAATGCTCTCCATCTTGTTTAGTCACAACCCAAAGATGGTAATGACACTTGAATAATTTTGTTAGTGTACAATGGTCAGATAATTTAGCATTTACAAGAGAGGTCTAATGGAGATAAGTGCTCTGTGGCTATTAATGGGATTGATGTTAACATACTGTCTTCCCACAAACTGCACACAAGTCAAAAAAATTAATCTGAAAATGGGAAAAATAAATGGGGCTTAAAAAATAACACTCAAAGTGTATGCAAAGCCAAAAAGCTTTTTTTCCGATTTTGGAGTAGAGTGGGGAATGTTTGGGATCCTTGTCAAGTTTTTTTTCTTCTTTTTTTTTTTTTATGTCTCCCTTATATGTCCCATTTGAGAGATTTCCCTTTGCTTCCCAGTCAAGAGAAAAAAAAAACAAAAAAAACAAATAGTAATGCCCCGTATACACGATCGGACATTCCGACAACAAAATCCATGGGATTTTTTTTCGACGGATGTCGGCTCAAACTTGTCTTGCATACACACGGTCACACAAATCTTGTCGGAAATTCCGAACGTCAAGAATGTGGTGAAGTACAACATGCCCGAGAAAATTGATGTTCGATAGCCAGAGCGGCTCTTCTGCTTGATTCCAAGCATGCGTGGAATTTTGTGCGTCGGAAATTGTGTTCACGCGCTCGGAATTTCCAACAACGGATTTTGTTGTCTGAAAATTTGAGATCCAGATCTCAAATTTTGTTTGTCAGAAATTCCGATGGAAGATGTCCCTACAGACGGTCGGAATTTCCGGCAACAAGCTCCCATCGAAAATTTCCCAACCACATGTATGCGGCATAAGAAGAGATCTTTCTAAAACACTCTCCCTCAACCTTTTTAACATAGTTACATAGTTACATAGTAGGTGAGGTTGAAAAAAAGACACAAGTCCATCAAGTCCAACCTATGTGTGCGATTATATGTCAGTATTGCATTGTATATCCCTGTATGTTGTTGTCGTTCAGGTGCTTATCTAATAGTTTCTTGAAACTATCAATGCCCCCCGCTGAGACCACCGCCTGTGGAAGGGAATTCCACATCCTTGCCACTCTTAGCCCTTGTACACACGGTCGGAGATTCCGACGGAATGTGTCCTATCGGACCGTTTTGGCAGATATTCCGACTGTGTGTGGTCTGCATCGGACTGTTTCCGTCGGAGTATCCGAAGGACCAACTTTTCCAACTTGCCGGTAAAATTTTCAGACAAAATGCTCCGATGGGACATACTCTGATCATGTGTAGCCTACTCCGATGGACAAAGTGCCACGCATGCTCAGATCAAATTCCTAGACCAAAGCTATTGGCCACTAGCCTGAACGTAGTCCCGTCGTAACGAAATAACGTCATCACGTTATGTACAATCAGATTTTACGACAACTTAGTCCGACCGTGTGTATGCAACATCACTTACGGACCTCTTCCGGAATTAATCCGTCGGAATTACTCCGACATATTTGGTTGTCGGAATCTCCGACCGTGTGTACAAGGGCTAACAGTAAAGAACCCTCTACGTAGTCTAAAGTTTAACCTCTTTTCTTCTAATTTTAATGAGTGGCCACAAGTCTTGTTAAACTCCCTTCCTCAAAAAAGTTTTATCCCTATTGTGGGGTCACCAGTACGGTATTTGTATATTGATATCATATCCCCTTCTCAAGCGTCTCTTCTCCAGAGAGAATAAGTTCAGTGCTCACAACCTTTCCTCATAACTAATATCCTCCAGACCCTTTATTGCCTTTCTTTGTACTCGCTCCATTTCCAGCACATTCTTCCTGATGACTTGTGCAGCTGTGAATGGTAGCCAATCAGCTTCTAACTTTAGCTTGTTCAATTAAGCTTTGACAATAAAACATAGAAGCTGATTGGTTAATATGCACAGCTGCACCCGCTTCTGTGTGCGCGCCAATTTTAGTAAATCTCCACCTATGTCCATAGGTGTGGGCAGCCTATTGCATAAGAGTGTGCATCCCAAAGCTAAAACTCATGTGTCTGTGTGTATATATATATATATATAGATAGATAGATAGATAGATAGATAGATAGATAGATAGATAGATAGATAGATAGATAGATAGATAGATAGATAGATAGATACACACAGATACTCCCCGTTTAACGACCGTTTGGACTTACGACCAGCTCTCCCCACCTGAACGATGCGCTGTACATCTATGTGTTGTACAGTAGAGAATTTTGATTTGTGTTCTGTACTCATGCAAATTAAAACAACGGCATTGAGCTGGAGTTTTGTGTTTAGACCTTTTTATTCACAATCCAGTACAGTACAGTAGTTAAGAATGCCTAAAATATTGATTTCTTGTGACTCCTCTTTTAACAACCAATTTGTTTAACAACCTGGTTGTTGGAAACAGAACCTGGTCGTTAAGTGAAGAGTACCTGTGTACATATATATATATATATATATATATATATATATATATATATATATATATATATATATATATATATATATTGTAAAGGACACGCGTCAAATGTAGAGCTTTAAGGACACCGCCAATTGCTGGTTTTTCTTTTTAAGGCCTTTGTTTGCCCATTTTTATTAAAAGCAAGTTCAGCAAACAAACATAGGTTTCCCTCGCAGGGTTTTCAGCACTCCTTTCTCCATCAACAAAATTACATTCAGCCTAGTTGGCTCTCACTTGCAGCATTGCTGCTCTGGCCTAAAGCCCCATACACACGGTCGGACATTCCGACAACAAAATCCGTCAGATTTTTTCAGACGGATTTTGGCCCAAACTTGTTTTGCATACACACAGTCACACAAAGTTCAGAATGAGGTGACGTACAACACATACAACTGGACTATAAAGAGGCCAGTAGCCAATAGCTGTGGTATCTTAATTCATTCTGAGCATGCGTGGCACTTTGTCCGTCGGAATTGTCTACACACGATCGGAATTTAAACGATCGGATTTTAGATCCTGCTCTCAAACTTTGTGTGTCGGAAATTTCGATGGAAAAAGTCAGATGGAGCCCACACACGATCGGATTTTCCGACAACACGATCCGAACGCACATTTTCCACCGGAAAGTCAGACCGTGTGAACAGGGCATTACACCCCAGGCCCTTGTCTGTCTTGTACAGACTGGTGCATATAGCTAAGAGTCTCTTGCTGCACTGGTTCCCCTCCTGACTACTCAGACTTCCTATGTGCCGGGGTGTAGCCTCAAAACCATGGTCAGGCTATTACTAAAAGCCCAGCACACATCCGACCCATCAGTATGCTGGGTGTTCTGAATACCTGGATCCTGGATGGGAGATATCATCCCACCCAAATCACTTTGAAATCTCCAGGCTCCAGGTCCCAAAACAAACTTAAGAAAACACTGAGGAAACTGAAAAGCCAGTTTTCCTCTTCATGTCACAAGCTCCCTGGAGCCCCTCAACCCCTCTAGTTGAAAATTCTGAGTCACAACCTTCTTTTAGACCCTGGCAAGGCAACGCTATGCCACAATATATATATACAGTATCTCACAAAAGTGAGTACACTCCTCAAATTTTTGTAAATATTTTATTCTATCTTTTTCATGTGGCAACACTAAAGAAATGACACTTTGCTACAATGTACAGTAGTGAGTGTACAGCTTGTATAACAGTGTACATTTGCTGTCTCCTCAAAATAATGCAACACACAGCCATGAATGTCTAAACTGCTGGCAACAAAAGTGAGTACACTCCTAAGTGAAAATGTCCAAATTGGGCCCAGTGTCAATATTTTGTGTGGCCACCATTATTTTAGAGCTCTGCCTTAACCCTCTTGGGCATGGAGGTCACCAGAGCTTCACAGTTTTGCACTGGAGTCCTCTTCCACTCCTCCATGACGACATCACGGAGCTGGTGGATGTTAGAGACCTTGTGCTCCTCCACCTTCCATTTGAGGATCCCCCACAGATGCTCAATAGGTTTTAGGTCTGGAGACATGCTTGGCCAGTCCTTCACCTTTACCCTCAGCTTCTTTAGCAAGGCAGTGGTCATCTTGGAGGTGTGTTTGGGGTCATTATCATGGTGGAATACTGCCCTGCGGCCCAGTCTCTGAAGAGAGGGGATCATGCTCTGCTTTAATATGTCACAGTACATGTTGGCATTCATGGTTCCCTCAATGAACTGTAGCTCCCCACTGCCGGCAGCACTCATGCAGCCCCAGACCATGACACTCCCACCACCATGCTTGACTGTAGGCAAGACACACTTGTCTTTGTACTCCTCACCTGGTTGCCGCCACACACGCTTCACACCATCTGAACCAAATAAGTTTATTTTGGTCTCATCAGATCACAGGACATGCTTCCAGTAATACATGTCCTTAGTCTGCTCATCTTCCTTCTGGAACGACAGCCATGCAAACCAATTTGATGCAGTGTGCTGCGTATGGTCTGAGCACTGACAGGCTGATCCCCCACTCCTTCAACCTCTGCAGCAATGCTGGCAGCACTCATACGTCTATTTCCCAAAGACAACCTCTGGATCTGATGCTGAGCATGTACACTCAACTTCTTTGGTTGACCATGGCGAGGCCTGTTCTGAGTGGAACCTGTCCTGTTAAACCTCTGTATGGTCTTGACCACCGTGCTGCAGCTCAGTTTCAGGATCTTGGAAATCTTCTTATAGCCTAGGCCATCTTTACGTACAGCAACAATTCTTTTTTTTTTCAGATCATCAGAGAGTTCTTTGTCATGAGGTGCCATGTTGAACTTCCAGTGACCAGTATGAGAGAGTGAGAGCGATAACACCAAATTTAACACACCTGCTCCCCATTCATACTGCAGACCTTGTAACACTCACAAGTCACATGACACAGAGGAGGGAAAATGGCTAATTGGGCCCAATTTGGACATTTTTCCCTTTGTGGGGTGTACTCACTTTTATTGCCAGCGGTTTAGACATGAATCGCTGTGTGTTGAGTTATTTTAAGGGGACAGCAAATGTACACTGTTATACAAGCTGTACACTCACTACTCCAGAGACATGCTGGTAGGTTAATTGGCTTCTGTCCAAAAATAAATAAAAAATGGGCCCTAGTATATGAATCGGCTCCTTGTGGGTAGGGACCAATGTGAGTGTGCGATGTATGTGTGGAGCACTGCGTAACTTGATGGCACTATATGGGTACCTTAAATAAATAATGATATAATAGATAAGCATTAATGAGACACAATGTACAGGGATAGGGACAATTGTAGACACTCACACTCAGGTTGAACTGGATGAACTGGTGTCTTTATTCAACCTTACTAACTATGTACTTTACATTGTAGCAAAGTGTCATTTCTTCAATGTTGTCACATGAAAAGATATAATAAAAGATTTACAAAAATGTGAGGGGTGTACTGACGTTTGTGAGATACTGCATATACATCTAAACTACTGGCAACAATATATATATTTTATATATATATATATATATACATATATATATATATATATATATATATATATATATATATATATATATATATATATATATATATATATATATATATATATATATATATATATATATATAGAACGTGTCAGTAGAGCAGTGGACAGTGTCAGTAGGGCAGCGATTGGTGTCAGTTTAATTATTTGTTTATTTTTACTCTTTTTCAATTTTATTTTTTTATTCTTATTTATTTATTTATTTTTATCCTTTTTCTCTGCGCAACACAGGGGGATTGTGGTGTGCCCAGGCACATCCGGCACACCCAATGTGCAGGCACACCCTGCACGCCCGCTGCGCACATCTATGCACTTGTCAGGGCTGGCTTAGCCCTTCCTCCTCTGGGCTGGGAAGAGGTTCATCTATGGAACAATACATTACAGAAAGGCATTGACAATGACAAGTATTTTACTCTATATATCTGCACCAGAGAGTTCTGCTTTCATTATAATATCAGCAATTGGTTTAATCAGGTTTCCTTTGCTCGTTAACAACATTGAGTGTATTTTTGCACTTTGGCTTAATGAAAGGTGCTGAGAAGGATCTGCTGAAGAGTAGCTGTACAGTGGCCTTGACAAGAGTGAATTAATTCTCAATACTTCCTTTATGTACGTGCTTCCAGCAGCTTTTTGCATTGAAAGTCTGCCTGAGGCTCAGCTCTTTGTTACATGTGAACTGCATACCCCCCCCCCCCATCCATTTGCTAATGTTACGTGATCTCTCATAGAATACAATGTTTTAAGCCTACAACATTTACCCAAGGCCAGGCTTCCCCCAACAATCAGTCTGTCTCAGTTGAGGACTGAAACGTCACACTGTCCTTGAGTTACCGTACTTCTGAAAGTTAACGAACCGTGGACGGAAAATCTGGTCTGATGTCAGCAGATTGGACTCTGGTTGCCATAGGTTACTACACCTAATGCCGCGTACACACGATCGGACCATCCGACGGACTTAGTCTGGCGAACAAACCGCCGGACTTTGCAGCGGAGGTCCGCAGGACTTTCCAAACGAGCGGACCTGCCCACACACAACCGGACTTTTCCGGCGGACTAGGTCCAGCGGACAAACCGCCGGACTATTGCGGGACTCCGCCGGACTTTTGAAACTGAACGGACTTGCCCACACACGGAGAAAAGTCCATTCATTTTGACTAGCGGGACTAGCGCATTTTGACTAGCGGGACTAGCGCAGGAAGTCAATGTCGCTACCTCCATCTGCGAGATTGACACGTCACTAGCCCCGTCACCTGGTATGGACTTAAAGGGGAAGCCCTACGCCGAAGCCCAAAGCACCCCCCACGTGGCCTGGTACGGCTCAGGAGGGGGGTGCTCGCTCGTCCCACCCCCTTTCCTGACCAGCCGGGCTGCGTGCTCAGATAAAGGTCTGATATGGACTTGGGGGGGACCCCCACACCGTTTTTTCAGCATAAGGCTTCCCCTTTAAGTCCATACCAGGTGATGGGGCTAGCGACATGTCAATCTCACCGAAGGAGGCGGCGACATTGACTTCCTGTGCTAGTCCCGTCTACCTGGAGCCGTGTTCAAAATGAACTGACTTTTCTCCGTGTGTGGGCAAGTCTGTTAATTTCAAAAGTCCGGCGGACTAGCGCACAGACGGGCAGATTGTCTGCCGGACAATTTTGAGTCAAAACTTCTTTCTAAGTCCGCCGGAATAAAATAGACATCTATATTAAGTCTACAAATACACCAAAAAAGATTTGCGCACAACTTTACAAAGGAGTGCAAGAGGGGAGATCAGCCGTTAGGCAGGGAAGCTAAATTATAGAGCTCTAGTGGTTAATCAATTATATCTCTATGTTTAACCACTTGACCTCCGGAAAATTACCCCCCCCCCCCCCTTAGTGACCAGGCTAATTTTTTTGCGATATGGCACTGTGTTACTTTAACTGACAGTTGAGAATTTGTGCGACACCGTACCCAAATAAAATGTATGTCCTTTTTTTTCCCCCACAAATAGAGCTTTCTTTTGGTGTCTCCCTGCAAAGGTAAAGCATAATGGGCTACTATGCATCGCATAGTAGTCCATTATGTGTCACTTACCTGACACAGGAGCCAGCGATGTCACCGCTGTCCCCTGTAGCACGGAGCGTCCATCTTCTTCCGGGTATCGCTGCTCCGGCCAATCACAGCGCCGGAGCAGTGTTGAGCTGCCACTAACGGCATATCGGCGTTAGCAGCAGCATGTTCAGTGCGCCTGCGCGCCGATGTCTATGGCGCATTGTGCCGCTGACAGTGGTGCCTGTCTTTTTGTAAATATCTCCTAAACTGTGTAGGTTTAGGAGATATTTCTTGGACCTACAGGTAAGCCTTAATCTAGGCTTACCTGTAGGTCAAAGTGGTCTGTAAGGGTTTACAACCACTTTAGGCCCTTGTACACACGGTCGGAGATTCCGTAGGAATGTGTCCGATCGGAGCGTTTTGTCGGATATTCCGACTGTGTGTGGTCTGCATCGGACTGTTTCCGTCGGAATATCCGTCGGACCAAATTTTCCAACTTGCCGGAAATATTTTCCGACAAAATGCTCCGATCGGACATACTCCGATCATGTGTAGAGAACTCCGATCGGACAAAGTGCCACGCATGCTCAGATCAAATTCCTACACCAAAGCTATTGGCTACTAGCCTGAACGTAGTCCCGTCGTAACGAAATAACGTCATCACGCTCTGAACGATCAGATTTTCCGACAACTTTGTCCGACCGTGTGTATGCAACAGTTTCAGACAAAATCCATCGGACAAAATCCGACGGATTTGGTTGTCGGAATCTCCGACCATGTGTACAAGGGCTAAGAGTGAAAACACACTTGACCTGCGCAAATGGTGCCAATTAAGACTAACGAAAAAAACAACAAGATAGGAGCAGCTTGTTATAAGTGAAATAAAATAGTGAAAATAATTAATAAAAATTTATTAAAACGTGTTCTCTGTGAATAATTCCAATCCCAATATGAAAAATGTTCAAAGATCATGACTGCAAAGAATTTATACAAATATATAGAGTGTCCCAAGTGGTGCACAAATTGCACCAAAATATGAACACAAAAAACTGTGATGCAATAAAGTTCATTAAATTTTCAGTGCTCTATGATGTATTCCGGGTCTTGGTTAAAATATTCCACCACCATCAACACCTGCCACACATCCTACTCACCAGAATCCCATGACACCCATTACAGGTATCGTAATAGGCCCGAACGTTGTCAGCAACAGGATTCAATCGGCATCGATCGCTGGATGTTTTCAATGGATATACTCCAGATGGATGTAATGTCCTCAGCAGGAAACCAGTGTTATTAGTGGAAAATAAAGAAAGATGGAACTGCCATGGTGAAGTACGTTTAGCATTTATTCCAAAAAGATTCCATTAAAAGTTTGAAAACAGCTTAAAAGCAGCACAAATGTTTTTTCTCCAGCAGCCGACACTTCCACGTGTTTGAAAAAACGCCGTCAACGTTCCAGGCTGTGTTACAAACTGCGATAATGTGTCTCAATCAATTTTTATTTTTTGTGCTATAAACAAAAAAAAAAAAAAATGACAATTTGGAAAAAAGAAGAACAATATTTTTGACTTTCTGCTATAAAACATCCAATACAATAAAAAAAAAAAAAAAAAAAAAAATTCTTCATCAATTTAGCCCAATATGTATTCTGCTACATATTTATGGTAAAAAAAAATCCCAATACCCGTATATAGATTGGTTTGCACAAATATATAGATTGGTTTGCGCAAATGTTAGAGCGTCTACAAACTATGGCATATTTTTATCTTTTTTTAACCTTTTTTACTAGTAATGACATAGATCAGAGACTGTGATATTGCGGTGGACAAATCAGACACTTATGCCATATATGGTCGAATTTCGAACTAATTTTCTTTTCAAAATCCGAAAATTCATTTGTTTTTTTTGTGATCCGAAGATGCCACCATTGATTTTCGAAATTCGGCCGACCAAGCCTTCAATTTCACCTCGTGTTGCTACATAAAATAATTTTCGTGGCCGGGAATCTTATTTTCTCTCCGTAAATTTTCTTTTCTTATTACATTTCTTGTACGATTCTCCCATCATTGATTAGAAAATCGTAAATTTTTCCAAAAAATTCCAACATGTCCGATTCCTCAAATTTGATTTCCACACGAAAATCGGCTGCAGCCCACTAATGGTGCGAAATTCGTATGGAAATTCTTAGATACGACTTTCAAAAGAAAATTCTTTCAAAATTCGAACCGTGTATGGCCGGCATAACTGACACTAACTGACACTTTTTTGGGGACCAGTGACACTAACACACTGGCAGGGAAGGGGTTAACATCAGGGGCAATTAGGTACTAGGTACGTGATCCTGCGCAGAAGAGCCACCTTTTTGCCGTATATATGTAAGTTATACAGTCACCAAGCTGGTAATGGGTATTTCTAGAGATATGCGCGGCGGAAAAAATTATTTTGTTTCGCTTTCACATAAGAAATAATTTCATTTCCTCATAATCATTATGTAAGAATGATTCCTTTTTGGAATTCCTTTTGTATATTAGAATTAGTTTTGTATATTCGTTGTTTCCCAATTATTTTGTGTTTTCAGAAGCTCTCTTATGCCCCGTACACACGATCGGACATTCCGACAACAAAATCCATGGGATTTTTTCAGACGGATGTTGGCTCAAACTTGTCTTGCATACACGCGGTCACACAAAGTTGTCAGAAATTACGAACATCAAGAACGCGGTGACGTACAACACGTACGACGAGCAGAGAAAAATGAAGTTCAATAGCCAGTGCGGCTCTTCTGCTTGATTCCGAGCATGCGTGGAACTTTGTGCGTCGGAATTGTGCACTCACGATCGGAATTTCCGACAAGAGATTTTGTTGTCATAAAATTTGAGATCTAGATCTCAAATTTTGTGTGTCGGAAATTCTGATGGAAAATGTCTGATGAAACCTACACATGGTCGGAATTTCCCACAAAAAGCTCCCATCGAACATTTTCCGTCGGAAGATTTGACCGTGTGTACGCGCCATTAGGCCCCTTTCACACGGGCTGTCCGATCGGGGCTTGCCTGTCAGTTTTTCAGGCAGACCTGATCAAACCCTCTGGATTCTTCTATAGAGCGATGGATGTCAGCGGACACATGTCCACTGATACCCGCTGCCATCCCATCTGATCCGATCCTGTCTGCCAAAAACAGGCGGATGGTGGTCCTTTTTTCCCCATCCGTCTGGCATGGAAATTGACAGGCGCATACCTGCCAACATTTTGAGATGGGAATGAGGGACACCTACTGGTAAATGTATGTAGGCATAGGACATGCCCACTGCCACACCCCCTTAAAGGAGAATTAACCAATAAAAAAAGGTAAATTAGACTGTAATAGAAATTTGTAAGTCCTGTATATAATTGTATTCTATTTTATATGTATTGCACACTGCCCTCACTGTGCACACGGCACTAATAATGTTTTCAGAACATGTTTACATTCTTTTGAGTCCTGATTAGAATTAAGCCCCATACACATGATCAGATTTTCTGCTGATTTTTGTCTTCAGATTTACCAAAATCATGTAGTACAAGGGCCTGCCTGATTGCATACAAATTGAAATTCCTAAGGTTTGACCTCATATTATATGGATTTGGTAAATCTGAAGGAAAAAATCAGCAGAAAATCTGATAGTGTGTATGGGGCTTTAGCCTTCCTATGTTACGCCCCTTGTTACCATAAATGTACAATTGTAATATTAATGTGACAACTACATAATCATGTGTATAAAAACCTTCAATTGTGTCATAATAAAGCAGAACAGTTATTTGGAAAGATGCGGAGTGTATCTTTTGTGTCTGTTCCCTACTGCAGTAGTTATTATTAATTTTGGAAACACTAATCAATATGAGGATAGGAGTTGCCTATTTATAAAATATTTAAGTCAAAATTCCCAAGGGCTTTATTTTTACCACTACTATTCCTTTATATTGGCTTTTAAAATTTACAAATGCAGCAATTTAGAAGTTGAATGTAAGGTTTAGCCCCGGAAAACACTTTTTGAAAGATAAAAAGTGCATTTTATATATAACTATGTGGATCCGAGATCAAAATGAGGTACAAATGAGGAGGAAAGAGGGACAGGGACAGTGAAATCAGGGACAGTCCCTCAAAATCAGGGACAGTTAAAAGCTATGCAGGCAGTCTGTTTCCATCCTATTGTCCCATAGAAGAGAACGAAATTGTGAAGAGCGGAGTAGAGACAGACCTGTCATCCGCCTCCTCAGAGGGAATCAGAGAGTGGGAGAGATCCACCACTGAGCAAGTGGATTCTGCTTAGCGGAGGCGCCCGTGTGAAAGGAGCTTTATTCTTTTGTTATTTCAGAAGATTGGCTATATCCCTGCTAGTGCAACCTACAAAGAGAAAAGGAATGAGCTGATTGGACGATATTGACTGGAGTCCCGAGCATCTGAAAGTAATGAATGGAACAAAATCCATTTTGGATTCATTTATTATGGTATGATTTGGAGAGTTATCAATACCATGTCATTGATATTGATTTACAGCAGCTGTGCAAAGTAAAGGAAAACCTGAAAACATGGCCTGTTGGGGGTACTTGAGGGCTGAGGTTAAGAACCACCGATCCAACCCAAACACAATGAGTAGGAATCATCTTATTTTACGTTTATTCCTAAGACCCCTTTCACACTGGAGGCGCTTTACAGGCGCTATAGCACTAAAAATACAAAGCGCCTGTAAAGCACCTCTCCTCTCACTCCAGTGTGAAAGCCCGAGTGCTTTCACACTGGAGCGGTGTGCTGGCAGGACGCTAAAAAAAAGTCCTGCAAGCAGCATCTTTGAGGCATTGTAGGAGCGGTGTATACAACACTCCTACAGCGCCCTTGCCCATTGAAATCAATGGGCAGCGCTAGCTAACCAACGCTTTGTGAGTGCTTTTAACCACTTGCTTACTGGGCACTTAAACCCCCCTCCTGCCCAGACCAATTTTCAGCTTTCAGCACTGATGCACTTTGAATGACAATTGCGCGGCCATACAACACCGTACCCAAATGACATTTTTATCATTTTTTTTCCCACAAATAGAGCTTTCTTTTGGTGGTATTTAATTACAGCTGGGAGTTTTATTTTTTGCTAAACAAACAAAAAAAATGCAAAATAAAAAAAAATAAAAAATCATGTTTAATAGTTTGTTATACAATTTTGCAAACAGGTAATTTTTCTCCTTCATTGAAATGTGCTGATGAGGCAGCACTGGTGGGCACTGATGGGCGGCACTGGTGGGCACTGATAGGCGGCACTGGTGGGCACTGATAGGCACAGTTAAGGCGACACTAATAGGCACAGATAAGGTGGCACCGATAGGCACAGATAAGGCAGTACTGATGGGCACAGATAAGGCGGCACTGATAGGTGGCACTGATAGGTGACACGGATGGGTGGCACGGATGGGTGGCACTAAGGGGCACTGATAGGTACCACTGATAGATGGGACTGATGGGCACTGATAGGTGGCACTTATAGGTGGCTCTGATAGGTGGCACTACTGGGCACTGATGGGTGGCACTGATGGGCACTGATGGGCACTGGTAGATGACACTGATGGGCACGGATATGTGGCACTAAGGTGCAGCAATGTTGTTGAGGCAGATTGTGGGCACTGATAGGTGGCACTGTGGGCACTGATGTATGGCACTGTGGGCACTGATGTATGGCACTGCTGGGTGGCATTATGGGCACTGATGGGTGGCACTGCTGGGTGGCACTTTTTTAATTCTCTGGGGGTTACTGGCAGGGGGCAGGTGGGCACTGATACACTGGCCATGATCAGGACTGATGTCCCGCTCACGGCCGCCGGTGATCGGCTTTTTTTTTCTCTCCTCACGCTGTCAGCGCGAGGAGGAAAAATAGCCGATTACCGGCTCTGTTTTGTCACATGATCAGCTGTCATTGGCTGACAGCTGATCACGTGGTAAGGGGTCGGGATCGACCCCTTGCTCGGATCGGTGATCAGGCGAGTCTCATTGACTCGCCGTTCACAGAGCGCGCCGCGCGTGCCCCTCAGGGGGCGCTCAGGCCGCTCGTGCATGGGACGACGTCAATAGACGTAGTCCCGGCAAAGGAGGTCCGTGCTATAGCGTGGATCTCAAGAGGTTAATGCCCTGTACATGCGGTCGGAATTTCCAGCGGAAAATGTGCAATCGGATCGTGTGGTTGGAAAATCCGATCGTGTGTGGGCTCCAACTGATTTTTTCCGTCGGAATTTCCAACACACAAATTTTGAGAGCTGGATCTAAAATTTTCCGACAAACAAAATCCGATCGTTTAAATTCCGATCGTGTGTAGACAGTTCCGTTGGACAAAGTGCCACGCATGCTCAGAATAAATGAAGAGACCACAGCTATTGGCTACTGGCCCGTTTATAGTCTCGACGTACGTGGTTTACGTCACCTCGTTAACAACGATCAGATTTTCCGACAACTTTGTCCGACTGTGGGTATGCACAAGTTTGGCATGAAATCCGTCAGAAAAAATCTGATGGATTTTGTTGTCGGAATGTCTGACCGTGTGTACAGGGCATAACCCCTTTTCAGCCGTCAGCGGGGGTTAAAAGCCACAAAGCCCCTGCTAGCGGCCAAAAAGCACCACAAAGACCGTCAGTAAAGCGCCCGGTGCTGCTCAGTGTGGAAGGGGTTTTACTGTATTTATCTCAATGTGCTTCCATTTCATATGTAGTGCATTTTTTATAATAATGAGAAATGTTAATGCAAAAAAGAATCGGCTGATTACCCCAGAGTCAAAGACTACTGTGCCGGTCTCGTCCGAATAAAACAAATGAATCTAAATTTATATGCGTTGATTCGTTATGTTATTGGAGTATAACTAAAGGGTAAACTTTTGTTTTAAGCCTCGTACAAACGATCCGAATTGTGTGATGACAGGCTGAAAATCCAACTGTTTGTACGCTCCATCGGACAGTTGTTGATTTTCTGTGGACAAATGTTGGGTGGCAGGCTTATAAATTTTCCACAGACAAATGTGTGTTGTCGGATTTTCCGATCGTGTGTACACAAGTCCATCAGAAAAAAGTCCAAAGTATAAACACGCATGCTCGGAAGCAAGGACGAGCCGGAAGCGGTCGGTCTTGTAAACTAGCGCTCATAATGGAGAATTAACATTCATGACGCTGCAAATTATGAAATCTGGAAATGCAGCGCACAATTCTCTTCTTCTTTAATGGGATAATAATGAAGCTGCTTTGCTGGTGATACTGATGGAGTTATTGTAAACAAACTTTCAAAGACTTTTTTTTTCTAGTGATATCAAGAATAATATTATTATGTTTGTTATTTTTTATTTTTTGGTGCAAGTTACCACAACACCATTATCCCTTAGTTTTTAAGATCAAAGATACAACTACGTTGGTGTTCCTTGTCAATTTTACATTGTATTTTTTAAAATGTCTATTCCAGATTCGAGAAACAGAACTGGGTACAAATAGAAAAACAAGCAGTCCCATGCTACACCCTGGATTTCCTACTTTGGAGCCCCCCGAAAAACTGCCCACCGATTTTGGCCCCTTCCTTGTCCCATTCTTTGGCCCTTTGGGGCCCTATGCACTCATCGACAGCCCTGGTGTCAGCTAGTAAACCGCTAACATGTCTATTTAACAACCCAGACTGCCCCCTGGGAATGAATATTATAGCGTTTTAAATTATGGATGAACAAGGGACTGCACCAAATTGGAAATTTTTTCACGGCTATGAGCCCTTTCACACTCAATCACTGCGTCAAAAAGCTGGACCTACCCCTTTCTGAATGATTCAGGTTTAAACAAATAGCACATTTCTTGTACTCACTCTGGAACAGCCTTTCTCAACCTTTTCAACACAGAGGAACCCTTGAAATACTTCTCTGGTCTCAGGGAACCCCTGCTAAAAATTAGAAATCTACAACTCATGATACATTAGTGTGATGGTCAGTGGGAAGAACGGTCCCTACACTTGTGGTCATTGGGAAGAATTACCTCCTTACATATAGTTAAAAAGATCAACGGTGTCAGTGGGAACTTGTTTAAGGGGCAGAAATTGCCCAATGCTGAAGGAACCCCTAGCAACCTCTGGAGGAACCCTGGTTGAGAATCACTGCTCTGGAAGATTAAACCACTTCCATCGAGGTTCGCAGATTATGAACTTTGGTGTGGACAAGTCATGGATCAGAAAGGGGGAGATTCAATAATCTTCTGGTCACTTACCTTACCTAAATCTAAATCTTCCTTTCTGAATTCCTGAGAATCTGTTTTCCAATTCCAGTGGGACCTGGGGAGCTGGCAGACGGCTTGCATCAAGTCTTTCAAAGGTATCCTAACTACTACTATGACAGAGGCCAGTTTGAAAGTGCTCTCTAGATGGTACTATACCCCCTCTAGACTGGCCTACATTTTTCCTTTGGCAGATCCTCTATTCTTCAGAGGTTGTCAACTCACAGGTACAATGGCCCACATATGGCGGGAGTGCCCCAGAATACTCTCCTTCTGGAAAAAAGTTTAATCCCATTGGCAGGCTGGCAGGATGCCAGATCTCCAGGATCCCAATGGTCGCCCTTCTTAATGCCCAGATACGAAAGATTTCCAAGCCCACTCGCAAGCTAATCCACTTCATTCTACTGGGAGCTAAACTTATATTGGCTAAAGCCTGGAAACAACTGAAAATTTTATTATTGGCTGCAAAAAGGAAAATATCCTGGATAATGTCTCAGGAAAAGCTATCCAGCATATTACTAGACATAGCCAATAAATTTGAGGTCACCTGGGAACCCTGGGCCTGATATGTCGGCTTTACCCTTGTTGCTAACATACCGCCAGAATAAAATATTGATGAGATGCTTACTTTTTCTTTTCTCCCCTTTCTCATCTCTCTCTCTCTGAGCTTCTATCCTTGTCTTCCTTCCCATCTCCTTCACTTCATGTCTCCTAAAAATAAGACGTTTTATGGTTTAGTGTGAAAGATAGTGTTTATATAATTCTAAACTTACCTATTTAGCAATTCCCCGGGGTAATACCCATATTTTTAGCAAGGGTTTAGGGCCGTAGACGGGGGTTAGAGATTCCCCTTCCAGCACAGGTTGTTCCCATTTGGGGTGCTGGAAGATGTGGGATCCTTTCGCCATTGGGCCTGTTTTTACCACTATAGTCCGTGGTTTGTCATACACCGGTGGACTGGAATAGATCATTGGTAATGGAATCTAAACATGCTGATGCTTAATGTGATCTGTGCAATTATCACACTTCTTTGTACCTACTATTGTTTACATATGTATGAGTTCTGCTTTTCAAAATATATATTTTTTTTTTTAAAAACTAAAAAAAGGAAAAAACTAATTTCTTCAGTTTAGGCCAATATGTATGCTTCTACATATTTTTGGTAAAAAAAAAAACGCAATAAGCGTATATTGATTCGTTTGCTCAAAAGTTATAGCATCTACAAAATAGGGGATAGATGTATGCCATTTTTATTATTATTATTATTTTTTTTACTAGTAATGGCGGCGATTTGCTATTTTTAGAGGGACTGCGACATTGCGGCGGACAGATCAGACACTTTTGACACATTTTTGGGATCATTGACATTTATACAGCGATCAGTGCTATAAAAATGCACTATTTACTGTGTAAATGTCACTGGCAGGGAAGAGGTTAACACTAGGGGGGGCGATCACGGGTTTAAATGTGTTCCCTGGGAGGTGTTTCTAACTGTGGGGGGAGGGGACTGACTGGAGGAGGAGAGAGATCGCTGTTCCTAATCACTAGGAACAGCAGATCTGTCTTTCCTCCCCTGTCAGAACGGTGATGGGCGGTGGACATCGCGGCCGCCTGCCTAGCGTTTTGGCTCTGGTAACGTGCTGCAGGCATGCACGCACCCCATAGAGCATGTAAATCGGCCGATGTACAATGACGGTGATTCACCCAGGAGAGCCAACATGCCACAGGAGAACTACAGGGGCTGGTCCTTAAGCGGTTAATGTAGTTCAGGTAAGAGTCGTGTTGCCTTTGCTTTTCTCTCCCCTGAAGACTGTACAGAAAAAGAAGTGGTCTGTTCCATGCCCATATATATTTTTCAGCTTTTAGGTCACAGTGGCTAACATATTTCTATGACAGTATTGTTTGTACCATGCACCTCAGGATCTCATTAATAAACTGCATAAAAATTGGTTCAAAAATGTTTATCTGCAAAAAAATAAAATAAAATAAAAAACTTAAAAAGTTGCACAAATAAAATATAAAATACATTCTCAAAAAGTTTTCTCTGCATCACTGACTCTTGGGTGAAAATGGTAATTAGGTTTTCATTATTTACGCGTTTGTGAATTATTAAGTACCGCCAACGTTTAAAATGCGCGCTGTGGCACAAGACGCTAGAGAAAGCAACGGCATCATAAACCTGCTTAATCGCGGCTAACTCAAAACTGTGCATGCAGATTTATTGGAGAATACTTGACATCTCCGGGGATAAATGAAAAGAACTGATCCAGCAGAAGAAATCGCCCGAGTTTTATTAAAGCAAACGTAATTAATTTTTTATGTTTGAAAACTTGCTACTGTTGTTAATAAATTATTTATTTTAAGGCCAATCAATACAGCAACAAATGACTCGAGCCAATAAAAATATGCCAAGGGAAAATTGACTCGGAGGTTTTATCAAGGCTACAATGAAGAACTTGGCTGAGGATGGAATAGATTATTGATAGAAATCTTATGCCGCGTACACACGAGCGGACTTTTCAACATCCAAAGTCCGAAGGACCGAGTCCGTCAGACTATCCGATCGTGTGTGGGCTGCAACGGACTTTTGATTCACCAAAGTCTGACGGACTTTAGAATATGGAACATGCTTCAAATTTTCCCGAAGGAACTCCGCCGGACCCGGTCCCCTTCGAAAACTCCGCTCGTGTGTATGCTACTCCGACGGACTAAAACCGACGCTAGGGCAGCTATTGGCTACTGGCTATGAACTTCCTTATTCGAGTCGGGTCGTACGTCATCACGTTCGAATCCGTCGGAGTTTAGTGTGATCGTGTGTGGCCAAGTCCGTTCGGCCGAAAAGTCTGTCAGAACTCCGTCGGAACTCCTTTGGAAGTCTGTCGGACATAAGTCCTCACGTGTGTACGGGGCTTTAGACTAACGAAAGTAGACCTTGGCCTCCCATTAAAAAAAAATTATCCGCTGCAGCACTAAATTGCTCAGGACAGTCCTGAAAAAAAAGACTTCAGAGGCTCACCTTCTAACGCCCTGAAGAAAGGACACAAGCTTAGTCTTTGGGCTGGATAGAGGTCAGTACTAGAGATGCTATCTACAAAGAGTTTGCCTTCAAGACCTTCAACCAGTGTGGAGATAAAGGATTGTGGCAAGTTCCTTCAGGCTTGGTGTTCCCAGCATAGAGCTGTCCACTTGCTGCTGTAAGCTGGTGCCTCTTGGATCCCTGTTGATGCCAGCTTTATTCATTCCCCTGGTAAGGAGATTGGAGTGCCACTGAGGTGTGGACCCATCTTTATTCCTCCTTCTCTTTCTACTATGGACTGCTTTTAACTGTTTATAGGGCTGCATACAGACATTTATATTTTTGTTCTGTAACTGTCCTCCATCCCGCCACATCAAACTCCCCTCCCTGGGCTGCCCACATCTGATTCTCCCCTGTGTGCCCGCTACCCATAGTGCTATTGGCTTTTCTCTCCCGTTGGCTTCTGCGAGTACACAGGTGGATGGATAGTGGGGGGGGGGGGGGGGGCTTTAAAAATTGCATTTTCCTGGCCCCTTCCTTTTTTCTGAATTGGACACAGTGAGTGATCAGTACTGATCGCTCCTGTGTCCATTGATAACTGAGCATAGTAAACTCTTTACTACGCTTCAGTTTAGGAATGAACAGGAGGCCTATGTCTCCTGTTCATTCATCTTCAGCACAACTCAGGCTACAGAGAAAGGATTCGAAAAATCTGTGTCCTCAATTCCTTTCTCTGTCTCAAAGGTGAGATGTCAGGATAGTTCAAGAATGTAAAAAAAAAGAAAAAATACTTTTTAGCATTGTAAAAAAAATGTAAAAAATATAATGTAAGAAACAAATAAAAACATTTTTTAAAACATTTTTAATGGGGGGCTGGGGGGGGGGCTGTCATGTAGGCTGTACTGGGCCCTGCTTCCTATTGCAAGGTAGGGTGGGGTCCCATGGGGAAGCTAAAGATTGTTGTGCACCTAAACTGATCAGACTGGGGCAATAGATGACAATGAAAAGCTCTTCTAGTTCCTATATTAGGGTGACCATATTTCCAAACTGCCATTCAGGGACCCCCCCCCCCCAACAAAAAAAATAAATAGGATTTTTGTACTCACCGTAAAATCCCTTTCTCTGTAATTCACCGACTGACACAGCTCCTCTCTTAGCCATTGGGTTGTTATGCCACCTTTAGGAGAGGACTAGGCATAACATGTTATGAAAAACACAGAACTTTTAGTTTCGCCCAAGGGGCGGTCCCTTAGGTAACATCCCCCCAGCCTGCCATGCAGCTTCAGTACATTAACAAGCAGTATAATGTAAAGAAAAATAGGAGGGGCAGGTGCTGTGTCGGTGAATTACAGAAAAAAGGATTTTACGGTGAGTACAAAAAATCCTATTTTCTCTTATATTCACCGACTGACACAGCTCCTCTCTTTAGCCATTGGGACGTCCCCAAGCAGTGCCAAAATGAGGGGTGGGAAAACAGCATAAGACTTCATCCATCATGGCATGTGGGAGCTAGTATAAACCTACAAAAACGACAATGTGTGGAATAACCACCACCAAAACCAAGGTGCTCCTCAACAGAGAGACTCTACCCTCAAACCGCACCAAAACTGCGACAGTGCTTTAACTTACAGGTACTGTGTTTTTACCCAAAAAAACAGGAAACATTTCTTATGTGCAATTGCAATTATACAGCCGCCTGCAAAACTTTGTGGCCAAAACAGGCATCAGCCGATGCACTGACATCTACCTTGTACAATTTTGTAAAGGTGTGAACAGACGACCAAGTCGCCGCTTTACACACTTGAGCAACAGACACTTGATGTCGGAAGGACCAAGACGTTCCGATTGCCCTTGTGGAGTGGGCCGTGACTGGAAAGGGGAGCAACTGCCCCTTCAAGGCGTAGGCTTGGACTACAATCTGTCTGATCCACCTGGAAATGGTGGCCGACGAGACCGCCATGCCTTTCTTCGGACCAGCCACCGAAACAAACAGGGAGTCATACTTCCGGAAGGGAGCCGTGGCAGACAGATACACTCTCAGAGCCCGAACCACATCCAGGGAATGGAGGGCCACCTCCTTAGGATGTGTCGGCTTAGGACACCAAGATGGTAATACAAGGGGGCTGATTTACAAAGCATTTGCGCCATGAGTAGGGACGCACGCCGATGCGCAACGGCTGTTTTTGTATTCACAAAGCATTTGCGCCCGTAACACAGCACAATTCCCCATTTACTATCATGTTGCCGGCGCATGGGCGGCCGCGATCTGTGCACCGCTATAGACCTGGCGCACGGCATCTTCAACTCAGAATTAAAAGAAGCTGGAAGTGCGAATATTATGGGGGTGATGTGGGGTGATGTGAGGAAGTATAGATATGACTGTCCAAGTAACAAATATGGCCAAAATAGGACGGAATATTAACTTTCTCTGAGCAAGCCTGCTGGGCCTGCAAATGCACTGGAACTGCGTGAGATCATTTTATGCACTGCGCATGTGCAAACGGCATTTGCGCCCGTTCAAGTGGTTCACTGCGCCGGCAAATCTTAGTAAATGTCAAGTCACGTAGATTAATTTGCACAAGTTGAACAGGCGCACCTCTCAACTTTTTTTTGCGCTGGTTCACTTCTATGGGTTTTTTAAAGGCTATTTGCACACAGGTCATGTTAGCATTATGGAAAAAAAATGAAGAAAAAAAAATGCGTGAGGGTCCCCCGAAATTCCATACCAGGCCCTTCAGGTCTGGTATAGATATTAAGGGGAATCCCGCACCAAAAAAAAAGGCGTGGGGGTCCCCCTCAAAATCCATACCAGGCCCTTCAGGTCTGGCATGGATATTAAGGGGAACCCCACGCCAAAAAAAAGTCTCCCAATGTCGCGCTGGAAGCCCTGTGTGAATGCATGATACGGCGCTCGCTACTATGAATTGCGCCGGTAATATTATGTGTTGCGCCGGTTCATACAGTAAGGTCTTCTACCTATATTGCTCCCTTATTCCTTTCGGATCAATTGTGAAACAGATCTTTTTTTTTTAAATTAGATATTGTTTATGAAAACTTTTTTGGTGACAAGCAAATACACAAAACAATAAGTTGAGAAGCGTTTAACACTGACAAGGGTATACGAAGTCAACAGTATGAATGCGATATAACATTGTGTAATAAAATGAAATCAGAGAAAGTTTTCTCAGTATTCATATATTTTGCACAACTCTGATCAGTATGTCAGGGTATAGACACTAGACATGTGCAATTCGTTTTGTTCCAAATTTTGACAAATTTGTTAATTCTGAAATATTTGAATTAATGAAAACCTGTTTAACATGTAGCACTGACCCCCGAAGGAGCGGCTGGAATTTTCTGGGCTTACCGATTACCTCCTCCAGCTCGTAACTCTTCGTTCTTGTCTAGGGGTTCCCAGGGTTGATGACCCAGTAACTGCAGAGACCGACACTTGAATTCCTTTTTTTGGGTTTTTATTTGCATAGAACAGTTAAACAGAACTCAGTCTCACAGTTGGGAATAGAGGGTATGAGGATGAAGTATAGCTCAGGTACTTTGGAACTGCTGACTTCAATAAAAGTCTCTCTGTACATAATCCAGGGAATAGCCACTCGCGAATAGATTCTCTAACTGTTGGATAAATCCTAGCAGCCAACAAGTATTTTTTAGCTTAGCAAAGTCTCTGCCACAGACTTGGTTGAAATCTTTGTTGCAAACGGAAGGTTAGAGGTAGGAACTTTTACTGTACAAGTATCTTGCAGCCGGTCCGGCAATACTGTAAGAAATGTAAGAAATGGAGATTCAATTAGTGTCCTTGACAGCTCAGCTTCCAGGCTCTTTTAACGAGCAGCCAGCCTCATGCGCGGCCCTCTTACTGAAGAGTCCTCCCCTGGTTGCATGTAGAGTTGCTGGGCCTCTCCAAACTTGAGATGGCACCGAAACACCTTAGAATCCCCCTTCCAGTTACTGTGACTCAGACTAGCCAGTTCCGAGGCTCAGAAATGGATGGATCCGCACCCCAGGCCATGAGGGCCTCTGGGTGCTGGTCAGGAGGACCAGGACCATGGAGTCAGCAACAACTTCTGGACCGGAGTCCCAGAACTACGTGACTTCAGTACCCTCTCCCGGAATACACAGCGGAACAAACGCGCCCACTGATTGGCTCCGAGAGAGAGATTGGCACCCAATGCATCCAACCAGACTGCGTTCTAATGCCTCTCACAGTTGCAAAACCCCACCTATGACCAGGCAGAACCTTGATACAGCAAAGCCAAACTGATGCCGAAGCATAATTTCACACAATTACCCCCAAAACGCAACTACAGTTTTGAGCAAAAAAGTAAATTTACATACATAGCGCGTACTCATCAGGAGTACTGGCGCTACACAAATTTTTCCAAAAATTTCCAAAATTTGTAAATTCAAAAATTCAAAAATAAGAATGAAATTCAGAAAATTCTAAAGAACGAATATCTGAAAATAAGAACGAAAAATCAAAAACCCGAAAATGTGAAAATCCTAAATAATAACTAATTAACTAATAATAATAACTATTACTAACTATTAAAGTCTAGGTATTGGAATTTAATTTCCTTAATTGGCTGTTAGTGAATATAATGAATACAAATTTATCCGAAGTTACGAATTATCCGAAATAACGAATGCCGCGTATAAACAAATAGAACGTAACTAGTTAATAATAATAATAAATAATAATAAAAACTTTTTTTTGTTGTTAATTTGTTACGTTCCATTCATTTAGAAGCAGCATTTGTTATTTCGGATAATTTGTAACATCAGATAAATTCATATTTGTTACGTTAATATAAACAGCCAAATTTAAAAGGAAATTCCAATACTGATAATTTAATAAAAATAGAAGAAATGGCAGCACTCTGCAATCGACCAAAATTCTTTATTGGAACATCCCAAATGTTAACAAGAACAGAGGGCTGGTATACCATTTTGATTGCATGCGGAGGCGGGCCGGAATGGGCACCCATTAGATCATCAGGCTTCCCGTTTCACCTGGAGCGGCGAGTTTTCTTGTTTACCTATAATTTAATAGTTAGTTAATATTAGCTATTATTTTGGATTTTCAAATTTTTGGATTTAAAATTTTCCGAATTGATGAATTTGTGAATTTACAAAATTTCGAATTTACAAATACCACATCTAAATGAACGGCACATAACTAACTTGAATTTTTCCGACGTTACGAATCTATTCAAAATATCGAATTTCGATCATAACGAATGACCTGAAAGCAAAAAACAAATGAAACAAAAACTAACACATTTTTCAGCAGTGCACATGTCTAATAGACACTCGATTGAGCTTCTGAAGCAGCCGGCGGAGACCGGTGAAAACTGTCAAGCCACTCCATAGTACACCTCTTGATTTTCATTTTGACCATGTGACACTTATCCTTTATCTATGGCAGGGCAGTGTCAGGGTCGGGCTCAGCTCTTCCTTCTCAAAGCTGACCACTCAGCTGTCGGGTAATTGCCAGCTCCTATCTCTCCACAGTGACTCACCTGTTGATGATATCCTGCTTGTCAGTCCTGCCTTCTTTAAGCTGTCCAGTCCAGATGATCTCTGCCTTCACCTTGGTCACATCTCTAGAGATGCTCTCTTGTGTTCCTGTTAAAGACTTGCTTGGCTGACATTCCTTCTGGCTCCAGATCCTGCTTGCTGTTCTACTACACTCATCTCTGGCTCCCTGGTGTTTTGGCTTGTTCGACTATCCGTTCCAGTTCCTGAACTCTGGCTATGTTTTGACTACGTTTACTCTGTTTACCTTTTTTTATTATTATTAAACAACTGTGATTTAACTGTACTTCTGTTTCAGTCTGATTCATGGTTTCTGACAGGCAGACCCTGCAAGGAAAGATCATCTGACTCATGCATGAGATACCGGTGCTTCAAAGGACATGATAAGTATACATACCATATGTCTCTGTATGTGGAACTGTCTCACCATTTTATGATTTCTTACTCTGCATTACAAATGGTCCACAACTGAACGGGATTGGTAGACTGAGTGCGTCATTTGATTCCCTTTGTGGATCTACAGCACAGTGTGAGGGAGGTATTTCAGGACTTGTTACATTTTGCAGCCTCTTTATATATTTGTATATATGTGGCAACATCTGTTTAACAGTATATGATTACAACCCTGATCACTTTACCTCCTCTGGACCATTGTCACTGCCTCACTCTTCTCAGCTACCTCACCACCACTTTACTTGATATCTTCAACATGAACTATGTGCTATCCATTGAACACTTGTAACATATCGTATCTGTCCGTGGAGGCGACAAGAGCCAGAGAGTGAAACCATAATAATTTCTCAAATGTCATAGATCCTCAATTTGCTTCACTTATGGTCATATTTACATGTTTATGAGAGGTGGACATGGTGTTTTACCTGTATGAATGTTATGTTTGAATGATACCGATTTTATGATGGTTTTCTTCATCTGTTTTGATACTGATAAAATTAGCAATTTCCTAAATATGTTCAGTGGGTTCAGTTTATAGATATTAACCTGGGATGGTTGAGCATAATCAGGTTTTTTATCTTGAGTTATAGATGTCAGGGTATAGACCTATGTACACCTCTAGGTGTATGCTAGACATAGGTGTGCTTCCACTTCTCTTGTGTCCTAATCCCTGTTCCTGGGAGTAATAACAAGATAAACTAAATTTTCAAACACAACAAAAACAAAACGTAAGTGTGACAAAACGTCCCTACACTCCGCTTGAGTGCTTTCGTCATATACCCCTTTTTCCCAGTCTGAATATAGATATCAGATATTCCAACCGCTCACAAGCACAACACGAGACAAGACTTGTTTCACTGCTGACATGGACGCTTTATTAGAACCAGAATACAGTCTTTTTATACACTTTTAACACAAGGGGGTTAGATAACGATGTATGGCTGGCTCCTGGATACTCCCCCCTCCCCTCTATTAAACACTTAGCAGACATCTATATAATTAGCATGTTAATTAACACAAACAACAACAGGTAAAATACTCTGTGTCAAGCAAGACTAGACTCATTTACATTATAGAAGACAACAGACAGGTGGCTGGAGTTGATGATATTAGAATCTAACAGTTTGTGTCCCAACAGTATGATTCAGTCACTATTCCTAATATGGCATATACGTATCCAGAGTCTGTGTGTCTTGGGGGGGGAGCATGGACCTGAATCCAAAGTAAAACCACCTCAGGGGTCCCCAGGCATACAGCTCACAAAGAGCACCGTTCCCCCAAATGCCTGGGCCCATAATCGGTGGCAAGAGGCTGGCATTTAGTCCCCTCCAAAACCCTCTGTCCTGGCTAGGTCTGTCACAGTAAGTAACAAAGACAACCCTTCCTGAGAGTATACATTAGTTATAGTTCAATGTGACGTTGGGTAAATCATCAGTATTTAGAAAAAATTTATAGAATTATAGAAAAATTTAGTAAAACTTGTTCAGTATTTACAATTACGGCAAAGAAGAAAGATGTGCTTCCTTCCAGAATTCTATTTTGGACCAGCTGTAGCGGAGCCAATCCTGAAATATCTAACCAGGCATCCCAAATGCATTAAAATTTTATTTGACTTCCCCTATGCCTGTAAGTCAGTTTCTCTCGTAAGAGAACTGCATTATTTGCAGCAACCCATTCTTTGTGCAGTGGAGGTATATAAGAGAGCCATTTCTGTGCTATAAGTTTTCTAGCAATGAAAAGGATTCCCGTAATAGCAACATGTGGTGCATATAGCTCTTCATCTAGCCAGCCTAATAGACATAGTTTAGGATCTATTTTAAGTGAGAGATTCCATATTCTATTGAAAGTTGCTATCACCTCAGGGCAGTACCTTGTCAACTTTGGCCACCTCCACAGCGTATGAATGAGAGTACCATTCTCTACCTCACACATAGGGGAGTATCCCTTCTATGCCACATATATAGTTTATAAGGAGTGTGATATGTGTGATGAAGGATAAAGAGCTGGGTGAGTCGCTGAGCTGAGGACAGGGAAAACATGGGGACTTTATCAAGTATATTGGACTATTCCTCTTTAGAGATATTACCTACTGTATGTCTTCTGACCATTTAGCTCTGCTTATGAAAGACATGGCCTTAGAAACCTGAGTTATGAAGGAACTGTACAGCGATGATATCTGTCCTTTTCTGGATTAGGACACTACCAATTGTGGTGTTAGTGAATTCCCATGGAGACACCTTCGACTGGGAATGGCATGCCTGATTTCTAGGTATTGGGCTCGCCGAATTCCTCTCTCAAAGACTGAAAATCGTTCAATATATTACCACAATATAGTCATGGAATATATTTCAGATCATACATAGACCAGTTCATAAGTCCCTGTAATTTTTGGAGTTCAGAGTAGCTGCTGTTGTTGAGAATACGGGTATATATAGTATAACCCAACTATTTAACGTGTTGTTTAGTTTTACACCAGAGCCTATTAATTAAGGCTAATGTAGGGAACTGAAATAGCGCCTCAAATTCTCCTGCCCCTAAGCATTTCACAAGGTTGTCATTAGAGAACAATGAAAATAATTTTAATGGGATCCGAGGACTCAAGGTCAAGCCAGCCAGTGAGATGCTGCAGTTGTGCAGCCAGATAATAATAATAATATGGGTTAGTTACTGCTAGCCCTCCTGAGTCCTTCAATTCCTGCAGTGTTTCCAGTTTAATGCAAGGAGTTTGCTTCCTCCAGATCAGAGCACGAAAGATAGTATTACATTTGTTGAAGATATGAATAGGTAACCATACCGGTTGGGGTATATATTTAGCTTGACATAATACTTTATTCTGCTTTACTACGAGAGGTAGGGAAAAACCTATTGGGTCCAGGGGCAGAAGAGTGGATTTGTTCCCATTTTTTTTGGAAGCCTGAGAAGGACCCAAACCTGTGTATCAGGCCCATGAAATGTGATAATGAATTATAGGTGACTCCCAGAAAAAGAAGGGCGTCATCAATGTAAAAAGCAAGTTTTCCTCCGTGTCCCGTCGCCTGTAAGCCAATAATGTTTGAGTTTCCCCTAATAGCTGCCGCCCAGGGCCAGATTAACAGCATCATGGGCCTGGTGCTGAGGATTTTGGTGGGCCTTTTTTACGGAAACAAAATGAAAATGCAAAAATGTTTTGCTAAAACAAATTAAATATACTTTCACCAGTAATATCGGCCGTGCAGCCTTTGAGCAGCAGGAACACCCCCAATACCACCTGCTATGCGGTCTCTCAACAGCAGCAACATAGGAGACCACATTTCCAAACTGCCATTCAGGGAGATCCCCCCCTTCCCAAAAAAAAAAAAAGAGGGGGGATGTAGTCTCGGGTTGATGGGGAAATAGGTGGCGGGGGGTGATTTTTCAGGCAAATGGCACTTAGCACTTAAAATCATCCTGACGCTATGCTTGATATGGCATCGGGATGATCAAATTCCATTATTTCTATTACTACATTGTAATATATAGTGAAATAGTTCAACTCACCATGATGCATTATCAGTGGGAACCTGAGCTTGTCACTTCCCACCAGATGCAGTGTGTCGCTTGCCACCATTGCCTGCTGCCAGATGCCACCTGCAGCCTGCCACCAGATACAGTGTGCCACTTGCCACCAGATACAATGTGCCACTTGCCATCAGCATGCCACCAGATACAGTGTGCCACTTGCCACCAGCAGCCTGTCACCAGATACAGTGTGCCACTGGCAGCCTGCCACCAGATACAGTGTGCCACTTGCCACCAGATACAGTGTGCCACCAGATACAGTGCCACTAGCAGCCTGCCACCAGATACAGTGTGCCACTTGCCACCAGATACAGTGTGCCACTTGCCACCAGCAACCTGACACCAGATACGGTGTGCCACTTGTCACAAGCAGCATGCCAGATAGTGTGCCACTTGCTACCAGCAGCATGCCACCAGATTAAAGCGGGATTCCACCCTAAAGTGGAACCTCCGCTGATCGGAACCCCCCCCCCCCATCCGGTGTCACAATTGACACCTTTCAGGGGGGAGGGGGGTATTTTCACCCACTTCCGGGCATAGACTCCCACGGGAGTCTACGCCATTTCCTGCCCTGCCGCGCTGTCTGCTGGGACACACACGGGTCCCAGTGACAGCGCGGAGATTTCCTATTGCGCGGCGCAGCTCGCGCAGTAGGGAACCGGGAAGTGAAGCCGATTCGCTTTACTTCCTGATTCCCTCACCTAGAATGGTGGCGGCAGCAGCCGAGGCACGAGCGGTCGATCGGCCTCGGCATCGCTGGAACCCGGGACAGGTGAGTGTCCATTTATTAAAAGTCAGCAGCTGTAGTATTTATAGCTGCTGGCTTTTAATATTTTTTTGGGGGCGGAATCCCTCTTTAAGTGTGCCACTTGCCACCAGCAGTCTGCCACCAGATACAGTGTACCACTTGTCACAAGCAGCCTGCCACCAGATAGTGTGCCACTTGCCACCAGCAGCATGCCACTAGCAACCTGCCACCAGATACGGTGTGCCACTTGTCACAAGCAGCATGCCAGATAGTGTGCCACTTGCTACCAGCAGCATGCCACCAGATACAGTGTGCCACTTGCCAACAGCAGCCTGCCACCAGTTACAGTGTGCCACTTGTCACAAGCAGCATGCCAGATAGTGTGCCACTTGCTACCAGCAGCATGCCACCAGATACAGTGTGCCACTTGCCAACAGCAGCCTGCCACCAGTTACAGTGTGCCACTTGCCAACAGCAGCCTGCCACCAGTTACAGTGTGCCACTTGCCACAAGCAGCCTGCCACCAGTTACAGTGTGCCACTTGCCACAAGCAGCCTGCCACCAGTTACAGTGTGCCACTTGCCACAAGCAGCCTGCCAGATATAGTGTGCCACTTGCCACAAGCAGCATGCCAGATACAGTGTGACACTTGCCACCAGCAGCATGCCAGATACAGTGTGACACTTGCCACAAGCAGCCTTCCACCAGATACAGTGTGCCACTTGCCACAAGCAGCCTTCCACCAGATACAGTGTGCCACTTGCCACAAGCCGCCTTCCACCAGATACAGTGTGCCACTTGCCACAAGCCGCCTTCCACCAGATACAGTGTGCCACTTGCCACAAGCAGCCTGCCACCAGATACAGTGTGCTACTTGCCACAAGCAGCCTGCCACCAGATACAGTGTGCTACTTGCCATCAGCAGCCTGCCACCAGCAGCAGTGTACCACCAGATACAGTGTGCCACTTGCCACAAGCAGCATGCCAGATACAGTGTACCACTTGACACAAGCAACATGCCACCAGATACAGTGTGCCATTTGCCACCAGCAGAATGTCACCAGATACAGTGTGCCACTTACCACCAGCAGCCTGTCACCAGATACAGTGTGCCACTTGCCACCAGCAGTGTGCCACCAGATACAGTGTGCCACTTGCCACCAGCAGTGTGCCATCAGCAGCCTTCCACCAGATAGTGTGCTACTTGCCACCAGCAGCAGTGTGCAACCAGCAGCCTTCCACAAGATAGTGTGCTACTTGCCATCAGCAGCCTGCCACCAGATACAGTGTGCCACTTGCCACCAGCATGCCACCAGATACAGTGTGCCACTTGCCAACAGCAGCCTGCCACCAGTTACAGTGTGCCACTTGCCAACAGCAGCCTGCCACCAGTTAGTGTGCCACTTGCCACAAGCAGCCTGCCACCAGTTACAGTGTGCCACTTGCCACAAGCAGCCTGCCACCAGTTACAGTGTGCCACTTGCCACAAGCAGCCTGCCAGATATAGTGTGCCACTTGCCACAAGCAGCATGCCAGATACAGTGTGACACTTGCCACCAGCAGCATGCCAGATACAGTGTGACACTTGCCACAAGCAGCCTTCCACCAGATACAGTGTGCCACTTGCCACAAGCAGCCTTCCACCAGATACAGTGTGCCACTTGCCACAAGCCGCCTTCCACCAGATACAGTGTGCCACTTGCCACAAGCCGCCTTCCACCAGATACAGTGTGCCACTTGCCACAAGCAGCCTGCCACCAGATACAGTGTGCTACTTGCCATCAGCAGCCTGCCACCAGCAGCAGTGTACCACCAGATACAGTGTGCCACTTGCCACAAGCAGCATGCCAGATACAGTGTACCACTTGACACAAGCAACATGCCACCAGATACAGTGTGCCATTTGCCACCAGCAGAATGTCACCAGATACAGTGTGCCACTTACCACCAGCAGCCTGTCACCAGATACAGTGTGCCACTTGCCACCAGCAGTGTGCCACCAGATACAGTGTGCCACTTGCCACCAGCAGTGTGCCATCAGCAGCCTTCCACCAGATAGTGTGCTACTTGCCACCAGCAGCAGTGTGCAACCAGCAGCCTTCCACAAGATAGTGTGCTACTTGCCATCAGCAGCCTGCCACCAGATACAGTGTGCCACTTGCCACCAGCATGCCACCAGATACAGTGTGCCACTTGCCAACAGCAGCCTGCCACCAGTTACAGTGTGCCACTTACCACCAGCAGCCTGCCACTGCCTCCAAGACTCTCCCCAATTGGATAGAAGAGACAGGGCCTGCATAGTCAATCAAATCCCTGGAGCCCCCACCCCTCCTGAGCTGGGATGGTATGGCTGTATGTATGTATGCCAGGAGTTTTGTTTAGACCAAGTTGTACAGGGTTGTGTGTGCAAGCTTTTGGGCTCACACTGGTGTGCTGCAGTTGGCTGCACTGCTCATGTATCTGCAGTTTTAGCTGCAGTCCTATTGATTTATATCAGGTTGCAGGTTTTTGCTGCATTTTCTGACAGTGTGCCAAAGATGCAGCATGCAGGAATTTTGGTGCGCTTTCAGAAAATGCAGAAAAAACAAACAACCTAATAGAAATCTATAGGACTGGGGGTAAAACGCAGGAAAACTGTGGATACACCAGCAATGGGCCAAAACACAGCAAATCAGTGTGAACCACCTAAAAGCACAAGGGACCACCAAGCACTGCCACAGGCTGATGACACAATTCTAAACACTTTGGCTGCAGTTATAACAGCTACTGCTGGTGAAAAAAGTTAAAAACGAGGGAAAGGGATATAAGAAACCAGTCACTGAGCTCACATGTGGACGGTCCCTGGAGGCTGATCACTCAGAGATATCCTGTTCACCTTCTATCTGCCGGTGTTTCCCACCCACACGGCTCCTTCACTGCATAGACTTCACAGAGGGGGAGGGGAAAGGCAGAGCCGACTCAGCCTCTTCCATTTGTGTAGGGGGGGAACTGTGCACTGTGACATTGTAATAACCACAGTGAGCAAACACAGATGCAGCCAGACACCCCTACATTTACACACACTTCTCCTGTCCCATAGAAGTTTATGGACAGGAAAAAAAAAAATCGGGCTTATGCTGCTGGCTGGGTGGGCCTATTTTAAGGCAGGGGCTTGGTGCTGCAGCTCCATCAGCCCCTATGTTAATCCGGCCCTGCTGCCGCCAGAGGTTCAATAGCCAAGGCAAATAATAATGGGGATAAAGAGCATCCCTGCCTTGTCCCCCTGTGCAGCCCGAAGGAGGGAGACAAACTGTTATTTATTCTAAAACAATAAGTAGGAACTTTATATAATAGTTCAATCCAGGAAATAAAGGTCTTCCCCAGATTGAATTTATCAAGCACTCTCCACAGATATCCCCACTCCACACTATAAAATGCTTTAGCTGCATCGAGTAATAATATAGCTTTATTACCCATATTGTCTGTAGGGACTTCCATTTATTTAAGTACAATCTGCAAAGGTTATGTGCCGCGGATCGATTAGGTATAAACCCTGATTAGTCATGGTGAACAAGTTTGGCTATCACCTTTGAGAGTGTCAGGATCAGCGGCTAGGGAGACCAGACACATAGCTACACAAGGGAACCAAGACCAAACAAAGGATATATATATATATATATATATATATATATATATATATATATATATATATATATATATATATATATATATATATATATATATATATATTAAAGTGATATTTATTTATAGTGAAACACAGCAAACCATTAACACAGCAAACACAGCACACAGTAAATGTAAACATAAACAAACCCCAAAAGACAAATAACAAAGGAACCTAACTACTAACTATATACAAAAACCATCTAAAGGACAAGGATAAGGGAATGCAAGGTTGCAAGGAAGGGGTATCTCAACAGGGTACTTAAATAGAAGCAAGGCAGGAACAAGGCAGAGAGGTACAGACTGGATCAAGCTAGGCACAGCTGGCAAGGAAGGGTCCAGAATCGTGACTCACCGGGGGAAGGGAGGAGAAGCCTTAAGTAGCCCCCAGGCAGCCGAACATTAATTAGCCTGATTACACCAGCCTGCTGGCTCCTGGGTAACACCTGCTGGTGGACACTGGAACTGCAGCAAACAGCCCAGAGCAGGATAGTGCCACCAGCAACAGAGTCTCATGGCAAGAACTGTAGTAAGCAGTTTAAGAAATGTAGTGAAGAGCAAAATGGGACCATAAGACTCAGGCTAATTAGGGTCCTTCCCCGGCTTCAACAAAACCACCACCACAGCTTATTACATGACGGGCTGAAGAGATCACCTATCTTTTGCATCTGTAATTGCGGTGAGTATCTCAGGTAGAAGTATATCCCCAAATTGTTTATGAAGCTCTATGGGGAGACCATTATTGCCCGGGGCTTTAGAGTTAGGAAATGTGGCCATTGCTGATTGCAGCTCTTCTAAAGAGATGGAGGTGTTTAATTGTTTTCTGTCTAACCCTGTAAGTTGTGGGAGTTGTACATGATCACGGAAATCAATTAACTCTCGCATAGAATAAGAAATTTTAGATGAATATACTGTACATTCTGAAAAAAAGAGTGGAACACTTGTATAATAGAGGCAGTGCCTGTGGCAATTTGATTTGTGGACACAGCTATACTATGTATAAAGGAAGGTAGTTATGATTTAGCTACCATGGATAGCATATGCCTTGTCTTTTCCCCCTCTTCAAAAAAGATTTGGGAGAAAAAAAAAAGTGAAACAGATAAGAACCCTAGTGCTTTGAGGGACCTGAATGTGGTGTTGAGGTTCTGTAATATTCTGGACTAAATTAAAGCAGGTTCTTTCTCCTGCCTGCCCCCTCTCTTACACATTTTCCCCAAAAAATTATTTAAAAAGTAAACTTTTTTTTAATTTTCGTTTTGCTTCTTAAATCCTGGCCTGGTCCTGGATGACGTTGTGGGTCCTGGCATATGCGCAGACACAATCCAGATCTCTTACACATGTGCAAGATGTTGTAAAGTGCCTCCTGGGATATGCGATGCAGACACTCTAGGAACACTTGGTGTGAGTTTGCGAAGCTCAGACCTCTGCAGTGTGCAAATGTGCTTTTACCGAACAAAAATGCTGTACATACAAAACTATTACAATATTAGAAATACAGTACAAGGCTGACAGATATCTATAGCAAGATGCCCAGCAAATAAGCAGAAACTATGGTCTATAACAGTAGAAATACACTTAAAAGTTACTTAACTCTGGTTACTGTAAGTTCATGATCTCCATTGACAATTAGGACTCAGGCTTCTTAAGTAGTTGCTTTGGAAATCAGGTATCTTTTTTTTCTTGGCTGATTACAGATTCTTACTCCTGCTATGGTTTTAATCCATGTTGAAGTCCCTCGTGTTTAAGGCATAAGTCCTTTTATATGTCAGGTTATTTATCATAACACCCAAATAACAGACATCTCTGTAGCCTTCAGTTTGAGAGACACTCTTACCTGTTCACTGTAGCAATAGAGACAATAGACTGTTCAAACTGTCAATTGAATACAACAATGGTATCTACATTCCCACTGTATCCAACAGTATTTGTTTGAGAAGTTCTGTGTTTGTGAAACCAGAATGCTGTTCCAGTCTTATAATAAAAAATCATATTTTATATCAACACGGTCCAGGATCTCCATTAAAGATGACGGCACTGGAGTAGAGCAGCGAAAAGGGTACTTGTGCTTTAAGCAGATCAACTCTGGACTCCATGATCTAGTAAGTAGGTATTTTTTTTAATTCTGAGACAGGAAGAAGTGATAGAATGTTTTTTTTTTTTGGGGCGTTAGGCAGCGTTAGGTTCCTTTTTAGGTTGCAATCAAAGTCATAATTGTCTCTTGTGGCTCCCCCTACTTGATTATCCAGTCTATTGTGCGCTGTCCATCAGTTTGTTTTTTTCCAATGTAAAAAGATGGCCTCGCCTGATGAATCACTTTTCCTTTTTCATCATGTAGATGGCTGGGTCTGTGTGTGTCGGTTACCTGGGGAAGAGATGGCTCCAGGATGCGGTATGGAAAGAAGGCAAGAAGGAGGAGGCAGTGTGATGCTCTGTCTAGTAGAGTCTATGCCTTCGACCCATCAGGGCTGCTTTGGTGGCAAGGGGGACCTACTCAATAATAGGTGGATGGTCATAATGTTAAGGCTGATCGGAGTATATACCTGTGAACATATTTGAACTTAATGGTGGTGCAGATGACTAAAGGTTCCCAGTCATCCCTTTATCTAAAGCCTAATTTATTTTTATTTTTTTACAGGTATTTTTTTTCTAGAGCTGACAATTTACGCAACACATATATATTGTACATTCACACTAGTCCCTGCCCCCAAAGAGCTTACAATCTAAGGTCCCTAACTTATATTGAGCCAATTAAGCTACTAGCATGTCTTTGGAATGTGGGAACCAAAGAAACCAGAGGAAAATTTTGTTTGGGTACAGCGTCACACGATGGCGCAATTGTCAGTTAAAGCGACGCAGTGCCATATCGCAGAAAATGGCCTGGTCATTAAGCAGCCAAATCTTCCTGTCTGTAAGTGGTTAAAGTAACACAGTGCCGTATCGCAAAAAATGGCCTGGTCATGAAGGGGGGGGGGGGGGGGGGTCAACCTTTGAAGCAGTTAAAAAGTCTGGGGGGCTTCTGATGTAGAGGATAATGTGCCCCATTTGCTAACGTACATATCCAGATTGAGAAATACTTCATTATGTGATCACAAACCTCTGTATCGCTATATATATATATATTTTTTTTTTTTTTTCTTGCTTTATGTTTCTAAATGGCTTTGGAAAACAATCTCTTGGTCCGTAGAAGATTATGGCTTCATATTAAACATATCCATTGGAAGAGAAAGTTGGGTTTATATTAAATAAATACAGAGCACTTTCCTCGCATCAGCTCCTGTTGTCTCGGAGTTTCAGCTGAAACTTGTAATTTGAGGTTTGCTTATGCTATAATAGAAAGCAATTACTATGAGTGAAGTGTCTTGTAGGCAGACTTCCGAGAGCAGTGAGGAAATTTGGGTCATCCTGGTAACCTAGGACACAGGCTTTTGTACTGTTAACTGATTGTCTATGGAAAGAAGATTAGAGCTAGTTGTAAATAGCAATTTAGAATTGGACTTGTATAATGCATACAAAAAAAAAAATTCTTAAAGAGACATTGGGGTAGATTTACTAAAGGAAAATTGCGTATTTTGCAAAGGCAGTTGCAGTCGTTTTCTTTAGTAAATGGAAATGTGGTAAAGCTCTACTTTATAAAGAATACTAATCAGGTGCAAGGAAAATTTAAAAAAAGCATTTTTGCTTTCACGTGATTGGATGACGAAAAGCTCTGGAGAAAATGGATGCGACTGTACTCGTAGAGGGAAACTGCATTTGCAAAGTGCACAGTCTAAAGCGCTTACCCCGACTTGTTCAAGCCCCGACTTAGTTGGGGTAGGCGGAACACTTTGGTGATGATGGGTCAGCCTGACCTCTTGACCTTTGACCTCTGGGGGCACGCCTGCTGACCTTTGACCTTTGGGGAGGTCCCTATTCCAATCCCTGAGTCCTATCCTTGTTCTTCTAGGGGAAACCCTAACCCTAACCCATAACCCCTAACCCTACCCCTAACCCTAACCCTACCCATAACCCCAACCCTGCCCCTAACCCTAACCCCCTAACCCCCAACCCTAAACCTAAACCCTCACCCTCACCCTATTTAGTAAATCCACCCCATTGTCACTTTGACCATTTAGGGCAAAGTGGCGTTGCCTTTTTAACCACTTCAATGCCGGGCACTTTCCCCCCTTCCGGCCCAGGACAATTTTCAGCTTTCACACTTTGAATGACAATTGCGCGGTCATGCAACACTGTACTCAAACAATTTTTTTATAATTTTTTTCCCACAAATAGAACTTTCTTTTGGTGGTATTTGATCACCTCTGGGGTTTTTTGCTAAACAAACTAAAAAAATAAAAAATAAAATAAAAAGTTGTGTCCCCCTCCCCCCCTTCACGACCAGGCCATTTTTTGCGATACGGCACTGCGTTACTTTAAGCACTTACAGACTGGATTTGGCTGCTTAATGACCAGGCCATTTTTTGCGATGCGGCGCTGCGGCGCTTTAACTGACAATTGCGCCGACGTGCGACGCTGTACTCAAACAAAGATTTCCCACAAATAGAGAAGTACGCTCGTGTGTACGCAGCATTAGAGATCTGTTTTGTGTCTGTGCATATGCCAGGACCCACAACGTCATCCTGGACCAGGCCAGGATTTAAGAAGCAAAACGAAAATGAAAAAAAGGTTTACCTTTTAAACACTTGCTTACTGGTCACTTAAACCCCTCCTCCTGTCCAGACCAATTTTCAGCTTTCAGCGCTGTCACATTTTGAATGACAATTGCACGGTCATGCAACGCTGTACTCAAACTACATTTTTATAATTTTGTTCCACAAATAGAACTTTCTTTTGGTGGTATTTGATCACCTCTCTGTTTTTTTTTTTTTTTGCTAAACAAAATAAAAAAATAGAAAATAAAAAAAAGTTTTTCTTCGTTCCTGTTATGAAATTTTGTTTTCTCCTTCACTGATGGGCACTGGTGAGGCTGCACTGACAGACGGAACTGATGGCCACTAATATATGGCACTGATGGACACTAATAGATCGCACTGATGATGGGTTACTGACAGCCTATACTGATGGGCACTGATTGGCATCTGTGAAGGGCACTGATTGGCACTTTGATGGGCACTGACTGGTACTTTGGTGAGCACTGACTGGCAGCTGATGGGTAGTGATTGACAGATGTGATGGGCACCTCTGATAAGGGACTGAGCTGATAATCAATGCGCTGATAGACCTTTAACATTAGACCTCCCTATAGAAAAGGGACCCTCTGTCTGGACATCACCCCGTTCTGCAGTATCCCAGTACCCCACCCCACTCTGGAGAGCGGGGTGATATCCAGACAGAGGGTCCCTTTTCTATAGGGAGGTCTAATGCTAAAGGACTTGGAGTGTGCTGCCATATATGGATAAGGAGCCATATTTAAGGCTTTGGATAGCGTTATCACTCAAGACTCACAAACCTTGTTGGCAATTTGCCACGTATGACTCCTTGTGGTCACCAGGCAAATTAAATAGGCAAGTCCTTTTCTCTGATATTATTGTATACTAATTGGTGCTCTTGGTGGGCATCCACTGACACTCCAGCTGGCAGTGCTTCATTCATTTTTCTAAGTTGCATGGTGGAATATTTTGCATGTAAGACACAATTATGACTGAATATACTCTTATTAAATATTCCTGACAAAGGTGCTTGAACCAGAAAAGTGTTGGGTACCGGAGACCACTCTGTACCAGAGAGTAACAACAATCTTTTACTCATGCAAACTATGTAAAGCTGTCGTGTTTTTTGTCTTTTCTTTGTTTTTCTTTTACATTTTTTGTACATTTTTGTATAATTTTTGCATTTTTTTACATTTTTGTCCTTTTAAATACACGGTCATCTTATGATCAAATGATTTTATGTATACCTAATAAATTATATTTTCTAATTTACATATGTGTGGTTGTTGCCTACAAAGTCCCAATGAAGGGGGATTCTCTTTTCATGGTACAGACAGGGCCAATCACAGCCCATCTGTAGCATGTGATTATCTTTGACCAATTACAGCTAATACCAACTAAACAAGATGAATGAATCAGTTTCATTCAGCAAAATTCTTGCTTATAGCAATGTAATTCACTGCTATAAGCAAACATAATGTTTCATAAAAAAAAAAATGCAAAAAAATCCTGATCACTTCCCCAGAGTAGTAAAATGTCACCATGGTAACATTATATTGCTCTGGCCACAGTGTGTTAAAAAAAAAAAACGTGAAGAAATTTTTTTTTAATACATTTAAAAAAAAAATGCTAACTTTTTTTTTTACGTTCTGTCACCAGTCAGTATCCCTGATTACCGCCACACCAGTTATATGATGATGCTGTACTGCACTGGTATGTAAAAAATATGCCATATATATATTTTTTCTTAATTTTCCCAAAAAATTATGACAAAAAATGACAATTTCAAAAAACTCACCATGCCTCTTACTAAATACCTTGGACTGTCTATATTTCTAAAAGGGGGTGAATAGATATGACAAAGGCTACTCCAAACCTTTGTTTACCCTTAATCACCCAAGAGGTTGCAGGACTGTTGCAGTGCCCAATATTACAGAAATTCAGGATGATGGTACCTATACCTTTATTTCTAGATTATTTTTGAGGCTAAATTTTCTTGATTTTCAAAAGGGGTTCATTTTACGGGTATTTGTACTGTCCTGGCATTTCAGGGCTTCAAGAAATGAGTCCGTCAGTACCTTAGGATTGATCAATTTCCAGATATATACCATAGTTTGTGGACTCTATAACTTTCCTAAAGACTAAATAATATACACTGATTTGGGTCATTTTCACCAACAAAATGTAGCAGAATACATTTTGGGTTAAATTTATGAAGAACAATTAATTATTTACAAAATTTTATAACAAAAACGAAGAAAAACACAGCTTTTTTTCAATATTTTTAGTCTTTTTCCTGTTTATTTAGCAAAAAAAATAAGAAACCCGGGGGTGATTAAATACCACCAAAAAAAGTTATTTTTTTGTGTGAACAAGGTGAGAAAAATTTAATATGGGTACAGTTTTGCATGACTGCACAATTGTCATTCAAAGTGTTCAGATTCTGAAATCTGAAAATTGTCCTGGGCAGGAAGGGGGTAAAAGTGCCCGGTAATTAAGTGGACCCGCCCGGCCTATAGCACAATGACGGCCATGATTGTTCTGACTGAGGGTTATATGACATCCTGCAGAACTAGCCGCCATGCACGCCCCGGTGGTGCGGTGTGTCGCTGGGACACACAGCATTTATGATTGCAGTAGAAAGCCTATGACGTAGGCTCTTTACAATGTGATCAGCTGTGTCCAATCACAGTGTAGTAAATAGGAGTTGACAGTTATCGGTGCTGACAGCACATGAGTAGTAAAGAACCAATAATCAGCTCTCCTGACAGGAGGGGTCTGCACTAATAATCAGTGTATTGATTATCAGTGCAGTCCCATCAGCAATGCCTGCCAGTGCCCACCAGTGATGCCCACCTGTGCTCGCCAGTGAGGCCGATCAGTGCCCATCAGTGGTGCCACTCAGTGCCTCCTCATCAGTGCCATCTATCAGTGCCCACCAGTGCTGATTAGTGCCGCCTATCAGTGCTCATCAGTGCCACATATTAACGCCTCCTCAGCAGTGCAGCCTATCAGTGTCCGTCAGTGCCACCTCATCAGCGCACACCCGTGATGGAGAAAAATTTCTTATTTAAAACATTTTATAACAGAAACATTATATTTTTTTTTTTAAATCTGTATTTTTTGATTTGTTTAGCAATAAAAAAAAAAAAACAGTGGTGATTAAATACCACCAAAGAACAGCTCTCTCTGTCTCCAAAAAAAGATAAAAAGTTGCAGTGTTACATGACCGTGCAATTGTCATTCAAAGTGCAACAGCGATGAAAGTTGAAAAATGGCCTGGGCAGGAAGGGGGTGAACGTGCCCGGGCAGGAAGTGATTAAATAGGTTGCCGGGCACCAAGTGTGCACAACAGTCACTATGGGGGTTATTTACTAAAGGAAAATCACTTTGTACTGCAAGTGCACTTGAAAGTAAAGTCGCTGTAGATCCGAGGGGGACATGCAAGGAAAATAAAAAACAACATTTTAGCTTTCACGTGATTGGATGATAAAATCAGCAGAGCTTCCACTCGTTTCAGATCTACCCCTTAGATTTAGAGCGACTGCACTTCCAAGTGCACTTTCAGTGCAAAGTGGATTTGCCTTTCATAAATAACTCCCTATGTCAGTGATGGCGAACCTCGGCACCCCAGATGTTTTGGAACTACATTTCCCATGATGCTCAGCTACACTTCTGAGTGCATAAGCATCATGGGAAATGTAGTTCCAAAACATCTGGAGTGCCGAGGTTCGCCATCACTGCCCTATGTGTACGTGCACATGCTGCAAACCGTCATATTACATTTGTTATTGCTCTTTTGCCTAAAGATGTGAGCAGCACAGGTTTTCTGATCTTATCTTTCCCCCTCCCTTCTGCTATGCTGCTGGAGCCAAAGGGCTTTCATGTGAAGAGGGAATTGTGTGATTTAGGGGCTCTGCGATAGGGGGACTTTGTGATTGGGGGCTCGACAATAGGGGGACTTTGTGATTGGGGGCTCTGTGATAAGGGGACTGTGTTACTGGGGGGCTCTGTGATGGGGGCTGTGTAATTGGGAGAGCTCTGTGATAGGGGGGCTGTGTTATGGGGGGCTCTGTGATGGGGGACTGTGTGATTGGGGGGGCCCTGTGATGAGGGGGATGTGTAATTGTGGGTTCTGTAATAGGGGGACTGTGTGATCAAGAGGCTCTGTGATGAGGGGGCTGTGTATTTGGGAGGCTCTGTGATAAATGGACTGTGTGTTTTGGGGGCTCTGTGATGAGGAGGCTGTGTAATTGGGGGGGCTCTGTGATAGGGGGACTGTGTGATTGGAAGGCTTTGTGATAGGAGGACTGTGTGATTAGCGGGCTCTGTGATGGAAGGACTGTGTGATTGAGAAGGCTCTGTGATGGGGGAACTGTGTGATGGGGGGGGGGGCTTTGTGATGGGGCTGTGTAATTGGGGGGTTCTGTAACTGGGAAAATGCGTTATTGGAAAGCACTGTAAATGAGGGGCTGTGTGGCTGGGAGGCTCTGTGATAGGAGGACTGTGTGATTGGGGGGCTCTGTGATGGGGAGGACTGTGTGATTGGGGGGCTCTGTGATGAGGGGACTGTCTGATTGAGGGGCATCCGTGATGAGGGGACTGTGTAATTGGGGGGCTCTGTGATAGGGGGGCTGTGTGTTTGGGTAGGCTCTGTGGTGGGAGGACTGTCTGATTGGGGGGCTCTGTGATAGGGGGACTGTGTGATTGGGAGGCTTTTTAATGGGAGAACTGTGTGATTGGGGGGCTCAGTGATGGGAGGACTGTGTAATTGGGGGGGGGGGCTCTGTGATGGGGGGATGTGTGATTGGGGGGCTCTGTGATGGGAGGGCTATGTGATTGGGGTGCTCTGTGATTGGGAGGACTGTGTAATTGGGGGGTTCTGTGATAGGGGGGATGTGTGATTAGGGGGCTCTCTGATGGGAGGACTGTATGATTGGGGGGCTCTGTGATGGGAGGACTGTGTGATTGGGAGGCTCTGTGATAGGAACACAGAGTGAGTGGGGGCTCTGTGATGGGAGGACTGTGTGATTGGAGGGCTCTGTGATGGGAGGACTGTGTGATTGGGGGGCTCTGTGATAGGAGGACAGAGTGATTGGGGGCTCTGTGATGGGGAGGACTGTGTTATTGAGTAGGCTCTCTGATGGGGGAGCTCTGATGTGATGTTATTTTCATCAAGGTAGTTGTGTACATTGTCCTAGGCTCAGGTTTCCCATTTATAAGTAACATTTACATTTTTTACATTTTAGGTTGAAATGCCCCGAGATTTCGCATACTTTTGTAGCGGATGACATTTTGAACAAAGTGTCATTCGATTGTAAATTTAGTTTTTGCCTCAGAACGGTAATGGGGTTCTGAGGGTTAATTATGTAGGTTAACTTTGACATAAGTTTGGCTGGGCTGTGTTAGAGTTCTGCCTGGTCATGTGGACAGTGAGGTGCACATGACAGGCCAGAACCAGGCCTGGTTGGACGTCAGGTTCCTCGGAGCCAATCAGTGGGTGGGCCGGGCCCCACTGAGGAGTCTGGGGAAGGGTACTTAAGATGCTGAGGTCACGTGTTACGGGTGGTTCGTTCGTGAGGCCCTAGCGGCCTGTTCCTGTTTCTTGGACTGGGGTAGCCCCGCAAGGGGTCCCGGGCATGGAGCATTCAACGCTCCACAACATGCTTCTGTTGGTTACCCCCAATAGACCCGCCTGGGGCAGGGATCTGTCTTTTCCGAGTCTCGGAACCAGCTGGTCCGAGGTGCAGTAACTGAGGGAGGATTCAAGGTGTCCAGGTGTGCTCTCGGCTTGGAGAGGCACCACAGCTCGCGAAGGTGACCGGGGAGGACTCTTCGGAGGAGGGCCAACAATCTGGCATCCTGAGAAGTGCCTGGTTACTGAGTTGAGAAGGACATTGATGAATCCATGCTTTTTAAAGTACTCTCAAGGAGACAGAGAACGTTCCAGGTACTGAGGAAAAGGTTCCTGTTCACTTTCAGGCCGCGTACACACGCGCGGACTGTTTGCCCAACCTTGTTCATCAAACAGTTTGGGCAAACAGTCCGCTCAAAATTTGCATGAGCGGACTTGCCCACACACGAGCGGACTGTTTGACGAACAAGATTGGGCAAACAGTTCGCTCAACTTTTGAAATGAACGGACTCGCCCACGTAAGGAGGAGGCAAATCCGCCCATTTCGAGCGCGTGTACAGGTAGGCGGGGCCCGCGAAGGAGACGTCGCGGGCTCCGCCGCCTTGAATGGGCTTAAAGGGCAACCCCAACGACGAAAAAAATCGGCGTGGGGGTTCCCCCCAAGTCCACACCAGACCCTTGTCCGAGCACGCTACCCGGCCGGCCAGGAAAGGGGGGCGAGCGAGCGCGCCCCCCCTCCTGAGCCGTACCAGGTCGCGTGCCCTCAACATGGGGGGTGCCTTGGGGAAGGGGGGGCCACGCGGCCCCCCCACCCCAAAGCACCTTGTCCCCATGTTGATGAGGACAAGGGCCTCTTCCCGACAACCCTGGCCGTTGGTTGTCGGGGTCTGCGGGCGGGGGGCTTATCGGAATCCGGGAGCCCCCTTTAAGAAGGGGGCCCCCCGGATACCGGCCCCCCACCCTATGTGAATGAGTATGGGGTACAATGTACCCCTACCCATTCACCTGTGAAATAAAGAACAAAAAAAAACACAACACATGGAAAAAGTATTTTATTGCACAGCTCCGGGGGTCTTCCGTCTTCGAGGGTCTTCTCGCCGGACTCCTCCGCTATGTGTGTGTAGCTCTTTTGCTAGCGGAGGAGTCCGGCTTTCTTCCTCCCCGCCGCCGGCCTCTTCTCCCGACTTCGGGGGTCTTGTCCCCCTCTTCGGTTCTTCTGCCGGGCCACCGCGCCTGGTCCGGTGGCCCGGTCTTCTGTCGCCGTCTTCCGTTCTTCTGTCGCCGCCTTCGGTTCTTCTGCCGGGCCACCGCGCCTTCTTGTAGCTCTTTTACAGGCGGTGGCCCGGTCTTCTGTCGCCGCTGTCGCCGCCGACTTCCGTTCGTGTTCTTCTTCTTCTTCTTCTTGTTCTTCTCCAGGAGATGTTGACACGTCGCTCCCTCCGGCCGGAATGCCAGAGCCGCCCTGCGCTGTCACTTATATAGTGACAATGGGGCGGGGTCACATGGTATATGTCACATGGGTTGGTCACATGGTGACCCCGCCCCCTTACGATGTCATAGTCCCCATGTGACATCAACCCATGTGACCAACCCATGTGACATATACCATGTGACCCCGCCCCATTGTCACTATATAAGTGACCGCACAGCGCGGCTCTGGCATTCCGGCCGGAGGGAGCGACGTGTCAACATCTCCTGGAGAAGAACAAGAAGAACAAGAAGAAGAACACGAACGGAAGTCGGCGGCGACAGCGGCGACAGAAGACCGGGCCACCGCCTGTAAAAGAGCTACAAGAAGGCGCGGTGGCCCGGCAGAAGAACCGAAGGCGGCGACAGAAGAACGGAAGACGGCGACAGAAGACCGGGCCACCGGACCAGGCGCGGTGGCCCGGCAGAAGAACCGAAGAGGGGGACAAGACCCCCGAAGTCGGGAGAAGAGGCCGGCGGCGGGGAGGAAGAAAGCCGGACTCCTCCGCTAGCAAAAGAGCTACACACACATAGCGGAGGAGTCCGGCGAGAAGACCCCCGAAGACGGAAGACCCCCGGAGCTGTGCAATAAAATACTTTTTCCATGTGTTGTGTTTTTTTTTGTTCTTTATTTCACAGGTGAATGGGTAGGGGTACATTGTACCCCATACTCATTCACATAGGGTGGGGGGCCGGTATCCGGGGGCCCCCTTCTTAAAGGGGGCTCCCGGATTCCGATAAGCCCCCCGCCCGCAGACCCCGACAACCAACGGCCAGGGTTGTCGGGAAGAGGCCCTTGTCCTCATCAACATGGGGACAAGGTGCTTTGGGGTGGGGGGGCCGCGCGGCCCCCCCTTCCCCAAGGCACCCCCCCATGTTGAGGGCACGCGGCCTGGTACGGCTCAGGAGGGGGGGCGCGCTCGCTCGCCCCCCTTTCCTGGCCGGCCGGGTAGCGTGCTCGGACAAGGGTCTGGTGTGGACTTGGGGGGAACCCCCACGCCGATTTTTTTCGGCGTTGGGGTTGCCCTTTAAGCCCATTCAAGGCGGCGGAGCCCGCGATGTCTCCTTCGCGGGCCCCGCCTACCTGTACACGCGCTCGAAATGGGCGGACTTTCCGAGCGGGAACAGTCCGCTCATTTCGAAAGTACAGCGGACAGGCCCACACACGGGCGGACTGTTCGCTCAAACACAGTTTCAGCGGACAGTTTTTCGGAATTTCCGAAAGACTTTGTCCGTCCAACTGTCCGCTGAAACTGTCCGCTGAAAGCCCACACACGAGCGGACTGTCCGCCCAAACACTGTTCAGCGGACAAGGTTGGGCGAACAGTCCGCCCGTGTGTACGCGGCCTTAGTTACAACTTGTTCAAGGTCAGAGATTTTACTAGTTCTGAATCAAAGTGCAGACTGCCATAATCTCTGGCTAGAGATTTGTTCAGCCTTGAAGCGACCAGATGCGAGTGTCTACTCTCTGGGTGGTACTAGAGACTTTGTTATATCTGCAGATCAAGGTGCCTGAGTTCTTCACCATTGTCCTCTGTTCCTATACGAGACTGTGTTGTTGGATGTTACCCCTGCAAAATAAAACCTTTCAAAAGGACTTTATTGGTGTCAGCGTCTAAAGTTGTTGGGTGTCAACCCTGGGAACCCATAGACGTGGAAGAACCAGCCAAGCAGAGGTAACCGGTAAGACCAAAAAGTTAAGGCCACCTTGCAAAGGGTTAAGGCTGCTACACTTTTAAAAGGTGCCACAAATGAAAAAGGGTTGAAAAATGCTGTGCTAACATGTTTCGAGGGATTAGGCTCCTGCTTTTTCAGGACTAACAAACAAGAGTAATACATAAACTATGCCTGTACAGTTTTGCACATTGTACTAATGATCCTTTTCTTTATTGTATATCCATTTATCTTTCTTTGAGGGTTTATTTATAATCCAACCTATTCAAACAGATGTCCTAAACCCCCCAAAATATTTATTTTTGAATTGTGATTATTGTTTGTTTTACTCCCTTCTGTTAACCCTGAAGAAGGGGGGGCAAAATGCGTTGGGTGTTTCTTTTTACTGTTACCACCACATTACACATCTTTTCATTTTAGGTATTCACTAAATACCAGCATCGGAAAACTACAAACTAGATCTTCGCTAACACAAGATCAGAAAACATTCCAGCGCCACAACCCCCCCCCCACATTTGTCCATTTTCTAACAGACACTGTAAACAAAATAAAGCCACCTTCTGATCTGGTTAATTTGGCAACATATTTTCTTTTCCATTCCTCTGCTTTCACAGAATATGTGTCATTGATTGACCTTGGGGTGTTTTTTTATATGTTTATTTTACCGCATTTAAACTCTGCATAGAAAGTGCTTTCCTGGCCTCAGTCTGTGTAATAGAAATCTTGTACAGTGCAACGTGCGGCATTAGAATGCAGATTTCCATTCCTATTTGCTTGACATGTGTTGACAGGGCATGTTTTGAATGAATAGAAAGAACAGGCAGTACTAATCCCACTCCCAGAGTACATCTAAGCACACGGGACTAGTCTATTTTCATTTCTATAAAAAAAATAAAAAATAAAAACCTGCAAAATCTTATTTTTCTAAATTTTATGCCCTAAATGCAAGCTTTATCTTTCGTAATAATAACCCTTATCCTTCTAAAATTCCCATAATTGTTTGTGTTCTAAAATCTCAAACAATAGCCTTGCCAACTATGTTGAGATGCCCACAATGAGTCACGGCAAAAGAACAACGCATTATATTTAATTTAAGGGCTCCGTCGACCTTTTTATGCCATTGCAGAGAAACGTCTTTGAGAGAGGGTTTTAATTATTTTACTTTTTTTTGTTGGACTATTTTTCAAGTTCCATCTAAAGGTCAACACTAAGGATGCACACTTTTAAAGAGCAGAGGCAGGCAGTAAGTAAAATCTGTGAAGTACTTATGCTGTCCGGTAAATGTTGAAGTTAAACTAAAGTCAAAAATTTGCACAGTTTATACTGAGTGTTATGGAACCCAGACTGATGTTGTCTTGCTGATCACATGACTTTCTTGGATCTTCTTCTTGTTCTCCCTATAGCAGTGGGCAAACTTCAGTACTGTGTAGTGCAGAGTTAAAATGTAGCACCCTCTAGCTAGTGTGCTAGACCTAAATAGGTTTGTTAGTGTAGGAAAATTGATCTGGCTGAGAGCCAGGCCTGAGTTGAATCTGGGTCAGGGTTCAGTGACTCAGAGAGGCTGGATGACTCAGCAAGCAACAATTCTGGTGCCTCCCCCTGCTTTCTGGAACCTTAGAGAAGCTTCCAGATATAGTGGGCGGAGGCTAGGAGGAGCTGCTCGGCATATTTATGAAGACCCCAGCCAAATGGCCTGGCAGGGGGGCAGGCCACTTCATAAATAGGCATGAGTCATGCCAGCAAGGGGAGTTGGGTTGAAGATAGAGATGGAGTGCTGAGGAGGCTGTCGTGGTCTTGAGGGTGAACCCTAGTCTGGGGGCTCGAGCGCTGTAAGGATCCTCAACAATACACAGAGGAACCCCTTCCCGGAGGCACAGGAGCAAGGAGAGGACAGTGGGATCAGGTCAACATGTCTGGGAGACCTCTTGAGAAGTCAGCCGGGTGTGCTGGTGAGTGAGAGAAGTTAGCCAGGGGGGCTAGTAAAAGGGGCAGCTGCAGCCAGGCAGACTGTTAGTGCCTGAAGAGGTGGTGCTAGGATCAGCAGCCACAGGAGTGATTAAGCTGGACACTATATTTTTTCTACACACTTAAAGGGTCCTCATGTTTCTGCATATAACAGGCTATCGCTCTGAATCTGCCTGCATGCTTTTTGTCAGATCCAAAAATAGTGTGCCAGCTTGAGTTCAGTAAGCATGTGTGCTGGAGGAAGTGAGGAGTGTATATAGATTGTATATGGGAGACGTTGTCCCTAAAATTAAGAATTAATCTGAAGTCAAATGGGCATCCCATAATTCCCTATTCTCATCCAAGGTCTAATCCCTCAAAAATTACTAGACTGTTTTCTGACTCTGGCAGATGGCGAAAATTTGGTTTTCCTGGCTGTGTGCCTCCTTAGGGGGTGCACTACATCAGTATTGGGGGCAAACCCACAAGGGGTGTGTCCATGATATCCTTGGCTTACAGGAAGTTGGTTTGTATGATGCAGGGTGTTAGTCAACATGAAAAATAACTGGTGGTGAAGGGACACTTCTAGGGAAGACAACGTTTTTTTGTAAATGTTTTTAGCCCTTTTTGGCCTGATTCAGAATGCGCTAGTATACATTACTGCACAATCACAGTGTTCTTGGATCTGAGGTGTACAGGATGCCAGGGATTTGGTCCTTGATGAGAGGTACACTATGAGGTCAAAAGTATTTGGACGCCTGCCTTTACAGGCACATGAACTTTACTAGCAAACCAGTCTTAGTCCGTAGGGTTCGATATTGAGTTGGCCCACACTTTGCAGCTATAACAACTTCAACACTTCTAGGAAGGCTGTCCACAAGGGTTAGGAGTGTGTCTATAGGAATGTTTGACCATTCTTCCATAAGTGCATTTGTGAGGTCAGGCACTGATGTTGAACGAGAAGGCCTGGCTCTCTAATTCATCTCAATGGTGTTCTATCAGGTTTAGGTCAGAACTCTATGCAGAGCAGTCAAGTTCCTCCACCCCAAACTCGCCCATCCATGTCTTTATGGCCCTTGCCTTATGCACTGGTCCAAATCATTTGGTAGATCTGGGTTATGGTGTGGGGTTTCTCAGGGGTTGGGGTTAACCCCTTAGTTCCAGTGAAGGGGACTCTTAAGGCATCAGCATACCAAGACATTTTGGACAATTTTATGCTCCCAACTTTGTGGGAACAGTTTGGGGATGGCCCCTTCCTGTTCCAACATAACTGCGCACCAGTGCAAAAATGATCTTCTGGAATATGGTCAAACATTCCTATAGACACACTCCTAAACCTTGCGGAGAGCCTTCCCGGGAAGAGTTGAAGCTGTTCTAGCTGCAAAGGGTGGGTCAACTTAATATTGAACCCTACGGACTAAGATTGTGATGCCATTAAGGTTTATGTGTGTGTAGAGGCAGGCGCCCCAATATTTTTGACAATATAGTGTATGTGTCCCCATTCTTTGAGATGTGGTCCCTTTAAGGGGATGTTACTTGGAGTACTCAGTGAATATTATACATGCAGGAGGAGGGGTTGCAGGGTGATCTGGCTAGAAAAAGCAGAACTGAGCTACAGTTTTCGCAGGACCGTTGAAGCGGAACTCTAAATTGGAAGTCCCACTTTAACACCACCCTTCTCTCTCACGTTAGGAGTTTTTTTTGGAGGGGGTAGGTCAAGAAGGTACCTGCTAAAGCTAGCAATGGAAGCAGAAGTCCCTCCTCCCCCATCCCTGCTCACAACTCGCAATCTTCTGGAACACATCACAGGTCCCAGGAGTTTATGGGCCACCACATACTACAGTTGAAACCAATAGAGCCCATGAAGGCCACATTGAATGGTCAGATGAGTGATTTTTATACTGTGGAACATTCAAATGAAAATGTAAGGCCAGTATAAGTTTAAGCATAGCTAGGGAGCATTGTGGCAGAATACGACAGGGGAGTAAGGTAAAAAGAAAGGGAGCTGATTGTGGTCAGGGTACAAAGTAGGAACATTGAGAGAGGAGTAGTGTTGTGAAGTATAGGTGAAAAAAGGGACCGCTGAATGTTTTTCACTAGGAGAGGAATTTTTAAAAGATTGGAGAATAAGGAGACAAGATGAAGAGAGGGAGCTGATTATGGACAAGGGAGAGAGTAGAAAGAATGAGAAGGGAGTGTTTCTAAGGGGTGCAGTGGATAGAGGTGAGGCAGATGATTGTTTTCCACTAATGTAGGACACAGAGGAAGGACTGATCATTGATTGAAGGGTGCATATAGAGGAGGCAGAGCGACAGCTAACTGTGCACAAGGGAGAGAGTAGCAAGAGTGAGAAGGGAGTGTCTGCTGAGGGGTGGAGTGGCGAGCGGAGAGAGTGACTGTGGGTAGGGTGCAGCGTGGTGCGCCGGCGGCAAGCAATAGACTCTGAGGCCGAGCTGGAGGAAAACATTTGTATTGTAAGAATCCCAACAATGTACAAACAGGCCCAGCAGGAAGGCACAGCTGAGCCACTTACAAACAGTTGTAGAGCATCAAGATCATGGTCTGATGCTGACAGTTTCTGCAGTGAGGAGTGGGAACGCAGCCTGGCCGGTCCACACCCAAAGAGGAGGCTTCCAATGAGTAGATGGACTAGTCTCTACACTTTTATAAACAAGGTCAAGGATAAATCCAAGGAAATAACCAAACTTAACTTACCAACCAGCCCACAGACAACCAAGTCGGGCTGGTCGGTAAGTTAAGCTTGGTTTTTTGCTTGGATTTATCCTTGGCCATGTTTATAACTGTTGTTAGCCTTCCAATGCTTCTTACCGTGATAGCCAGCTATAGATGGGGGCAAGTGATGTACCCTTTTTGTAGTCCCTGCACTTTCCCTATTCCTCAGGAACCTTTCCCTGTCACAAAGCACTGTTCCTGCCTGCTGGGGAACCTGTCCCTATACTAACCATATGCATAAAGCACAAAGCACGCCAAACCCAGGAGCTGGAGTCTTAAATAGAGTCTTAAATAAACTCTGCCTGACCTAAGATGGGTACTGAGGTCAAGTGGGGCACCAGCGTCCAAATGGACACAGGACCTGTGACGGCAGAAAATCATAGAGGAACTACAGTAAGTTCCCATTGCTTCCCCTTCTGCAATGCTGCGTCGGTTGAGGGCCATCTACAGTTGGGGATACAGGCTGCACCTTCCTACAAGACAATTGCTTTCAATTAAGAGAGGAGGTAGGGGAGGGACTGATCGTTTATTGAAGGGTGTAGGTAGAGGAGGCAGAAAGATGACTGTGGACAGGGGAGAGGGAGCAAGCAAATTATTGTTTTTCACTAAAAGAGGATGCAGAGGAGGGACTGATTATGATATGAAGGGTGAAGGCAGAGGAGGCAGAAAGCTGGCTTTGGACAGGATAGAGAGTAGGAAGAGTAAGAAGGGAATTTTGCTGAGGGGCCGAGTTAAAAGAAGAGAGGCGGGTGATTGTTTTCCACTAAGAGAAGATGTAAAGAAGGGACTGATCATGGAATGAAAGGAGAGGGCATAGGAGGCAAGGAGACAGCTGAGGGATGGAGCCAAGAGAGTAGAGGCAGATGACTATTTCCATGCAAAAGAGAGACTGATCTTGGAGTGAAGGCTGAAGGTAGAGGAAGCAGCAAGGCAGGTGACAGTAGACAGGGGAGAGAATAGGAGATTAATTGGGTGTTATGTCTGCAGCCTTTTCGGTGATTGGCCAGCTCAGTAAGGTAAACCTTGTCTGGGGAGAGCCCTTGTCAGTCCCGGGCACAGTCACACCAACCCCTCTCCCTCGCTATGTCCAACAAGCCACAGACCATCAGCCCTCTGAAAAACTTCTTTGCTGGAGGGTTCGGCGGGGTGTGCCTGGTGTTCGCCAGACATCCTCTGGACACTATCAAGGTGAGACCTCTGAGTGGACGGGCAATGCAGGGGTCTGTGGAGAGAGAGAAAAGGGCCCTGTGTAATGATGGGGGTAGTATGGGGAGAGGGTCCTGTGTAATAATGAGGGTAGTATGGAAGAGAAGGTCTTGTGTAATGATGGGGGTAGTATGGAGAGGGAGCCCTGTGTAATAATGGGGGTGGTATGGAGGGGGGGGCATCCTGTGTAATGATGGGGGTTGTATGGGGGAGAGGGTTTTGTGTAAGGATGGAGTAGTATGGGGGAGAGAGTACTGTGTAATGATGGGGGTAGTATGGGGGAGAGGGTCCTGTGTAATTATGGGGGGTAGTATGGGGGAGAGGGTATTGTGTAATGTTGGGGGTAGGATGGGGAGGGGCCCTGTGTAATCATGGGGGTAGTATGGGGGAGAGACTCCTGTGTAATGTTGGGGATAGTATGGGGGAGGAGGTCCTGTGTAATAATAGGAGTAGCATGGAGGAGAGGGTCTTGTGTAATGATGGAGGTAGTATGGGGAGGGGGTCCTGTGTAATGACGGGGGTAGTATGGGGGGGGGGGGGGGCTCCTGTATAATGATAGGGATAGTATGGGGGAGGGGGTCCTGTGTAATGGTGGGGGTAGTATGGGGAGGGGCCCTGTGTAATGATGGGCGTAGTATGGGGAGGGGGTCCAGTGTAATGATGGGGGTAGTATGGGGGGGGAGGCTCCTGTGTAATGATAGGGATAGTACGGGGGAGGGGTCTTGTGTAATGATGAGGGTAGTATGGGGAGGGGCCCTGTGTAATGATGGGGGTAGTATGGGGAGGGGGTCCTGTGTAATGATGGGGGTAGTATTGGGGAGAGGCTTCTGTGTAATGATAAGGATAGTATGGGGGAGGGGGCCCTGTGTAATGATGGGGCTAGTATGAGGAAGAGGGTCTTGTGTAATGATGGGGTAGTATGGCAGAGGGGGGTCCTGTGTAATGATGGGAGTAGTATGGGAGAGGGGGGTCCTGTGTAATGATGAGGAGCGTAGTATGGGGAGGGAGTCCTGTGTAATGATGGGGGTAGTATGGGGGGAGGGATCATATGTAATGATGGGGGATAGTATGGGGAGGGGGTCTTTGTAATGATGGGGGTAGTATGGAGGAGGGAGTGTCCTGTGTAATGATGAGGGTAGTATGGAAGAGGGGGGGTCCTGTGTAATGATGAGGGTAGTATGGAAGAGGGGGGGTCCTGTGTAATGATGGGCGTAGTATGGGGAGGGGGTCCAGTGTAATGATGGGGGTAGTATGGGGGGAGGCTCCTGTGTAATGATAGGGATAGTACGGGGGAGGGGTCTTGTGTAATGATGGGAGTAGTATGGGGAGGGGCCCTGTGTAATGATGGGGGTAGTATGGGGAGGGGGTCCTGTGTAATGATGGGGGTAGTATGGGGGGAGGGATCATATGTAATGATGGGGGATAGTATGGGGAGGGGGTCTTTGTAATGATGGGGGTAGTATGGAGGAGGGAGTGTCCTGTGTAATGATGAGGGTAGTATGGAAGAGGGGGGGTCCTGTGTAATGATGAGGGTAGTATGGAAGAGGGGGGGTCCTGTGTAATGATGGGCGTAGTATGGGGAGGGAGTCCTGTGTAATGATGGGGGTAGTATGGGGAGGGAGTCCTGTGTAATGATGTGGGTAGTATGGGGGGAGGGATCATGTGTAATGATGGGGGATAGTATGGGGAGGGGGTCTTTGTAATGATGGGGGTAGTATGGGGATGGGGTCTGGTGTAGTGATGGGGGTAGTATGGAGGAGGGAAGTGTCCTGTGTAATGATGAGGGTAGTATGGAAGAGGGGGGTCCTGTGTAATGATGGGGGTAGTATGGGGGAGGGAGTATCCTGTGTAATGATGAGGGTAGTATGGGAGAGGGGGGTCCTGTGTAATGATGCTGACATTCAAACCTGCTTTTCAAAGTGATTGGAGATACAGGAAGTACAGAGAGGAGAAACATTGCACATGATTTAGGTTGTACACTCCCAGTGAGACTGTGAGATTCTCTCTGAATTCTGATTCCATTAGGTTACATAGAACTGCTTGACTTTTACTGAAATGTGTCTATGGGTACATCTTTGTCCAGTGACTATCACTGATTTAAATACCCTCTCCAGGGGGTGAAAATAAACTCATACATTACTGTATTTTTTTTTTTTTTTTTTAGTAACACGTCAGCATAATAAATAATAATTCAAAATATGTGATAGTTTCCTGTTAAAAAATCTTTTCACTTCCTAAACCTGCGCTAATGAACAATGGCATTCACTTGTTGCTTTTCTTCCATTGCTAATAACATCAGCGCCCAGGGAACAGTGATCAATAATTCATAGCTTTGTGATAGCGCTCATACAAAACTTGGAAATGTTTTTATCTGTCTGTCAGCGATGGCATACTTGGCTTGACACCTGTTATAAATCACTTAAAACGCTTCTCAAAACTCAGTGACAGATGAAGCGTTTGGGTGTTTTGCGCCGCCATCGGAGAAATGGCTTTTTTTTTTTTCTGCTGTGTTATCTTTTCCTTAAATCTGTTTGTCCGACAGCTACAAAATATTTCTTCAGGCGAGCGGGTAAAAAAAAAAAAACTGTTTTGCAATCTACTGTCAACCAAAAACAAAATGCAGTATATCACACTAGGTTTAATCCATGCGTTATGGTAATAAGACACATGCGGATAGATAGATGCATTTTAAATTTATGAAGAAAGAAAGTCATATATCATTGTCTATTGAAGTGAAAGGATAGATTCTTCTCTACATTATATTACCTTATCTAATGTTTCACAAACCAACCCGCATGTCACATGGGGCAAATATTACAATTTTCTTCAGTTGTTAGGACCTGGGGCTGGAACCTGGGACATCTTCTGGGTTGGGTGTTGACTCTTCCCACTGAGCTATCTGGGATGCTGGACAGCCCCCTGCCTGATCTACCGGACAATCCTACCTGATCCATTGGACAACCCTGCCTTGTGTCTTGATTGCTGTTGAACCTTAAACTTCTTGCTCCTCCCATGAACTTCCTATATAAGCCTTGCCTCTGCACTTTGCACCGTGCTCTTGTCTTCCCTGCTGCCATCTGTATTTTGCTACAACTCGTGATCAACTCTTGGCTTCTTCCTTGACTACTCTACTGCCTGATCCCAACCTGAAACTACTCGTTACCGACCTTTGGCTTGTTTACTGACCACACTGCTGTTTGATCCTTATCTGCTCATCTGCTACTAGACCCCCTGCTCACACCCTTGTGGGGCAAACCTGAGTACTAACACGCAGCTAAATCCATCTCCACCATCAGGTGCTCTGGTGAACACCAGTTAATACTTATGCCCTGTACACACAGTCAGACATTCCGACCACAAAATCCGTCAGATTTTTTTCAATAGATTGTGTCCGAAACTGGTGTTGCATACACACGGTCAGACAAAGTTGTCGGAAAATCCGATCATTCGGAAGGAGGTGACATTTGTTGTGTACGACGAGACAACGTAGAGGCTAGTAGTCAATAGCTTTGGTCTCATAATTTAATCTGAGCATGTGTGGCACATTCGGAATTCTGTTGGAATTCTCTACAAACAATCGGAAAAAGTCCGATCGGATTTTGTTGTCAGAAAATTTTAGATCCAGCTCTCAAACTTTTTCCGTCGGGATAAGTCTAATAAAGCCCACACACGATTGGATTTTCTGACAACACGATCCAATCGGACCTTTTCCGTCGGAAAGCCCAACCACTTGTACAGGGCATTAGACTCCGCACCTTAGGTTACATAGTTAGTAAGGTTGAATAAAGACACCAGTCCATCCTGTTCAACCTGAGTGAGTGTGTGTGCGTGTCCACAATCATCCCTATCCTTGTATACATACATCATGCACTCACATCAGTCCCTACCCTCAAGGAGCCCACAAGCCAAGGTCCCAAACTCACATACTAGGGCCAATTTTGTACAGAAGCCAATTAACCTACCAGTATATCTTTGGAATGTGGGAGGAAACCAGAGTACCCAGAGGAAACCCACCCAGGCACAGGAAGAACATGCAAACTCCAGGCAGGTAGTGTCTTGGTTGGGATTTGAACCAGCAACCCTTTTTTTTACTGATAGGTGAGAGTGCTACCCACTACACCACTGTGCCGCCCAAGGTTAGGTGAGCCTGTGTCATCTGCCAGGGTGACTGCCTGTGTACCTATCCTGCTGGTCGGTGGTAGTCTTGCAACCGGTCTTCAAGAGTGACACCTGATCGTGACAACAGTATTGTTAATCTGTATTTTGCCCATGCATGACAAAGCGACAGGATCATTGTAAAGCTCAATGCCAATTGAAAACAAAGAAACACAAATGAGGCCCAGCAGAGGAAAACATAACCTCCCTAAATGCAATAGTAACCTCCTCTCCAGTGCTGTCTCCTATAGACTCACCAATCCCCAGCCCTTTCTTATTTTTTTTATTTTTTATTTTTTTAATTGGACAACCAACCTCCAACAAGAAGCATATGTCAGAGAGGTCACCGCAGTAGGCCTTACTCAATGGGAAAACTTGAAGGCTGGGAGCCACAGGTCTACTTCTTCTTCTCTCCCTCCTCCCTCCTTCCTCTCACAATGAAGGTGAACCACTGCTGGGGCCAATAGTCATTATACACTCAAAATCTAGCAGAAAGAACATGTCATGGAGGTCAAAGCAGTAGGCCTTACTTAATGGGAATATTTGAAGGTTGGGAGCCACTGGTCCTCTTGTTTGTTTTTGTTTTTTTTTTATAATTTTTTAATTTAACATTTTGAAAATATAGATAAAGAGGCTTCAGTACTTTACTTATACAATGTAGGTGGACTGCTGCTGGGGAAAATTTGTAGTTCTACATCAAAAATCCAGCAGGAAGAACATGTCATAGAGCTCTCAGCAGTAGGCTTTACTCAGTAGGGATACTTGAAGATGGGAACCACTGGTCTTCCCCTGTTTTATTTTTAGTTTTCTATTTATTTTTAGTTTTTTCTCTCAAAATTTTTTTTTTCTCTTTTCTATGTTTTTGGCAAACATAGGTAAAGAGGCTGCGGGAAAAAATATATAATAAAAGTGAACTACTGCTGGGGACTAATTGAAGTTATCCATGGGGGGTGTTTCAAGAAGAGGCCAGCAGAGAAGTCGGGGTAAAAAAACAAACAAACTTGAATTGGGGATTAATGCAGAACTAAACCCGCAAACTAAATGATTTAATTGTTTAAAAAAGTTAGATTCCCAGCATGTGTGGGAATGTAACTGTCACGTTAGTTGTTCTTCCAACCAAACTGTCAAACCATCCAATGGCTGGTGTCATAACTGATCACATGTGCAGCCTCATGGCAGTTGAAGATCACACAGAAGCCAAAATGGGAGCTTTCTTGGCTGAAAACGATAGGAGGGTTTAGTTCTGCTTTAAAGTGGTTGTAAAGTCTCAAGGTTTTTTTAGGCATTCTATACATGAAAGTAAAAAAACCCTCTGCGCAGAAGCCCCCCTAGCCCTCTCTAATACTTATTTGAGCCTGATCTTCCTTCAGTGATGTGCATAACAGCATCGGCTCTCCAGGGACTCTCCCTCCTCATTGGCTGAGGCAGCAGCTGGAGCCATGTCAATCACAGCCAGTGAGCCAATGATGAGAGAGAGGTGGTGGGGCCGGGCCAGGACGCGCCTCTGTGTGTGAATGGACACGTAGAGCCGTGGCTGATGAGCAAGCCTGCTTGGGTGCCCCCATTGCAAGCTGTTTGCTCTGGGGGCACTGGGCAGGAGGGAGGGGCCAAGGGCACACCACAATCTAGCCTATGTCTAGACAAAATCTACCCTAAGGTATTTGTATGACACTCCAGGTCATCCAATCTTCTTTGTTCATCATGGACTTTAGTGTAGCTGCAGTGTCTACTGGATAAGACCAGGCTGTAATAATACAGTTCACAAATAGATTTTATTTATTGCCAACATTTGCCTTGTAATTTCAAATTTTTTACCAGAAGATACATTAAATAAAATGGTAAAATGATCCCGCAACAACAGATGATCAATATTCAGATTTTATCCATTGAGTTGAGATTGTTTTGATTTGTTTGACGACTTCCCAAGCCTGGAATATTAATCCAATGTATTTATGTAACTGTCACTTCACACAAAGTGTGATGCATACCTAGGAAAGGAGCCGCTTTCGCGTTTCATCAATTAAACGTGAACGTGCTGATTCAAATTAATGAATACGAGTTTAAACTAATGGCGCTCGCTGTAAAAATGACGGCAGTTAAAGCACAACAAATTAAAGATTTATTACACAATCCATAATGAGCCTGATGCGTGGAATAGACTCAATATTCATGAAATCAAATCTTTGCAGAAACCTAAACCTATCAAGCCAAATGATATGAAGAATATTTGATTAATCAGCACCTGGAACAATGATAAATAGGCAGAGGGGGTCCATTATGGAAACAGGAGATGGTGTTGCATACATATTGAAAATAGCTGTGGATTCCACACGCCGTGTACAGGTGCCTTTTGTAAATGGAGTCCTTTCTCGGATTAAAGGGGTTCCTAGTAATGGGACATAGGCAGCAATGAGCAAGTAATGCCGTGTACACACGCCCGGACTTTCCGGCAGAAACAGTCAGACGGAATCATTTCATCGGATATTCTGATCGTGTGTGGGCTTCATGGGACTTTTTTTTTTCAAAAATTCTGACGGACCTAGAAATAGAACATGTTTTAAAACTTTCCGACGGAATCAATCCCTATCGGGAAAACCGTCCGTCTGTATGCTATTCCAATGGACCAAAAACGACGGAAGGGCAGCTATTGGTTACTGGCTATTGAACTACTTTTTCTAGTCCCCTCATACGTCATCGTGTTCTAAAGGAACGGACTTTGGTGTGATCATGTGTAGGCAAGTCCGTTTCAGCAGAACTCTGTCGGAATTCTGTAGGAAAGACCGTCAGAGTTTATTCTGACGGAAAAACCGGTCGTGTGTATGCGGCATTCGTTTACTTGGAGTTAAAATGGAATTAGAGGTATGGGTTTGTTTGTTTTTTCATATAGTTACCTTATTCTAGCTTGGACCAATAGAAGTATACATTTTCCATGCCTGGCCAATCCCTTTGGAAGCTGGAAAACAATGTAGTAGCAGCTGCTACTAGAGTAATGCCCCGTACACACGTTCCGATTATCGTAAGACCGATCGTTCACATTTTGTTGTATACAACTAAGATTGAATACAACAGTGCAAAATGTGTGTAAGACTTTTGTTGTACGATTCTGGAAAAATCTTCCGTCGTGCGTAGCTACGTATTTTAAATGATGTCAAAAACGTGTGACCTGTGTGTCCTTCTGGTTTATTTTCATGTTTCCGATCATGCGTGGTGTTTGTCTAATGACTTTTATCGGACGCATACTGTACTGACTACACGACTGTCGTACGATGGGCTGTCATCCGACCAAAGTTTTCCTGTTTGTTCCTTCGGATTTAGTTGGACGGACTGTCATGATCGGCTGTCGAAAGCTGTGTACTAACGATCAGATTATCGAACGATCTGTCTGAAAGCGACTTTTGTGGTCCGATAATCGGAACGTGTGTACGGGGCATAATGCTCACTATTTTCCAAGCCCTGTGTCAAGTGTCTGCCCTGCTGCATATAATAAGGTGCCATTCAGATTTTCCACAAGGATTACAAGATGTTCTCTGATTGGATGGGGTGGAGATTGAGACGTCACCACCCCACCTCCCCAACTTGTCCTTTCAGTAGTACACCTTGCATTCATTGAGAAAAATGCATTCTCTGAATGATGCCTGTGCCCATCAGCTGACCTCCTGTGTCAAGAATGCTGGGGGGCAGTCGCTCAGCAAGGGACCCAGAAGACGCCCACAATCATTGTAGTAGCAGCAGGTACTATAGTGCAGCTTCCACAGGGATTAGCGAGGTATGGCTCATACTTACAATGGTTCATACTTACATTGGTGTGAGGCCCCTTGCTTTTTGACATGTGGTTTACCGAGCGAGGACACACTCCTGGCGGGCAACCGCAGCACCAGCGGGTGAAGAGGAGATGAGCATTTTGAAGTGACATTACCTGTCATTGCAGGGGGATTTTGTAACAAGGTGCCCCTAATGGGTTCTCAAATACAGTGTTCTGTCAGCGCTCAGCCTTGTCACGCAGCAGCAGGCCTCCATAACAGAGAGAGAGAGAGAGAGTCCTGAGCAGAGGTCAGCTCATACAAATAAAGACCTGTGCATAGCTAAGACTAATAATGAAGTCTGGCTACCAGGTAAGATGTGGAGCTAGGTAGGAGTGGAGGCTTTGTCCAACCAAAAGCTCAACAACAAGGACCAGGACCCACACCAGGACTTATTAAGACAAGTTAGTTTTCTCCATAGCAGTCATTACCCTGAGGTCCCCCATCATTTGTATATGAGTAACCTAAGGGACACATATACACCATGCACAATCCTGCAAGCCAGTGCTTCACAGGTTTTTATGTATAGTATCATTGGCTTCTCATTTTAAAGCTGAATATCAGACAGAAATAAAGGACACACATTGACACAGCTCTGAATTCATTAATACATTAGTTAATGTAACTTATTTTTAAATACGAGATGTGTAAGTACCAGAATTTGACTTGGTGTTAGCCCCTTGCAATCCCCTGTACAGCAGAGCTTAGATTGGGAGAGTGAAACGCAGCACAAGGATCCTTTCAGCTGTGCTGCAGTGCCCATGTGAAAACAAAATGCATGCTGGGAGGAGAGTAAAGAGTTATAGGGAAATGAGCTGATCGCTGTTCTGCTTCTCCTTTGACTGTCCAGTAACATGCTGGAGGAGAGACAAGACCTGTAAGTGTTACTTAATTGCAGCAGAGGAAAGTCAGGTCTTTTCCCTTGCAAAGCATGGCTGTGCTGTGTAACAGAGCTGTATAAATGTCAGGACTGATGGACAGGAATGCAAATACTTTGGTGGGTAAAACAGCTTCCTTACGTGTATTTCATCGATGTATTTAGCTGACTGCCCAGACGTCAGCTTTGGACAATATTCTGCTTTTTGAATTCAAGTAAAGTGCTTCACTTTTCCATTAGCTAACAAAGATAATTGCTTGAAAAAAGCTCACAATATGTTCTGATAAAACCCTCTGGGTAAATATAAAACCCTTGAGGACCGATCAATAGGTAATTAAAATAAGAATGTCATGCATAATTCATCTGTATTGTTAACCAGCAGTCTAGGCCTATAACAGGACTCATGTCAAGGTCTGGTAATTGCTACTTTGAAAAGGTCCAGGGCAAAGTCTTCAAACTTCCCCGTGGAACGCGGCCTCTCCTCCTCCATTAGTTATTGCGGATCTTGCTCATTTTCAACATTCTGCTATGAAATCAATTATGGATCTTGGCTTAGGTAAGAACAAATGGACTCACAGAGTGATTTCATTATTGAGTAAGTAAGTGTACAAGGTGATGTTACGGAAATTCCAATGGAATGAATAGGGTCCACGTAGGGTCCAATGGGATGGTTTGATGGTGAGGCTTTGTGGTACATAGATTTTGGTGCTGTGGGAACAGGCAAGTATGTTCAAGTGTATGCAGTTTAGAGCTGTTAGAGCAGCTGGAAGAAGGGAATTGGGGGTTACATTTTATAGTGACCCTGTTGCTACCTTAAAATAATTAATGTGTAACTAAAGCCCAAAAAAAAGCAGTAAAATTAAAGCAAAAAAATAAATAAAAAATGTAGCCGCCATATCTAGGAACTGGTATGCTGCGATGTATTACATTTTTGTTCTTGGGTTTGTTTATCTTTTAAACCCCTAGCAACCTGTAAGAAATTAGATTTAATATTTGCCTTTCTGGTGCGTGGAACATAAAATTTCTTCTGCTGCCATCTGATGCATTCAGGTGGGTCGGACAGTGTGTCCCCCTCTGGTCACTTTGGATCCTCCCTTCAGTCACTATGGGACACATTAATGACATACCAGCCAGCAAGAGAAACCACAGTGCCCAACAAGGGACCAATAAATTGATACACCTGCAAGTGTTGGCTACCAACAGTGCCCACAGCTCTTGAAGAGTTGACTCCCTACCCTGTAGAAAAGTAATAAAGCAGTTTTTTTACTGGTTGCTTACAGTTGAATTTTTTTAAGGTAATAGGAGGGTTGCTTTAAAGCCCAACTAAGATTCCCTCCTCTCTTCTGCCTCCTCCCTATTGTCTCACCCCTGCATTCTGCACATAGATACTATTTTCCAAGGTATATTCCAGTTATATCACAAGTCCTCTTAATACTCATGTTCCTCAGGTAGTGATCCTAAATGCAGAAAAGGGCATTCCTGCGTGAGTCCAAGGAGGGGAAGTTGAGCCTGGACACCCTTGACTTATAGGAAGTGGGTTGCATGATGATGGTTGTCATTCAACTAGGAAGTCGAACAGTGCTGAATAGATGGATCAGTGAGTGTGTGGAGCACAGCACCAGGGAGGTGACTAAAGCTCATTTTCTTAAAAAAAGAGCTGCTTGGGAAACTAAAGTTTTTGCCCAAGCTTGACTATGGATTTAAGTGTACTTACCCTTTAAAGGCAACAGATACCATGTCAGGTCCTGGGCTCAAACCTGGGTCCTCTTCTGTGTCTGGCATTGGGTCGGTGCACTAAGCTATCTGGGATGCTGGACAGCTTCCTGCCTAATCTATTAGACAATCCTGCCTGATCCACTGGAAAAACCTGCCTTGTGCCTTGATTTCTGTTGAACCTTGAACTCCTTGCTCCTCCCATGAACTTCCTATATAAGCCTTGCCTCTGCACTTCCTGTCGCCAGATTATTGTGGTCTGATCCTGTTTACTGCTTCTATTTCTGTTTGGAAATGGCTTTGGCTTGTGACCCCAAATACTCTCCTCCTGCATCAATCTTGGCTTGTGACCCCAACACTGATCATAGGTGTAGCTATTCAGACTTTCCTATCTCTCGCAGACCTGAGAACTGAGCTTGTCTGACGTTGTAGGCCATTGGTCTCCACTCATTAAAGGTATTCTCCTAACAGAATAATCTGGCCCACAAACATTGAGAGCGCTGCACCTCCACAATCCTTGACTGAACATGTTGTCTTGCTAACTGTGGTTGTTCAAGGCTTACTAGCACGAGTGCAAGAGTTACAAGGATAAGTAATTGAATTGCGCACACAACTTGCACAGCAACACCAATAGACAGCTTCTAACAGTGATTCAGACTGTTTCCCTTTGTCTGATAAATTCAGTGGGGATCCTAAACTCTATAGAGGCTTCCTGCGCTTACTACACTTTCAGCTGCAACCTTACCAATTTGTAACCCCACGCTCCAAGGCAAGCTTTATTATATCTCTGTTCATTGATGAGGCCATGGCATGGCATTCCCCATACTTGGAGCAAGACCATGAGATTCAAGGAGATTTTGTTTGGGACAGCCATGAATTAAATTTTCAATGAACCGAATCACAGCACAACTGCTGAAACAGTTTTACTGAACTTGCGCCAGGGAAGATGTTCTGTTGCTAAATATGCTGTTGCATTTCGTCAATGAGTAACTGATACCACCAGAAACGACAGTGCCAAGCGCTTTCACTTTAGAAAAGGGCTTTCTGAGAATATAAAAGATGAACTTTCCAGAATAGATATGCCCAATGTTATTGATGACTTTATTAAATTGAGAATTAGGATCGACAGACGATTTGAGAAACAAAGATCTGTTGACTCTCAGTTCCTCGTTCAATCGTCAACCAACGGCTAAATTGTTTACCAGCTATGAACCTGAACCTGAACCCAAACCTATTGTCATGAAAGAGATGCCTAGCACAGGCATCCAACACAGAGTAAACAGATCAATGGGCTGCACTAAAGGAATCAGGCACAAAGGTAAGTGAAAAAAAAAAATATATATATATATATATATATATATTTATTAAAGATAAAGACACACATGCAAACCAAACACAGCAAACCATGAACAAACAAGAATGCAATGTAGGGAACAAGTGGGATCCATTACACAAACCTTGTCTTCCGTAACACAAGGAGAAAATTAGATTGTCTGTCATCACCCACATTTTACTGTAAGCGTCACTCTTAAAGAGAAAGACCACATATTCTCCACCTCAGCAATGCTGGATTTAGAGGCTGGTGGTAACGGTATGGATTTGAAGTTTGCTGAAGAAAATTGCATCACACAAATGCCTAAACCATCCATAATACATATGGAGACAGTGGATGGTTCACTACTCCAAATTAATCACTCATGGGACTGTTCCTCTGCAATTAGGTATCGAGCCTGGACATCAAGCATTATTATCTTTCAACCTGATTTTTTCTCCTCAATTTCCTGTTATATTAGGAATACCATGGCTATCAGTTCATAACCCCACTGTTGACTGGCAGAAAAATGCAGACCAATTTCCACTGCATTAAACCTATGATGGTCTTGTACCAAGTGCCCCAATTCCCTTTGGTCGCCTCTACAACCTTTCTGAGCCAGAACTGAAAGCATTACGGGACTTTCTACAAGAAAATCTGGCGAAGGGGATTAGCCACCATTTAACTTCTGAAAAGAAAGATGGAACCCTGCGCCCATGCATTGATTATAGAGAATTAAATAAAATGACAGTCAAGAGTCGTTACCCATTCCCATTAATTCCAGAACTATTCAAGAGACTAAGAACAGCAAAGATATTTACCAAGCTTGATCTGTGGGGTGCATATAATCTTGTTCACATCCGACCTGGAGATGAATGAAAGACGGCCTTTCGGACAGGGTATGGGCATTATGAATCCCTAGTAATGCCATTTGAACTCTGTAATGCACCAGCTAACTTTCAACATTTCATAAATGATGTTTTCAGAGACTTGTTAGACCAATTTGTGGTGGCTTATCTGGGTGATATACCTATCTTTTCGAACAATTTACAGGAGCACCAGGATCATGTCCGTACTGTCTTAGAACCACTATGACAAAATAAATTGTATATTAAATTGGAAAATTTTGATTTTGAACAGACCCGTATACAGTTCTTAGGCTACATCATCTCTTTTAAAGGGCTGACCATGGATTCCAGCAAGATCCAAGCCATCCTAGATTGGCCTACCCCCAAGAACATAAAGGATGTGCAACGGTTCCTGGGGTTCACAAAATTTTACCAGAGATTTAGTAAAAACTTTTCTAAAATTGTGGCTCCCATTACTCATGTGACAAGGAAGGAGGCACGCTTCCAGTGGTCCACAGAGGCAGAAACGGATTTCTCACATCTGAAAACCTTATTCACCACTGCACCTGTACTGGTACATCCTAACCCAGAACTTCCCTTTATAGTAGAAGTAGATGTCTCCAATACAGCCATTGGAGCAGTTTTTTCTCAGAGAATTGGTGAAAAATGTTGTGCATTTTATTCCCTCCAAATGACAACTGCAGAACAGAACTATGATAGCTTCAACACTGAACTTTTAGCAATACAAGAAGCCTTCTATGAATGGAGACACCTTCTGGAGGGCACCAGACTGTAACTGTCCTTACTGAACACCCAAATATTAAATTTATTAAATCCGCAGAGGATCAATGCAAGTCAGGCAAGATGGACTCTTTTTTTTCAAGATTCAATTTGGTAATTTCTTACAGAACATGATGTAAAAATGGTAAAGCAGATGCTTTTTCAACAATATCTGATTCTTACATTGAATTAGAACCAGTAAGTACTATCTTACAAGACAGACACCTTTTCAGTGTAATGTACCCTGCAGAGCTGCTTTCAAAGATTAAAAAAACTTATGATAGGGACCCACTCTTAAACAATCCACCAGAAAATTTGCACATGGATTTTTATGAGAGCCGCAGGGCCTTTGAAAAAAATAATGTATGTCCCCCGAAGAGGCACAACATAAGGTCTTTCAGCTGGTGCATGATTCAAAATCTACTGGTCACTCTGGATTTAGGAAAACGGTAGACCTCCTTACTTGCACCTTTTTGGTGGCCTTCCTATCAGAAAGTTGCAAAGGAGTATGTTCTCTCATGTGAAACCTGTGCCTGAAGTAAAGTACCACGCTCCCTCCCAGCAGGTCTGCTGCAGCCTCTCCCTGTGCCATCACGACTATGGGGATTCATTTCTATGGATTTTATTGTGGACCTACCCCCTTCCAAAAGATTTACAATTGTCATGGTGGTGGATCGTTTAACTAAGATGGCTCATTTTGTGCCCATCACTAGCATTCCTACAGCTGAAGACACTGCTGAAATATTAATACGAGAAATTTAAAGACTGCATGGGCTACCACATGAAATATCAGATCGAGGAGTGCAGTTCACATCACGACTATGGAAAACATTCTGTTCTACTCTTGGAATTGAAGTTAACCTATCAACTGCCTTTTCATCCACAATCAAATGGGCAGACTGAGAGAACAAATCAAACTTTAGCGCAATATCTTCGTTGTTTCATCTGACATCTTCAGGATGACTGGATCGAATATCTACCATTAGCAGAATTTGCTTACAATAACTCCTGCCATAGTTCCATCTCTCAAAGCCCATTCTTCGCCAATTATGGATGCCCTCCATCTTTTATCCCCAGAATTCCTGTAGAGTCATTTTTACCAACTGTAAATGCAAGGGTGTCTGCTTAAAAAATAATCAGGAATTACTGAAGAAGACTTCACACAAAGTTCAAGAATCCTATAAGGAAATTGAAAATAGACATAGACGAACCATTCCTTCCTATTCATTAGGTGATAAGGTCTGGCTATCCATTAAACACTTACAACTTAAACTTCCTTCTTGGAAACTTGATCCTAAGTTCATTGGACCCTTCAAAGTAATTTCACAAATTAATTGTGTGGCCTTCAAACTTAAACTACCACCTTCTATGAAGATCCATCCTTCTATGAAGATCCATCCTATTTTTCATATGGCTCTTTTAAAGGCTTTCAGAAATAATCCTTTTTCTTGTCATACACACCCCCCACCAGACCCTGTCCAAGTGTAAGGGGAATAAAAATGAATATACATTATGGTAAACTACAATACTTTATGACAGTGCTATTCAGATGATGTCTCTGAACACACAACATGGTGAATTTCAAAGAACTTGGACTAGAGCAGCAGAAGTCCAAATTGGGTTCACCCATATCAGTTAAGAACAGGAAAATCATGTAGTGGGCTTCCAATCACTAAAGCTGGACAAATATTGAAAATAATTGCCTGATCTGAGAAATCTGAGCTTCTGCTATATGGTACAGATGGTGAAGTAAAAATGTTGTCAGTTACGCATGTATCCAAGGATTCATTATGTCATTGGTTGAAGCTGTTATTGGTGTTTAGGTTGAGTTTGCTTTGAAAATCTGGCCCACTCACCACTGAACACTGTGCTATGGAGACCCACTGATTCATAGCTGCACCCATGGGTAGCCTGATGATTATTCAATTGTGCACTAAGGGTACAGTTGCATTGCATGCCACCATCAATGCAGGTACATGATGATAGCACAATTTACCACCATACCGTCATGGTAGTAGTGGAGTCTGCAGACAAATGTAAGCCTCAAAGAGGGTTAAGGTGCAAAATCTAAGGAGTCACCCACAAAGGATGATGGGATTTCCTGTGAAATGATTTACAGGTTGTGGCACTCGGATACATAAGGACTGGCAACAGCTGATACAAGAAGTATAGTCTCAAGAGATGGGACCATGGTCTCTAGAAAAACAAGACAGGGCAGGCAACAAATAGAGATCATATAAAAAGGCAGGGGACAGGGTGAGCTGTCCTGATACATGGTAAGAGAAGAACTGAGCAGTCAACGGATATCGTAAATTGATACAGAAAATCAAGAATAAGGTCATAGGAACTGGAGGCTAGAAACTGCCACAGACTGAGGTCTTTGCTCGGGCACCTTTCTGTGATTATCAGAGAGGCTTCAGCAGGATTTGAGTGAAAGATGCAGAAGGAGCTATGACACAAAACACCCACTGAAGTCCTCTGCTGTCAATCTTCCAAAACTTTGGCAACCTATTTCTTCTTTTGTTCTTTTGTCTTAAAAAACAAGAACCGCTATTATCTTAACCTTATGATATCCAATAGTTTTCAAGCTGGGAAAAAAAAAAAAAAAAGGTTCCACAATCTACTGGCAATAACCGTTTGCCAAATGTGGGGCCATTAATGCACATAGCATTTGACACAGCACTTGCAATCACACCTCTCTGTTTTGCCTGTCCAGAAGCGTATTTTTCTAGCTCAATACAAAATACGGCTGATAGATTTTTCAATGCGTAGCTAAGTGACTCACGTCCATCTTATAATATCTCAGCAGTGCATTGTGAGGATAAGAAAAAAAGAAAATAAGGACCTAACAGCTGTTTGTCACCATGAAAAGTCCATTTCAATGGAGTCAACCAAATGCGATGACGGGCTTTGAAAGAAAGTCTTGTTTAAGAAAATGAAAGAACCATATTGAGCGCTCCCGACTAGCGGTACATAGGCTTTTCAAGACGTTGGAAAGATGAAAAATATAAAGGCATTTCAGACCTGGCTTTCCATTATTCTGTGCCCCAGGACTTCGTGACTGCATTCAGACCTCATGTAGGTCAAAAATGAGCCGAGCCAAAAAACACTAAGTTCATCGAAAACACAATACGCTACTAATCAGCTTCCTTCCTGCATGGCAAATCACTGTGCTTGATCATGAATGGGAAAGAATTCATCAAGATATTTTTCACAATAGGAGAGAAAAGTAAATGTTTGGAGAGAAGGAAATTCAGAGAACAGATTATTCAATGCGAAATAACCAGCAGTGGATTTTAGAGTGACCCAATTTATTATAACCTTGGCGTTTGGTTTTGTCCCAAGGTCACTCTGAGGACCTTGTTATCTTTGTGACCAGTGAAGGTGGTGCAGTAGTGTAGCCATAGCTCCCAACTGTTCATAATTTGGAGAGATAGCCTTTTTTTGGAACTAAATCCCTCTGTCCCTGTCTCCTATCTCTTTTTGAACTGATGTACAGACCTCCACAAAAAAAAAGTATCCATCAAAGATGTTTTACTGCACTAAACGTTTCATCCAACATCCTAAATGTTGGATGAAAAAGGCAGAATATTAATTAAATTAATTTTTTTTTGCCTCACATCAGGGAGGCAAAGAAGGTGCATGTCCTTCGCCTACACATTTTGTAGTATGTAGACCTGCCTTCCTAAGGTTTTGCTGAGATGTTGGGCCCCCCTGCCACTCCCATTGATGACCATCTCTGTACCTGCACCTGTAAATTCCAAAACTCCAGAACAATTTAAAGAGCTTTATTGAAACAGGTAAAAGCTCCAGGAGGGTAGTCTGAGTTAGACAAATGCGTGCAAACAACTATAGCAAAGTATGGTGTACTGTGACAGACATTTGCAGATACACTATTACCAAAGTATTAGGACGCCTGCCTTTACAATGAACTTTATTGGCCTCCCAGTCTTATTCCAGAGTGCTCAATATTGAGTTGGCCCAACCTTTGCAGCTTTAACCGCTTCAACTCTTCTCTGAAAGCTGTCCACAAGGTTTAGGAGTTTGTCAATGGGAATGTTAATCCCAAATGTGTTGTATGGGAGTGAGGTGAGGACTCTGTGCAGGCCAGTCACGTTTCTCCACCCCAAACTTGCTCATCCATGTCTTTATGGACCTTGTTTTGTACACTGGTGCGCTGTCATGTTGAAACAGGAAAGAAATCCCCAAAAAGTTCGCAGAAAGTTGGGAGCATGAAATAGTCCAAAATATCTTGGTACGCTGACGCCTTAAGAGTTCCTTTCACTGGAACTAAGGGGCCTACCCCAACCTCTGAAAAACAACCCCACACCATAATGCCCCCCCCCCCTCGCCCCTCCATCAAATTATCTGGACCAGTGCACAAAGAAAGGCCCATAAAGACATGGATGAGCGAGTTTGGGGTGGAGAAACTTGACTGGCCTGCAAAGAGTCCTGGCCTCAACCTGACAGAACACCTTTGAGATTATATAGAGTGGAGGCTGCGAGCCAGGTCTTCTCATCCACATCAATGCCTGACCTCACAAATGTGCTTCTGGAAGAATGGTCAAACATTCCCATAGACACACGCCTAAACCTTGCTGACAGCCTTTATAGCGGCAAAGGGTCGGCCAACTCAATATTAAACCCTAAGACTGGAATGCCATTAAAGTTCTTGTGCGTGTAAAGGCAGCTGTCTCAATACTTTTTGGTAATCTAGTGTAACAGCACAGAAGACAAATACCTCTGCAGCAGATAGACCTATCAATCAATATCCGGTCCTACCTAAGCCACTAGTCAAGGGAGGAATAGCTACCGGCCTTGAGGATTCTTAACTCTGAAGCACATTCTCTCCAATGAGAACATTTGTAATCCACAGAATAAAGAACAACAGAGTCTTATGTTTGTTATAAGTACATAATATCAAGTTAATCATCAGCAAAAAGAATTTAACAATTCCCAAGTTGGCTTAATGGGTACAGCTGGGAACTAAAATGGGTAACTCTCCCACAGGTACAAGAAGCCATGTGACCATTTAATCCACCGGTGTTCATACAATATTACACTATTGCAAGCTGTTGCTTTTGGGGCCACCTGTGGCCCTCTTGCCAAACACCCCTGAGTTTTAACAAATTAAGACGTTGCAGATTTAACAAATTCGATTTCAAGAAGAACTTGCCAGAAAAGAGATATAGTAGCCTTTGCTTACTTAAGGTGCAAGTTTCAAGACTGTCCACCCATTTCTTTATTTATTATCTACAGTAGTGGGCTGCGGGTTAGGGGCATTATTCAACCAGGGTTTTGTGAACCCTTAGGCCACATACACACGGGCGGACTGTCTGTCCAACTTAGTCCGCTGAAACGCATTTCAGCGGACAGTCCGCTCGTGTGTGGGCTTCAGCTGACTTTTTCAGCGGACAGTCTGGCGGACTAAGTCTTTCGGAATTTCTGTAATATTGTCCGTCCAACTTTGGTTTCAGCGGACAGTCCGCTCGTGAGTAGGCAAGTTGGACGGACTAAGTATGGCGCATGCTCAGAAAGGATTTACACGGCCGAAGGTTGCATTGCTGTGTATTGGACGTCGTATTTCTAGTCCCGTCGTACGTGCTGTACACGTCATCGTGCAAGCTTTCAACGGACTGTCTGTTCATCGTGTGTGGTCAAGTCCGTTCATTCAAAAGTAGGACGGACTGTCTGTCGGATTGTCTGACGGACTTAGTTGGCCAGACAGTCCGCCCGTGTGTACGCGGCTTTAGGGTTTCTCCAGAGGTTTCTTAGAACTTCTTATGCAGTGGCTGATTGATCTACTGTATGATGGGAGAGCCAAGTGGAGCGTCACCTCTTGCTTTCCAGGTAAGTAACCACTGACACAAGTGATTATTTTATCTGCCAGTAAAAGGGGTATCCATCCAACTTATCACCAATGTAAGCAGCATTCCCATTGTCCCCCAGTGTAAGGAGCACTTATCCCAATGACTACCAATGTCACAGGGCATTTTTTTCACTGACTACAAGCAAGGTCTCCTGTCTTCCATTGAGTACCATTATGGTATGGCAAATGCTTCATTAACTGTATACAATGCCTTGAAAAAGTATTCACACCCCTTGACATTTTGCACATCTTGTCATGTTACAACCAAAAACTGTATTTAAAGCGGAGGTCCACCCTAAAATGGACCTCCGCTCATCGGAATCCCCCCCCCCCTCCGGCGCCACAATCGGCACCTTTCAGGGGGGAGGGGGGTGCAGTTACCTGGATAATCCAGGTAACTGCACCCACTTCCGGGCTAGCTCTCTGCGGAACGGGGCGTACGTTCCGCAAGCGCCCGCCCCCTTCAGCAAGTGCCCCGCTGCCTGCTGGGAAACACACAGCTCCCAGAGGCAGCGGGGACCGTCCGGATTGCGCTGCGCGGCTCACGCATGCGCAGTAGGGAACCGGGAAATGAAGCCGAAAGGCTCCATTTCCTGATTCCCATACCCAAGATGGTGGCGGGACCCGGCAGCCGAGCGAGCGATCGGCTTCGGGTGCCGACATTGCGGGCGCGCTGGACAGGTAAGTGTCACTATTTAAAAGTCAGCAGCTGCAGTATTTGTAGCTGCTGGCTTTAAAAAAAAAAAAAAAAAATGCGGAGTCCCGGTGGACTCCCGCTTTAAAAAAAAAATGTATTTTATTGGGGTTCTATGTCATAGACCAACACAATGTGGCATATCATTGTGAAGTGGAAGGAAAATGATAAATGGTTTTCAAATTGTTTTACAAATAAATACATTTGTGAAAATTGTGGTGTGCATTTGTATTCAACCTTCTTTTACGCTGATACCCCTAACTAAAATCTAGTGGAACCATTTGCCTTCAGAAGTCACCTAATTAGTAAATATGTAATTTAATTTCAGTATAAATACAGCTGTTTTGTGAAGCTCCCAGAGGTTTGTTAGAGAACCTTAGTGAACAAAGCATCATGAAGGCAAAGGAACACAACCAGACAGGTCAGGGATAAGATTAAGGAGAAGTTTAAAGCAGGGTTATTTTATAAAAAAATAAAAATCCCAAGCTTTAATCCTATCACGGAGCACTGTTCAATCCATTATCTGAAAATGGAAAGAGAATGGCACAACTGCAAATCAGTCATGGCCATCCACCTAAACTGACAGGCTGGGCAAGAAGCAGCCAAGAGACCCATGGAAACTCGGAAGAAGCTACAGAGATCCACAGCTCAGGTGGGAGAATCTGTCCCACTGATGGAATTCCACTCAAGCTGTCTTGCCTACACACGGTCACACCTAATTCCGATAGTTTAGAACGCGGTGACGTACAACACGTATGACGGGACTAGAAAAAGGAATTTCAATAGCCAGTAGCCAATAGCTTCTGTCTCGTAGTTGAATCTGAGCATGCGTGATTTTTGGTGTGTCGAATTTGCATACACACAATCGGAATTTCCTATAGAAAGTTTTTCTATCGGGAAAATTGAGAACATGCTATCAATTTTTGGCTGGCGGAAATTCGGACAGCTAAATTCCGATGGAGCATACACACGGTCGCATTTCCCGATGAAAAGCTCTCATTGGTCTTTTTCTGGCCGGAATTCCGATCGTGTGTACGCGGCATTAGTTGTGCACTCCACAAATCTGGCCTTTATGGAAGAGTGGTAAGAAGAAAGCCATTGCTGAAAGAAAGCCATAAGAAGTCCCATTTGCAGTTTGTGAGAAGCCATGTGGGGGACACAGCAAACATGTGGAAGAAAGTTCTCTGCTCAGATGAGACCAAAATGTAACTTTTTGGTGTAAAAACAAAATGTGTGGCAGAAAACTAACACTGCACATCACCCTGAACACACCATCCCCACCGTGAAACATGGTGGTGGCAGCATCATGTTGTAGGGATGCTTTTCTTAAGTAGGGACAGAGAAGCTGGTCAGAGTTAATGGGAAGATGGATGGAGCCAAATGCAGAGCAATCTTAGAAGAAAACCTGTTATGCCGCGTACACGCGACCCGACTTTTTGACAGCAAAGGTCAGACGGAGCGAGTCCGTCGGACAATTCAATTGTGTATGGGCTCCATCGGACCTTTGCTTGCCAAAAATCCGTCAGACTTTAGAAATAGAACATGTTTTAAATTTTCCCACTTGAACTCCCCTGGACCCAGAAACACGTTCGTGTGTATGCTAATCCGACGGACAAAAAACGGCGCTAGGACAGCTATTGGCTACTGGCTATGAACTCCCTTATTCTAGTTCGGCCATACCTCATCACGTTTGAATCCGTCTGACTTTGGTGTGATTGTGTGTCCAAGTTCGTTCATTCGGAAAGTCCGCCGGAACTTCGCCAAAAGTCTGTCGGGAAGACTGTCAGATCTAGTCCGTCGAAAAGTCCGCCCGTGTGTACGCGGCATTAGAGTCTGCAAAAGACTTGAGACTGGGGCGGAGGTTCACCTTCCAGCAGGGCAACAACCATAAACATACAGCCAGAACTACAATGGAATGGTTTAGACCAAAGCATACTCATGTGTTAGAATGGCACAGTCAAAGTCCAGACCTGAATCCAATTGAGAATCTGTGGCAAGAGTTGACAATTGCTGTTCAGGTGCTCTCTGTCCATTCTGACAGAGCTTGAGCTATTTTTCTAAGAAGAATGGGCAAAAATGTCACTCTCTAGATGTGCAAAGCTGGTAGAAACATCCCCAAAAAGACTTGCAGCTGTAAGTGCAGTGAAAGGTGGTTCTACAAATTATTAACCCAGGGGGGCTGAATGCAAATGTATGCCACACTTTTCACATATTTATTTGTAAAAAAAAAAAAAACATTTATCATTTTCCTTCCACTCCACAATTATGTGCCACTTTGTGTTGGTCTATCACACATCACATTGCCCCGTACACACGATCAGACTTTCCGACAACAAAACCGTGAATTTTTGTTTATAGGATGTTGGCTCCAACTCGTCTTGCATACACACAGTCACACAAATGTTGGCCAACAATTCCGAACGTGGGAACGTGGTGACGTACAAGACGTATGACGAGCTGAGAAAAAGGAAGTTCAATAGCCAGTGCGCGGTTCCTTCTGCTTGATTCCGAGCATGTGTAAACTTTGTGCATTAGACTTGTGTACACACGATCGGAAATTTCGACAACAACATTTTGTTGGTGGAAAATTTGAGAACCTGCTAGCCAACATTTGATGGCAGAAAGTCCGCTAACAAATGTTCGATGGAGCATAAACACGGGCAGACTTTCAGCCAACAAGCTCACATCCAACATTTATTGTCGGAAAATCCGATCGTGTGTACAGGGCATAATAATTTTTAGCACGGGTTTCCTAAAACCTGATAATTATTTCAAGGGTTCCTCAGTGGTAAAATGGAAGGATGGAAGGGTGCACTAGGTAGTGAGGCAAGTTTTATCGTGACAAATAAATCAGTTTGGTGGCCACAACTTCCATTCTTATTTCCTCACTTGTACTCATCGTTGTATCATTTTGAATTTGAGAGTTGCCGCGTACACATGACCGGACGTTCTGGCAGAAAAGGTCAGACGGAACCATTCTGTCAGATATTCCGATCGTGTGTGGGTTTCATCTGACTAATTTTCTTCAAAAATTCAGAGGGACCAAGAACTAGAATATGTTTCAAATCTTTCCGACAGAATCAATTTCTATCGGGAAAACCGTTTGTCTGTATGCTGGACAGACCAAAATACGAGGCAAGGGCAGCTATTGGCTACTGGCTATTGAACTTCCTTTTCTAGTCCCGTCATACATCATCACGTTCAAAACTAACGGACTTTGGTCTGTTCGTGTGTGGGCAAGCCCGTTCGGTCGGAACTTCGTCGGAAATCCATCGGGAAGACCATCGTACCTTTTCTATCGGAAAGTCGGGTCGTGTGTACGCGGCATTACACTTAATGAGATTAGGAAGGGTAGAATGAAAGGGGAACTGTTTTCAAATGAAGCTAGGAGAAATGTGTTTCACAAGCTGCAGCATTTGAATATAAAAAAAATTGTCACTTAAATCCCAACTGATGTCTCACACAATTTTTCTTTGAAATCCTGCTCTGTGGTATGATGTGATTGATAACCGATGCTTGCTTGCAAATGCTTTTTTTTTGTTTGCCCTTTCTGCTCTCCCAATTTGCTGGTCTGGCGTATATACAGTATGGAATGGTGACATCCTTTATCACAAGTATCCTCAGGAGGACTCGTAGTGTTGAGAAAGATTGGAGGTGTGTCTGACTGGGTCTATTATCCTACATAGGATATGAGGCATGGTGGTCAGGGTCAGGTGCCTTTTGGACCACACAGCCATATTTAAACACACTGCATAGCTGACTAGAGGAAGAGAAATAGTATTGCAATGTCACTCTGACTAAATATACCTAGGAATATAGCTGGGTTTTATAGGAATTTATCAATTCCTATAAAATTTTCATAGATACCAACCCCGACAAAACGGCCTTGATAATTTGTCATTTTTGTTATTTATCACCTGACCAAATTATTTAAGAACACTGCTCCTCCCACTCTTTATCCAAAATAAGTAGTTAGCTGCAACACAAGCAAAAAATAAGGGAAGGGGGATGGGAACGCAAGATTGCCCACTAATAGGAGGTCAACAATGGTGACCAACAATTGAATCATTCGCCCCTTAGGGCGTTGTTGCCGTAACCCATTAGCCTATAGGGAAAAAGGGGGAGGGGTACAGGATGGCAGGCCCGGCCTGTAAAGAAGTTACTATTGGCAACAATAAATAGTTCAATATTAACCACTTGCCGCCCGCCCTATAGGCAAATGACAGCTGCAAAGTGGGTTCAAAATCCTGACCGGACGTCATAGGACGTCCTCAGGATTTTGAGCCGCTGCGCGCCCCCAGGGGCACGCATCGCAGCAATCGTTGTTGCGGGGTGTCAGTCTGACACCCCGCAACTACAATCTCAGTAAAGAGTCTCCAACGGAGACTCTTTACCACGTGATCAGCCGTGCCCAATCACGACTGATCACAGTGTAAATAGGAAGAGCTGGTGATCGGTTTTTCCTCACTCGCGTCTGTCAGATGCGAGTAGAGGAGAGCCGATCGGCTACTCCTCTGACAGGGGGGGTCTGTGCTGATCGATTATCAGCACAGCCCCCCCGAGGATGCCCACACTGGACCACCAGGGACACCACCAGACCACCAGGGATGCCCAGCACCAGGTATGCCACCCTAGACCACCAGGGATGCCAGTCAGTGCCCACAATGGATGCCAATCAGTGCCCACAATGGATGCCAATCAGTGCCCACAATGGGCATCACTGATTGGCATGCATTATTGTTTGGCACTGATTGGCATCCATCAGTACAAAACAATACAATACAATGTCGCCTATCAGTGCCCATCCGTGCCACCTATCAGTGCCCATCCATGCCCATCTGTGCCACCTATCCATGCCCATCTGTGCCGCCTATCCATGCCCATTCATGCCACCTATCCATGCCAATCCACGCCAGCTATCAGTGCCAATTTGTGCCACCAATCGGTGTTTATCTGTGTCGCCCATCAGTGCCACCTATCAGGGCCCATCAGTGCTGCCTATCAGTGCCACATATCAGTGCCCATCAATGCCACCTCATCAGTGCCACTTCATTGGTGCCAGCTCATCTGTGCCCATCAATGCTGCCTTATCAGTGCCCATCAGTGAAGGAGAAAACATACTTATTTACAAAGTTTTGAAACTAAAACAAAAAAAATTTTTTTTCAAAATTGTCGGTCTTTTTTTATTTGTTTAGCAAAAAATAAAAACCGTAGAGGTGATCAAATACCACCAAAAGAAAGCTCTATTTGTGGGGAAAAAAATGGGTACAGTGTTGTATGACCATGCAATTGTCATTCAAAGTGCGACAGCGCTGAAAGCTCAAAATTGGTCTGGGCAGGAAGGTGTTTAAGTGCCTGGTATTGAGGTGGTTACATTGATTATTTTGAACAATATATTTTATTAAATTCATAGATTAATTAATTGTAATATAAATAATGAATTGAAACTAAGTGCAATTCATAAAGATTACCCACATGAACAGAAGCCTATAGGAATTTGTGACTGGAGCCTAGCCGAAATATGCTTATAAGATACAGTATGAACTGCACTGCATAGCATGTGGATACTTAGTACTTATTTATTTCTATAAGTTATTACTAAGCTTGAACATCCGAGATTAGAAAAGCTGCTATTTATATCATCCACCTCAACCCCGTTCCTCACCCCCCTCACCCGCGCTAAACTATTGGGTTAACCACCTAGTGATTAATTAGGCTCACAGAACAATTGTTCGCCTGGTACTTATTAAAAATCTGTCGCATTTGACTAATAGTGGTTACAATAGTTTACAGCAATGGGTCCGGCCCTGCCGTTGTGTGTTGTGTATTTGTGTAAATGTTTTATGTATGTCCTGTGAGTTTTATCTCATCTGTGTTAAATTTAGGTCTATTCATGTGGGTAATCTTTATGAATTGCACTTAGTTTCAATTCATTATTTATATTACAATTAATTCATTTTTGAATTTAATAAAATATATAGTTCTAAATAATCAATTTAATATTGAACTATTTATTGTTGCCAATAGTAACTTCTTTACAGGCCGGGCCTGCCGACCTGTACCCCTCCCCCTTTTTTCCCTAGCTGCAACACAAACTCAGCAAAGGTGTGTCCACTGACCAAGCTTCAACACTAGTTTCAATGATGATTTTCCTACAGACAAGGAAATGCAACGCCAGTGGCCTCTCCTCTCCTCATTTTTTGACACTGCGGTAAGTTGTCTGGTAGACAGCCTGCTCCACTGTGTACCCCATAACATCCTTCAAATGACTTTTCCCAGTCCAGGAATTCTCTGCCATTTTCCTCCTCTGCAGATCCAGGGACCTGTAATTTCCCATCGTTCTACAGCACCAGACTCAGGCCAGGCTGCACAGCAGTTCTTTACCTTTTTCTCTGTTTTCCTGGGTGGTGGCAGGGATTTCCTCTGGCTGCATACAGCCCTACATTATCTGTGTCCTTTCTCTCCCATGTCTCCTTACACAGCCACTCTGACTCTCTGGTGGCCTAAAAGGAAGAGAAGTTGTGGGAGTGTTGGTTACAGTAATAGCCAAGCAGAGCAGCGCTGTGGACCAGGGATACACATTTAAAAAATGATCAGACTACGGATATTCTGACTCCGATTGTTGTGAAGCAATTTATCCCTTGTGAGACCTCTATGCCTGGCCTGTAGAAGATATAATCACTGAGGACAATCCTCATCAGATAGCTTGAACTCACCAAATACTGATTCCATCCACAAGATGCTTTTATTCTGGACATCAGGTTACAGCAGATGACAGGATACAAACTAGGAATAGGTTGTAGTATTTATGCGGTCAAAAGATGATATTGTCTGTAGCTTACAATGCAGAATACATGTGCCCTGATACATGTGGCTTGTTAGCTGCATCATGACACAGGAAGAAGGGTGGGGCATTACATATAAAGGAAGCGTGTCATAACAGAAGAGAAAAAGACCGTAAGAAAACAAGTGCATTACCACAAAAGGTCACTAGATAGCAGCATGTGAACCATATATAAACGTCCATAGAAAATGGTTAGGAAAACAGTCTATATAAATTCTATCCCCCATGGGGCAGCACAACAGATATACAGCAGGAGATGGTCAGAGACTCCACACATGACATAAGAGAGCAAACATGCTATAGAAATAATTGGAGACCAGTGACATGCTTCCAGACTTGAGACTGCCAGAGCACTGCTATTACCATCCCCTTTACTGATCAATGCTTCCACATTTGTCCTTCCTACACCCCCCACTTAAAATTATTTGTGCCACATTTAATATTTCTCTAAGCATGATACATTATAAAAGATCAGATGGGGCAAAATATATAAAATGAGTAAAAGGGATTGACAGCACAGAAGAAGGTAACATAGTGTGAAAGAATAATGCCAAAACATTAACAATTTACTAGAAGCCAGTCTAAAAAATATTTTTAGTTTAGGGCTCTTTCACACCTGTTTGTTCTCAAGACAAGATCAGGCAAAAATCTTTGTTCCCTGTAAGGCCAGTTCACACCACCCCATTGCAATAGTGTGGGCTAAAAAGGAGTATGGCATGCAGTACTTTTTTCAGTGCGGCGCAATCCACCGTTGCTGTCAATAGATCTTAATTAGATGTTAACATTGGCACTGTTTCCTCTCAGTGCATATCAATGGTCATGCATTTTGTGTAGCTGCTGGCATGAAAGAACCCTTACTGGCTCGAGAAAGCACCTAAGTAAGAAAAAACACAAGGCTGCTGTGTGCAAGGGCCCTAAAGGTCCTCACAAGTGGCAGGGGCCAAGTGTAGCCCCGTGGCTGTAGGTTCAGCACCAGGGCTCTAGCATATTGGTAGTGCTGAATAGAGGGGCTTGGCATGTTTGGCCAGGTATGTTAGCCCAAAGAGTTCCTTGGGCAGGGTGGTCAGACATTAATGCCTATTGGACTGCACAATCATATTTAGACACAGTGGGCAACTGCCATAACAGGAAAATGAGATAAGACTCAGGCCGCGTACACACGGGCGGATTGTCTGCCCAACTAAGTTCGGCAGACAATCCGACAGACAGTCCGTTCAAAATTTGAATGAACGGACTTGACCACACACGATGAGCAGACAGTCCGCTGAAAGCGTGCGTGATGACGTGTACAGCACGTACGACGGGACTAGAAAAATGACGTCCTATACACTGCAATGCAACCTTCGGCTGTGTAAACCCTTTCTGAGCATGCGCCATACTTAGTCCGTCCAACTTGCCTACACACGAGCGGACTGTCCGCTGAAACCAAGTTTGGACGGACAAAACCAAGTTTGAACGGACTGTCTTACGGAAATTCCGTAAGACTTTGTTCGTCAGATTGTCCGCTGAAAAAGTCTGCTGAAGCCCACACACGAGCGGATTGTCCACTGAAACACAGTTCAGCGGACTAAGTTGGACAGACAATCCGCCCGTGTGTACGTGGCCTAAGAAAAATGAGGTTGATATTGCAATATCTATAACTGAATATCGAATGCCTCGTACACACGATCAAACAATCCGGTGGAAAAGACATTCCCCCCGTGTGTAGGCTCTGGTGGACTTTTTTTTACCCAAAAGTCCGTCGGACTAAGAAAGTATATTTGCACTCCAATCTGTCCGCCGGACTCGCATTTCGCCGGACAATCCGGCCGTGTGTGTGCCAGTCCGCCGTACTTTTGAAATGAACGGACTTTTCCCGCCCGGAGAAAAGTCTGTTCATTTTGAGCGCGTCTCCAGGTAGCCGGGGCCAGCGAAGGAGGCGTCGCTGGCCCCGTCACCTGGTATGGACTTAAAGGGGAACCCCTACGCCAAAAAATTGGTGTGGGGGTCCCCCCTAGGTCCATATCAGACCCTTATCTGAGCACGCTACCCGGCCGGCCAGGAAAGGGGGTGGGGACGAGCGAGCGCCCCCCTCCTGAGCCATGCCAGGCTGCGTGCCCTCAACATGGAGGGTGCTTTGGGGAAGGGGGGGCCGCACGCCCCCCCACCCCAAAGCACCTTGTCCCCATGTTGATGAGGACAAGGGCCTCTTCCCAACAACCCTGGCCGTTGGTTGTTGGGGTCTGCGGGCGGGGGGGCTTATCGGAATCTGGGAGCCCCTTTTAATAAGGGGGCCCTCTTCAACATGGGGACAAGGTGCTTTGGGGTGGGAGGGCCTTGCGGCCCCCCCTTCTCCAAGGCACCCCCCATGTTGAGGGCACGCGGCCTGGCACGGCTCAGGAGGGGGGGGGGGCGCTCGCTCGTCCCCACCTCCTTTCCTGGCTGGCCGGGTAGCGTGCTCGGTCAAGGGTCTGATGTGGACCTGGGGGGACCCCCACGCCGATTTTTCAGCGTAGGGGTTCCCCTTTAAGTCCATACCAGGTGACGGGGCCAACGACGCCTCCTTCACTGGCCCCGGCTACCTGGAGACGCGCTCAAAATGAGTGGACTTTCCTCCGCGTGTGTGGGCGAGTCCGTTCATTTCAAAAGTACGGCGGATAGTCCGGAGGACTTAGTACGCCGTATTCGTCCGCTGAAAAAGTGCTGTGTGTGGGCAAGTAGCTCGTTCGGAAAGTCCGGCGGAAAGTCCGGCGGACAGTCCGGCGGGAAGTTCGTCAGACTAAGTCCGCCGGATAGTTGGCTACGTGTGTACGCGGCATTAGACTTGAAAGGAACTTGCCAACTCATTAAAAGGTATCTAAGTTCAAGAAAAAATTTAATAGTTGTTTGATTATACATACCATTTAAAGCATTTTATTATATCTGTTTAATAAATTCAGAAAAAATGGCAGTTGATCTTTCCAGATTTATTAACTACTTGTGCTCAGTAGTGATGGACGAACGTTTCGCCCGGCGGTCGTTTCGCGGCGAATTTCCGACTTTCGCCGTCCGCGGGTTCGAACGCCTTTTTCCGTCGTTCGCCCCGGCGGACTTACGTGTTTAATGTATACAAGAACTTTAACCTTTCGTGACACGTTTATCATGTGTTACAGGACAACCAATTGAGACATGACAGCTCATGGACACTTGGACATTCCCCCTAACCTATAAATACACCCGATCCGGTGGCCATTTTACATTCTTTCTTCTGTCACTGTAGGGAAAGGATCCTGTGTGGAGTAGGGACAGAGAAAACGCTAGCTATTTGGTACACAAAAGTTCTTTTCAGGACTGGTATAGGTGTTAGGTCAGCAGCCTGAGTTTCTTTTGTCAGTTTAGATAAAGGGACAGAGCGCTGTATGCTGCTATTTTAGGGACAGCTCAGCCAGATTAGTCTTTCTTCATCATCATCATCATCATCATCATTAGCTGTTACTATCAGGTCCACAAAAGAGCTGTTCCAGCTAATCGTTCCAGCCTACTCTTTTTTGCCAATTTGTATAGGGACAGGCAGGAAGCAGTGTGTCAGGCAGTGAGGATAATTTTAAAGACTTGCTGTTACTATTAGTTCCACAAAGGTTCTTTTCAGGACTGGTATCAGTGGTACGGTAATAGGCTTGTACACGTATAATATTCTTTCTTCCAAATATAGAAAGAATATTATACTTGACTGCTGCCCTTCTGCTGCAGTCTGCTAATCATTCACAACTCACTTGTTCCACAAAGCTCTTTATCAGGACTGGTAACTTGGTCTGTCTAGGGTGCTACGGTACATAGGCTTGGGTGCGGTACAGTCTGCTGTTCTGTAAGGACCGCTATCGGTCCACAATACATAGGGTTGCCGTGCACTACTGCTGACCGCTGCCCTATACTGCAGCAGTCCTTCAGCGGTATAGGGACTGACGCACAGTCTGCTAAACACTAATACACAACCTGCTTGGTCCACAAAAGTTCTTATAAGGACTGGTAACTTGGTATAGGGTGCTACGGTACATAGGCCTGAGTGCGTTACAGTCTGCTGTTCTGTAAGGACCGCTATCGGTCCACAATACATAGGGTTGCCGTGCACTACTGCTGACCGCTGCCCTATACTGCAGCAGTCCTTCATTGGTATAGGGACTGACGTACAGTCTGCTAATCACTAACACACAACCTGCTTGGTCCACAAAAGTTCTTATAAGGACTGGTAACTTGGTATAGGGTGCTACGGTACATAGGCCTGAGTGCGTTACAGTCTGCTGTTCTGTAAGGACCGCTATCGGTCCACAATACATAGGGTTGCCGTGCACTACTGCTGACCGCTGCCCTATACTGCAGCAGTCCTTCAGCGGTATAGGGACTGACGCACAGTCTGCTAAACACTAACACACAACCTGCTTGGTCCACAAAAGTTTTTATAAGGACTGGTAACTTGGTATAGGGTGCTACGGTACATAGGCCTGAGTGCAGTACAGTCTGCTGTTCTGTAAGGACCGCTATCGGTCCACAATACATAGGGTTGACGTGCACTACTGCTGACCGCTGCCCTATACTGCAGCAGTCCTTCAGCGGTATAGGGACTAAGAGTTTTGTCACAGGGTGATTTAAAAAAATGACAGGCAGAGGAAGAGGCAGGCCCTTCCGCAGGGGTGGTAGGGGTAGGGCAGGAGCAACAGCCTTGAGCCAAAGTGGGAAGTTGCAGAAGGTGCGTTCAATTACTTTAAAGGACGCACCAGACTTGGTTGAGTGGCTCACTCAGCCTTATTCTTCTGCACCCTCCTCATCCTCTCGATCTGCACCCTCTTCTTCACTCTCTGCTATGTGCACCCCCAAAGACACTACCACCAACAACACCACCACCACCACATACCTTCCGCTTGAGTGCAAATGGGGGCCTTCATGCTCCAGTGTTTTAATAGGGACCCCCGTATAAAAAGCATGAGGGTCAAGGACCAGTACTGGGTGGCAACGTACTTAGATCCCCGGTACAAACACAAAATGGCGGAAATGTTACCGCCGTCGCAGAGGGCTGTCAGAATGCAGCACTTCCAGGCCTTGCTTCGAGAAATGCTGCATTCTGCTTTTGCGTGCGCTGGCAGAGGAGCAATTCCCACTCCCAGAGAAGGATTTGCGGGTACCAATCCAACAGCGCCTGCAAGAAGAGGCCGGTTTGAAGATGTGTTGGTGACTTCGGATATGAGGTCATTCTTTCAGCCGACCCATCGACAGGTGTCATCCGGATCCAGCATCAGGGAACGCCTAGACCGTCAGGTGTCCGACTACATTGGGTTAACGGCCGATGTGGACGCTCTGAGGAGTGATGAACCCCTAGACTACTGGGTGGGCAGGCTTGACCTCTGGCCAGAGCTTGCCCAATTTGCAATCGAACTGTTGGCTTGCCCCTCATCCAGTGTCCTGTCCGAAAGGACGTTCAGCGCAGCAGGGGGGATTGTGACCGATAAGCGTACTCGCCTAGCTCACGACAGTGTTAACTACCTCACATTTCTAAAAATGAATGAGGCATGGATCTCGGAGGAATTCAACACATGTGATCAGTAGACCATGTATATGTCTATAAACAATTTTTGGAATCAAGCACACAGACCTTCTTAATTCATTTGGCTCACTTCCCTGACCCAAAAAAGCACACCGTACTATATGCCCCTACCCTCCTCTTTGAAGAGGTTGAGCGGTGTCATATTTCTACTGGGGCTGCTTATTATGAGGGGTTCCCACCATCCCTGTGCTGTGCTGACTTCCTCCTGGGTGTTCTTATTATGAGGGGCTCCCACCATCCCTGTGCTGTGCTGACTTCCTCCTGGGGGTTCTTATTATGAGGGGATCACACCATCCCTGTGCTGTGCTGACTTCCTCCTGGGGCTGCTTACGGTGCTGCTGTCAGCGCTGTATGTCACGGAGCTGCTGTCAGCGCTGTATGTCACGGAGCTGCTGTCAGCGCTGTATGTCACGGAGCTGCTGTCAGCGCTGTATGTCACGGAGCTGCTGTCAGCGCTGTATGTCACGGAGCTGCTGTCAGCGCTGTATGTCACGGAGCTGCTGTCAGCGCTGTATGTCACGGAGCTGCTGTCAGCGCTGTATGTCACGGAGCTGCTGTCAGCGCTGTATGTCACGGTGCTGCTGTCAGCGCTGTATGTCACGGAGCTGCTGTCAGCGCTGTATGTCACGGAGCTGCTGTCAGTGCTGTATGTCACGGAGCTGCTGTCAGCGCTGTATGTCACGGAGCTGCTGTCAGCGCTGTATGTCACGGAGCTGCTGTCAGCGCTGTATGTCACGGAGCTGCTGTCAGCGCTGTATGTCACGGAGCTGCTGTCAGCGCTGTATGTCACGGTGCTGATGTCAGTGCTCTGTATTACGGTGCTGCTGTCAGTGCTCTGTATCTCCTGCACCCTCTTGTTTGCCTACCCTGGTCCCTGACCTTCCCTCTCCTCCATTGCCTTCATTAGCTCCATAGTCCTGAATTGTCAGAACAATTTCCCAAATAAAAAAAAAATGCTTGTAGTTATCGATCCCAAATTCACCTCATACATGTATTATGCTATTGTCCAGGTGGTGGGACTACGTGCTACCCCCTAATAATTACCCCGTGGCCGCAAATTCGACCTAAAGGTTTGCGAAATTCGCCTCCCATTGAAGTCAATGGAGCCCGCGGCGAACGGTCGTTTTCGCGAACGTTTGTGTCCGTTCGCGTTTCGCGTTCGCGAAACGTCCCGTCGGAAGTTCGTCCATCACTAGTGCTCAGTGCCTGTGCTGACTGTAATCAGTTACATTGTTATCAGTTACCTCTGAGGACTAGGGAACCTTGACCCTTTACGTTATGTAGAAAAATGGGAGGGGCAGGGTTCCATAGCTTTATTTTGTTTTTACTGTTTTGATACACTGTAATAGTGTTCCTCAACCAGGATGCTGAGGTACCCTGGGGTGCCCACTGAATTCCCCTAGGTTTCCTTGAGCATGGGGCCCAGTGTGCCCCGGTGTCATGAATTGCGATGGTGTGTGCCAGCTGGCCATAACAATCAGAGATGCATTAGGGCTAGGATGCACTAGGAGTTACTTGATTCTATGGTCATGGCGGTCAACTCGTCCACACCATGGCAATGCATGACTCTGATCCAGGGCAGGCAGCATGCAGGGTCAACCCCAGCACTCTGGAGAAGACGAAAGTCCACCTCTTCCAGACCTCCTCCACCTCCTGCCCTCAGTCGTGCTGCTGGAGCTAAGGGGTATGGCTCTGTGAAGAGGGGGCTGTGGGATTGGGGGCCCTGTAATGGGGGGGGGGGCTGCATGACTGGCAGGCTCTGTGATGGGGGGAACTTGTGATGTGGAGGGGGCTTCTGATGTGATAGAGAAACCTCTGATGTGATAGAGAGACCTCTGATGTGAAGGGGTGGCTCTAATGTGATAGAGGGAGTTGTGATAAGAAGGGGGGCTTCTGATGTGATAGAGGAACCTCTGATGTGGTAGAGCAGTGGTCTCCAAACTGCGGCCCTTTGCTTGCCTTTATCTGGCCCTCGAGGCACTATCCCATCCACTGAGACCAACAATAGAGTATAATTCCTTCCACTGACACCAAAGAAAGGGCTCAATTCCTCCTACTGACACCAATGATGGGACACAATTCCTTCCACTGATACCAACGAAAGGACACTATTCCTCCCGCTGAAACAAATGAATGTGCGAGGAATTGTGCCCTGACACCAATGATGAGGAACAATTTCTTTTTATTGGCATCAACGACCAGGGCCGTCTTTAAGGCCTGCAAAAGGGACAGCTGCCCTGGGCCCTGTCATTGTTGTGGGGCCCAAAACAGCTGCCTCATACTTGCCAACTATCCAGGTTTAAATTCACTTGTCCCTTGAAGTTTTAGTCCCTTGCTGTGTCCCAATAGCTCAGTGTGAAGTGCTGGTCCTAATGCTGCCCAGCTCTGCCTTGTTGATGTGTACAGATGACTCACCTGCAGACCCTGTGTTTACATGTAAATAACCGGGAATTCATGTGTAAATAGCAGCTGCAATACTAAGTAAATAGCTGCGTCTGGTGGCATTGATATGTAAATAAAGGCACCATTCCTATGTATATCATGCTCCCCTGCAGTGAGGAGATGATGTGCTGTAACCTCTAGCAATTAATCAGTGAGCTGTAATGTGTTCTGTAACCTCTAGCAACCAGTCAGTAAGCAGTAATGATATGCTGTAACTGCTGGCAACCAATCACAATTGCTGCCTGATTTGATACAGTAAAGTCTAGCTGCTATTTATTGTATGTCTCAGAGCAGGTGGAGAGTGAAATTGCCTGGGGGGGGGGGGGAGGGGGCAAGAAAATGTTTGCCCAGGGCCCAATCAATATTAAAGACGGCCCTGCCAACGACGGGACACAATTCCTCCTACAGACACCAACGATGGGGCACAGTTCCTTTTCTTGGCACCAACTATAGGGCACTAGTCCTCCCACTGACACCAAATATAGGGCATTGTTTACTCCAACTGTAAATTGGAAATGTTGCATGAGGAAGCAACAGAGAGAAACCTCTCAGGGACTTTAGGCAGTAAAGAAACAGGTAATAAGGTTAAAAGGACAGTACCAATTTATTAATATAAATTTTCATAAAAAACAGACAAAAGTCCATACATCGTGATACAAATTATAATACAAAGTATGCAAAATATCATAAAGGTTAGACTAGAAGAGCAAAGAATATGCACATATCCACAACCGGAAGGGCCCAACCCAGAAAGAACTGCCTGTTGAGGCTGGTTTAGGGGGTCCCATTAGATTACATGTTTTGGAGTGATTTCTTCTTCTAAATGTCTCTCCGTTGTGTTTGTATATACAGTATCTCACAAAAGTGAGTGCACCCCTCCCATTTTTGTCATTATTTTATTACATCTTTTCATGTGACAACACTGAAGAAATTACACTTTGCTTCATTTAAATTAGTGAGTGTACAGCTTGTATAAGTGTAAATTTGCTGTCCCCACAAAAATAACTTAAAACACAGCCATTAATGTATAAAACGCTGCCAACAAAAGTGAGTACAGCCCTAAGTGAAAATGTCTAAATGAAAATGTCTAAATTGGGCCCAAAGTGTCAATATTTTGTGTTGCCACCATTATTTTCCAGCACTGCCTTAACCCTCTTTGGCATGGAGTTCACCAGAGCTTCACAGGTTGGCACTGGAGTCCTCTTCCACTCCTCCATGACGACATCACAGAGCTGGTGAATGTTGGAGACCTTGCGGTCCTCCACCTTCCATTTGAGGATACCCCACAGATGCTCAATAGGGTTTAGGTCTGGAGACATGATTGGCCAGTCCATCACCTTTACCCTAAGCTTCTTAAACAAGGCAGTGGTCATCTTGGAGGTGTGTTTGGGGTGGTTATCATGTTGGAATACTGCCCTGTGGCCCAGTCTCCAAAGGGAGGGGGTCATTCTCTGCTTAAGTATGTCAAAGGACATGTTGGCATTCATGGTTCCCTCAGTGAACTGTAGCTCACCAGTGCCGGCAGCACTCATGCAGCCCCAGACCATGACACTCCCATCACCATGCTTGATTGCAGGCAAGACACACTTGTCTTTACACTTCTCACCTGGTTGCCGCCACACATGCTTGACACCATCTGAACCAAATAAGTTTATCTTGGTCTCATCAGACCACAGGACATGGTTCAAGTAATCCATGTCCTTAGTCTGCTTGTCTTCAGAAAACTGTTTGCAGGCTTTCTTGTGCATTATCTTTAGAAGAAGCTTCCTTCTGGGGCCACAGCCATGTAGACCAATTTGATGCAGTGTGCGGCGTATGGTCTGAGCACTAACAGGCTGACCTCCCCACCCCTTCAACCTCTGCAGCAATGCTGGCAGAACTCATACATCTATTTCCCAAAGACAACCACTGGATATGATGCACATGCACTGAACTTCTTTGGTCGATCATGGTGAGGCCTGTTCTGAGTGGAACCTGTCCTGTTAAACCACTGTATGGTTTTAGCCACTGTGCTGCAGCTCAGTTTCAGGATCTTGGCAATCTTCTTAAAGCCTACGCCATCTTTATGTAGAACAAAAATAATTTTTTTTCAGATCCTCAGAGTTCTTTGCCATGAGGTGCCATGTTGAACTTCCAGTGACCAGTATGAGAGAGTGAGAGCTATAACACCAAATTTAACATGCCTGCTCCCCATTCACACCTGAGACTAATGAGTTACATGACACCGGGGAAGGAAAGTGGCTAATTGGGCCCAATTTGGACATTTTCACTTAGGGGTGTACTCATTTTTATTGCCAGCGGTTTAGGCATTAATGGTGTTGAGTTATTTTGAAGGCACAGAAAATTTACACTGTTATACAAGCTGTACACTCACTACTTTACATTATAACAAAGTGTAATTTCTTCAGTGTTGTCACATGAAAAGCTATAATAAAATATTTACAAAAATGTGGGGGGTATACTCTCTTTTGTGGGATACTGTATATACACAACGGAGAGACCTTTAAAAGAAGGAATCACTCCGAAACACGTTGTCTAATGGGACACCTTAAACCAGCCTCAACAGGCGGTTCTTTTTGGCTTGAACCCTTCTGGTTGTGAATATGTACATATTCTTTGCTTTTCTAGTCTACCCTTTATGATATGACAGATGACTCCTGTCCATTTTCTTTAGAAAATTTATATCAATAAATTGGCACTGTCCTTTTAACCTTATTACCTATTTCTTTACTGCCTCAAAGTCCCTGAGAGGTTTCTCTCTGTTGCTCCCTCATGCAACATTTCCAATTTACTGAATATATTGGGATGTTGGCAGTAATTTCCAAATTTTCAAGCAATTTTGGTTATATATTGACCTTTTGTTTACTTCAACTGGACATCAGGACATTTTCTACTCCCAATAGCACTAGTCCGGCCCATCTAAAGTCTGAAGGAGATTAAAACGGCCCTTTGTTTAGAAAGTTTGGAGACCCCTGTGATAGAGGAGCCTTTGATGTGAAAAGTTGGCTCTAATGTGATAGGGGGACTTGTGATGTGAAGGGGGACTTCTGATTTGATAGAGCCACCCCTTCACAACAGAAGTCCCCCTTCACATCAGAAAACCCCCTATCACATTAGAGCCACCCCTTCACATCAGAGGTTCCTATATCACATCACAAGTCCCCCTATTAGACTAGAGCCACCCCTTCACATCAGAGGTTCCTCTATCACATCAGAAGTCCCCGTTCACATCACAAGTCCCTCTATCAAATTAGAGCAACCTCTTCACATCAGGAGGTTCTTCTATCACAATAGAAGTCCCCCTTCACATCACAAGTCCCCCTGTCATGTTAGAGCCACCCCTTCCCATCAGAGGTTTCTCTAACATGACAGGGGGACTTGTGATGCGAAGGGGGACTTCTATTGCGATAGAAGAACCTCCTGATGTGAAGAGGTGGCCCTAATGTTATAGAGGGACTTGTGATGTGAAGGGGGACTTCGGATGTGTTAGAGGAACCTCTGATGTGAAGGGGGGCTCTAATGTGATAGGGGGACTTCTGAAGTGATAGAGAAACCTCTGATGTGAAGTGGTGGCTCTAATGTGATAGGGGGACTTCTGATGTGATAGAGAAACCTCTGATGTGAACTGGTGGCTCTAATGTGATAGGGGGACTTGTGATGTGAAGGGGGCTTCTGTTGTGAAGGGGTGGCTTTAATGTAATAGGGGGACTTTTGATGCGAAGGGGGAATTCTATTGTGATAAAAGAATCTCCTGATGTGAAGAGGTGGCTCTAATGTGATAGAAGGACTTGTGATGTGAAGGGGGACTTCTGGTATGATAGAGGAACCTCTGATGTGAAGGGGTGGCTCTAATGTGATAGGGGGGACTTCTGATGTGATAGAGAAACCTCTGATGTGAAGTGGTGGCTCTCATGTGATAGGGGGACTTGTGATGTGATAGAGAAACCTCTGATGTGAAGTGGTGGCTCTAATGTGATAGAAGGACTTGTGATGTGAAGGGGGACTTCTGGTATGATAGAGGAACCTCTGATGTGAAGCGGTGGCTCTCATGTGATAGGGGGACTTCTGATGTGATAGAGAAACCTCTGATGTGAAGTGGTGGCTCTCATGTTATAGGGGGACTTCTGATGTGATAGAGAAACCTCTGATGTGAAGTGGTGGCTCTCATGTGATAGGGGGACTTGTGATGTGAAGGGGGCTTCTGTTGTGAAGGGGTGGCTTTAATGTAATAGGGGGACTTTTGATGCGAAGGGGGACTTCTATTCTGATAGAAGAATCTCCTGATGTGAAGAGGTGCCTCTAATGTGATAGAAGGACTTGTGATGTGAAGAGGGACTTCTGGTATGATAGAGGAACCTCTGATGTGAAGAGGTGGCTCTAATGTGATAGGGGAACTTGTGATGTGATGGGGGACTTGTGATGTGATGGGGGACTTCTGGTGTGATAGAGGAACCTCTGATGTGAGGGGGGAGGGGTGGCGCTTCTGATGTGAAAGTGGACTTGTGATTTGAAATTAATTTAATCAAGGCAGTTATGTGCATTGTCCAGGCTCAGGTTACCCATTAGTATGTAACATTTAGGCTTTTTACATTTTAGACCGAGGTGCTTTGAAATTTGCATACCTTTAAGGATGGCCGCGACTGAAAAAAGGTTGAGGAAGCTCCACCATGGCACAGGCAACTCATCTAAAGGCTGGTAAGCTGCCATATTTTGCATTTTTGTTTTAGAATTTATATACGCTTTAATCATTTTTTTTTTTAAATGTGGACTTTTACATAATTAGTCCACCCAATATGGTGTTTTTGTTATTTATCACTGGACACGCAGGTTTTTGTATACATCAGCGTTGGATGGATGTACATTTTAACATCGATATTATTCCCTTTGACTCCAACAAGGTCAGACCATGGGAACAAATTCTCAGATAACATTTTCTACATGTAGCCGAAGAGGACGGTAACGTCAAAAGATATTTTGTTATTTTTCTCAAGTCCAAGAAATAAATTCGAGAGGCAGTAGAGTCCTTTTTATAAGCCAATTTCAAGCAAATAGGTGTGACATTCAATTTCAAACTTCAAGAATGTAATTGCATTTTTAGATGGAGAGGCTGCGCTCTATCCTGCTGCGTGTTTTGTGCTCATGAAACTCCCGCAGTTTTCAGAATTGCTCCAGGATTCTGCAACACATTAAAAGTTTCGACGTGGGTTAGTCCCCAGTGGAACATTTTAGCAAACATAGCTGAAATTTTTAACAAGGTATCTCCTCAGACGCACATGGCAAGCTGTACGGTTTTAACATTAATAATAGGTCTGCTAAACTGTTTGTGCATCAAAATGTATTCATGATCGCCACAAGCAAAATATCGCTGCCAAGAATTTTGCCGGGAATGATAGACAGATGTGCTCATTGTATGTAACAACAGTTTTTGAATAATAAAATCTTTTATGTGCCCTTTTTCTGCAGTCTCCATGGTCCTGTTATGCCTCAAAGTGTGCTCAATCATTTCTTCCTCTTACAGATGTATCTTTTTCTATCCATTGTGCCTCTTTTTTGTCCTTTAAGCAGTAAATATTTAGATGCGTTGTAAACCGTAAAATGGGCTCTTTTTATGATTGCATCTTTTTCTACAGCTTTTTTTTGCAAAATGATTTTCAAATGCATACCGTATTTGGATGGCAATGTCTCTATATAGGAGCCCAGTTTTAGTGCGGTAAATAAAAGTTCTCTCCTGGGCACTTCCTGTCTATATGCACTCACTGCGGCGTTGGCAGCATTGCTCTGTATTGACTTCCTGTGGCCATGCTTGTGCAATGTTTGTCTGCACAGATGTTCATAGTCATAGGTGTGTGCACAGGGTGTGCCAGTTGTGCTCCGTGTGGCCTAAATTCCCTTCTCTGCCTGGGTCCCCCTATACTCCCCCTTCACTACTGCCAGCTTTCCTCCTCTCCTTTTTTTTTTACAGTAAAGTTTTTATTTATCAGATGTAATCATAAAGAAAACATCAAGGTACACAATGGCGGCCGGTGCTAAAATTTATTTTGGGGTGGTGGCACAAATTATTTTTTGAAAAAAATCATCAATTGCAGCCACTGTGCCCATCAAACGCTGCCACTGTGCCCTCAAATGCTGCCACTGTGCCATCAATTGCAGCTATTGTGCCAAACGCTGCCACTGTGCCCATTAAATGCTGTCTCTGTGCCCATTAAATGCTGCCACTATGTCCATTAAATGCTGCCACTGTGCCATCAAATGCTGCCACTGTGCCCATCAAATGCAGCCACTCTGCCAAACGCTGCCACTGTGCTCATCAAACGCTGCCACTGTGCCCATCAAACACAGCCACTATGCCAAACGCTGCCACTATGCCATCAAACGCAGCCACTGTGCCAAACGCTGCCACTGTGCTCAAAAAATGCAGCCACTGTGCCAAATGCTGCCACTGTGCCCATCAAACACCGCCACTGTGCCATTAAACGCTGCCACTGTGCCATCAAACGTAGCCAGTGTGCCCATCAAATGTAGCCAGTATGCCCATCATATGCTGCCAGTGTGCCCTTGAATGCCCCAGTGTGACCCCCGCCCACTTGCCGTCTGCCCAGCACTTACCCTGTCTTGGTGGGGCAGCAGGTGACAGCGACGAGCGGGTCCTCCATGCGTCTCCTGCCGTCCTCATCTCTGTCCCCTCCTCCTGATGGGTATCTAATAGCGGTGCCTGTCGTTTTAGCCAATCTGGTGACAGGTAACAGACCCGAGCCCCTGATTGGCAGAAAGGCGGTTTCGTTTTAGGAAAGCACACAGTAATTCACTTTTATAACACAGCTGAGTGACCTGCAATGTATGAGTCTATTTGTTGGTGATAGAGGGGGCAGCAGGAGAGAGGGTGCACCCTTAATGCATGGACCGCCACTGACAGTACTGACAGTACACCATTTTACATATAGAGACTAGTGTGCAATACATGAAGATATAGAACTTCAGCAAAAACAAATCATATAGTATCATCCAAAACAAGTCTTTAAAGCAATTGGGGGAGAACAACCTAGAGAGAATAAAAATGTAGTATGTTCATTAGTTGGAGCAACATCAGAAGAGAGAAGAGGAAAGAAAAAAGAGAGGGGGGAGGGGAGAGGAGGGAAAAGGAGGGTGAAAAAAGAGAGAGAGAGGCAAGGATGGTTGGGGGGAGTGCAGAATAGTATAATAGTATAGTGGGGGGGGGGGGGGGATGAGGGTGAGGGGGGAGAGAAAGAGAGAGAGAAGGAACGGGGATCAAAGATACCACATTCTCTTGGAGATCCTACACCTGAGCTCAGTAACCTGTCGTACATCGTGGGAAGGCCTCAAGGAGTTCCTGACTTATCTTTCTTACCTCCTCTCCTTGCTTACCTGTTGCAGGGGATGTTTCAGGATGGAGAGCATGGAAAGGGGCGGGTAACCATGTAATTTACCGGTACCGATCCCTCTCTGTGTTCATTCATAACTGAAGCATACAGGAAGCCGTTCAGCACAGAGGACTTGTTCTACTGACCTGACACCAATCTGTGTGTGTTTGTATGTGTGTATATATATATTTTTCAGGACACTGACTCACCAGACCGTATTGCCTCACATTCTCATTGGTTAAATCTTAGTAGTTTTTAGTAGTTTTAAGGGTGTGATTGGTTTAAAAAGCTCCTTTCATACTGGACCTGTTCCTGTGGCGCAAATACCCCTTCATTAGCCTCATTATTTAATTTATTTAAAGTTGTTGCTTTGTTTAGAAGGTAAAATTGGACAGTGAAAAAAAAAAAAAACACACACACACACAAAAGGATAAAATATACCCCATTCACACACAAATACAAATCAATTTTATGTTTTCACCCAATATTCACATAACCTTCACCCAGGAGTCAAACATTTTTTTCTAATTAGTCCTGGTGGAAAATTATGCAAATTTGGTGTCAGAATTTTTATAAGTAGGCAGACCACAAAATTAAATAAACTAAGCTAAATGTACCCCCCCCCCCCCAAAAAAATAAAAATAAAAAATAAATAAATTAAAATAAAGATAAATAATTAAATCCCCACACCCTTTTAAAAAAAGAAATGCAAATAGTGGATTTTTTTTATTTGCTTTTTTAACTTCCTAAGCAGATGAACAAGTTTCTGCTTTGAGAAAAATTACCAAGCAGCAAAACTGATAATTTTGTAGCAATTTTGTTGAATTCACTGCTGTGTATTCTTCCTAGCAGTAAATAACCAGTGACTAGAGATGTTGTTTTTGTCATGAATTTGGCTTGCAAGATCTCCTGAGGCAGGCCAGAAAAGTCTGTGGCCATTTCTGCTGGTCATACAATGCCAGTGTTTGGCTGGCTGACATTCAAAGGGAATGCAACCTGCCCACCAACCGCCTCATTTATGACATGCCCACCATGTGGAACTCAATGTTGGCAATGCTGCAGCAGCTGCACACACAGCAGAGGGTAAGGGGAGCTTGGATTATTTTCACGCCAGTGGTTACTGATCAAGAATGCATGCACTGTCCTATAATCATTTGAAAAGGCCACTAAGATGTTGAGCATCGACAATGCATGCATTAGTGACACTGTCCCTCTAGTCTTCCTGTGGGGCACACGCTTTGTGGAATCAAGGACAGGGCACTTGAGGCAGAACAGTGGGAGGAAGAGGAGGACTTCCTTTCCTCTCAAGACCCCCTTTATCCAGATAGCATTCCTGCGGGCCCACCAAACACACAGGAAGAAGAGGAGGAGGAGGAGGATTGGGTCAGCATGGATGTAGAGGATAGCACTCAGCAGCAGTCTTCAAGAGAAAGACACTAGGATTCGTGGTATCAAGGAGAGGGATCATTACTGGCTGGCAACCCTTCTTACAAGGGGAAAAATGAAAAACTCATCCTGCCTTCACAGAGGGAGCAAAGGATGAAAGATCTTCAGGAGGCCTTGAAGAAAGATTTGTGCAACGCATTTCCAGACCCTGGGAGGTTACCATTTACTGGTGCTGGACAATGTGTTGCTGAGGCTTTGTTCAGTAAGAGGAAGAGCGTTGGAGAAGGTGGCCGGCTGACCGTTGCCTTTAAAGAGGAAGTAAACCCTGATGAGTTTACTTCCTCTTTCATTCCCTGCAAAGGTAGAGCATAATGGACTAATATGCATCGCATAGTAGTCCATTATGTGCCACTTACCTGACACAGGAGCCAGCGAAGTCACCGCTGTCCCCTGTAGTTCCGAGCGTCCATCTTCTTGGTGGGTCTCGCTGCTCCGGCGCTGTAATTCACCAGAGCAGTGATGACGTATATCCCACGCATGCGCACTGGACCCGACACTCGCAGCATATTGCCGCGATCTGCAGCTTACCCAGTGCGCCTGCGAGCCGCTGTTTACGGCGCATGCGCCATAGACGGCGGTGGCTGTGTTCAGGTAAATATCTCCTAATCCGTATAGGTTTAGGAGATATTTCTTGGACCTACAGGTAAGCCTTAATCTAGGCTTACCTGTAGGTCAAAGTGGTTTGTAAGGGTTTACAACCACTTTAAACTATTTTTCAGTTCTCAGCACCAAGGTCTGATCGGTTCAAGCAACCATTGCCAGCGTCTGCATTATATGGTGCAAGAATATCAAGGGGCAAAAGCAGACTTGGAGGCCTTTCCAACAGAGCATCCACTGGGTTACTGGGTCTTAAGGATGGACCACTGGCCAAAGCTTGCTCAATATGCAATTGACCTACTGGCCTGTCCAAAATCCAGCATGCTTTCTGAACGCACATTCAGTGCTGCTGGAGGGTTTGTAATGGATCAAAGAGTGCGCTTGTTCACAGACTTCGTTGACAGGCTCACCTTCATAAAAATGAATCAGTCTTGGATCAGCAGCTATCAAGCATCTGGTGCTGATGTAGCTGATTGAATTTGCTATGGATCTGGGATCCCTTGAAGACTGCCTATGCTGACTATTCTATTCCTCCTCAATCTTGATAATGCTAGCTTCAAACAATAATTTTGGTTTAGGGCACCACCACCCAAGGCCCTATTTTTCTGCCCCTGTTTAACGGAGGCATGTAATTCAAATTTTTAATATAATATTTCAACGCAGGGCCCATTCCTGCACTGAACAAGAGTATCTATGAAGGGGTTACAGTGTTGTGGCACCACCACCCAAGGCCCAATTATTCTGCCGCTGTTTAACAGGGGCATGTAATTATAGTTTTTTCATATAATACTTCACAGCACCCAACAAGAGTATCTGTGAGGGATTACAGTGTTCTGGTACCACCAACACCTAAGGTCCAATTTTCTGCAGAGTACATAGGGCAGGCCGTATAGTAGATATACTGCTGTTCAGAGTATATAGTGCCTGGGGGGCCTGGGGGACCCCCACACCATTTTTTAAAACTTGTTGGTGCAGGGTTCCCCTTAATATCCATACCAGACTTGAAGGGCCATCCACATTCATGCCATTTTAATTTTTATTTTTTTTTACTATTTTTATCTATATTGCCTGGATCTAACAATACATTAAAGCCGCAAGCAGTTTTAAGTGACATTTTTTCTTTTAGAAATTTAATTTTGCTGTGGTACTGTTATAAACATAGGAAAGATGCGCTACTTTACAGGCATACTAAGGACACCTCCCGGGCAAGATATATAAAGGAATATTGCATTTTTTTGGTTTCACTTTAAACATTATTAAAATCACTGCTCCCGAAAAAACGTAAATTTTTAAAACTTTTTTTGCATTGATACATGTCCCCTGGTGCAGCACTCAGTTCCCCAAATGCATTGTATGGGAAAAAAACTTGCATATAAGCCTTTAAAATTAGCAATTTTCATTTTTCACGTTCCCTTGTACACACGGTCAGACATTCTGATGGAAAATGTCTGATCGTACCGTGTTGTCGGATAATCCGACCGTGTGTGGGCTCCATCTGACTTTTTCTGTCGGAATATCCGACCGACAAAGTTTTAGCCCTTGTACACACGGTCGGACATTCCAATGGAAAATGTCCGATCGGATCCCGTGTTGTCTTATAATCCGACCATGTGTGGGCTCCATCGGACTGTTTCCGTCGGAATATCTGACCGACAAAGTTTTGGAGCTGGGCTATAAAATTTTCCAACAACATGATCCGATCGGATCGTTTGTAGAGAATTCCGATCGGACAAAGTGCCACGCATGCTCAGATCAAATTCCTAGACCAAAGATATTGGCTACTAGCCTGAACATAGTCCCGTCGTAACGAATGAATGTCATCACTTTCTGAACGATCGGATTTTCCGACAACTTTGTCCGACCGTGTGTATGCGACCGATTTTGTTGTCGGAATGTCCGACCGTGTGTACAAGGGCTTAGACTTTAATGGTTCACACAAATTATTTGCTGTTCGCATGTTCTGCTGTGAACTGAATGGGGGGTGTTGGGCTCATCCCTACATAGTACGTGATCAGGCACTGTCGGGTAGGGGGTGTGTGCATGCGCACCACTGGTGAGCCGTTTTTGCTGTGATTAGTCACAGCACAAGCTGATCAGTCGATCAGTCAATGCATGTCCACCAGCACCCACTGATCGGCGTAAATAAGGCAGAGCTCTGTCCTGTCAGCGGGGATGTGCTGGATATTTTCCCCCGCACAACAGGGAATAAAATCCAGCACGTCCCTTAGTAAGAAAATAGCACATAGTAAACACAGAAACACTGGTTAAGCACACATTTAACCCTTTGATTGCCCTAAATGTTTAATCCCATCCCAGCCAGTGTCAATATATGCTTAATGTTTTTTTTTTGTTTTTTTTTACCATAAATATGTAAAGAATACATATTGACTTCAATTTATGAAGAAATTTGTTTTTTTACATGTTTTTATTGGATATGTTTTATAGCAGAAATTAAAACATTGTTTTTTTTTCTTCAAATTTGTCGGCCTTTTTTGTTTATAGCATAAAACAATAAAACATGCAGTGGTGATCAAATACCATCAAAAGAAATCTCTATTTGTCTGAGAAAATGGATACATTTCATTCATTTACAGCATTGCATGACCGCAAATTTGGCCTGGTCATGAAATCTTCTAGAGGGCAAGTGGTTACATTTTCATTTTGTATATTTTGACCATTTTTTGATTTATTGATAGCTGTTGAAGTGATTTTTATATTTTTTGAAGTTTAAGAGTTTGTTTCTCATTGCAGGATGATGGAGTCTGGTGGTTCGAGAGAGTAAGGACAGCGAATGACAATAACATGTCGTGTTTTGACATGAAAAGAATCATCGGTATTAGCAGATGCCATGACCATCTGATTGCTCCAAAGACATCGTCTCTCGGAGATGACAGCATGATGCAAATCTGACATTCACAACAAATAACTAGTATGTCGTACATTTTAGGCAAATAACTATTGTCTTTGTATACCTAGTATGAAAGTAGAAAGTAAGAAATGTTTGAAAAGGGAGCCAAAGAAATGTTATATTAAAAATATTTTTTTTTTTAAATTATATATGAATGGCAAAATCTACTAAGTATTTTAATCCTGCAATTGTTAAAGCCCAATTGCAGTCACAGAAATAGATATTCAACCAAAGAGACACTGAGGCAGGTTTAATCTTTTGAACTGCCGTAGCTATACGTCGGCTCGTGGGATCGAGATAGCAGGCACGCGAGCAGGCATCCGCTGCACAGTGGGGTTGCCGATGCTCGTGGTGAACAGTTGCGATGACCGCCAACCATGAGCGCTCGCGGGCACGAGAGGCAGAACGCGGAAGTGTGTGTGTAAACACACAAATCCCTGTTCTGTTCTGTGAGGCATGACAGATCGTGAGCTTATTAGCTAGGAACCATGATCTGTCACTTCCTCTAGGTCAGTCCTCTCCCCTCTACAGTTAGAAACACACCTAGGGAACACAGTTAACCCCTTGATCGCCCCCTAGTGTTAACCCCTTCCCTGCCAGTGACATTTTTACAGTAATTAGTGCATGTTTCTAGCACTGATCGCTGTATAAATGCCAATGGCCCTAAAAATGTGTCAAAAGTGTCTGATGTGTCCGCCATAATGTTGCAGTCCTGTTAAAAATCGCAGATCGCTGCCACTACTAGTAAAAAAAAAATAATAATAAAAATGCTATAAATCTATACCCTATTTTGTCGACACTATAACTTTTGCGCAAACCATTCAATATACGCTTATTGTGATTTTTTTTTTTTTTACCAAAAATATGTAGAGGAATGCATATCAGTCTAAACTGAGAAAAAAATTGCTTTTTTTTTTAAAAAAAAGGGGAATATTTTTTATAGCAAAAAGTACAAAATATTGTTTTTTTCAAAATTGTTGCTCTTATTTTGTTTATAGCGAAAAAAAAAAAAAAAAAACGCAGAGGCAATCAAATACCACCAAAGGAAAGCTCTATTTGTGAACAAAAAGGACGTAAATTTTGTTTGGGTGCAACATTGCACGGCCGCCCAATTGTCAGTTAAAGCAGTGCCGAATGACAAAAAATGGCCCGGTCATTCAGTAGCCAAACCTTCTGGGGCTGAAGTGGTTAAAGCGTAGTTCCATCCACTTTTAGAATTTATCATCTAGCATCATGTAGATTGTGAAATGGATTTTTTTTTTCTCTGACAGCTTACCTGGATAGTACAGTTTACAATCGAATTTCCTGTCTCTGCCACCTGCGGATACGTCCGTCATGTCCGGCAGCGCACTGTCTCCTGGGAGCTATGTGTCATAATTCCCAAGAGTCAGTGTGGATGGTCGCCCCTCGTTATCGCGATATTCCGAAACCAGAAGTGACGTGATGACGCCAGCCACATGTTGATGGTTGCCATCATAGTGGGACGGGCACTTCCGACGAAAACCGCCCATTGTGATGGCAACCTGATAAGTTTTCTGTGCTGCGAGTGTCTCATACTATGCATGCACGAGTACAGAATAAATGTTTGTGGGCTTCACATTCCCACAAGCAATATGGGAACTTCATACACAGAAGAATATAAGGTATTTGTTCATCAAATATGTGTATTAGAGTGGCAAATGTTCTTTAAAACGTGAGTAGCATTAATGTATGTTAGGATCCAAAGTAAAAAAGTTGGTGAAACTCCGCTTTAACTAAGCAGACAGACCTGTTTCACATCTATCTGTGCCACCTGTGCCAGGTTCTGTAAAGAGTGTAATAGAAATTGGAGCAGGTCTGCACCTAATTGATAAAGGGAATGTGGTAGTTTTCCATATAGAAAACTGCCACAGATTCCTGTCAGATGGGACCTTGTTGTGTGGGATGTGATCTGTCAGCAGACTGCTGACATTCCTCTCTCTGCCTGCCCATGCAGTGATTACACTACATGAGCAGAGCCTGCAGGGCAAAGTGATACTAAAGTCTTAATTATTTTTGTTTAAAAAACAAACAAACATGTAATACTTACCTGCTCTGTGTAATGGATTTGCATAGAGCAGCCCCAAGCCTCCTCTTCTCGAGTCCCTCTTCAGCGCTCCTAGCCCCTCCCTCCTGTTGAGTGCCCCCACAGCAAGCAGCCTGCTTTAGGGGCACCCGAGCCAGAGCTCCCTGTGTCCAATAAGACATGGAGCCATGGCCTGACCCCACCCCCTCTCTGTCCTCACTGACTTTGATTGACAGCAGCGGGAGCTAATGGCGCTTCACTGCTGTCTTAGCTAAATAGAGGGAGAGCCTAGAACAGCTGAGTCTCTTGTGCAACATCGCTGGATCGAGATAGTGCTCAGGTAAGTTTTAGGGGGGCTGCTGCACACAGAAGGCTTTTTATCTTAATGCATAGAATGCTTTATGATAGAAAACCTTCTGCCTTTACAACAACTTTAAAACCCTCCTGCTCTGAGCTGAGAAGGGGTCGGGAATTGGCAGAGAGATCGGAGCATGCAGCTTCAGCTCTCCATGTGCTGTATCTGTTACACTACAGCCACAAAATGGAGAACTGGTCTGCCATAATTAACAAAGGGACTTTTGTACCATTGTTAATTAGGAGCAGCATCTGCTCCATTTTTATGTTTAGAAGAGTGGTGCAAGCATTGTGCTTGCACAGATTTTTGGTATTTTCCCCCATTGTGTCTAAATATGACTGTGGAGTCCAATGGGTTTGCTGCAGACCTGGTCAGACAAGCCCCCTCTCTTCCCCTCACTACACCGAAGATTTCTATGATGAGGGGTGTGTCCATTGCTCATCTATATCATCACAGAACAGCAAAGGGTGAAGGCAGGAAATGCACTTCTAGAAAGAGAACATGTTATGTTATGGCAATTACATACAGCAATCATCTAAAAAATCAAAGGACTAATAAAAAAGAAAAATGATATGAATCACTTGTAGCACCCCTCTGACACCCCAAACGCAGGGTAGCTCCTCTACAGGCAGCGGCAGGCTAGCATTTCACCCCAGGGCTAAAACGGGGGACTGAGAAAGGATAGTGAGCACCAGTCACTTTTGTCTTTTAAAAGTTTTATTTGAGAATGGTTAAGGAGGTGAGGGTTAGGGGTCCCAGATACTGTAGCAGATCACTTACAGACTCGACAGATGCAGATCAATGTGCAGCTTCACTGGTTCAGAATTTTTAAGCCAACCCGACAATACTGTAAGCACATTCCCAAATTTCAGTGCATCTTCCAAATGAGTCACCATGCTCTCATGAGACCCAAGCCTTCTTTATGGCTCTTCACAGAAAGGGGCCTCCCTTGGGTCTCCTCCTTGGCACATCTTCCTCCAGACCAGACAGGACAGCTTCGGGGCCACTTCAGAACACATTAGGCCCCAAAACAGGCTATTGGGCTTAACAGCAGCATCTCCCTAGTCCTCAGCCCTGGGAAAGAGAGGGAGCACATGGCCTGTCCAAAATATTTATGTCCTCCCCAACATGCACCCGTGGCCTAAACCTCCTACCGGATTGGCTGAAGGAAATATAAATATGCATAGTTTTGTTAGTGAAATCTGGTGACAGTGAAAAATCAGTGAGCACTACTAACTCTACAAGTTATGGTGGTTGCAGGGACCTGTGCTAAACTTCAAATCTTTTCCCTCTATGGGTCCACGTGGATTTCTGGTAAAGGCTATCCATAAGGCCTCAACTTTAGCCAAAATTAACATTAACTGTACTTCTTGCTAGTGTCAAGCACTGACCCAGCCGTTTAACAGTCCATTTATCAAACCTCAATGAAACCTAGAGCCTTCTTGAATACAGCAGATGCTTCTCCTTTTTACACACTCTGTCTTGCCACCTGGGGACTAGAAAGGATTTTTTTTTCCTCTGGGGGAGCATGCTTTATTGGGGTTTTTATTTTTACATCATCTGGATCAACAGTGGGTAAAGGAGTGTGTATATTGTATGGAGGTTTTACTTATTTATTTTGATTGTTTGAACTACATGTCTTTATTTCAACCTGACTAAGTAACTTTGTTTCTGAATGAAACTCCAGAGTGAGCCATATGTTGGAAAGGAGAGGAGTCCCTGTTCTGACCGATCATGTAATTTTCATCTTGAGCTATTGATCTCTGTAAACGACAGCCGTTTTACAACAGTGGTGCTAAGCAGAGCCTGGAAATTTTATTAAAAGGACCTTAGAACTTTGAAAACTAGATAACTAGAACTATAAAACTAATATGCAATATCTGATATTTACTTAACCACCTCGCGCCCGCCCTATAGCCGAATGACGGCCGTAGAGCAGGCGCGTTCGTCCGGGTGGTCGTCCCTGGACGTCCTGATGTTTACTTCCGCAATGCGCGCCGCCGCGGGCGCGCATCACGGAAGTTCTGTGTTCGCCGTGTCCCCCGGGGACAGGCAAACACAGATCGCTGTAAACGGCCAATCACAGCGGCCGTTTACAGCGTGATCGGCGTGTCCAATGGGAGATGATCTCATATGTAAACATATGAGATCATCTCTCAGCGCCGCTCTCCCTCCTCGCACAGACAGTGTGAGAGGGGAGAGATGAATGGCTGCAGCGGCAGCCGTTCTGCCTCTAGTAAAAAAAAAAAAAAAAAAGTAAAAAAATAAAATAAAAAGTGCCATCCTCCCCCCAGCAGTGCCATCCTCCCCCCAGCAGTGCCATCCTCCCCCCAGCAGTGCCATCCACCCCAGTGCCATCCGCCCCAGTGCCATCCACCCCAGTGCTACCTGCCCCCAGTGCCATCCACCCCAGTGCTACCTGCCCCCAGTGCCATCCACCCCAGTGCTACCTGCCCCCAGTGCCATCCACCCCAGTGCCACCTGTTGTCAGTGCCACCTGTCGTCAGTGCCATCTGTCATCAGTGCCACGTATAAGTGCCATCTGTCATCAGTGTCACGTGTCATCAGTGCCACATAGTGCCATCTGTCATCAGTGCCACGTATTAGTGCCATCTGTCATCAGTGCCACGTATCAGTGCCATTTGTCATCAGTGCCACCTGTCAGTGTCACGTGCCATCTGTTGTCAGTGTCACGTGTCATCAATGCCACTTATCAGTGCCATCTGTCATCAGTGTCACGCGTCATCGGTGCGATGTATTAGTGCCATCTGTCATCGGTGGCACGTATTAGTGCCACGTATTAGTGCCATCTGTCATCAGTGCCACGTATTAGTGCCACGTGTCATCAGTGCCACGTATTAGTGCCATCTGTCATCAGTGCCACATATTAGTGCCATCTTTCATCAGTGCCACATATTAGTGCCATCTGTCATCAGTGCCACCTGTCATCAGTGCCACGTATAAGTGTCATCATTGCCACGTATCAGTGCCATCTGTCATCAGTGTCACGTGTCATTATCCTGGTGCTTCAAAAGTGTAATAAATAGTCAACAAGTTAGATGTGTAATTTATGTTCCTAGAACACATGATGGCGCTACCTGCATGTTGGGCCTCTCTATGTGGCCAGGCTGTGAAAAAGTCCCACACATGTGGTATTGTAATACTCAGGAGGAGTAGCAGAATTTTTTGGGGGGTGTCATTTGTGGTATACACATGCCACGTGAGAGAAATAACCTATTACAATGACAATTTTTTGGAGAAAAATAAAAAAAATGAAAAATCTTAATTTTGCAAAGAATTGTGGGAAAAAAATTACAACATCAAAAAGCTCACTATGCCTCTTACTAAATACCTTGGAATGTCTACTTTCCAAAAAGGGGTCATTTGGGGGGTATTTGTACTTTCCTGACTTGTTCGGGTCACAAGAAGCGAGATAGGCCACCAGTACATCAGATGTGATCAATTTTGTGCGATTCGCACCACACCTTGTAGACTCTATAACTTTCACAAAGACCAAATAATATCCACTAATTTGGGTTATTTTTACCAAAGATATGTAGCAGTATAAATTGTGGCCAAAATTTATGAAGAAAAATTAATAATTTGCATAATTCTGTCACAGAAACAAAGAAATATGCGTTTTTTTTCAAAATTTTCGGTCTTTTTTCATTTATAGCGCAAAAAATAAAAACCCCAGAGGTGATCAAATACCACCAAAAGAAAGCTCTATTTGTGGGAAAAAAAGGACAAAAAATTCATTTGGGTACAGTGTTGCATGACTGAGTAATTGTCATTCAAATTGTGAGAGCACCGAAAGCTGAAAATTGGTCTGGGCAGGAAGGGTGTTTAAGTGTCCAGTAAGCAAGTGGTTAAAGAGGAAGTAAACACATCAATTTAAACAGTTAAAAAAAAAGGCATGCCGGGAATGCTAACTGCACATTGGCTGTGCTCTCAGCCAAACTATCAAACCATCCAATGGCTGGTGTCATAACGAATCCCATGTGCAGCACCATAGCAGTTGAAGATTAAACAGAGGCAAAGATGGCAGCTTCCTTGGCTGAAAACGACACGGGGAGTTTACTTCCACTTTAACGGAAAAAAAAAGTAAACATAAATAATATATGTAGGGATGAGGTATTTTTTTCCAAATTCTCTTTTTGTATTTTTGTGAGCTGTTATTAGTGAGCTTTAGTCAGCTTAGCAGTGCGCTAACTGGTGTTCTCTAAATATATATAGAGTCAACTGACTTGGTCACATGGTGTGCAGAGCTTGTTCCAGCAAGAAGTGCTGGAGAATGGAGATAGCGTTCTGTGTTCAGCATGTTTAATACCCGATAAATCAGCAGGCTTTGGGGGCCTGTTGTTCTGCTGGGAGAGATCATAAATATCTGAGACACTTTCTGGCACAGGTTCTTCCCATCCAAGGTTTCAGGCTGAGATGATGATGCTGCTGTAAAACCAGCCTTGCTCTTAGGCCTTGGACCAAAAGGTGTAAGATGCCGAAGAGATCTCTTCTCCTGGAAGGACTTTCTGAAAATGGCTGCAATGGTGTGTTACAAGGGTCTACAGCAGCCTTTCTCAACTAGGGTTCTGTGGAAGCCTAAGGTTTATCCAGACATTGCCAGGGGTTCTTTGAGCAAAAAGCAACATCCGCCTCTCAGATGAATAACCACTGACACAAACAATCTTTGTTCTCTGTTAGAGTAGGATTCTTCTCAATGACCAAAAATGTAAGGAGCATTTTTCCCAGTGACCTTCTTATTAATATACCATGAGCTGTAGATACATTAATTATTGTCAGGAGTTCCTTGAGCCTGGGAAATTACTTGAAGGGTTCCTCTGTGTTGAAAAGGTTGAGAAATGCAGGTCTAGAGCATTATTTCGCAAAAAAGGAACTCTTAAAATAACTTTTTCAAGGTCTCAGGGAAAATAATAATATTAATTACCAGATCTGATGTTCACTATGAAAAGTGCTTCATACATTTGTGGTCATTGGGAAGTATCTCCCCGTTTTTATGCCACTTTTAGCAGCGTCAGGTGTTTTTATTTACAGCTTCAAAACGCCTCTCCTTGTTGTTCTGTGTGTCCATGCACACAAATGCCCTGTACACGCGGTCGGATTTTCTGACGGAAAATGTGCGATCAGATCATTTTGTCGGAAAATCTGACTGTGTGTGGGCTCCATCGGACTTTTCCCCTCGGATTTTCCGACGCACAAAGTTTGAGAGCAAGATCTAAAATTTCCCGACATCGCATAAATTCCGAACGTGTGTAGATAATTCCGATTGACAAAGTGCCAGGCATGCTCATAATAAACTAAGAGACGAAAGCTATTGGCTTCTGGACGGTTTATAGTCCCGACTTACGTGTTTGACATCACCTCATTCAGAACAATCAGATTTTCCAACAACTTTGTGCGACCGTGTGTATGCAACACAAGCTTCGGCCAAAATCCATCGGAAAAAAATCAGATTTTGCGGTCGGAATGTCCGACCGTGTGTACAGGGCAAAAGGCTTTTAGAGGCATAGACATCTAGAAGCTGTAAAGAATGAATTTACATGCAGTTTTAATAGATGGGCAGCTATCCAAATTTAGTGTACATACACCCTTTATGTCACACTTGTTCCTTAGCTGGCTATATCCGATTGTGGTAGAGCGCCCAAGAGCACTACACTATTCTGAACTGAGTGTCATTGTAAAAAAAAGAAAAAAAAAAAACATTTGTGTGCTTGAAAAATAACTAAGTACACATGAGCAATCAGGGCTAAACTCCAGCATCCAACTCATAAAAACACATGGCTTTTTATTGTAGGCAGTGCATGTGAAATAGAGGGCAGTAATATATTTCTTGTTCTTATTACTTAAAAAAAATAAAAATAAAAAAAGTGTTGCTCATCTCTCAGCAGATACATGGGATCCGGTCTAGTATTATATCTGCCCATTTTGTTTGTTGACATTCTTGGGAAAATGGAAAGAGTGAAATGCATAGTGATAGGGAAGCTGAGATAACTGCCATCCTCTATTGTACTGGAAACATCAGCAGTGAGAAATGAACTGTCAGTCTGTTTTATGGCTGAAAGAATAAGCCGGAGATTTTTCTTTAGCAATCTGTTATATTTCCATAGATTTGAACTGAATTGATAGCATTTGCCGTATCGGTTGAAGTGTATAGCCAAAACTTTGATCTTCTTTAGATGTCTCCATAAAGAGCGCCTGTACCTGCAGGTCCCATTCACACCTGGGCAATTTGGTAAATGAAAATAAAAGGGGTAGGTTGCGCTAAGGAACTTATGAGCGAATCCACATAAAATATAAAAAAGGAAAATAGGTAAGAGCTGCCTCTATTACTATCCACCTGGTGGGGTGGAAAATGTTAGATAAAGGAGTGCTATGAATAGATCTGGCGCTATACCTGTGTATCAGAAACTTAATTAATGTGCTAAATTAAATTTGAAGTTGCTACATTAATCCGGTGTGTAAGAGTTGGTGTGCAATATATTAGTGTTGGGATAAAGTATAAAATATAAACTGTAGGTGGGAAGTAAAAACTCAAAAATATATGTGTATAAATTGTTAAAAATCTACCAGCATGCTGGCTGGAAAATAAAATATTGTCTCAGGTGCGATAAACCTAAATGGGTGATTACCTTATGCACTCTTAATCACATGAATACCTTAAACATGTGAACTACTTAATAAATCAGGTAAAAATATTACATGTAAATATGAACCATAAACATAATACAATTGTGCACAAATGTGACAAATAAAATCTATGCGTGCAATAATACAATTGTGCACAAATGTGACAAATAAAATCTATGCGTGCAATACTAAAATGTACAATAAATCCGTGATAAATATCAATACCCCACGTGAAACATGCCAAATATTACGAGTGAAAAAAGAAAAATTGAAAATGGAAATAAATTTAAAAGGAGGTGAAAAAATTCCAGAAATAGAATAAAATAAAATAAAAATGAAAAATAAAAAATATTAAAAATAAAAATAAAGGATTTTTTTTTTTTTTTTTTTTTTTTTATTTAGGTATTTGTCCCAAGTAATAAAAATATAAAAATGTGTACAAAGAGAAAAAAAAAGGGGGAGTAAAAAAGAAGCAAAAAAGCACAGTCTCTGATGCAGTGCAGTTAATGGGGGATTTCCCGTAGATACAGGAGGGGATGTGATGGATCCAAACAACTAATCTTCATGCATTGTGGGCACTTATAGGATGTACTCTCACCAGAAAAATAACCCCATCCGGGGTGGATCAGCCTTCACAGTATAAGCTACCGTGTCGCTCTCTGGCTTGCTTCAGATAGGCTGTTGAGGATCCCTCGTTATTTCCAGGTGGAGTGTGCCTCAGTATATATATTGAAAGAGAGGACCATACATAGTGTGATACTGTATAAATCACTTTATTAAGAAGATACTAAAAATTACTCACACTTTTGAAAGAAGAAAATGGCTTGGATAAATGCAGTATAAAGGTGCAGTGTGAAAGGTATGGAAGCTGCTGAGAGCGTTCCGTTCGTCTTCCACGCCGTAGTGTAAAGGTACAGTGTTAAAGGTAGGAAAGCTGCTGAGAGCGTTCCGTTCGTCTTCCACGCCGACTGTATTGGAAGTGTGTATTCGATAGGCCACGCCCTACGCGTTTCGTCACTGGGACGTCATCCGGAGCGGCCATCTTTACACACCTCACGCTCTTTATAGGACACAATACACCTATCGCGCATGCGCGGACGACCGCCGCCATTTTTGCTGTGGGAATGCCCATATGTCAAATAGAGCGCGGTGGTGATTGTGTTCCTATAACTATCCTACATAGTGTTCTGCCGTTTTTAGCCCGCTGTTGGATTTTATATATACAGAGCTTATATGTGTATGTATTTGTTAATAAACAGTTACTCTGCTTACTTAAAACCAAATATAGATTACACATAAATATGGTGAATACAGATTGCAATTAAAAACCCATAATAAAGAATCCATGATAAAAAATACAAATAGGTGACATTAATTGCAATTGAAAACCAATAATAAAAGCAATGGTAGAAGATAATGGTAAAAACATACAAATAGGCGACATTAATAATAGCGTACTATAAAAATGGACCATACTATAAGATGTTATTCTAAATGATCAGTGGTGGCAATAAGCGGATAAGATTTGGATTTTTGTTATGTAATGTGGAGGGAAAGAACGATATATGATAAAAACCTATGTATGTAAAAATAGCTGGGAAAATTAAGATCAATTTAAATAAAATTGGAAATAAATCGAAGATGAGATAAAATTAACATGAATGAAAATCAGAATGAGCTATGGGAATTGGTAATAAAAATTGAAGGATATGTAAAAAAATAACTTGGTGTAAGATGTTTTATAGCTACGTAAATATATGTATCCAAAAAAGAGGGATATTTTAATGGTTGAGTATGCCCTTCTTTGATTGTTATTTTTCTGGTTGAAATGATGGTTTGGAATATTCATTGGTTGAATAGATAACATTCGACCCTCGACATTCGACCCTCTGTGCTGTAATTACTATTCGACCCATATTTCTATGCTTATTTTTTCTCAATGATAATATAAGCGAAAATATACTCTTGCTGTATTGGCTGATAGGCAACATTCGATCCTAATTATTATAGACTACATTCGACCCCAGAATGTTATAAACTGTATTCGATCAGGAGTTTAGCACTGAATAGTGTTATTTTCGATAATCGTGTGGATGGGGTTGTGTTCAAAATTAAAATAAAATTTAAATGTGAGGACTTTGTGTAAAAATAAATTAAAAAATTAAAAAATTAATTAATTTATTAAAATTTAAAATTAAATTAAAAATTAAAAATTGGTTAAAAAACAGTTCAGATCCAGGTCTATGTTCATTCCTGCTGGATGTAAACTTTCTAAATTAAAAATCCACTTTGTTTCATTCTGTGAAATCTTTTTAGTCAAGTCTTCGCCTCTCCAGTGTCCCTTCACTTTGTCAATGGCATAAAAAATCATTTGATTGGGATCTTGGTTATGAAAATCTCTAAAATGCCGCGAGACACTATGTTTGTCGTATCCCTTCTTAATGTTTTTAATGTGTTCGCCAATTCTTATATGTAGTTCCCGTGTTGTTCTGCCTACATATTGCTTGCGGCACGGGCATTCTATGACGTATGTCACATGTGTGCTCTTACAGGAAATCAATTCTTTTATAAGGAATGACCTTCCATTGGTGACTGACATGAATTTAGTGGTTTTCCTTTGGGTTTTTTTGCTTTTACGACATGGGAGACATTGTCCACACTTGAAGAAACCTTTTAGATGTTTACTGATTGTTATATATCGTGGAGGGTCGATCGTGTTTTTAACCAATTTATTTCTTAGATTGGGGGCCTTCTTGTAAATGAACGCAGGATTATTAGGTAATAATTTCTTTAGCGTTTCGTCTGTTTTAAGAATTGGCCAATGTGTTTTTATAATCTTTTCTATTTGTTTATGGTGTCTGCTAAAACCTGTGAGGAAGGCCATTTCTATATTGTTCTTGTTTCTGGCGGTCGTTTTGTCCTCTATTAATTTCTTTCTCTCGGTTTTCGTTATAATCTCTTTGAGGGCTCTGAGATAGGGTTCCTTATATCCTTTTTGTATGAATCTTCTAATAATAACCTCTGCTTGTGCGTCAAAGTCCTCTCTTTTGGTACAGTTTCTGTATATTCTTAGGAGTTGTCCTTTGGGTATGTTGCCTATCCATCTTGGGTGGTGGCAACTTGACGTGGGTATATACCCATTTCTGTCCATAGCCTTAAAGAAGGTTTTTGTGCCCAATGATCCTTCAGACTTGAAAATTTGTAAGTCTAAGTAGTCTATGCTTTGAGTGTCATGTTTTCCTGTAAATGTGATGCCATAAATGTTAGAATTTATTTCTTCCAGAAAGGACCGTAATTCATCTTGGGAACCTCCCCAGACTATTAAAATGTCGTCTATGTATCTCCTATACATTTTTAAATTCGCTCTGGGGGTTCCGTAGATTTGCTCCTCCTCCCAATGATCCAGGAATAGATTTGCTACACTGGGTGCGTACTTAGCCCCCATAGCGACTCCCTTGGTTTGAACATAGTATTTGTCTTGGTACCAGAAGTGGTTATGTTTCATCGCCAGGTCTAGTCCTTCAAGTACATAATCTATTTGTTCCTGTTTTAAGTCTGATCTTCTATGGAGGGCCCATTCTACCGCATTGAAACCGTCCTTCTGTTTAATATTGGTATATAGAGAGTTGACGTCAATAGTGACTAATAGGTCTTCTTCCTCAATTTTAATGTTATCCAATTCCTTTAGCAGTTGTCTGCTGTCTCTCAGATAAGATTTGCCTTTGGTTACCAGCGGTTGTAAAAAACCGTCCACATATGCTCCTAATCTTGAGAAAAGGGAGTCGATCCCGCTTACTATGGGTCTCCCCGGGGGTTGCGTTTGGCTCTTATGGATTTTTGGGACATAGTAAATTACAGGAGTTTTTGGTGCTTTTGGGATTAGATATTGGGCTTCTTTTTTGTTAAGTATCCCTTTGTTTAGGCCTTTTTGAACATAGCTCTTCAGTTTGTTTCTGTATGCCGTTTTCGGATTTTTCTTTAATTGTAGATAAGTGTCCGGAATATTTAAGAGATTGGCCATTTCTTGTTCATAATCCTTTTTGTTAAGTATGACCAGTCCACCTCCCTTGTCCGCTGGTCTTATGACTATATCCTTCTTTTTCTCTAGCTGTTTTATGGTTTTCCAGATGTCCTTCTTCTTAGAGGGTTTGATGGTTAATTCCCTAATATCTCTTTCAACTAGTTTTTTAAAAACTTTAATTCCCTCGTTTTGTTGCTGGTTGGGGTTAAAAGTTGAATTATTTCTCAGCTCAGAGTGTTTAAAATTTGTTTGCTCTTTTTCTTTCCCTGAATGTGTGTTGTTGGCAAAGAATTTTTTAATGTTTAATTTCCTGATGAATTTTTGTAAGTCGATAAAAGTTTCAAATTTATCCAAATTCTTATCCGGCGCATATTTCAAGCCTAAGTCAAGTACTTTGAGTTCCTCCTCGCTGAAAGTGGTCCCGCTTAGATTGTATATACCTTCACCTAATATTCTCGCCTTCTTTTTCTTGAGGCCTCCTCGTTTGCCCCTCTTTCGTTTCCTTCTGCCCATCTTGGAGGTCTGTATTCTCTCCTCTGGTTCTCTCGGTAGTCCTGTTGTGCTGGATATTCTTCTCTCATGTTTCCTGGGCCTGTCCACCTGGGGTTCCATCCTCCATTCCTCCTCGGAGGTCCCTGGTGTTGGTTTCTTGTTGGATATCGGAAAGGCCTCCAGCCGTTTCTTGGTCCAAATGGGGGATTTCTCGGTGGTCTGTGTCCTTGTCCCCCGTGAAAAGGACCATTGTGGTGCCTATTCTGGAAGGGGGTGGTTTGGGGGTATCTTCTGAGGGGGGAGTACCTATTGTGATGACTTGGGATATTATAAGGGTCCGGGTGTGGTTGTGGGACATATCTAGGAGTATCCCATTCTCTTCTGTCACGGTTTGCATTATGATTGGTTTCTGATCCTCGATAGTTAGGTGTATGAGGTTCTGTCACTCTGATTGCTCTGTTAGGTGTTTGAGTGGGTTGTTGCCATTCCGCATCTTCTCCATTTCCTTGGTCTTCATCTGGGTCATCTCCCATGGAAATGTTGTTGTCCTCATCTGTATAAGTGGTGTCCATTTGCCACTTATAAATTTGCTGATTTTTATAGTCCAATACATCCCTTCGAAATTTTTTCTGCTTTTTTTGTTGGACTTCTTTGTCATATTTTTTAATTGCTTCTTGTAGATTTTTCTCCTTCTCCTTGTATTCAGTAGTCTCTTTATAGGGTGATAGTTGTTCTTTGATGTGTGAAATCTCTACTTCAATATTTTTGAGTTTGACTTGTCTTCTAAGTACAATCTTTTGTAATAGCAGAGTTTCACTTTCATTGAAAAATTTGAACCAATCTTCCATTAAATGTTTATCGTTGAGAGCATCATTGGGGGAAACATCCCATCTGAGTCTCCTGGGGGTGATTTTTGCTGAGATGTACATCTCCAAAATGGCTATGTCCCACCATACTCTTAATTGTTTTTCTAAACTGTGTTTTAATTGTTTGAACAAGCTGTCTAAATCCTGTCTATTGGCTACATGTTCTTGGTTAAAAATTTCCATAAGATTAATAGCTCTACTATCCACGTATTTAAAAAGATCCATTGCTGCAACCTGTTATTGGGAGTCAAAAAGGCTCCGAATAAAAGAATAAAAATAAAAGGGGTAGGTTGCGCTAAGGAACTTATGAGCGAATCCACATAAAATATAAAAAAGGAAAATAGGTAAGAGCTGCCTCTATTACTATCCACCTGGTGGGGTGGAAAATGTTAGATAAAGGAGTGCTATGAATAGATCTGGCGCTATACCTGTGTATCAGAAACTTAATTAATGTGCTAAATTAAATTTGAAGTTGTTACATTAATCCGGTGTGTAAGAGTTGGTGTGCAATATATTAGTGTTGGGATAAAGTATAAAATATAAACTGTAGGTGGGAAGTAAAAACTCAAAAATATATGTGTATAAATTGTTAAAAATTTACCAGCATGCTGGCTGGAAAATAAAATATTGTCTCAGGTGCGATAAACCTAAATGGGTGATTACCTTATGCACTCTTAATCACATGAATACCTTAAACATGTGAACTACTTAATAAATCAGGTAAAAATATTACATGTAAATATGAACCATAAACATAATACAATTGTGCACAAATGTGACAAATAAAATCTATGCGTGCAATAATACAATTGTGCACAAATGTGACAAATAAAATCTATGCGTGCAATACTAAAATGTACAATAAATCCGTGATAAATATCAATACCCCACGTGAAACATGCCAAATATTACGAGTGAAAAAAGAAAAATTAAAAATGGAAATAAATTTAAAAGGAGGTGAAAAAATTCCAGAAATAGAATAAAATAAAATAAAAATGAAAAATAAAAAATATTAAAAATAAAAATAAAGGATTTATTTTTTTTTTTTTTTTTTTTTATTTAGGTATTTGTCCCAAGTAATAAAAATATAAAAATGTGTACAAAGAGAAAAAAAAAGGGGGAGTAAAAAAGAAGCAAAAAAGCACAGTCTCTGATGCAGTGCAGTTAATGGGGGATTTCCCGTAGATACAGGAGGGGATGTGATGGATCCAAACAACTAATCTTCATGCATTGTGGGCACTTATAGGATGTACTCTCACCAGAAAAATAACCCCATCCGGGGTGGATCAGCCTTCACAGTATAAGCTACCGTGTCGCTCTCTGGCTTGCTTCAGATAGGCTGTTGAGGATCCCTCGTTATTTCCAGGTGGAGTGTGCCTCAGTATATATATTGAAAGAGAGGACCATACATAGTGTGATACTGTATAAATCACTTTATTAAGAAGATACTAAAAATTACTCACACTTTTGAAAGAAGAAAATGGCTTGGATAAATGCAGTATAAAGGTGCAGTGTGAAAGGTATGGAAGCTGCTGAGAGCGTTCCGTTCGTCTTCCACGCCGTAGTGTAAAGGTACAGTGTTAAAGGTAGGAAAGCTGCTGAGAGCGTTCCGTTCGTCTTCCACGCCGACTGTATTGGAAGTGTGTATTCGATAGGCCACGCCCTACGCGTTTCGTCACTGGGACGTCATCCGGAGCGGCCATCTTTACACACCTCACGCTCTTTATAGGACACAATACACCTATCGCGCATGCGCGGACGACCGCCGCCATTTTTGCTGTGGGAATGCCCATATGTCAAATAGAGCGCGGTGGTGATTGTGTTCCTATAACTATCCTACATAGTGTTCTGCCGTTTTTAGCCCGCTGTTGGATTTTATATATACAGAGCTTATATGTGTATGTATTTGTTAATAAACAGTTACTCTGCTTACTTAAAACCAAATATAGATTACACATAAATATGGTGAATACAGATTGCAATTAAAAACCCATAATAAAGAATCCATGATAAAAAATACAAATAGGTGACATTAATTGCAATTGAAAACCAATAATAAAAGCAATGGTAGAAGATAACGGTAAAAACATACAAATAGGCGACATTAATAATAGCGTACTATAAAAATGGACCATACTATAAGATGTTATTCTAAATGATCAGTGGTGGCAATAAGCGGATAAGATTTGGATTTTTGTTATGTAATGTGGAGGGAAAGAACGATATATGATAAAAACCTATGTATGTAAAAATAGCTGGGAAAATTAAGATCAATTTAAATAAAATTGGAAATAAATCGAAGATGAGATAAAATTAACATGAATGAAAATCAGAATGAGCTATGGGAATTGGTAATAAAAATTGAAGGATATGTAAAAAAATAACTTGGTGTAAGATGTTTTATAGCTACGTAAATATATGTATCCAAAAAAGAGGGATATTTTAATGGTTGAGTATGCCCTTCTTTGATTGTTATTTTTCTGGTTGAAATGATGGTTTGGAATATTCATTGGTTGAATAGATAACATTCGACCCTCGACATTCGACCCTCTGTGCTGTAATTACTATTCGACCCATATTTCTATGCTTATTTTTTCTCAATGATAATATAAGCGAAAATATACTCTTGCTGTATTGGCTGATAGGCAACATTCGATCCTAATTATTATAGACTACATTCGACCCCAGAATGTTATAAACTGTATTCGATCAGGAGTTTAGCACTGAATAGTGTTATTTTCGATAATCGTGTGGATGGGGTTGTGTTCAAAATTAAAATAAAATTTAAATGTGAGGACTTTGTGTAAAAATAAATTAAAAAATTAAAAAATTAATTAATTTATTAAAATTTAAAATTAAATTAAAAATTAAAAATTGGTTAAAAAACAGTTCAGATCCAGGTCTATGTTCATTCCTGCTGGATGTAAACTTTCTAAATTAAAAATCCACTTTGTTTCATTCTGTGAAATCTTTTTAGTCAAGTCTTCGCCTCTCCAGTGTCCCTTCACTTTGTCAATGGCATAAAAAATCATTTGATTGGGATCTTGGTTATGAAAATCTCTAAAATGCCGCGAGACACTATGTTTGTCGTATCCCTTCTTAATGTTTTTAATGTGTTCGCCAATTCTTATATGTAGTTCCCGTGTTGTTCTGCCTACATATTGCTTGCGGCACGGGCATTCTATGACGTATGTCACATGTGTGCTCTTACAGGAAATCAATTCTTTTATAAGGAATGACCTTCCATTGGTGACTGACATGAATTTAGTGGTTTTCCTTTGGGTTTTTTTGCTTTTACGACATGGGAGACATTGTCCACACTTGAAGAAACCTATGTCCTATAAAGAGCGTGAGGTGTGTAAAGATGGCCGCTCCGGATGACGTCCCAGTGACGAAACGCGTAGGGCGTGGCCTATCGAATACACACTTCCAATACAGTCGGCGTGGAAGACGAACGGAACGCTCTCAGCAGCTTTCCTACCTTTAACACTGTACCTTTACACTACGGCGTGGAAGACGAACGGAACGCTCTCAGCAGCTTCCATACCTTTCACACTGCACCTTTATACTGCATTTATCCAAGCCATTTTCTTCTTTCAAAAGTGTGAGTAATTTTTAGTATCTTCTTAATAAAGTGATTTATACAGTATCACACTATGTATGGTCCTCTCTTTCAATATATATACTGAGGCACACTCCACCTGGAAATAACGAGGGATCCTCAACAGCCTATCTGAAGCAAGCCAGAGAGCGACACGGTAGCTTATACTGTGAAGGCTGATCCACCCCGGATGGGGTTATTTTTCTGGTGAGAGTACATCCTATAAGTGCCCACAATGCATGAAGATTAGTTGTTTGGATCCATCACATCCCCTCCTGTATCTACGGGAAATCCCCCATTAACTGCACTGCATCAGAGACTGTGCTTTTTTGCTTCTTTTTTACTCCCCCTTTTTTTTTCTCTTTGTACACATTTTTATATTTTTATTACTTGGGACAAATACCTAAATAAAAAAAAAAAAAAAAAAATCCTTTATTTTTATTTTTAATATTTTTTATTTTTCATTTTTATTTTACTTTATTCTATTTCTGGAATTTTTTCACCTCCTTTTAAATTTATTTCCATTTTCAATTTTTCTTTTTTCACTCGTAATATTTGGCATGTTTCACGTGGGGTATTGATATTTATCACGGATTTATTGTACATTTTAGTATTGCACGCATAGATTTTATTTGTCACATTTGTGCACAATTGTATTATTGCACGCATAGATTTTATTTGTCACATTTGTGCACAATTGTATTATGTTTATGGTTCATATTTACATGTAATATTTTTACCTGATTTATTAAGTAGTTCACATGTTTAAGGTATTCATGTGATTAAGAGTGCATAAGGTAATCACCCATTTAGGTTTATCGCACCTGAGACAATATTTTATTTTCCAGCCAGCATGCTGGTAAATTTTTAACAATTTATACACATATATTTTTGAGTTTTTACTTCCCACCTACAGTTTATATTTTATACTTTATCCCAACACTAATATATTGCACACCAACTCTTACACACCGGATTAATGTAACAACTTCAAATTTAATTTAGCACATTAATTAAGTTTCTGATACACAGGTATAGCGTCAGATCTATTCATAGCACTCCTTTATCTAACATTTTCCACCCCACCAGGTGGATAGTAATAGAGGCAGCTCTTACCTTTTTTCCTTTTTTATATTTTATGTGGATTCGCTCATAAGTTCCTTAGCGCAACCTACCCCTTTTATTTTTATTCTTTTATTCGGAGCCTTTTTGACTCCCAATAACAGGTTGCAGCAATGGATCTTTTTAAATACGTGGATAGTAGAGCTATTAATCTTATGGAAATTTTTAACCAAGAACATGTAGCCAATAGACAGGATTTAGACAGCTTGTTCAAACAATTAAAACACAGTTTAGAAAAACAATTAAGAGTATGGTGGGACATAGCCATTTTGGAGATGTACATCTCAGCAAAAATCACCCCCAGGAGACTCAGATGGGATGTTTCCCCCAATGATGCTCTCAACGATAAACATTTAATGGAAGATTGGTTCAAATTTTTCAATGAAAGTGAAACTCTGCTATTACAAAAGATTGTACTTAGAAGACAAGTCAAACTCAAAAATATTGAAGTAGAGATTTCACACATCAAAGAACAACTATCACCCTATAAAGAGACTACTGAATACAAGGAGAAGGAGAAAAATCTACAAGAAGCAATTAAAAAATATGACAAAGAAGTCCAACAAAAAAAGCAGAAAAAATTTCGAAGGGATGTATTGGACTATAAAAATCAGCAAATTTATAAGTGGCAAATGGACACCACTTATACAGATGAGGACAACAACATTTCCATGGGAGATGACCCAGATGAAGACCAAGGAAATGGAGAAGATGCGGAATGGCAACAACCCACTCAAACACCTAACAGAGCAATCAGAGTGACAGAACCTCATACACCTAACTATCGAGGATCAGAAACCAATCATAATGCAAACCGTGACAGAAGAGAATGAGATACTCCTAGATATGTCCCACAACCACACCCGGACCCTTATAATATCCCAAGTCATCACAATAGGTACTCCCCCCTCAGAAGATACCCCCAAACCACCCCCTTCCAGAATAGGCACCACAATGGTCCTTTTCACGGGGGACAAGGACACAGACCACCGAGAAATCCCCCATTTGGACCAAGAAACGGCTGGAGGCCTTTCCGATATCCAACAAGAAACCAACACCAGGGACCTCCGAGGAGGAATGGAGGATGGAACCCCAGGTGGACAGGCCCAGGAAACATGAGAGAAGAATATCCAGCACAACAGGACTACCGAGAGAACCAGAGGAGAGAATACAGACCTCCAAGATGGGCAGAAGGAAACGAAAGAGGGGCAAACGAGGAGGCCTCAAGAAAAAGAAGGCGAGAATATTAGGTGAAGGTATATACAATCTAAGCGGGACCACTTTCAGCGAGGAGGAACTCAAAGTACTTGACTTAGGCTTGAAATATGCGCCGGATAAGAATTTGGATAAATTTGAAACTTTTATCGACTTACAAAAATTCATCAGGAAATTAAACATTAAAAAATTCTTTGCCAACAACACACATTCAGGGAAAGAAAAAGAGCAAACAAATTTTAAACACTCTGAGCTGAGAAATAATTCAACTTTTAACCCCAACCAGCAACAAAACGAGGGAATTAAAGTTTTTAAAAAACTAGTTGAAAGAGATATTAGGGAATTAACCATCAAACCCTCTAAGAAGAAGGACATCTGGAAAACCATAAAACAGCTAGAGAAAAAGAAGGATATAGTCATAAGACCAGCGGACAAGGGAGGTGGACTGGTCATACTTAACAAAAAGGATTATGAACAAGAAATGGCCAATCTCTTAAATATTCCGGACACTTATCTACAATTAAAGAAAAATCCGAAAACGGCATACAGAAACAAACTGAAGAGCTATGTTCAAAAAGGCCTAAACAAAGGGATACTTAACAAAAAAGAAGCCCAATATCTAATCCCAAAAGCACCAAAAACTCCTGTAATTTACTATGTCCCAAAAATCCATAAGAGCCAAACGCAACCCCCGGGGAGACCCATAGTAAGCGGGATCGACTCCCTTTTCTCAAGATTAGGAGCATATGTGGACGGTTTTTTACAACCGCTGGTAACCAAAGGCAAATCTTATCTGAGAGACAGCAGACAACTGCTAAAGGAATTGGATAACATTAAAATTGAGGAAGAAGACCTATTAGTCACTATTGACGTCAACTCTCTATATACCAATATTAAACAGAAGGACGGTTTCAATGCGGTAGAATGGGCCCTCCATAGAAGATCAGACTTAAAACAGGAACAAATAGATTATGTACTTGAAGGACTAGACCTGGCGATGAAACATAACCACTTCTGGTACCAAGACAAATACTATGTTCAAACCAAGGGAGTCGCTATGGGGGCTAAGTACGCACCCAGTGTAGCAAATCTATTCCTGGATCATTGGGAGGAGGAGCAAATCTACGGAACCCCCAGAGCGAATTTAAAAATGTATAGGAGATACATAGACGACATTTTAATAGTCTGGGGAGGTTCCCAAGATGAATTACGGTCCTTTCTGGAAGAAATAAATTCTAACATTTATGGCATCACATTTACAGGAAAACATGACACTCAAAGCATAGACTACTTAGACTTACAAATTTTCAAGTCTGAAGGATCATTGGGCACAAAAACCTTCTTTAAGGCTATGGACAGAAATGGGTATATACCCACGTCAAGTTGCCACCACCCAAGATGGATAGGCAACATACCCAAAGGACAACTCCTAAGAATATACAGAAACTGTACCAAAAGAGAGGACTTTGACGCACAAGCAGAGGTTATTATTAGAAGATTCATACAAAAAGGATATAAGGAACCCTATCTCAGAGCCCTCAAAGAGATTATAACGAAAACCGAGAGAAAGAAATTAATAGAGGACAAAACGACCGCCAGAAACAAGAACAATATAGAAATGGCCTTCCTCACAGGTTTTAGCAGACACCATAAACAAATAGAAAAGATTATAAAAACACATTGGCCAATTCTTAAAACAGACGAAACGCTAAAGAAATTATTACCTAATAATCCTGCGTTCATTTACAAGAAGGCCCCCAATCTAAGAAATAAATTGGTTAAAAACACGATCGACCCTCCACGATATATAACAATCAGTAAACATCTAAAAGGTTTCTTCAAGTGTGGACAATGTCTCCCATGTCGTAAAAGCAAAAAAACCCAAAGGAAAACCACTAAATTCATGTCAGTCACCAATGGAAGGTCATTCCTTATAAAAGAATTGATTTCCTGTAAGAGCACACATGTGACATACGTCATAGAATGCCCGTGCCGCAAGCAATATGTAGGCAGAACAACACGGGAACTACATATAAGAATTGGCGAACACATTAAAAACATTAAGAAGGGATACGACAAACATAGTGTCTCGCGGCATTTTAGAGATTTTCATAACCAAGATCCCAATCAAATGATTTTTTATGCCATTGACAAAGTGAAGGGACACTGGAGAGGCGAAGACTTGACTAAAAAGATTTCACAGAATGAAACAAAGTGGATTTTTAATTTAGAAAGTTTACATCCAGCAGGAATGAACATAGACCTGGATCTGAACTGTTTTTTAACCAATTTTTAATTTTTAATTTAATTTTAAATTTTAATAAATTAATTAATTTTTTAATTTTTTAATTTATTTTTACACAAAGTCCTCACATTTAAATTTTATTTTAATTTTGAACACAACCCCATCCACACGATTATCGAAAATAACACTATTCAGTGCTAAACTCCTGATCGAATACAGTTTATAACATTCTGGGGTCGAATGTAGTCTATAATAATTAGGATCGAATGTTGCCTATCAGCCAATACAGCAAGAGTATATTTTCGCTTATATTATCATTGAGAAAAAATAAGCATAGAAATATGGGTCGAATAGTAATTACAGCACAGAGGGTCGAATGTCGAGGGTCGAATGTTATCTATTCAACCAATGAATATTCCAAACCATCATTTCAACCAGAAAAATAACAATCAAAGAAGGGCATACTCAACCATTAAAATATCCCTCTTTTTTGGATACATATATTTACGTAGCTATAAAACATCTTACACCAAGTTATTTTTTTACATATCCTTCAATTTTTATTACCAATTCCCATAGCTCATTCTGATTTTCATTCATGTTAATTTTATCTCATCTTCGATTTATTTCCAATTTTATTTAAATTGATCTTAATTTTCCCAGCTATTTTTACATACATAGGTTTTTATCATATATCGTTCTTTCCCTCCACATTACATAACAAAAATCCAAATCTTATCCGCTTATTGCCACCACTGATCATTTAGAATAACATCTTATAGTATGGTCCATTTTTATAGTACGCTATTATTAATGTCGCCTATTTGTATGTTTTTACCGTTATCTTCTACCATTGCTTTTATTATTGGTTTTCAATTGCAATTAATGTCACCTATTTGTATTTTTTATCATGGATTCTTTATTATGGGTTTTTAATTGCAATCTGTATTCACCATATTTATGTGTAATCTATATTTGGTTTTAAGTAAGCAGAGTAACTGTTTATTAACAAATACATACACATATAAGCTCTGTATATATAAAATCCAACAGCGGGCTAAAAACGGCAGAACACTATGTAGGATAGTTATAGGAACACAATCACCACCGCGCTCTATTTGACATATGGGCATTCCCACAGCAAAAATGGCGGCGGTCGTCCGCGCATGCGCGATAGGTGTATTGTGTCCTATAAAGAGCGTGAGGTGTGTAAAGATGGCCGCTCCGGATGACGTCCCAGTGACGAAACGCGTAGGGCGTGGCCTATCGAATACACACTTCCAATACAGTCGGCGTGGAAGACGAACGGAACGCTCTCAGCAGCTTTCCTACCTTTAACACTGTACCTTTACACTACGGCGTGGAAGACGAACGGAACGCTCTCAGCAGCTTCCATACCTTTCACACTGCACCTTTATACTGCATTTATCCAAGCCATTTTCTTCTTTCAAAAGTGTGAGTAATTTTTAGTATCTTCTTAATAAAGTGATTTATACAGTATCACACTATGTATGGTCCTCTCTTTCAATATATATACTGAGGCACACTCCACCTGGAAATAACGAGGGATCCTCAACAGCCTATCTGAAGCAAGCCAGAGAGCGACACGGTAGCTTATACTGTGAAGGCTGATCCACCCCGGATGGGGTTATTTTTCTGGTGAGAGTACATCCTATAAGTGCCCACAATGCATGAAGATTAGTTGTTTGGATCCATCACATCCCCTCCTGTATCTACGGGAAATCCCCCATTAACTGCACTGCATCAGAGACTGTGCTTTTTTGCTTCTTTTTTACTCCCCCTTTTTTTTTCTCTTTGTACACATTTTTATATTTTTATTACTTGGGACAAATACCTAAATAAAAAAAAAAAAAAAAAATCCTTTATTTTTATTTTTAATATTTTTTATTTTTCATTTTTATTTTACTTTATTCTATTTCTGGAATTTTTTCACCTCCTTTTAAATTTATTTCCATTTTCAATTTTTCTTTTTTCACTCGTAATATTTGGCATGTTTCACGTGGGGTATTGATATTTATCACGGATTTATTGTACATTTTAGTATTGCACGCATAGATTTTATTTGTCACATTTGTGCACAATTGTATTATTGCACGCATAGATTTTATTTGTCACATTTGTGCACAATTGTATTATGTTTATGGTTCATATTTACATGTAATATTTTTACCTGATTTATTAAGTAGTTCACATGTTTAAGGTATTCATGTGATTAAGAGTGCATAAGGTAATCACCCATTTAGGTTTATCGCACCTGAGACAATATTTTATTTTCCAGCCAGCATGCTGGTAAATTTTTAACAATTTATACACATATATTTTTGAGTTTTTACTTCCCACCTACAGTTTATATTTTATACTTTATCCCAACACTAATATATTGCACACCAACTCTTACACACCGGATTAATGTAACAACTTCAAATTTAATTTAGCACATTAATTAAGTTTCTGATACACAGGTATAGCGTCAGATCTATTCATAGCACTCCTTTATCTAACATTTTCCACCCCACCAGGTGGATAGTAATAGAGGCAGCTCTTACCTTTTTTCCTTTTTTATATTTTATGTGGATTCGCTCATAAGTTCCTTAGCGCAACCTACCCCTTTTATTTTTATTCTTTTATTCGGAGCCTTTTTGACTCCCAATAACAGGTTGCAGCAATGGATCTTTTTAAATACGTGGATAGTAGAGCTATTAATCTTATGGAAATTTTTAACCAAGAACATGTAGCCAATAGACAGGATTTAGACAGCTTGTTCAAACAATTAAAACACAGTTTAGAAAAACAATTAAGAGTATGGTGGGACATAGCCATTTTGGAGATGTACATCTCAGCAAAAATCACCCCCAGGAGACTCAGATGGGATGTTTCCCCCAATGATGCTCTCAACGATAAACATTTAATGGAAGATTGGTTCAAATTTTTCAATGAAAGTGAAACTCTGCTATTACAAAAGATTGTACTTAGAAGACAAGTCAAACTCAAAAATATTGAAGTAGAGATTTCACACATCAAAGAACAACTATCACCCTATAAAGAGACTACTGAATACAAGGAGAAGGAGAAAAATCTACAAGAAGCAATTAAAAAATATGACAAAGAAGTCCAACAAAAAAAGCAGAAAAAATTTCGAAGGGATGTATTGGACTATAAAAATCAGCAAATTTATAAGTGGCAAATGGACACCACTTATACAGATGAGGACAACAACATTTCCATGGGAGATGACCCAGATGAAGACCAAGGAAATGGAGAAGATGCGGAATGGCAACAACCCACTCAAACACCTAACAGAGCAATCAGAGTGACAGAACCTCATACACCTAACTATCGAGGATCAGAAACCAATCATAATGCAAACCGTGACAGAAGAGAATGAGATACTCCTAGATATGTCCCACAACCACACCCGGACCCTTATAATATCCCAAGTCATCACAATAGGTACTCCCCCCTCAGAAGATACCCCCAAACCACCCCCTTCCAGAATAGGCACCACAATGGTCCTTTTCACGGGGGACAAGGACACAGACCACCGAGAAATCCCCCATTTGGACCAAGAAACGGCTGGAGGCCTTTCCGATATCCAACAAGAAACCAACACCAGGGACCTCCGAGGAGGAATGGAGGATGGAACCCCAGGTGGACAGGCCCAGGAAACATGAGAGAAGAATATCCAGCACAACAGGACTACCGAGAGAACCAGAGGAGAGAATACAGACCTCCAAGATGGGCAGAAGGAAACGAAAGAGGGGCAAACGAGGAGGCCTCAAGAAAAAGAAGGCGAGAATATTAGGTGAAGGTATATACAATCTAAGCGGGACCACTTTCAGCGAGGAGGAACTCAAAGTACTTGACTTAGGCTTGAAATATGCGCCGGATAAGAATTTGGATAAATTTGAAACTTTTATCGACTTACAAAAATTCATCAGGAAATTAAACATTAAAAAATTCTTTGCCAACAACACACATTCAGGGAAAGAAAAAGAGCAAACAAATTTTAAACACTCTGAGCTGAGAAATAATTCAACTTTTAACCCCAACCAGCAACAAAACGAGGGAATTAAAGTTTTTAAAAAACTAGTTGAAAGAGATATTAGGGAATTAACCATCAAACCCTCTAAGAAGAAGGACATCTGGAAAACCATAAAACAGCTAGAGAAAAAGAAGGATATAGTCATAAGACCAGCGGACAAGGGAGGTGGACTGGTCATACTTAACAAAAAGGATTATGAACAAGAAATGGCCAATCTCTTAAATATTCCGGACACTTATCTACAATTAAAGAAAAATCCGAAAACGGCATACAGAAACAAACTGAAGAGCTATGTTCAAAAAGGCCTAAACAAAGGGATACTTAACAAAAAAGAAGCCCAATATCTAATCCCAAAAGCACCAAAAACTCCTGTAATTTACTATGTCCCAAAAATCCATAAGAGCCAAACGCAACCCCCGGGGAGACCCATAGTAAGCGGGATCGACTCCCTTTTCTCAAGATTAGGAGCATATGTGGACGGTTTTTTACAACCGCTGGTAACCAAAGGCAAATCTTATCTGAGAGACAGCAGACAACTGCTAAAGGAATTGGATAACATTAAAATTGAGGAAGAAGACCTATTAGTCACTATTGACGTCAACTCTCTATATACCAATATTAAACAGAAGGACGGTTTCAATGCGGTAGAATGGGCCCTCCATAGAAGATCAGACTTAAAACAGGAACAAATAGATTATGTACTTGAAGGACTAGACCTGGCGATGAAACATAACCACTTCTGGTACCAAGACAAATACTATGTTCAAACCAAGGGAGTCGCTATGGGGGCTAAGTACGCACCCAGTGTAGCAAATCTATTCCTGGATCATTGGGAGGAGGAGCAAATCTACGGAACCCCCAGAGCGAATTTAAAAATGTATAGGAGATACATAGACGACATTTTAATAGTCTGGGGAGGTTCCCAAGATGAATTACGGTCCTTTCTGGAAGAAATAAATTCTAACATTTATGGCATCACATTTACAGGAAAACATGACACTCAAAGCATAGACTACTTAGACTTACAAATTTTCAAGTCTGAAGGATCATTGGGCACAAAAACCTTCTTTAAGGCTATGGACAGAAATGGGTATATACCCACGTCAAGTTGCCACCACCCAAGATGGATAGGCAACATACCCAAAGGACAACTCCTAAGAATATACAGAAACTGTACCAAAAGAGAGGACTTTGACGCACAAGCAGAGGTTATTATTAGAAGATTCATACAAAAAGGATATAAGGAACCCTATCTCAGAGCCCTCAAAGAGATTATAACGAAAACCGAGAGAAAGAAATTAATAGAGGACAAAACGACCGCCAGAAACAAGAACAATATAGAAATGGCCTTCCTCACAGGTTTTAGCAGACACCATAAACAAATAGAAAAGATTATAAAAACACATTGGCCAATTCTTAAAACAGACGAAACGCTAAAGAAATTATTACCTAATAATCCTGCGTTCATTTACAAGAAGGCCCCCAATCTAAGAAATAAATTGGTTAAAAACACGATCGACCCTCCACGATATATAACAATCAGTAAACATCTAAAAGGTTTCTTCAAGTGTGGACAATGTCTCCCATGTCGTAAAAGCAAAAAAACCCAAAGGAAAACCACTAAATTCATGTCAGTCACCAATGGAAGGTCATTCCTTATAAAAGAATTGATTTCCTGTAAGAGCACACATGTGACATACGTCATAGAATGCCCGTGCCGCAAGCAATATGTAGGCAGAACAACACGGGAACTACATATAAGAATTGGCGAACACATTAAAAACATTAAGAAGGGATACGACAAACATAGTGTCTCGCGGCATTTTAGAGATTTTCATAACCAAGATCCCAATCAAATGATTTTTTATGCCATTGACAAAGTGAAGGGACACTGGAGAGGCGAAGACTTGACTAAAAAGATTTCACAGAATGAAACAAAGTGGATTTTTAATTTAGAAAGTTTACATCCAGCAGGAATGAACATAGACCTGGATCTGAACTGTTTTTTAACCAATTTTTAATTTTTAATTTAATTTTAAATTTTAATAAATTAATTAATTTTTTAATTTTTTAATTTATTTTTACACAAAGTCCTCACATTTAAATTTTATTTTAATTTTGAACACAACCCCATCCACACGATTATCGAAAATAACACTATTCAGTGCTAAACTCCTGATCGAATACAGTTTATAACATTCTGGGGTCGAATGTAGTCTATAATAATTAGGATCGAATGTTGCCTATCAGCCAATACAGCAAGAGTATATTTTCGCTTATATTATCATTGAGAAAAAATAAGCATAGAAATATGGGTCGAATAGTAATTACAGCACAGAGGGTCGAATGTCGAGGGTCGAATGTTATCTATTCAACCAATGAATATTCCAAACCATCATTTCAACCAGAAAAATAACAATCAAAGAAGGGCATACTCAACCATTAAAATATCCCTCTTTTTTGGATACATATATTTACGTAGCTATAAAACATCTTACACCAAGTTATTTTTTTACATATCCTTCAATTTTTATTACCAATTCCCATAGCTCATTCTGATTTTCATTCATGTTAATTTTATCTCATCTTCGATTTATTTCCAATTTTATTTAAATTGATCTTAATTTTCCCAGCTATTTTTACATACATAGGTTTTTATCATATATCGTTCTTTCCCTCCACATTACATAACAAAAATCCAAATCTTATCCGCTTATTGCCACCACTGATCATTTAGAATAACATCTTATAGTATGGTCCATTTTTATAGTACGCTATTATTAATGTCGCCTATTTGTATGTTTTTACCGTTATCTTCTACCATTGCTTTTATTATTGGTTTTCAATTGCAATTAATGTCACCTATTTGTATTTTTTATCATGGATTCTTTATTATGGGTTTTTAATTGCAATCTGTATTCACCATATTTATGTGTAATCTATATTTGGTTTTAAGTAAGCAGAGTAACTGTTTATTAACAAATACATACACATATAAGCTCTGTATATATAAAATCCAACAGCGGGCTAAAAACGGCAGAACACTATGTAGGATAGTTATAGGAACACAATCACCACCGCGCTCTATTTGACATATGGGCATTCCCACAGCAAAAATGGCGGCGGTCGTCCGCGCATGCGCGATAGGTGTATTGTGTCCTATAAAGAGCGTGAGGTGTGTAAAGATGGCCGCTCCGGATGACGTCCCAGTGACGAAACGCGTAGGGCGTGGCCTATCGAATACACACTTCCAATACAGTCGGCGTGGAAGACGAACGGAACGCTCTCAGCAGCTTTCCTACCTTTAACACTGTACCTTTACACTACGGCGTGGAAGACGAACGGAACGCTCTCAGCAGCTTCCATACCTTTCACACTGCACCTTTATACTGCATTTATCCAAGCCATTTTCTTCTTTCAAAAGTGTGAGTAATTTTTAGTATCTTCTTAATAAAGTGATTTATACAGTATCACACTATGTATGGTCCTCTCTTTCAATATATATACTGAGGCACACTCCACCTGGAAATAACGAGGGATCCTCAACAGCCTATCTGAAGCAAGCCAGAGAGCGACACGGTAGCTTATACTGTGAAGGCTGATCCACCCCGGATGGGGTTATTTTTCTGGTGAGAGTACATCCTATAAGTGCCCACAATGCATGAAGATTAGTTGTTTGGATCCATCACATCCCCTCCTGTATCTACGGGAAATCCCCCATTAACTGCACTGCATCAGAGACTGTGCTTTTTTGCTTCTTTTTTACTCCCCCTTTTTTTTTCTCTTTGTACACATTTTTATATTTTTATTACTTGGGACAAATACCTAAATAAAAAAAAAAAAAAAAATAAATAAATCCTTTATTTTTATTTTTAATATTTTTTATTTTTCATTTTTATTTTATTTTATTCTATTTCTGGAATTTTTTCACCTCCTTTTAAATTTATTTCCATTTTCAATTTTTCTTTTTTCACTCGTAATATTTGGCATGTTTCACGTGGGGTATTGATATTTATCACGGATTTATTGTACATTTTAGTATTGCACGCATAGATTTTATTTGTCACATTTGTGCACAATTGTATTATTGCACGCATAGATTTTATTTGTCACATTTGTGCACAATTGTATTATGTTTATGGTTCATATTTACATGTAATATTTTTACCTGATTTATTAAGTAGTTCACATGTTTAAGGTATTCATGTGATTAAGAGTGCATAAGGTAATCACCCATTTAGGTTTATCGCACCTGAGACAATATTTTATTTTCCAGCCAGCATGCTGGTAAATTTTTAACAATTTATACACATATATTTTTGAGTTTTTACTTCCCACCTACAGTTTATATTTTATACTTTATCCCAACACTAATATATTGCACACCAACTCTTACACACCGGATTAATGTAACAACTTCAAATTTAATTTAGCACATTAATTAAGTTTCTGATACACAGGTATAGCGCCAGATCTATTCATAGCACTCCTTTATCTAATTTGGTAAATGCATGCACAATATTCACGAAAACCCAGTCCCACTGAAAATCAAAGGCAAAATGCCTTGCCTCCTACCTAAATATAAAATATAAAATATAAAAGATGATGTTACGTTGAGTAAATAGATACCAAACATGTCATGCTTTAAAATTGCACACATTTGTGGAATGGCACAAAACTATGGTACTTAAAAATCTCTATAGGTGACATTTTAAATTGTTTTACTGGTTACCAGTTTAAAGATACTGCATAAATTATTGCTCTTGCTCTAAGGTTCGTGGTGATATGTCACATGTGTTGTCCAAACGTCGTTTACATATGTGGGCGTGGCCTACATTTGCGTTTGCTTCTGCATGCGAGCACGAGGGGATAGGGGCACGTTAAAAAATATGTATATTTTTTATTTTTACACCGTCTCCTTAATTTTTGATCACTTCGTAAACATCTTTTGTAATAGAAATAAGGAGTGGCAGGTCCACTTTATGGAGATAGCTGGGCTCAATGAGACCTCAGATATCTCCTCTACCCTGGAATGCATGAGATAAAAAAAAAAAAAAAAACCTTGATCTGTGCTTTCCAGGTCAAAAGATTGCCAGTGTTTACATCTGCCAGTGCCGGAAGTGACGTCATGACGTCGCTCCCGGCCTCCCAGGATCATATGATGGCCGGGGATCATCCAGTCCACAGCCAGCTCTATAGTAATCCATCACCGCCACCAGATTGGTTCTCCTGGTCCCCAATCACATCGTAGAGCCCTGAGAGAGGCACAGGAGGGCGGCAGGAGGGGGGGTCCCCTCTTACTGCCTGTAAAAGCAAACCAGTGCCTCATAAGCTGCTAGGATTGCTTTTACAAGATAGGGAATTGCTGGCTGAAAACCCAGATATATGAATGATCTTTGTAGCTGTAGGCATCATCCAGATATCACCACTTCAACGTATGGACGTCATATGATGGCCTTCCAGCGGGAAGTGATTAATAGTTGTATATTGTATTGTTCTTCCTTATGGAACTACATGGCGGTAATGTAGTGATCTGACTGTGTGACCTGACCTGGCCTCTGAACTGGTGGCAAAAAGTACTTTTAAAGGCTACGTTCATTTTTTTTTTCTAAATGGAAGAAGGTGGCCTGGTCTGAGGAATCACATTTTCTTTTACAGCATGTGGATAGCTGGATACGTATGTGTCAGTTACCTGGGGAGGAGATGGCACCAGGATGCATTATGGAAAGAAGGCAAGCCAGTGGAGGCAGTATGATGCTTTGGGCAATGTTCTGCTGGGAAACCTTGGGTCCTGCCATTTATGTGGCTGTTACTTTGACACGTACCACCTACTAGGCTTGTGCAATTCGTTTCGTAACAAATCGAAATTCGGCCGAATTTTGCATCTTTTGGACATTCGGATGCATCCGAATAAAAAAAATAAAGAATAACAACGAATACAAAAGAAATATAACAAATGAATTTGAATTAATTTGAATGAATTTGGTAATTCTTTAAAGATCTAATGAAACAAAAGGTCAGCTCAAAGTAAATCTTATAGTCCAATCAGCTAATTCATTTTGTGCTGGAGGATGGATTAGTGGCAAAGTGCATTCCTGAGAAGTGAGTGAGAAGGGTGTTGTATTGTATTTGAGCCGAGGAGAAGAGACATTGTCATTGTGTGTGTTAAAAGATTCAATAAACAAACGACTTTCCAAACTACGAATCATTATCACGAATGTCTATACATACATAAATAGCGAATTTCAATGAATATGAACGAATTAATTCGACACTTTACGAATAATAACGAATTATCTGAAAACGTATTAACGTAACATAACGAATATAACAGAACGAAATTATGTCTTTTACGAATGACAACGAACCGAAACTAAACAAAATTTTCCGTTGCGCACAAGTCTACCACCTACCTAAACATTCTTACTGACCAAGTGAACCCCTTCATGAAAACGGTATTCCCAGATGGCAGTGGCCTCTTTCTGCTAAAATGGTTCAAGAATGGTTTGAGGAACACAGCAAAGAGTTTGGGTTCCAAATTCTCCAGATGTCAGTCCAATAGAGCATCTGTGGGTCGTGCTGGAAAAACAAGTCCGATCCATGGAGGTCCCAACTCACAACCTACAGGACTTAAAGAATCTGCTATGCATGGCTTGGTGCCAGATACCACAGCATACCTTCAGAGGGCTAGTGGAGTCCAAGACTCGATGGGTCAGGGCTGTTTTGGCAGAAAAAGGGGGGTCTAATCAATATTAGGTGGGTGGTCAATTTTTTTTTATCGTTGATCAAGATATACTGTATACAGTATATTTCACATCTACATGAAAGATCTACAAGTGCAAGAACCAACCCATAAGTGAAATCTAAAGTTACCAATAGACTCCTATCACACTGGAGGCATTTTTCAGGAGCTAAAGGGCAAAATATAGCACCTGTAAAGTGCCTGAAAAATGCCTCTCCTGTAGCCCCAGTGTGAAAGCACTTGAAGAACGGTGTGCTTGCAGGACGTAGAAAAAGTCCTGCCAGCAGCATCTTTGGAACGGGTTAGGAACAGTGTATACACCACTCCTCCACCGCCCCTACCCATTGAAATGAATGGGCACCGCTGCCGAAGCACCTCAAAAGCACTTCGGTAGTGACGCTTTTCAGGCGCATTTAACCCTTTCTTCGCACACCAGCCCTGATAGCAGAGGAAAAGTGGCGCTAAAACAACGGTAAAGCGCCGCTAAAACTAGCGGTGCTTTGCCACTAACCCAGCCGTGCTCTGAGTGTGAAAGGGGTCATATACTGTATTCATAATATTGTTTGAAAACGTCTATTACACATACTGTATGCTGAATGTATTGTGCCATACTGATCTTTGACCATGTTACTATGTATCTTTATTCTTTTATTGATGTGAAACTTGAACAACCCTAATAATTATCTGAGCCCCATCTCGATCATCTCGTGCAACATCAGAGATGTTGCATGAGAGTCTCGGCTGCCCGGGTCTCCCCTCCTCATTGGCTGAGACAGCAGCGGGGCACCATTGGCTCCCACTGCTGTCAATCAAAGTTACTGAGCCAATGAGGAGAGAGAGGGGGTGGGGTCGAACCATTGCTCCATGTCTGAATGGACACGCGGAGCATCGGCTCGGCACGGGTGCCCCCATAGCAAGCTGCATGCTGTTAGGGGCCCTCGGCAGCAGGGAGGGGCCAGGAACGCCAGCGAGGGACCGGAAAAGAGAAGGATCTGGGCTGCTCTGTGCAAAACCACTACACAGAGCAGGTAAGTATAACATGTTTGTTATTTTTAAATTTAAATAACAGGACTTTAGTATCACTTTATAGTGAGGGAAAGGGTCAAAGACAGCAATAAAAACCTTTCAACTCCTCCCCACCTAGGTTTCCATTACTGCGACCCCAAAGTTTGAAGATTTACAATGCAGCTTTACAATGGAATTTGTGGTGCAATTTCATGTGACTTTACAAACAACTTTCAGGCGACTTTGATGTTATGCGATTTGGTCATAGTGAGTGACATAATTCCTTTTCCTGCTTAGTCATTTCCACTTCCTTTTTCCTTGTCAGGTCTATAGTGTTTAGCAAATATGTTGGCCATGCAAGATGTTGGGTCAGCAGTCATTATGGCTGTAGCAGCGTTAATAAATGAAGAAGAAGAAGAGGATAACCGGAGGAGAAGGCATAGGTTTTTGATCTATCCTGTCATCGCCCAAAGGGAAGCGAGAGGTCAGTTTTGGGTCCTTTATAACAACCTCCATGCTCATGAAGATAAATTCTTCAACTACACACGGATGTCAATTAGAAGGTGAGAACATGTGTTTATGTCAACTTGCAAATGCTACAAGATATTTATTGGGAAACGTGTATATGTATGGTCACCATGACTCTATTTCTAGTTTTTAGAATAGAATAACTAGAAATGTTCCAAAAAAACCTGAGCAAATATAATAAACAATAGAAATCGAGTAAAAAATGGTCCATTTTTACATGGCCAATGTAGCTAATGGCATTATATTTTCTCTTTACAGTTTTGATGAATTGTTGGCTTTGCTCTCTAGCCACCTAAGCCGCGTACACACGTAGCCGTCTGTCCGACGTACTTAGTCTGGCGGACGTCCGCCAGACTGTCCGTCGGAATTTCCGAACGGGCTACTTGCCCACACACGGCACTTTTTCAGCGGACTAATACGGCGTACTAAGACCGCCGTACTAAGTCCGCCTTACTTTCGAAATGAACGGACTCGCCCACACACGCGGAGGAAAGTCCGCTCATTTCGAGCGTGTCTCCAAGTAGGCGGGGCCCGCGAAGGAGACGTCGCTGGCCCCGCCGCCTGGTATGGACTTAAAGGGGAACCCCAACGCCGAAAAAAATCGGCGTGGGGGTCCCCCCCAAGTCCACAACAGACCCTTGTCCGAGCACGCTACCCGGCCGGCCAGGAAAGGGGGGCGAGCGAGCGCCCCCCCCCCCCTCCTGAGCCGTACCAGGCCACGTGCCCTCAACATGCGGGTGCCTTGGGGAAGGGGGGGCCGCACAGCCCCCCCACCCCAAAGCACCTTGTCCCCATGTTGATGAGGACAAGGGCCTCTTCCCGACAACCCTGGCCGTTGGTTGTCGGGGTCTGCGGGCGGGGGGCTTATCGGAATCTGGGAGCCCCCTTTAATAAGGGGGCCCCCGGATACCGGCCCCCCACCCTATGTGAATGAGTATGGGGTACAATGTACCCCTACCCATTCACCTGTAAAATAAAAGTACAAAAAAAAACACAACACACGAGATAAAATACTTTATTGCACAGCTCCGGGGGTCTTCCGTCTTCGGGGGTCTTCTCGCCGGACTCCTCCGCTATCTTCTTGTAGCTCTTTTGCTAGCGGAGGAGTCTGGCTTTCTTCCTCGCCGCCGGCCTCTTCTCCCGACTTCGGGGGTCTTGTCCCCCTCTTCGGTTCTTCTGCCGGGCCACCGCGCCTTCTTATAGCTCTTTTACAGGCGGTGGCCCGGTCTTCTGTCGCCGCCGCCGCCTTCCGTTCTTCTTCTTCTTCTTCTTCTCCTGGAGATGTTGACTCAACGCTCTCTCCGGCCACAATGCCAGGGACGCGCTGCGCGGCCACTTATATAGGGACAAGGGGCGGTGTCACATGGCTTTATGTCACATGGGTTGGTCACATGGGTTGATGTCACATGGAGACTGTGACATCGTAAGGGGGCGGGGTCACCATGTGACACCAACCCATGTGACATAAAGTGGGAAAAGTCCGCTCATTTCAAAAGTACGACGGACTGGCACACACATGGCCGGATTGTCTGCCGAAATGCGAGTACGGCGGGCAGATTGATGTGCAACACAGCATTCTAAGTCCGCCGTACTTTCGGGTCAAAAAAGTATGCCGGAGGCTACACACGGGGGGATTGTTTGGCGGACTTGAGTTTGCCGGACTTTTCCACTGGATTGTTTGATCGTGTGTACGTGGCACTAGAGCGACAAAACACCAGTTTCCAAAGTAGTACACCGGCCATTGACAGACTCATAACATTGAATGTAACTTTTCATGCCTACTTTTTCTTCTTCTTACCTCATGTGTGGCATTATGAGAGTCACATCATTATTTGACCCTTTTTACATGAAGTGAAATAATTAATACTAGCATGTGATTGTGTTTGCCATATTAATTGTCCCTGTACATCACCAGTGTCTTTCTCCTGCTCCTCTTCTTCCTTCACATCCTCAGGCACCTTTTTCCAATCTAGTTTTTATTTCTAATTTCTAATATATAAGTAGCTTTTGTTAATATGCATCATTCTAATAAACTGTATTTACCATTTTAGGTACCTGGCAACTGGAAATTCCCTTGCAAGTTTGCATTTTGAATTCTTGGTTGGCAAAACTACTACCAGCAATATTGTACATGATATGCGCAGAGACATCTGGTTCTTAAGGATTTGGTCCTGAAGAAGCCCACTACCAAAGATTGGTGCAAGATAGCGGAAGTTTTCTGGGACCGATGCAATTTTCCGAAATGTGTTGGGGCAATTAGTGGAAAACATATAAGATTAGTGATGCCCATTGGCAGTGGAACTTAATTCTATAAAAAATATTTTTCTTTTGTCTTACTAGCAGTGGCTGATGTCAATTATTGTCTTAGCTATATAGACATCTATAGCTAAAACGCATCAGCCCAGACTCGAGTATTTTTGCAAGATCATTTTGGAAGAATTTTTAGGGAAAATGGCCTGGACCTGCCACAGGACTGTGCGCTGCCAGGGACAAATGGCCCGCCACTGCCATTTGTCTATGTTGGGGATGAGGCCTTTGCTCTGAGTGATCTACTAAGGCCTTATTCCAGTCAGTCTCTGAGTGAAGAGAAGAGAATATTCAACTACCACTTAACAAGGGTAAGATGAGTTATCAAATGTGCTTTTGGAATTTTATCTAACAAGTGGCGGTTTCTACATACAGCTATAAATTTTAAAATGGAGACTGCAGTATCTGCAGTAAAAGCAGCATGTGTGCTTCATAATTATGTCCGAATTTGTGATGGGTACCTTTTTGAAGATTCCCTCATGCATGATATGAAGGGCGCACAATGTAGTGCCAGCAGGGGCACCAGCAATGGTGCCACTGTGTGTGAGGGTTTCACATTGTTTTTCATGTCTGCTGCTGGTTCTGTGTCCTGGCAGCAGGATAAGGTCTCCTATTTTATGGACATGTCCCCTAATCACCTGGTACAGGGTGGAGGTGCTTCACATCATTGTCTATACTGCAGCATTACTATATTTTTTGTTAAGCCACCTAGGCTGTTACACCATGTATATGCCATATTGTTTGCCTTACTCCCCTGCGTGGTTGAGATTTGTGAGACTTCAATTTTCTCTGGTTATTTTTGTTTATGTTTGGTTATATGTCTGTTATGTGTAATTGTATTCAAATGCTGAATAAACAAGTCTTTACCCCAAAAAATAAAAAAAGGATAAAAAAATACACAAAATGTAACCAGAATATTTTTTATTTGCAAAATTTTCATGCAAGAATGCACAAAAAATAATAGTTGTTTTTTGGTGAACTACACCATTTTTTTCAAAAGGACTTTATTGGTGTCAGCGTCCAAGTTGTTGGGTATCAACCCTGGGAACCCCTAGACATGGAAGAACAAGCCAAGCGGAGGTAACCGGTAAGCCCAATAAGTCAAGGCCACCCTACAAAGGGTTATTGCCGCTACACTTTATATGGAGAACAAGTCGCACCGAAGTCGGAAAAACAAAGTAGTGCAAAAATCTTTTTTGGAGTCACTGCGATTTGAATCACACCAATTAGAACAGGGACCATTGAAATACATAGATTTTGACTTTTCATGCGACTTCACATGTGTCAAGTCACACAACAACTCTCTGTAGTGTAAACAGAGCTTAATTAATTTTTCTGTGAGTACCTTTTTAGTCTCTTCAAAAAGAGATCTGCAGAATAACCTTTTAATTAAAAAAAAAATGATAATAATATTAAAAATATATACGTTTAAAAAATACATGTCATTAAATCTAAAATAAACAGAATGCAGAAGAGCGGTAAAGTCCCCCTAATTAATACATTTATTCAGTAAATGAAATATGCACACACCCATGTGATGTGCGCGTTTGATGGAAAGTGATCACATACTGTATTATGATAACCCTCTCCCTCCAGACCGAGGAACCTGGCGCTGGAGACATGTTTTTCTCCAAGTGAGAAGCATCAACATAATTTAAATGCCACCTCAATATGTGCATGCATAAAAGATCTTCTTCCCCGCTTCCGTCTCCACAGAAACGTGGCAGCTTGCCAACTTTGTTTATGCCTCCGTAACGTGATTAAAATTAGACAAAATGCAAGCCAGGAAAAAAAATAAAAAATACTCCCAATGAACATTACCACAGTAACTGGATATTTCAATTCCCGTAAGTCGTGTTGCAAATACGAATACTCTTAGCAAAATAATTTAATAGGAGAGAAGAGCAAAATCTCATGAAATAATGATGAAAGGGAAGAGGGAAGGAGGAGGTGGGAACGGTTGTGTTTCTGTTGGGTTTTTTGGCTTGTAACGTGACCTAAGCTATTGGTAGGTTTCCAAGAACGCTATTGTCAAGTGAAGGAATTTTCAGCTGAGGTTTGGTGCATTGTATGTTGTGTACAATACAGGTTTCATCATGCTTAGAAACAGTACAATTCTACAGAAGGGTTACAGTAGTGGATGAATATTTTAGACTCCTGCATTAAAATTTTCATCCAGACAAGTTATTCCTGCTACAGGTGAAGTGTGATGGTCTTAGTAACTCAAAGGGATGTTGTATCTTTGGAGAACTTTAGAGACTAGACTTCTCCAGTAGAGTTCCTGGTTCTGTTCTTGCCCACCAAGGTCCTTTTCCATCCTAGATTCCCCCAGTGTATAGATTGCATTCATATTTTTGCCACTCAAATGTATTATTTTACATTTTTGTACATTAAACCTAATTTGCCATGTAGTTGCCCACCACATTAATTTCATCTTCTTGCAAGGTTTCCACATCCTACGGAGACATTATTGCCCTGCTTAGCTTAGTATCATCTGCAAATGCAGAGATTTAACTGTTTAACCCATCCTTCAGGTTGTTTATAATGAATTAAATAGGACTGGTCCCCGCACAGAACCCTGGGGGACCCCACTTTCCACCCCTGACTATTCTCAGTACTCTCCATTTATCACCAGCCTCTGAACTCGCCCTTGCAGCCAGTTTTCAATCCATGTACTCACCCTAAGAAAAAATTTGACGTGGGGTTCCCCCTAAATATCCATAACCAGACCCTTCAGGTCTGGTATGGATATTAAGGGGAACCCCGCGTCAAAATGAAAAAAAAATTGACGTGGGGTTCCCCCTAAAAATCCATACCAGACCCTTTATCCGAGCACGCAACCTGGCAGGCCGCAGGAAAAGAGGGGGGACGAGAGAGCGCCCCCCCTCCCTCCTGAACCGTACCAGGCCACATGCCCTCAACATTGGGAGGATGCTTTGGGGGTCTGTGACCCCTCAAAGCACCTTGTCCCCATGTTGATGAGGACAAGGGCCTCATCCCCACAACCCTGGCCGGTGGTTGTGGAGGTCTGCGGGTGGGGGGCTTATCAGAATCTGGAAGTCCCCTTTAACAAGTGGACCCCCAGATCCCGCCCCCCCCCTGTTTGAAATGGTAAGGGGGTACAAAAGTACCCCTACCATTTCACAAAGAAAGTGTAAAAAATGGTTAAATAAAACAAACACACTTTTGAAAAATTCCTTTATTAAAAATAAAAAAATAAAAAAAAGATTCCAGCGGCGGTAATCCACTCTTGCTATCCAGCGACGGACGGTCATCTCTCCAGCGATGTCTCATCTCATCCAGCGCAGCGAATCCATCCTTCTTCTGTCTCCGTGTAGGAGACACTGCAGGCATTCCGGCGGCTGACGTTTCTTATATACGGAGGGCGGGGCCACCTATCACCTGACCCCGCCCCCCTCTGACGCAAGGGGAAACTCGGGGTTCCCTGTGACGTATGGGTGACCCCGCACCCCTCTAATGTAACACAGGCAGGTTTCCGTTACATCAGAGGGGGGCGGGGTCACCTATACGTCACGGGGAACCCCGGGTTTCCCCTTGCGTCAGAGGGGGGCGGGGTCAGGTGACGGGTGGCCCCGGCCTCCGTATATAAGAAACGTCAGCCGCCGGAATCCTTGCAGTGTCTCCTCCACGGAGACAGAAGAAGGATGGATCGCTGCGCTGGATGAGATGAGACATCGCTGGAGAGATGACCGTCCGTCGCTGGATAGCAAGAGTGGATTACCGCCGCTGGAATCTTTTTTTTATTTTTTTATTTTTAATAAAGGAATTTTTCAAAAGTGTGTTTGTTTTATTTAACCATTTTTTACACTTTCTTTGTGAAATGGTAGGGGTACTTTTGTACCCCCTTACCATTTCAAACAGGGGGGGGCCGGGATCTGGGGGTCCCCTTGTTAAAGGGGGCTTCCAGATTCTGATAAGCCCCCCGCCCGCAGACCTCCACAACCACCGGCCAGGGTTGTGGGGATGAGGCCCTTGTCCTCATCAACATGGGGACAAGGTGCTTTGAGGGGTCACAGACCCCCAAAGCATCCTCCCAATGTTGAGGGCATGTGGCCTGGTACGGTTCAGGAGGGAGGGGGGGCCGCTCTCTCGTCCCCCCCTCTTTTCCTGCGGCCTGCCAGGTTGCGTGCTCGGATAAAGGGTCTGGAATGTTTTTTTTAAATTTGACGCGGGGTTCCCCTTAATATCCATACCAGACCTGAAGGGTCTGGTTATGGATATTTAGGGGGAACCCCACGTCAAATCTTTTCTTAAATTTGAGGCAGGGTTCCCCTTAATATCCATACCAGACCTGAAGGGCCTGGTAATTGAATTTGGGGGACCCCCACGCTTTTTTTTTATTTATTTATTTATTTTTTTATCAATGACTTTCAATGAGTGTTCTCTGTATTACGGGAGCCGACAATTCATTATAGCTGCGAGTGATTTTAAAGGACTTTTTTTCCTGCATATATGACACTTTGTACAGGGACAGTTCTAAGCACGGGAAACATGCGCCCCTTCACAGGCATACTATAGACAACCCCCCCCCCTACGAAATTTAAAGGAATATTACACTTTTATTGTTTCACTTTAATCATTATTAAAATCACTGCTCCCGAAAAAACTGCCGTTTTTAAAACTTTTTTTTGCATTGATCCATGTCCCCTGGGGCAGGATCCAGGTCCCCAAACACTTTTTAGGACAGTAACTTGCAAATTAGCCTTTAAAATGAGCACTTTAGATTTTGAACGTTGGAGTCCCATAGACTTTAATAGGGTTCTAAAGTATGCTATATACTAGCTCCGTCGAATCTTCTTTATCCACTTCAGCTCCGGACCAATAAACACCTTAAGGACCAGAGGTCTTTTTGCAATTTCGCACTGCGCTGCTTTAACTGGTAATTGCGCGGTCATGCAATATTGCACCCAAACGAAATTTGCGTCCTTTTCTTCCCACAAATAGAGATTTCTTTTGATGGTATTTGATTGCCTCTGCGATTTTTTTTTTTTTGCGATATAAATGGAAAAAGAGCGAAAATTTTGAAAAAAAAAGATATTTTCTTCTTTTTGTTATAAGAAAAATCGAATAAACTAAATTTTAGTCATACATTGAGGGCAAAATTTATTCAGCCACATGTCTTTAGTAAAAAAAATGTCAATAAGCGAATATTTTTTGGTTTGCGCAAAAGTTATAGCGTCTACAAACTAGAGTACATTTTCTGGAATTTACACAGCTTTTAATTTATGACTGCCGATCTCATTTCTTGAGGTGCTAAAATGGCAGGGCAGTACAAATCCCCCCCAAATGACCCCATTTTGGAAAGTAGACACCCCAAGGAAATTGCTGATGGGTATGTTGAGCCCATTGAATATTTATTTTTTTTTGTCCTAAGGGATTGAATAATGACAAAAAAAAAAAAAAAAATTTTTTTTACAAAAAGTTGTCACTAAATGATATATTGCTCACACATGCCATGGTTATATGTGGAATTGCACCCCAAAATATATTCCGCTACTTCTCCCGAGTATGGGGATACCACATGTGTGGGACTTTTTGGGAGTCTAGTCGCGCACGGCACCCCGAAAACCAATCACCACCTTCAGGATTTCTAAGGGTGCAAATTTTTGATTTAACTCCTCACTACCTATCACAGTTTCGAAGGCCATAAAATGCCAAAATATCACAAAACCCCCCAAAATGACCCCATTTTGGAAAGTAGACACCCCAAGCTATTTACTGAGAGGCATGTTGAGTCCATGGAATATTTTATATTTTGCCACAAGTTGCGGGAATATTACAAACTTTTTTTTTTTGCACCAAGTTGTCACTAAATGATATATTGCTCACACATGCTATGGGCATATGTGAAATGACACCCCAAAATACATTCTGCTGCTTCTCCCGAGTACGGGGATACCACATGTGTGGGACTTTTTGGGAGTCTAGTCGCGCACGGCACCCCGAAAACCAATCACCACCTTCAGGATTTCTAAGGGTGCAAATTTTTGATTTAACTCCTCACTACCTATCACAGTTTCGAAGGCCATAAAATGCCAAAATAGCACAAAACCCCCCCAAATGACCCCATTTTGGAAAGTAGACACCCCAAGCTATTTACTGAGAGGCATGTTGAGTCCATGGAATATTTTATATTTTGCCAAAAGTTGCGGGAATATTACAAACTTTTTTTTTTTTGCACAAAGTTGTCACTAAATGATATATTGCTCACACATGCTATGGGCAGAAGTCAAATTACACCCCAAAATAAATTCTGCTGCTTCTCCCGAGTACGGGGATACCACATGTGGGGGACTTTTTGGGAGCCTAGCCACGTACGGGACCCCGAAAACCAAGCACTGCCTTCCGGATTTGAATAAACAATGCTATAAAAAACAAACTAACCAGAGTCACCCGTAACACTTATACGGTGATCAGTGGTGAAAGGGTTAACTAGGGACAATCAGGGGGTTCAAATTTTTATTAGGTAGTATATGGGGGTCCCTGGCGCTATATAAAAACCTGACGGGGAACCTAAATAACTAACTGGCTAACCAGCGTCACCAGTGACACTTATACTGTGATCGCTGGTGAAAGGGGGTGAAAGGGTTAACTAGCAGCAATCAGGGGGTTAAAACCATTATTGGGTAGTATATCGGGGTACCTAGCGCTATAAAAACCTGGCGGTGAACCTAAAAAAATAACTAGCTACCTAGCGACACTAGCGACACTGATGCAGCGCTCAGAAAAATTATCGCTTAGTGACACTGGCAAAAGGGGGTGAAAGGGTTAACTAGCGGAAATCAGGGGGTTAAAACCATTATTGGGTAGTATATCGGGGTACCTAGCGCTATAAAAACCTGGCGGTGAACCTAAAAAAATAACTAGCTACCTAGCGACTGTAGCGACACTAATGCAGCGATCAGAAAAATGATCGCTTAGTGACACTGGCAAAAGGGGGTGAAAGGGTTAACTAGCGGCAATCAGGGGGTTAAAACCATTATTGGGTAGTATATCGGGGTACCTAGCGATATAAAAACCTGGCGGTGAACCTAAAAAAATAACTAGCTACCTAGCGACACATGCAGCGATCAGAAAAATGATCGCTTAGTGACACTGGCAAAAGGGGGTGAAAGGGTTAACTAGCGGCAATCAGGGGGTTAAAACCATTATTGGGTAGTATATCGGGGTACCTAGCGCTATAAAAACCTGGCGGTGAACCTAAAAAAATAACTAGCTACCTAGCGACTGTAGCGACACTAATGCAGCGATCAGAAAAACGATCGCTTAGTGACACTGGCAAAAGGGGGTGAAAGGGTTAACTAGCGGCAATCAGGGGGTTAAATACATTATTGGGTAGTATATCGGGGTACCTAGCGATATAAAAACCTGGCGGTGAACCTAAAAAAATAACTAGCTACCTAGCGACACATGCAGCGATCAGAAAAATGATCGCTTAGTGACACTGGCAAAAGGGGGTGAAAGGGTTAACTCTAGGGGCAATCAGGGGGTTAAATCTTTATTGGGGGGTGATAGGGGGCTACCCTGGACCTAACACTAACTGTCCTGACAGTTTTTACTGTCACAACTGACACTGAATGCATTGATCAGTAAAGAAATGATCAATGCAATCAGTGACACTGTGACTGGGGGGGGAGGGGGGGCGGGGGGGATCGGGGGGCGATCGGGGGGGGATCGGGGGGGGGTTTGTGTGCCTGTGTGTACCTACATGTCAGTGTAGTGTTGGTGCACACTTACTTTTAGTCTTCTCCTCGTAGTCCGGTCAAAAAGACCGCCCCGAGGAGAATGACATCACTTCCTCCTTCCTGTGTAAACAATACACAGGGGAGGAAGCTTCTCATTGGCCAGGAGCGATCCAGAGGGGGTGGCCGAAAACCAACGGCCATCCCCTCATCACGGAGCGCTCCTGGACCGAATCGGACCGCCGTAAACAGCGGGAGGGGGTCCGATCGGACCCCCCACCCGCTGGAAGGCAATCACGTAGATGTACGTGATTGTGCCTGCCTGTGCCATTGTGCTGACGTACAATGGCAATACGGCGGTCCTGAAGTGGTTATACATTCGACAGACACCATAAGCCTTCAAAGACAGATTCGACCGTGATTCATGTGGATTTTCGGACGAATGCAATTTTTGAACGAAAAACGAAATAAATAAAAACGAATTTCGGGAGTAACTAAATAAATTAAGTTTTCAGACGAAAACGAAGTTCCGAAACGAAATATTTTACTCTGCACATGTCTAAAAATTAGTAACAATGGTCTGGCAATTAATTGACTGAGTTCCCTAAGTACCCTCGGGTGCAAGCCATCCAGCCCCGGTGATTTATTAATGTTATGTTTCCCAAGTCTAATTCTAATTCTGTCCTCTGTTAGCCATTAGGGTGCTTCCTGTGACAGGTCATGAGGATAAGCACTGCAGTTTTGGTTTCTAAAGCCCCCTGAATCTTTTGTGAAGACTGAGGAGAAGAATAAATTAAACTCTTTTGTCATCTCCCCATCCTTTGTAACCAGATGTCCTTCCTCATTCTTTATGGGGCCAATATGGTCTGTCCTCCTTTTTTTTGCTGTTTACATGCTTAACCACTTGCCGACCGCCGCACTACCATGTACGTCCTATTTTTGAAGAGGGATATCTCGGTAACGGCAGCAGCTGCTGCCACAACTGAGATATGCATCTCTTCAGGCGGCGGTCGGCTGTACGATAACGGTGGTCTCCGCGGCGGATTCACCGCGAGATCACCGCTATCGGCGGCGGGAGAGCTGCCACCCCCTCTCCCGCCGCCCTCCCGCACCTTCCGCCGCTTACCGGAGCCGTCGGTAGCGGCGGAGGTGATCGGGTCCTTTCATCTGCTGGGCATAGAGACAAGTGAGGCAAAGATGGCCCCCACTCGTCTCTATACCATAGGAGGGAGGAAACGACGTCAAAACGTCACTTCCGACCATACCTCTTAACCACCTCGCGCCCGCCCTATAGCCGATTTACGGCCTTAGAGCAGGCGCTTTCCTGCAATTGGCCGTCCCTGGACGTCCTATTGTTTACTTCCGCAATGCGCGCCGCCGCGGGCGCGCATCGCGGAAGTTCTGTGTTCGCCGTGTCCCCCGGGGACAGGCAAACACAGATCGCTGTAAACGGCCAATCACAGCGGCCGTTTAAAGCATGATCGGCGTGTCCAATGGGAGATGATCTCATATGTAAACATATGAGATCATCTCTCAGCGCCGCTCTCCCTCCTCACACAGACAGCGTATGAGAGGGGAGAGATGAACGGCTTCAGCAGCCGTCAGTGCACATAGAAAAAAAAAAGTGTAAAAAAAAGTGCCATCCTCCCCCAGTGCCATCCTCCCCCAGTGCCATCCTCCCCCAGTGCCATCCTCCCCCAGTGCAATCCTGCCCCAGTGCCATCCTGCCCCAGTGCCATCCGCCCCAGTGCCATCCTGCCCCAGTGCCATCTGCCCCAGTGCCATCTGCCCCAGTGCCATCCACCCCAGTGCAATCCACCCCACCCCAGTGCCACCTGCCCCCAGTGCTATCTGTCCCCAGTGCCACCTGTTGTCAGTGCCATTTGTCCCCAGTGCCATCTGTCATCAGTGCCACGTATAAGTGGCATCTGTCATCAGTGCCACGTGTCATTAGTGCCACATAGTGCCATCTGTCATCAGTGCCACGTATTAGTGCCATCTGTCATTAGTGCCACGTATCAGTGCCATTTGTCATCAGTGCCACCTGTCAGTGTCACGTGCCATCTGTTGTCAGTGTCACGTGTCATCAATGCCACTTATCAGTGCCATCTGTCATCAGTGTCACGCGTCATCGGTGCCACGTATTAGTGCTATCTGTCATCGGTGGCACGTATTAGTGCCACGTGTCATCAGTGCCACGTATTAGTGCCATGTGTCATCAGTGCCACGTATTAGTGCCACGTGTCATCAGTGCCACATATTAGTGTCATCTGTCATCAGTGCCACATATTAGTGCCATCTGTCATCAGTGCCACGTGTCATCAGTGCCACATATAAGTGTCATCATTGCCACGTATCAGTGCCATCTGTCATCAGTGTCACGTGTCATTGTTCTGGTATTTCAAAAGTGTAATAAGTAGTCAACAAGTTAGATGTGTAATTTATGCTCCTAGAACACGTGATGGCGCTCCCTGCATGTTGGGCCTCTCTATGTGGCCAGGCTGTGAAAAAGTCACACACATGTGGTATTGTAATACTCAGGAGGAGTAGCAGAATTTTTTTGGGGGTGTCATTTGTGGTATACACATGCCATGTGAGAGAAATAACCTATTACAATGCCAATTTTGTGGAGAAAAATAAAAAAAATGAAAAATCTTAATTTTGCAAAGAATTGTGGGAAAAAAATGACAACATCAAAAAGCTCACTATGCCTCTTACTAAATACCTTGAAATGTCTACTTTCCAAAAAGGGGTCATTTGGGGGTTTTTTGTACTTTCCTGACTTGTTCGGGTCACAAGAAGCGAGATAGGCCACCAGTACATCAGATGTGATCAATTTTGTGCGATTCGCACCACAGCTTGTAGACTCTCTAACTTTCACAAAGACCAAATAATATCCACTAATTTGGGTTATTTTTTACCAAAGATATGTAGCAGTATAAATTGTGGCCAAAATTTATGAAGAAAAATTAATAATTTGCATAATTCTGTCACAGAAACAAAGAAATATGCGTTTTTTTCAAAATTTTCGGTCTTTTTTCATTTATAGCGCAAAAAATAAAAACCCCAGAGGTGATCAAATACCACCAAAAGAAAGCTCTATTTGTGGGGAAAAAAAGGACACAAAATTCATTTGGGTACAGTGTTGCATGACTGAGTAATTGTCATTCAAAATGTGAGAGCACCAAAAGCTGAAAATTGGTCTGGTCAGGAAGGGTGTTTAAGTGCCCTGTAAGCAAGTGGTTAAAGGTATATTTTTTTAAAATGTCAGATTGTCTTTTTTTTTTTTTTTTTGCGCATTTTAGCCCAAATATGTGATCTGAGGACTTTTTGACCCCAGATCTCATATTTAAGAGGACCTGTTATGCTTTTTTCTATTACAAGGGATGTTTACATTCCTTGTAATAGGATTAAAAGTGATCCATTTTTTTTTTTAAAAACAGTGTAAAAATAAATAAAATCAATTAAAATAAATAAGAAAAAAAAAAAAAATTTAAAAACACCCCGTCACGACGAGCTTGCGCACAGAAGCGAGCGCATACGTGAGTAGCGCCCGCATATGAAAACGGTGTGAGGTATCGCCGCGATCGGTAGAGCGAGAGAAATAATTCTAGCCCTAGACCTCCTCTGTAACGCAAAAAATGCAACCTGTAGAATTTTTTTAATGTCGCTTATGGAGATTTTTGAGGCTAAAAGTTTGACGCCATTCCACGAGCGGGCGCAATTTTGAAGCGTGACATGTTGGGTATCAATTTACTCGGCGTACCATTATCTTTCACAATATAAAAAAAATTGGGCTAATTTTACTGCTGTCTTATTTTTTTATTCAAAAAAGTGAATTTTTTCCAAAAAAAGTGCGCTTGTAGGACCGCTGCGCAAATACGGTGTGAAAAAAAGTATTTCAATGACCGCCATTTTATTCTCTAGGGTGTTAGAAAAAAAACAATATAAAATGTTTGGGGGTTCTAAGTAATTTTCTAGCAAAAAAAACTGTTTTAAACATGTAAACACCAAGTCTGAAAAAGAGGCCTGGTCCTTAAGTGGTTAAAGAATTTCTTGGGAATTTTTTTGCTCTCCTCCGCTGTGTCTTTCATGTTCTATCTTAGACCCCTTAATTGCACCCTTACATTTCTTGTTGCATTTTTTATAAAGTCTGAATGCTGATGATCCCTCAACCTTGTATTTTTTTTAAGGCTTTCTCCTTTGCTTTTATATGCATTTTTACATTGGAGTTAAGCCATCCAGGACTTTTGTTCGCTCTTTTAAATTTGGTACCCAATGGGATGCACTGGGATGCCCTTATTTAATATGCTGTTAAAACAAACCCATCTCTTCTCTGTGTTCTTTGTTCCTAAGATTTTATTCCAATTAATGCCTTCTAGCAAGGTTCGTAGTTTGGGAAGTTGGCTCTTTTGAAATTCAGTGTTTTGTATTCCCCTTATGTTTCCTATTTGTGTGATTTATACTGAAGTCAGTTGACCTGTGATCGCTGTTTCCCAAATTGCCCCATATTTTCACATCCATGATCAGGTCTGTATTGTTGGTAGTCAGTAGATCTAATAACACTTTATTTCTAGTTGGTGCGTCTACTATCTGACCCATGAAATTGTCCTGCAAGACATTTAGGAACTGGCCTTAGACAAATGCCTGGATAATTAAAATCCCCCATTATGATGACACTTCCTTGCTGCTAATCCAGATTGTGATAGGAGGTCCACCTCCACCTCCTCCCTCAGGTTAGGAGGGCTATGGCATACTCCCAGTATTATTTTCCCCCTAGCTTCATCCCTTTGAAGCTCAACCCATAAGGATTCCACCTCCTCCCTAGTGGAGGCAGAATTCCATCCTCTTCTGAATGCTGAGGGATATCCTTTTCAAATTAGAGTCTTCAGTCCCCCCCCCCCCCAACATTTTTCGTTCTTCACCACAGCATGGCTGTGGCAGTTGGCGGGGGGCAGAGTAGGCCTAAGTGAAGGCAGCATGAAAGTTGATGAGTTGCATGTGGCTTATTTCACTCTTCACTGTCTGTCACCTTGAGGGTCCCCTTTACCCCCCCAAACATCTGTATGTTAAGGTTTACTCTGAATATTTGTGCATTGCTCTTACAAAATTCTGGTTGAGTGCTGGCACTCTGTTCTACTCTTTTACATTTTTTTTCTGTCTGCATCCGCATTAGGGAGATACACTCTTTCTGATTACCAATTTCTTTAGACACCAAAGTAAGTGTAATTTCAAAATTTTGAGTTGCCACCAAAACCTTTCATCTGGGGCACTGTTACTGTGAAAATAGGTCAGAAGGGATTTCCCTCACATTGGAAAGATATCCTCTCACTTTCTTTCTAGTCTACAGGACAGGAAGTGAAGGGAAATCTCCCAAATGTGATACAGGTGACAAAAAAATAATAATGTGGCTTTAACCCTTCTATACTCTATCAAAAAAACAAAAGAACAAAAAAAAAAGTTTTGGCTTTTGGTGTACTTTAACAATATGCCTTTTTCAGATCATGTGATCTACTTCTGTTTGGACTTAAAGTGGCAGCTGACCACAGGCCAACAGACACTGCTTCTTGGGTCAGTAGCCAGGAGTAAGTAGAATGAGTGTTCTTGAGCTTGTTCCAGGTCATGAATTCAGATTGAAATCATAGGATTAGCATAGCAGACAGGGATCTACCAACAAAAGAAAAAGTAATTCATTCTACTATCCATATTTCTATCCCAAATAAATAAATTAAATAACAATGGTTGGTCTGTGCTCGACTGTATAGTACAAATCCAATTTTTTTTTTTTTGATACTGTAACACCAAAAATATATATTTTTTTAATTACTTATTTTCATACACCAGAAAAACGTGAAGATGTATTTCGGGGCACAGAATTTAGATAAAATCCTATTTTTTATTACAAATGCAGCATATACAGAAAATTCCACTTATTAACAAAATAACATAAAAAACATAGAATTTTAAATTAATTTGATTTCATAGTATATCCGTTCCAAAGGTACTGATTTTTTTTATGGCCCGACATGTTTGCTGGGCATATTCCACTTCCTCAGGAACCGTCAGTATCTTTGTATACAAAATATCTCAATGGAATAACACACATTAATAATACATTCCTTTACTATCTATATTAACTTATTAAATACCAATAAGTGGCAACCTCAGATAGAGTGTCTGAATGATGGTAAAATGTCAGGATTCTTGCCCTGGGGGGCCTCCTAGATCCCAACCTACACCACCCTTTCCTATAGAAATTAGGGATTACAACTAATAAACTAATAAAACTGTTCCAACTTTTTCTTAAAATACAGTAGTTTACTTCCACTGGACAGCGAGCACAAACATTTCATCCATAGACGTCACAAGGAGGCACAATACATGCTCAAAAAAGAAGATAGCCACAATACAATGGTGCACCAAGATCTCCACCTCTAGATCAACATGCTATTGGTATAAAAGACTCATATATTTAATTATCTTAAGGTAACATCCCTCTAGTACATCCAAAAAACGTCATCAGCATTAAACCATCCAGAAACTTAGTTGGTTATCACTTATTATCCGTCCAGAGAGGATATGTCTATCAAAATGAGAAGAGTCACAGGTATTTTTCTGTCTCACACCATTCATCACAAATTTCTACACCAAAACCACAAAGGGTTAGAACCTACCTCTAATCAGGAAGACTGTACTCAAAAGAGCCTGCAATGTTACATAAAACAGTTTGTACTTCCAAAGATTTAGGTATATGTTTCCTGTTAAAGTGGTTACAAGGACTACCTGTGATGACAGAATTTGACGGAATCTATTACAAAACATAGTGGTGCACCGCTTCAAGTCTAATAATGCTGCCATGGCGTTATCCTTCACTTTGGTAACCTTCAACCATCACTCCAAAAGTCGCCGCTAGCCTCACTAGGAGCCACTCATTTTCATAAAACCATACCATATCATGCACTGAAACAGCTGATTATAGTGTTTGCCAAGACATCAAACTTGTTCTTTAAAGTGCAACTCAACTCAGAGTGAAATTTTACTACAGTACTTTATAAGAAATATCCAGTAATACTAATAATTAACCTGAAATATGGAACTTTTCTCTGGATTTTTTTCACGGAATATGGAAATATGAGCTCTAAGGCACTGCTGCCTCTGGCTGCTAGTCTCAGGAGATTCGGAGTGAAATGTGATGATGTCACTACTGTGCTGGTCACGGTTCTACTTGCTGGAGGCTTGGACTTGGGGAAGTAACTGTCAGGTCAGGGCTTGGCTCCTGCTACTTAACGAGCAGTGTTTTTTCTTTCAGTGCTCAGAAGCTGCTCAGCTGTTGGTTAATTACCAGCCAGCCACTCATTGTTACCACAGTGACTCACCTGGTTATTATTAACCTGCCTCATTAGTCCAGCCTACAGCCAGCCCCTTTTTGCTATTTAGACGGCTTAGCATATTTCCTACTGGCCCTTGTGTGGTCTATGATTAAGCACTGTTTGTAGTGTGGAGCTATGATTAAGCACTGTTTGTAGTGTGAAACGCGTCAGTTTTTCTGTCCGTTCTGCTGTGGCATGTACTGTTGATTTTTCAATCAATAAAGGTGAAAATAATTTTTGGGTGCCTCTGTCCAGGATTTTTCTCAAACTTCATTGCTATAAGCATTGCCAGTACCTATGTCTTCCAGTTTCGAGGAGAGGTTTGTTCCCGATTGACCTGCCTGGAGCGGTGATATCTCTTTCTTCATTCCTGTGTATGACTTGGCCTGGCTGACTGAATTTCCTCAGTGGGGACACAAACAGCTATACAAAGTTCAAACTCTTCTGTGCACTATCCAAAGTCCTTAGATATGCTTCATGTACAATCCCAATGGCTCTACTGAACATTTTTGGTTCCCTCTAAAACAACAGCTCTTCAAACATTGTTCTAAAATAAACCATATTTCCATATAATGTGTATTTAAGAGCTTGGTGAGACTCCAGATATAATATCCTTTCCACAACAGAACAGCTGGGAATGCATAAAAACAATATAAAATTTAACAATAAAAATAAAATAAATGACCTAAGCAATTAGGTACCCCTAAAAAGTAAAATACAACATTATTACAGATGGGCGCATATGGGCAAGGTGTCTTTAATGGTTATTACGCAGTTTTAAAACTCCTCTATTAATATATGTGTACAGTAAACGAACAGCAGTGAAGTCAGTCCCATAACATATCTGAATTTAGTATGCTTTTTACTGTAAGATTATAGTCTTAACATTTCCTGAAATGTAGTAAAAGCATTTTCATTACCATAAGTATAGTATGTGCTTCCAATTACTTATTTGATGTTGCCTTATTTTCTAGAGAGAACGGAGGTATTTTGCAAAAACGAGGTGAACGAAAGTGTTTCTGATACAGTAATATGGCCTTTCTTTTTTGGTTTCATTACTGATCCTTTTACCATAGCCATCATATGGGTAGCATGGAGGCTAAGGGGTACATACTAGGGATGCACCGATACTGGTATCGGTGCCGATACTAGCATTTTCACGAGTATCGATACTCGGGGAAAATGCTGTGATACCGAAAACCAATTCCGGGAAGTGATGTCAGTTGGGGGTGGAACTCCTCATCCCCTCTGGCAGTGGGGTTTGGAGCAGTATGCACCAGGACGAGGGAGGGGGGGTCAGGAAAATCCACAGAACAGTGGGAACAGGCAGACAGCTGGCTACATCGACACTCCTGCTCCCGGCTGTCTTTTATTCATTATGCAGCACTTCTGCGATCCTCTCATGCCTCCTGACAAGAGGTGGGTGATGTCATGACTCCTCCCATCCTGTTCCTGCACAGAGAGAGAGCTAGCTGGATCTGTTATCCAATAACAGAAACTGCGCCCTCCTAACACCCTCCAAATGCCCTGTACTGCGCCCTCCTAACACCCTCCAAACGCCCTGTACTGCTCCCTCCTAACACCCTCCTAACGCCCTGTACTGCTCCCTCCTAACACCTTCCTAACGCCCTGTACTGCGCCCTCCTAACACCCTCCTAATGCCCTGTACTGCTCCCTCCTAACACCCTCCTAACGCCCTGTACTGCTCCCTCCTAACACCATCCTAATGCCCTGTACTGCTCCCTCCTAACACCCTCCTAACGCCCTGTACTGCTCCCTCCTAACACCCTCCTAACGCCCTGCACTGCTCCCTCCTAACACCCTCCTAACGCCCTGTACTGCTACCTCCTAACACCCTCCTAACGCCCTGTACTGCTCCCTCCTAACACCCTCCTAACACCCTGTACTGCTCCCTCCTAACACCCTCCTAACGCCCTGTACTGCTCCCTCCTAACACCCTCCTAACGCCCTGTACTGCTCCCTCCTAACACCCTCCTAACGCCCTGCACTGCTCCCTCCTAACACCCTCCTAACGCCCTGTACTGCTCCCTCCTAACACCCTCCTAACGCCCTGTACTGCGCCCTCCTAACACCCTCCTAACACCCTGTACTGCTCCCTCCTAACACCCTCCTAACGCCCTGTACTGCTCCCCCCTAACACCCTCCTAACACCCTGTTCTGCTCCCTCCTAACACCCTCCTAACGCCCTGTACTGTGCCCTCCCTGTGTTGCCTCCTCCTCCCCCCCCAACAGCTGCCACCTCTGCCCCCATGTCTCTCAATGACCCTCCCCCAGCAATCACAGCCTTTTTCTTCTCAATTCTCCCACCCCACAAACCCTATTTCACCCCACTCTCAACTACCCTGCCCTCACTTACCGCTCTACTTCCCACCCTGTCCTCACCCCAGCCTCGCCCAACTCCCTAACAACCCCCCTCCCAAACCACCCCCTACCTGTGCGATAGGTATTGGTAATTTGTATCGGCGAGTACTTACAAAAAAGTATTGGAACTCTGTGTTAAAAATGTGGTGTCAGTGCAACCCTATTTCGTACTTCCATCTGGCAGCACTGGGGTTGTCAGTTCTAATCTCAACCACAGAACTGTCTGCACAGAGCTTGCATGGGTTTCCTCTCGGTACTTTGGTTTCCTCCAGCATTCCAATTAATTGGCTCCAGTCTAAATTTTCCCTGTGAGTGAGGGACCATAGTGTGTAAACTCCTTGCGGGCGTGGACTGAAGTGCTGCATAATTTTTATTGCAGGAGGTCATAGTTTAGTACAAATGTATAACAGAAACATAGGTACATCTAATATATATATCAAGTATATTCTCAATATGAGGTGAATGGTATATATAAAAAAAGAACATAGCAATACAACGTAAGAACAATAATGGTGATATCTAAGAATTATTTTTTCTTATAATGTTATATAATTTACATCACAGCTTTGTTCTAAAAATATATTTATTTTTAGGCTACATTAGGTGATATTTAGGGAGGTGATATATCCCAAAGGGACCATTTTAAAAAAAAATGTGCATGGTGTCAAAGAGTGTATGGTGGATACACTCTGAGAGTTTTATTTGTTCCATTCTTTTCAATACCTGGGACCAAGGGACTGTTGATGAGTGCCAGTTAAAAGCTATCATCCAGTGGACTGAGTTAAGCACTGTATGTATTACCCTAGTATGCTGTGTGGGTACATTAAGTATAGGAGCAAACAATAAACACATCTTAGGGGTGAGGGGAATTTTTTTTGCCTATATTATGTTCAATCTTAGCTGCTGCTTGTAACCATATGGGTTTCAAAATTTTGCAGTTCCAGAAGGTATGTAAGATGGTGCCTTGATCTGGGCATCCCCTAAAACAAGTGGGGGATACAGCAGGTGGCACAGTGGTGTAGTGGGTATCACTCTCACCTATCAGTAAAAAGCATGGCTGGTTCGAATCCCAAGCATGACCGTGCCTGGAGTTTGCATGTTCTCCCTGTGCCTGCGTGGGTTTCCTCCAGGTACTCTGGTTTCCTCCCACACTCCAAAGCCATACTGGTAAGTTAATTGGATTCTGTCCAAAATTGGCCCTAGTATATTAATGTGAGTTGGGGGCCTTGAATTGTGGGCGCTTTTAGTGTGCGGTGTATGTATGGAGTGCTGTGTAAATTGATGGCACTATATGGGTACCTTAAATAAATAATGATATAACAGATGAGCATCTTAATAGGACACAACATACAGGGTAGACATGTGCGATTACGAATCGAAAATTTGTATGAATTTCCGTAAATTTGTACATTCGGGCGGATCGGAAATACAAATTTCTATGCTTCCGAATTTTGTACGAAATTTGGTTTACGAATTTCGAATCCAAATTCCGTTACAACGGAAAGGTGACTGGTGTTTTGTTTACCAATCAGAGGTTTTCTTCTGCTGCTGAGTGAGGGTTGGGAAAATTACCTTTTTTTAATATGGGAGTGGGAGACTGGTACTGGCAGTCAATGGGAGATTCAGAATTGGACAAAATAAGAATTTTTGTTAATTACGATTACTCGTTATGATGAAGTTAAAATCCCAGGAAGTCAGCACAGTGCAGGGATGGCGGGAGCCCCTCATAATGAGCACAGCACAGGGATGGTGGGAGCCCCCCATAATGAGTAAGGCACAGGGATGGTGGGAGCCCCTCATAATGGGTACAGCACAGGGATGGTGGGAGCCCCTCATAATGGGTACAGCACAGGGATGGTGGGAGCCCCTCATAATGAGCACAGCATAGGGATGGTGGGAGCCCCTCATAATGATAAATTCATCATAACGAACATTCGTAATTGTTACGAAAAGTTAACGAACCTAACGAAAATTTCGTACGAATCCAAATTGAATTTCGGACACGAATTACGAAATACAAATTAATGGCTAATACGAAACGGAACAAAATTAATTTATTGATGGTGCACATGTCTAATACAGGGATAGGGACAGTTGTAGACACTCACTTAGGTTGAACTGGATGGACTGGTGTCTTTATTCAACCAACTATGTAACTATGATACCGATGGATAAAATTTGTTTATTTTAAAGGGAGTTCGGTGCCATCTGGTGTGTATTTTGATGGCTTTTTCTCTCTCCGAAACTGAGCGAGTACATTTCTGTAGGTTTTGGATCATTGTGATCCATTCTGGTAGTGTAAAAGATTGGTCCAAGTCAATTTTCCATTGCAGCACCGGTTTTGAAGAGAGAGAAAATTATTTTAAACAACGGTAAATATGAGAGATCAAGCCCCTATCTCTTGGTGAGGAGATGCAGATTTGTTCAAATTGGGAATAAGGAGGATGTAATGTTAGAGAGAAGTATTTTGGTAGAATTTTTCAATTTGAGTATAATGGGGTAATTCTGAAATTGGGAGATTATATAGTTCCCGTAAATCTGAAAAAGGGCAACATTTGTTATTTAGGGATAGGGACTTTAAAGTAGTGAGGTTTGCGTAATTTCCATATACAGAAAGTACTACTATTTCTAACACTGGGGGCGTTTTGCAGGCTCTATAGCGTTAAAAATAGCGCCTGCAATCCTCGACAGACTCAGATTCCACAATATATGATTCCACAATAGATGATTAGCCCTCAGGGGATCAACCCTGATAGATCTTCTCTACCTCTGTCTAACTTTGCTGAGCACTGATGCCTAGACCCCAGATGGATAGTCGGAGAGGCCAGCCTAAAAACCATAACCACTACATTTATTCTACATTTATTCTCAAATCTCCCTATAGAGTCCAGGGTCAATAACTAAAACCGATTGACAGTCCCCAAAGAAACAATATCTCATAACAAAATCCTGCCATGTGTTACCTGAGAAGAGATTGGGTTGTGTTTAGTTATGTTAGCTTTTAGATAATATGTTAGTAATACTGTGTTATGCACATGACTATGTGCACCGGTTGGCCGGGGTATGCCCCAATGGCCCTGTTTTGTACTGACAAAGGACAAATTTTCAATAAAAAATAAATTAAAAAATAAAATAAAATAGCGCCTGCAATCCTCCCTCAAACAGCTGCTTCATTGTCTCCAGTGTGAAATCCTGAGGGCTTTCACACTGGAGCGGTGCACTGGCAGGGCGTCAGGAAAAGCCCTGCCAGCAGCTTCTTTGGAGCGGTGAAGGAGCGGTGTGTTTACTGCTCCTCCAATGCAGCTCCCCATTGAAATCAATGGGGCAGCGTGGCTATACCGCCAGCAAAACGCCACTATTGCGGTGCATTGCAGGCGGTTTTAACCCTTTCTCGGCTGCTAGCGGGGGTAAGAGCGCTAGCAGCCAAAATGGGCCACAGATCCGATGGTAAAACGCCACTAAAAATAGTGGCGTTTTACCGCCGACGCTATGGGCGGCACAGTGTGAAAGGGGTCTAAAGGCCAGTTGGGAAGCGGGGGTCTCCTATAACAGATGCTTGGGGGGGGGGGGGGTAGAAATCAAGTTAAATTTATCTTTATATCGGTGCCACAATTATTATGAGTGAGCCACCACCTTATTTAAGGGAAAGATCTTCCTGGGTTGAAATGACTTGGACCATAATATACCCTGAAAATGGAATGGTATAATTGATTGTTCTTCAAAATGTAACCAATCAATTTTATTTGAATGAGCAAACCATTGAGCTAACTGTGTAAATCTTGCTGCTAAATAATAACACCATAAGTTAGGAAGGCTCAAACCACCATTGGATTGAGATCTATGCATGAGAGAGTAACTAAACCTCAGGTTTTTTTTGTTGAGCCATATGACTTTCTTAATTGTTCTTTGTAGGGAGTCTAGCATACTTTTAGGGATCTGTATGGGTAAAGCTCTAAAGTAAAATAGTAGTTTAGGTAAAATCACCATTTTGGTAGCTGTTATTCTCCCCAAAAAGGAGATGTGATCATTAGACCATCATTTTAGTAGTGTTTTTAGTAAGCACTGATTGTAGTTTGAAACGCGTCAGTTTCTTGTTCTGCTGTTGCATGTACTTCTGGATTTTTTTTTTTTAAATAAAAGGCATTTTTCTTTTCGGAGTGCGGCTGTCCAGAGCTATTTTCTATCCATTACATTGGATTTCACTTTGGAGTCTTCTTGCTGAGTTAACACTGTCTATGAATTTTGCTGAGTTAGCAAGTTTCCAAAATGTCTGCACTGACTTGGTCTTAGGAGGTATGTCTTTTTTTTTTTAAAGACTTGAGACAAAACAACAGTTTTGACTATATCCACCATATTACTATAGTATGGAATATGTCAGAAGCGTGAAGGTTGTAGCTGAGTCTTCTTTGTGAGTTGACACTATCTGTGCATCTTGTCCAGTCAGCAACTTGCCACAATATCTGAATAAACTAGAACCCAAACAACAGCTTTGACTGACTGCACTATATCCTGGGTTATGTCGGGAGCCTAAGGGATGTAGCTTAGACTTCTTATGCCGCGTACAACGACCGGACTTTCCGGCAGACTAGGTCCAACGGGATCAGTCCGTCGGACAATCCGATCGTGTGTGGGCTAGTCCGACTGCTTTTTATAAAAAAATCAGACAGACCTAGAAATAGAACATGTTTCAAATCTATCTGACGGACTAAAAATCGGGAAAACCATTCGTTTGTATGCTGGTGTGATGGGCCAAATACGACGCAAGGGCAGCTATTGGCTACTGGCTATTGAGCATTCTTGTTTAATCCCGTCTTACGTCATTACGTTCAAAATGAACGGATTGTGGACGGTCGTGTGTGGCCAAGTCCACTCGTTTAGAAAGTCCATCGGACCTCCACCGAAAGTCCGTCGGGAAGACCGTCGGACCTAGTCCGTCGAAAAGTCCGGTCGTGTGTACGCGGCATTACAGTGTTGACCCTGTCAATGAATATTCTTGCGTCAGCAAGTTGCCACAATGTCTATACAGATTGGATTTTAGGAGGAGGTATGTCTTGTGTAGGGATGAGCCGAACACCCCCCAGTTCGGTTCGCACCAGAACTTTCGAACGGACCCCAAATTCGAACGAACGTTAGAACCCCATTGAAGTCTATGGGACTCGAAGGTTCGAAATGAAAAGTGCTAATTTTAACGGCTAATATGCAAGATACTGTCCTAAAAAGGGTTTGGGGACCTGGGTCCTGCCCCGGGGACATGGGTCAATGCAAAAAAAAGTTTTAAAAATGGCCGTTTTGGCGGGAGCACTGATTTTAATGACGATTAAAGTGGGAAAAAAAGTGAAATATTCCTTTAAATATGGTGCCTGGGGGGTGTCTGTAGTATGCCTGTGAAGTGCCACGTGTTTCCCGTGTTTAGAACAGTCCCTGCACAAAATGACATTTAACGGAAATAACACCATTTAAAACTGCTTGCGGTTTTAATGTTATATCTGGTTCCTGCAATATGGTTGAAAATCATTGAGAAAAATGGCATGGGTAGCCCTCCCTGCCCATTACCAGCCCCTTTGGGTCTTGTACGCATATTAAGGGGAACCCCGTACCCATATTAAAAAATGGAAATACGTGTGGCCCCCAGGCCCCATATACTCAGAACAGCAGTATACAGGCGGTGCAAACAAGACAGGGACTGTGTAGGTTTGTTGTGTTAAGTTGAATCTGTTTGTAATTTTCAACTGGTACATTTTTAAAGTGTAGCTCCAGTCAAAAAAACTATTTTAAAGCTTTTTGGAAAACATAGGGAAGGGTTATCACCCCTGTATAATTTGTTTTGTCGTCCATCTTTTTTCATCTCACTTGCTGTTGTCTCCTTCCGTTTGCAAGTAGGAGATGTTTGTAAATTAGATGTTTGAAAGTAGGGGCCTGCCCTATATGCTCTGCAGAAATGGTGGAACAAGGTGTTGGTTTTGTCACAACATTGTAAGCCCTCAAAGTGACTCTTGGTGGGCGCTGGAGCGCCATGCTGTGAACGATTATATCAAGAATTGTAGTTACATGCCATTGTTGAACAGTGGTAGAAAAATTGACCTTTGGTGGTTGTGGTGCTGGTGCCACAACACTATAAGTCCTCACCGTTACTCTGGGTGGGCACAGGAAGGGGCCCTCCTGTGAAATATTATATCAAGAATTGTAATTACATGTCCCTGTTAAACAGGGGCAGAAAAATTGGGCCTTAGGCACTGGTGCTGGTGCCACGACACTGCAACCTCTCCCATATACTCTAGTTTTATTGCAGGAATTAGCCCTGCTGCAAAGCATTGCATCAAAAATTGTAATTAAACGCCCCTGTTAAACAGGGGCAGAAAAATTGGGCCTTAGGCACTGGTGCTGGTGCCACCACAATGCAACCTCTCCCATATACTCTTGTTTGATTGCAGGAATTAGCCCTGCTGCAAAGCATTGCATCAAAAATTGTACTTAAACGCCCCTGTCAAACAGGGGCAGAAAAATTGGGCTGATGGCATCAACCAGAACCAGAAATGTTCTTCCAACATATCAGCGGAGGAGGAAGAGGATAGACAATCAACATAACAGGACAGTCACTCAGCATCAGCATAGGCAGTCTTGAAGGGATGTGGTATTTCTAAAAAAATTATTCGGTTACATCAGCTTCAGGTGCTTGGTAGCTGTGGGTGATCCAAGACTGATTCATCTTGATGAAGGTCAGTCGATCAACTGATTCGGTGGACAGGCGCACCCTGTGATCGGTAACAAAGCCACCAGCAGCACTGGAGGTGCGTTCCGAAAGAACGCTGGATGCAGGACAGGCCAGGAGCTCAATTGCATACTGTGCAAGCTCTGGCCAGTGATCCATCCTCAAGACCCAGTAAGCCAGAGGATTTTCGGTGGGAAAGGTGTCCAAGTCTGACCTTGCCCTAGGTATTCCTGCACCATGTAAATCAGACGCTGGCGATGGGTGCTGGAACCAATCATACCTTGGGGCTGCGGACTAAAAAATTGTCTGAAAGCATCAGTCAGACGGCCACCTTCTCCACCGCTCCTTCTGACTGATGCCTCAGCAACACGTTGTCTAGGACCAGGAGTTTGTAACCTCCCAGTCTCTGGGAACGCGTTGCACAGACCTTTCTGCAAGGCCTCCCGGAGATGTCTCATCCTCTGCTCCCTCTGCGATGGCAAGATAAGGTCGGCAACCTTACCCTTGTACCGTGGATCAAGGAGAGTGGCCAGCCAGTAATGGTCCCTCTCCTTGATCCGAAGAATACGAATATCCTTCCGCAGGCTTTGCAGGATCAGGGAGGCCATGCAGCGTAGGTTAGCTGAGGCATTCGGTCCGGAGTCCTCTGGGTCACTAAGGACAACATGATCCGCAGCTACCTCCTCCCAGCCACGTACAAGTCCACGTGTTTCTTGGGACTGTAAATCATCCCTACAGGACTGCTGCTGCTGCTGCTGATGCTGAGTGCCAGCCTCCACCTCCATGCTGACACAATCATCCTCCTCCTCCTCTTCCTCCTCCTCATCCTCTTCCTGTGTAATGGGTGGCACAGCAGGAACACTGTCTGGATAAAGGGGGCCTTGAGAGGCAAGGAAGTCCTCCTCTTCCTGTTCCTGCCTCTGTTCTGCCTCAAGTGCCCTGTCCATTATTCCACGCAGCGTATGCTCCAAGAGGTGGACAAGAGGTACAGTGTCACTGATGCATGCACTGTCACTGCTCACCATCCTTGTGGCCTCCTCAAACGGTGACAGGACAGTGCATGCATCCCTGATCATGCCCCACTGGCGTGGTGAGAAAAAAACCAAGCTCCCCTGACCCTGTCCTGGTGCCGTAGTCGCACAGGTACTCATTGATGGCCCTCTGCTGCGTGTGCAGCCGCTGCAGCATGGCCAATGTTGAGTTCCATCTGGTGGGCATGTCACATATAAGGCGGTTCTTGGGCAGGTTCAACTCCTTTTGGAGCTCAGCCAGCCGAGCACAGGCATTAAATGATCGGCGGAAATGCACACAGACTTTCCTGGCCTGCTTCAGCACATCATGTAAGCCGGGGTACCTGCCCAAGAACCGCTGCACCACCAGGTTAAGGACGTGAGCTACACAGGGCACATGGGTCAGTTGTCCCTGTCGGAGGGCGGAGAGGAGGTTGGTGCCATTGTCGCAAACCACCATTCCTGGCTTAAGCTGGTGTGGCGTCAACCACCTCTCGGCCTGCCCCTGCAGAGCTGACAAAACATCCGCCCCAGTGTGGCTCCTGTCCCCCAAACAAACCAGCGCAAGCACGGCATTGCATCGTTTTGCCTGCGTACTTGCGTAGCCCCTGGAACGCCTACGGAGCACCGCTGGTTCTGAGGACAGAGCACTGGAAGAGGCCATGGAGGAAGAAGAAGAGGAGGGGGTGGAGGAGAGAGGTGTGTCACAACCAATAGTAGCATTTTGGAGGCGTGGTGGCGGAACAACCTCCAACACTACTGCACCTTGTCCTGCATCCTTCCCAGCAGCCAGAAGAGTGACCCAATGGGCCGTGAAAGACAGGTAACGTCCCTGTCCATGCCTGCTGGACCATGAGTCAGCGGTAATATGCACCTTACCACTGACCGCCCTGTCCAGCGAGGCAAGGACATTGCCTTCCACATGCCGGTAGAGAGCCGGAATCGCCTTCCGTGAGAAAAAGTGGCGTTTGGGGACCTGCCACTGAGGAACCGCACATTGTACAAACTCACGGAAGGGGGCCGAGTCTACCAACTGAAAAGGCAGCAGTTGAAGTGCTAGCAATTTAGCCAAGCTAGCATTCAACCGCTGGGCATGTGGATGGCTGGGAGTAAACTTCTTCCGCCGGTCCAGCAGCTGGGGCAGGGACATTTGCCTGCTATAATCGGATGTGGGTGTACCACTAGCAGAGTTCCCGGAAGCACTTGGCTGTGACACACCTAATTCTACACCTTCATTCCTCTCAGAGCAGGACTGAAGGTCTAGTGGGGTTGGAGATGCCAGCTGATGAGGAGCAAGGAGAGGTCCGCTTTGTTCTTTGGTGTGGGTCTTTGAGGTACGCTTGCCAACGAGCTGCATGGCAGGTCAACATATGTCTGGTCAAGCATGTGGTGCCCAAGCGGCTGATGTTTTGGCCACGTGAGATACGCTTGAGACATATGTTGCAAATAGCAGCGGTGCGATCTGATGCACTCGTCTCAAAAAAGGCCCACACCAAAGAACTTTTAGAATAACGTGCAGAGGAAGCGCTCTGCGCAGGCGGAGCTCTGCGGTGTGATTCAGTCGGTGTGCTGCCCCTAAGCTGGCCCCCGGAGGGCATCCTGCCTCGTTGGACATGTGCCTCCTCCTCCTCCTCCCTCCTTCCAGGCACCCACGTGGAGTCAGTGCCCTCATCATCCCCTCCCTCTTCATCGCTGTAGCAAACCTGGCAGTATGCTGCAGCTTGTGGAACATGACTGCCAGATTGCTGTCCTTCTTGAGCATCCCCTCTCTCTGCGCTCACGCTACTGCCTTCCTCTAGCTGAGTGTCATCATCAGAGCCCACCAAACACTGGGCATCCTCCTGGAGCATGTACCCAACACTGTGCTCAAAGAGTTCAGGAGACTCCTCAGGAGGACGTGGTGGGTCTAGGGAAGGAGTCACTGATGATGACATTGAGAGGAGGGAAGACGATGCGTTGGCAGCTGCTTTGCTACTACCCTGAGACTGGGTGAGAGAGGATGAGGAGGATGAAGAGGATGAAGAGGGCTTGGTCATCCACTCTACCAAGTCGTTGGCATGTTGCGGTTCAACATGTCCAGCTGCCGAAAAGAAGGACAAGCATGTCCCATGGCCACGTGCTGATGACAATGCACCGCGTCCACGACCAGCACTGTTGTCTCTAGACACAGAGCCTGCTTGCCCTCTTTTATTGGCTCGCGCCTGTCTGCCTCTCCTTGCTGGCCTTCCAGACATGGTAATGGCCTGAAGGGAGTTGGGTAAAACAGCAGTTGGGTAGTGTATATTGTGCGATGGCGGCCTTATATAGTGTGGGGCGTGCACTACACAGCCTTAGCTATGATTGGCCACAGGCATCCTGCCTGTGGCCAATCATGGCTCTCCTCGCTGCTGGCGCTGCGATTGGCCAAGCATGCGGGGTCACAGTGCATGCTTGGCCAATCATGAGCCAGCAATGCACTGCGCCATCGCAGTGCATTGTGGGCCGTGAGCGCCACGCGAATTTGACACGAACGGACCAAAATGTTCGGATTTCGCCGAACGGACGAACAGCCAATGTTCGAGTCGAACGTACGTTCGACTCGAACACGAAGCTCATCCCTTGTCTTGTGTAATGTGAGGTTTGAGACAGAAGACTTGTTTTGACCAACTGCACTATATCATGGATTGGCGATTGAAGGTTTTAGCCAAATTTTCTTAGTAATTTGACACTGTCTACAAATCCTGTTGAGCCGACAAGTTGCCACAATATCTGAACTGATTTGATCTTAGGAGGAATGTCTTTTGCATGAAGCAAGATTTTGATAAAGAATAACATCTTTGACCAACTGCACTATATCCTGGATTAGGTCAGGAAAGTTGCAGCTGAGTCTCCTTGGTGAGGTGATACTGTCTATGCATTTTGTTGAATCGGCAAATCGTCACAATGTCTGAACAATAAGAACCGATCTAAAAGATGCACCCCCAGCAAAGATCACACCGGGCCACAGATCAATACAAAAATAATAATAATAAACAATCAATATCGCGCAGCAGCCACTATAAAAAGAGCAAATCTTAAAACATTATACACACACACACACACACACACACACACACACACACACACACACACACACACACATACATATATATATATACACACACACACATACATATACACACATACATATACATATATATATATACATACATATATACATATATATATATATATATATATATATATATATATATATATATATATATATATATATATATATATATATAATAGAGATAAAAAGTAGCGCTTAGGAATGATGAAAACACTCGAACAGAAAGAAAACCCCTCAGTGAAAGAGTGCGCAGGAATGCATAAAAATATTTGCTAGTCCATTAATAGTCCATAAGCAACTTCACATTCAGACTTTATGATATGGAGTATCCAGCTGTCATCACACCATGTGAATGTACGTGGTCCCACTTCCCCAGTCAGATGTACACTCACCAATTCCCAGGACAAAGTTGGTATGCCGAAACGCATCGGACGTGGCTGCACGGCAATCGGAAGTGGCGATCACATACCACCGAAAGTGCTGATCAAATACCACTGGAAGGGACGATCACATACCACCGGAAGTGGCGATCACATACCATCGGAAGTGATGATCAAATACCACTGGAAGGGACGATCACATACCACCGGGAGTGGCAATCACATACCACCGGAAGTGGCGATCATATACCACCGGAAGTGATGATCAAATACCACTGGAAGTGACGATCACATACCACCGGAAGTGCTGATCAAATACCACTGTAAGGGACGATCAGATACCACCGTAAGTGGCGATCACATACCACCAGAAGTGATGATCAAATACCATTGGAAGGGACGATCACATACCACCGGAAGTGACATTCTGTGTGTTTACATGAGGAAATACGAGAGGAATTTGAAATTGTATATACTCGTCGCTAAACATATGTGCACTGACAAAAGAATTGTTAATTTTCGTTTCCTTTGTTCGTTTGTTTTTTTTGCTTCTTTTGGAAATTCGAAAATTCGGAATTCAGAAATCTGAAAATTCGGATTTTCAAATTCCCGAATTTCACATTTTCAAATGTCCAAATTTCAAATTTTAAAATTTCCAAATTTCACATTTCCAAATTTTCTAATTTCGAATTCTGAATTTCCGCATTTCAAATTTTAAAATACATTTAAAATATGTTTAAAATATGTGCACTGACAAAAAATGTGTTCGTTTTCATTTCATCCATTTTTTTTACTTTTTTTCGGAAATTCAAAAAAAATTCAGAATTCAGAAATCTGAAAATTCAGATTTTCAAATATAGAATTTTCAAATTTTCAAATTTTGAATTTCCGAATTTTCAAGTTTTCTAATTTTTCTAATTCTGAATTTCCAAATTTTTACATTTCCGAATTTCAACTTTTAAAATGTTTGCATTTTTGAAATTCAGAATTTCAGAATTTCGAATTACCAAATATTCAAAATTTTGAATTTTTAATTTCCGAATTGCCGAATTTTCTAATTTCCAAATTTCAAGTTTTAGAATTCAGAATTTCTGAATTCCGAATTCCTGGATTTTCGTAATTCAAAGATTCAGAAATTCAGACATTTAAAAAACCCGAAAATCTGAAAAAAAGAAAGAGAATCAGTAAAATTCAAAATAATAACTAACTATTAAATTATAGGTATTGGAATTTCCTTTCAAATTTAGCTGTTAGTGAACGTAACGAATACAAATTTACCTGAAGTTACGATTTATCTAAAATAACGAATGCCGCATCTAAACGAATGGAATAGAACAAATTAATAATAAATGATAATAATAATAATAATAAAGTTTTATTATAATTGTTATTTATTATTATTAGATCGTTACATTCCGTTTGTTTAGATATGGCATTCGTTATTCCAGATAATTTGTAGCTTCGGAATTATTATTATTAATATTATTATACACTATTTATTTAGCGCCAACAGTTTACGCAGTGCTTTACAATGTATGGGGGGGGGGACAATACAATTACAGTACAATACAAAAAGTACAGGAGGGCCCGGCTCGTAGAGCTTACATTCTAAAAGGAGGGGGTGGTGGTACAAAAGGTAATAGATGCAGAGAATGATTTGATGGAATCATTCGTACTCGTCACGTTCACTAACAGCCAAATTTGAAAGGAGATTCCAATACCTATATTTTATATTATTATTATTATTATTATATAATGCATCTGTGCATTTTATGGCAAGGCCAAGTACTTTTTTTCTGTTTTTTGGTTCCATAGACTTCAATGAATCAAAAGCGTGTGTTGAAAAAACTTAAAATGCACCTGGAAAATTCAAACTGAAACCTGTGAAGGTTGTAGCTGAGACTTCTTGGTGAGTTGACACTGTCTACAAATATTGTTGAGTCAGCAAGTTGCCACAATGTCTGAAAAGACTGTATCATAAGAGGTATGGCTTTTGCTTTAAGCAACGTTTGGGAAAGAACATCAGCTTTGCCCAACTGCCCTTTCCCCTAGATCACAGCATTCAGGACTGCCGACTTTGTAGGAAGGATACAACCCATAGACACAATAAGAAGAAGACCCATGACATCATAGTTCTGGACCAAAGATTAAAAAAAAAAAATACTGGGAAGTGGTCTCCAGGAAGACAGAGAGGGACTGGGGGAGGAAAGGTGGATATTCTATAAGCCAATCATGCAAATATGCTGACAAGAAACATGTGGATAGGAGGAGAGAGCAGAGAGGTGACCTCATTCCTCTCCTGCTGCTCCATCGCTGCCCAATCAGCAGGCAGGTGGAGAGAGAACCCTAATGTATCACCTTCACAGTCTATAACTGTAGGACAAGGTTCACACCTTGAGCATGTGTCAGGAAGATCCTCCTCACGGACGTCCGAGCGGCGAAAGTCGCAGAAGATCTTTTGCCCAGTTTCAGGAGCGTTACCGCGATCAGCGGGTGCGCGCGCGGCCGTTTGACGCAAATTGGCGCCAATAGCGCTATTTAAACTGGAGCCATGCTTCAGTGCTTTGCTGCCTGATCAACAGCGTTCCTGTGCTTCCTGGTGATCCGTATCTGAACCTGAACCTGTACCTGTACCTGTATCCTGATCCGTATCGAACCCGGCTTGTTCCCGACTCTGCTGTTTGCTGCCTGCCCCCCGACTTTGGCTTTGTACCCGACTACTCTTCTGGATTCCGTTTCTGTACCTGATCTGCCCGCCTGTGCCTGACCTGGACTGTTACACCATCCGTCAACTGTAAGTTGCTTGCTGTTGTACTACAGAACACCTCCCAGTCCTCCGCTATATTTGGCTGTAAATCCTTCTGCGTTTGTAGCCTTCTACCTCTGGCCGCAGACTACTGGACTCTTCCACTTCCGTTTATCCATTGCACCTGCATCCGTTGTTGGACTACAATACCCCTCCATTGTTTGTCACTTCCTGCAATCACTTGTATGCCGTTGCTGGACTACAGGAACCCTTCTGCTGTCTGCTGAACCTTATCTCACCTTTGCCTGCATTCTGACACCGGACTACAATACACCTCCTCCTTCAACAGTCTTCTGCCTCTACCACCTGCTATCCAGTCAGGCACTTGTGCCCCTCTGTGCTCCTGAGCCCCTGTCACCACTACCAGGGTCTCTCGAGTCAGAGGTCTACGAGAGGCCACTCCCTGCACTCCGGGCTCTGCTTAAAGGTACGTGACAGCATGTCGGGAACAAGCGCACAATTGCACATGTTTCCCCGGATATGTGGTGGAGCAATTTATTGTTAATGGGACCTCCATGTGTGTCCTGTCATGGCACCATGAATTTCTGTGTGGCGCGATTTTTGGGAAAGGACTTCGCTTTCCACGTTTCTCACACGTAGGGAAGCCCATTGAAAATAAGTGGGGTGCCCTACATGTGACGTGAGGGAACATGCTGAAAATAGAGGCACAGGTATGGTGTGAACCTAGTCCAAAGCCTCGTACACACCATCGGATTTTCCGACGGGAATTGTGTGATGTCAGGCTGTTGGCGGAAAATCCGACCATTTTTACGCTCCATCAGACAATTGTTGTCGGATTTTCTGCAGAGACAAATGTTGGATGGCAGGTTTGAAATTTTTTTGCGGACAAATGTCTGTTGTCGGATTTTCCATCAGACAAAAGTCCAAAGTACAAACACGCATGCTCAGAAGTAAGGACGGGTTGGAAGTGGTCGGTCTTGTAAATTAGCGTTCGTAATGGAGAATTAACATTCGTGTCGCGCCAAATTATGAAATCTGGAAATGCAGCGCACAATTCTCTTCTTCTTTAATGGGATAATAATGAAGCTGCTTTGCTGGTGATACTGATGGAGACTGCGACGTTATGGCAGACACATCGGAAAACTTTTGGCGCCATTTTGGACCATTCACATTTATACAGCAATCAGTGCGATTAAAAATGCATTGATTACTGTGTAAATGTGACTGGCAGTGAAGGGGTTAACTACTAGGGGGCGCTGCAGGGGTTAAGTGTGTCCTAGGGAGTGATTCTAACTGTGGGGGGGGGTGGGCTACGTGTGACAGGACACTGATCACCGCTCCCGATTACAGGGAGCAGAGATCAGTGTTATTAGGCAGAACGGGGAGATATTTGTTTACATTAGCATCTCCCCGTTCTTCCTCACTGTGAAGCGATCGCGGGTATCCCCACGGACATCGAGTCTGCGGGACCCACGGTCATGGAGCTCCTGGCTTCAAGCCGCCTGCAAGCCAGCGTGGAATGCAGTATCTGGATGTGCCCCGGTGTGCTTTAGAAGGGGTGGGACGTGTTTTGGAGCGTCAATTGGCTCCTTCTTCACGCCGATACAAGAACCATGAAGAAGGAGCCAATTGACACTCCGAAAAATGCGCACTGCATTCTGCATGCTGGACTACCTCTGGGACCACCTGCCACTGGACTTCCTGCCGCTGGACTTCCTGTCACATCTATCATGATGAGCCTTCCTTTATTTAAATTGTAGTAAGTGCATTTTATCCTTTGGCAATTAAAGTCTTTTGTTTACTACACTTAGAGGTGCCTTCTGTTGGTTTTTTTCCTCACCAGAACATTGCTTCCGTTTTAGAGTGCTGCCCAAGTGCTGCTTGAGACACCCAAGGCCGCCATCTTTGGCCAGTCTTACTATCCAGAGCACCCGTCGTTCCCTTACACTGTAGTCATAAAGGGATGGGCATGGTCAGCAACAATACTCAGGTAGGCCGTGGTGTTTAAATGATGCTCAGTTGGTACTAAGGGGCCCAAAGTGTGCCAAGAAAATATCCCCCACACTATTACACCACCACCACCAGACTGAACCGTTGATACAAGGCAGGATGGATCCATGCTTTCATGTTGTTTACACCAAATTCTGACCCGACCATCTGATTGTTGCAGCTTAAATCGAGACTCATCAGACCAGGCAATGTTTTTCCAATCTTATATTGTCTAATTTTGGTGATCCTGTGTGAATTGTAGCCTCAGTTTCCTGTTCTTAGCAGACAGGAGTGGCACCCGGTGTGGTCTTCTGCTGCTGTAACCCATCTACTTCAAGGTTCAATGTGTTGTGCATTCAGAGATGGTATTCTGCATACCTTGGGTGTAACGAGGGGTTATTTGAGTTAGCGTTGCCTTTCTATTATCTCAAACCAGTCTGCCCATTCTTCTCTGACATCAACAAGGCATTTTTCCTCCACACAACTGCCACTCACTGGATATTTTCTCTTTTTCGGACCATTCTCTGTAAACCCGAGAGATGGTTTTGTGTGAAAATCCCAGTAGATAAGCAGTTTTTGAAATACTCAGACCAGCCTGTCTGGCACCAACAACCATGCCACGTTCAAAGTCACTTAAATCCCCTTTCTTCCCCATTCTGATGCTCGGTTTGAAGACGCCTTCACCACGTCTAGATGCCTAAATGCATTAAGTTGCTACCCCGTGATTGTCTGATTAGTAATTTGTGTTACCAAGCAATTAAACAGGTGTACCTAATAAAGTGGCCGGTGAGGGTATACACACTTTCTTTGTATATTCAGCTGATTGCCCAGAGTTCAGTTTTAACAAGAAAAATTGATTTGTGGAGTTCCTCAGGAAATTTTTTGCGTTCTTCTAAACTCCATCAAGTCAACCCAATTAAACGGCTTCTCACTTTGCCTTCTCATGACTGAACTTTGCATTCGGCCCCCGAAGTGCGGCTTGAACGCGGGCGAAACGATTAAAGCGAACATACAGAAGCCGTCTGAGCTCGTAGCCCGCTGATGCCCATCAGACTCTCGGCGGATCAGCCTGCAAGTCAAACGACGTCTCGTCAGCACAGTCGGCAGAACATAAATATTCCGGCAATGTCAGAATCCCTAATCTTCTGACGCCGCCAAAGGGCACGGCAAAGAAATCCGCCGTATTAGTGTGACATTTTGGTGTCCTCGCGTCCTCATGTTAAATTCCCCCCCGCTCCTCGTCCTGAACCTTGAGCGCCAGTCGGTGATGATTAGGTTTACTGGCAGACCTCAGTGTTCAAGTGACGCGGAGCAGAGAAAAGCATCGGATCTCAGGCGATTATAGGGAAACGTCAAGCACTGCCAAGAACTCTGCTAACAACTGGACTGGCCAACCAGGAGAAGGTGTTCTGCCCGGCTTTTATGTCTTTGTATGGAAAGGCATCTGATTATTATTGTTCATTAGTATTCTGACATCTAGTGGTGGTTTCCAGCCACTACAACGTGTTTACTAATGGGATTTTGGTATCTTCCTCTACCCCCTCCCTCCTGTTTAGTGCCAGTTAGTTTAGTCCAACTAGACCCTCCCCGTTTATTCCATGTTTACTCAGTCAGTGTTAATGTAGTATTAAACCCAAAAGCAAATATTTGTTATATTATGCAAAAAACGTTTTGCTGTGCGCTGCTAAAGTGTTCAGGTTTGGTTTGAAGAAAAAGTGGCAACCCTGGTCGGTCGGTCACCAGCCCCGCACTTACCCCAGGTTGTGGGCAGCACTTCCTCCGGGCGGCGTTTCCTCCTCCTGTGGCTTCCCCTGGTTCTCCTCCCTCCTCGGCAGCCAATAGGGTCGCTTCTCTTCTCGACCAATCGGGTGGCGGCTCTCAGGACCCGCTTCCTGATTGGCAGGAAGATAATAGCGAATATTAATTCGCTATTGTTACACAACTGGGTGGGCTCGGGGTGCATTGCTCTGCGCCCCGAGCCCATCCTTTTTTGAAGCCTATTAGAGCTTCTGGCTCTAATCACATGTTTCTAAAAAACAAAACAAAAAAAATCCTTTGTAATCCATGGATCTGGTGCCCCGCATGTATATTAGGGGGCTGGACGCATGGATTGGGGGGGTGGCCCTGCATTATGGGCCGCCACTGCCAGCAAGTCTGTTGTGTTTTCAAAAGCACAAGCTCTCCAGCAGAATGTATTCATTTACATGGATGAGAGAAACAATGTAACACTGGCAGCGGTGCCTAACCGCTTGCCGACTGCCCCAAGTACATATACTGTGGGGCGGCGGGGCATACAGGCGAAATCACTTACCTGTATGTTATCTCCACTAAGGGGTTTGCGTCACGAACGCGCACCACCGGCGACCAGCTCCCACTGTGATTGGACACAGCGGGAGCCAATCAGCAGGTCTGGCGGATCCCATGTTCGCTGGGACCCGCCGACCGTTCCCAACAGAGGTGTAAACAAGGCACATTGTCGTTATGTGATAAGGGAAGACAGAAATCTTGTGTTTCTGCTAAGCAGGAACACAGATCTTTGTCTTCCCACAGTACAAGCACCTCCCGCACACAGTTAGTAAATACTTCCTAGGGACACATTTAACCCTTTGATTGCTCACGATGTTAAACTCTTTCCTGCCAGTGTCATTAGTACAGGATATCAGGATCCAGGACCCCTGACCCTCTGTCTGATTGGCCCTGTGCTGATCACATGCACCCTCCCAATGTGTAATGTCAATATCATGCGACCTGAACAGCTCAACTTAACAGGAAATATTCTCTCCAGCAATAGAGACCAAACTGAGAATGTGCAGCAGGACCACTCTGACTGTGACCTTTCTGGACTTGTCCAGAGTGGCCCTGCAGGAGGCGGGAGGATCTATGCCTACAGGGTCAAGCAGCCTTTTTACACATTGCAGAGGATTAACCCCTTAGGTTCCACAGTGCGTATAATGCCCTGTACACACGATCGGACATTCTGACAACAAAATCCATCAGATTGTTTCTAACGGATGTTGGCTCAAACTTGTCTTGCATACACACGGTGGCACAAAGTTGTCGGATATTCAGATCGTCAAGAACGTGGTGACGTACAACACGTACGATGGGACTATAAAGAGGAAGTTCAATAGCCAGTAACCAGTAGCCAATAGCTTCTGTCTCGTAATTTATTCTGAGCATGTGCGGCACTTCAGAATTGTCTACGCACGATCGGAATTTACGCAATTGGATTTTGTTGTCGGAAAATTTTATATCCAGATCTCAGACTGTGTGTGTCAGAAATTCCGATGGAAAAAGTCAGATGGAGCCCACACACGGTCGGAATTTCTGACAAAGTGCTCCGATCGCACATTTTCCGTCAGAAAGTCCGACCGTGTGTACAGGGCATTACAGGCATGCTTTACTGCATATACAGACTGATTTTAGTGTTGTGGGCTTAATAACACTTTAATGTTGTGGAGGTGAGGAGAGGGGGAGGTGTTCTGTACTCCAGTAGACAGTATTTGCAGACATTGGCAACAGTATTTGGGATTTCAGCATTGTTGTCAGCAGGACGGAACTTGATGGGAAAATAGGGGTTTCCTTCTGCTCACATTCTGTTGTGTCTCTGGGACACAAATTAATGGGAAATCTCCCCTATGGCAAACGGACAGCAAAAAAAAAAAATAAAAATAAAGAATGTAAAAAAATGTAAAAATATCTGAAAGGGTATATTGCCATTGTTTTCTCTATCCAAAAGAATAAAAGTTTTGGCTTTAGAAATACAATACTTTAATCTTTAATGTTGGTCCTTCTGGAGCTGATCTTAAAAACAGAGAATTCCTAGATGAACATATCCAAATTCAAATTATGAAAGTTTACCATTAGTTCTTTACATTTCTCCAGAAATTACAAATATTATGTTTCATGTTGGAATAGCTTTGATAAAAGGATAAAAAGTTGAAAGTCATTTTTATGAGGTTTTTCTATTATTCATTTATTTTGTATAATGCACGTTGCGCTTTTGTTGTATATTTGTTTGAACAAAAAAAAAAAATCAAAATATGAAACACCATTTTACAGGCTGCAGGGGCAGAATTTTCTTTAGAAAATTATTAAAAACATCAGTTGATTTTTAAGTAAAAGCAATATTCTAATATTCAATATCTACAGTATATAAAATTTTATGTAAAAACCACAACTTAAAAAAAATAAGGAATGCTTTCTTTAATCCTACTAAAATGATCCTTCTTTGTGGCTGGGTTGTGTTTCAGTTTGTTAAAAAAAAAAAAAGAAAGAAAAAAAAAAGGACGGCAAAATAAACAAAAATTTTGTTTTTTTTACACATAATTTCATGATTAATTTTTGTAACAGTTTTTACAGATATTTTTTAGAGCATTTAAGACAGATTTAAGATATGCAATTTACAGCATAAAATTGTTCAATCCCAAATGGAAATAGTTATTTCAGGCCTGCTAGCTCTCATCAGTAGGACTTGGAGAGCAAGTAGTATAACCAAATCGGCAGTGGGGGAGGGGGGCAGCCCGCAGCCAGCCAGCCAGGCTCCCCCGGGCGCTCGCTTGCTCGATCTCCGCTTCCCCTGTTGCTCGATCACTGTATTGCTCGCCCCTCACACACCGGGCCCCCTGCCAGCCCGCACTTGCCCCATCCAGGTCGTGTCTTTGGCGGCTCCCCCCTTCTCCTCCCGAGTCCCAGCAGTCACTTCTCTTCCCGGCCAATCAGAACTTAGGACTCGCGGGCAATCTGGTCTTAGGACCCGCTTCCTGATTGGCCAGGAGGAGAAACAGGAAGACCTTAGCGAATATTAATTTGCTAATGTCTCACGACTGGGTGGGCCCAGGGCGCAGTGCCTCAGGTTCTAATCATGTGCCTCGAATAAAAAAAGACCCTATTGAAATCCATGCATCCAGCGCCCCGCATGTAGATTAGGTAGATTTATTCAGGGGGAGGCGTCCCTGAGCCCTGCATGAACAGCTGCCACTGCAAATGGGTTATAGTAAGGAAGACTAAAAGGAACCTAAATGCCTAAACCTAAATACATACGGTATTACCATACTCAGAAGGAGTGGCAGAATTTATTCTGGGGTGTAATTCTTGGTATGTACATGCTATGTGTTAGAAATGACAGATTGACAACTTTGTGTAAAAAAAAAAAAAAAAAAAACATTTTTATTTTCTTTCCACACTTTTCAAAAACTTATGGAAAAAAATGACATGTTCAAAAGACTCATTATGCCTCATAGACAGTGGCATTGCTAGGGGGTGGCTTTTGGGGCTACACCCCCGAATCTGGGGCCCATAGCCCAGAGTCTCTGCAGGGGTCCCCAAGGGGAGGGGAGGCTCTCTGGGTCCCTGATGTAAGTGGGGGGCTCTTTGGGGACCCTGATGCAAGGGGGAGGCTCTCTGGGGACTCTGATGCAAGGTGGCGGCTCTCTGGGGACTCTGATTTTAAGGGAGAGGCTCTCTGGGGACCCTGATTTAAGGGGGAGGCTCTCTGGGGACCCTGATTTAAGAGGGGCTTTCTGAGAACCCTGATGTAAGTGGGGGTCTCTCTGGGGACCCTGATGTAAGGAGGAGGCTCTCTGGGGACCCCGTGTAAGGAGGGCTCTTTGGGGACCCTGATGTAAGGGGGGGCTCTCTGGGGATATATACACACACACATATATATTACTGTATATACATGTGTATGCCTGCCCAAGCGTATGACTTTCTTTACTATGCTGCTATGGGCTCTAGCCCCAGATCTTTTGTAGACCTAGCAATGCCCCGGCCCATAGAAATATGTTTGAGTACTTGCTTTACAAAATGTGATAATTTTGAGGGTGTTTCCATTGTCCTGGTCCTTCAGGGCCTTCAAAAAATGTGATATGGTGTTAGGAAATTAGATGTGTATTTGATGCCTCTAGAACTCCTGAAGGCACTCCTTGGATGTTGGGACTCTCTGTGTGGCTAAGCTGTGAAAATGTCTCACACTTATGGTATTGTCATACTCAAGTGAAGTAGCAGAGTGCATTTTGGGCATATTTGTTGATATGTTAATGCTGTTTGTTAGAAATATCTTTTAAATTGAAGCACAAATGCAAGATAATAGCACTGCAACCCAATCATGCAATCAGGGCTGGCAATAGTTCTCTGTTTCCCCTCCCAGTACATGACTTGCGGTCTCCACCCCATAACACAAGAGTTATTCCATGGCAACCAGCTGAGGATGAATAAAATGTCTCTTTTTCTTTGTAGAAGGAGTACAGATGTTCTACACAAGTGTACTCCTTGGACAAAATAAAAATAAATTGTATTCATCCTCACCTGGTTTCCGACTTTATCTACATGGAAGGAATCTCATAAGTTGACACCTCTGTGTAAAAAAATAAGTTTTCATTTTTTCATGGCTTCATTTCCACATTTTCCAAAAACGTGCGCCAAAAAAACGACTTGTTCAAAAGACTCATTATGCCCCATAGAAAATAAGTTTGCTTTCCAAAATGTGAACATATGTAATTTATGCCCCTAGAATGCCTGAAAGTGCTCCTTGAATGTTGGGCCTCTACATGTTGCAAGGCTGTGAAAAAGTCTCACACATGTGGTATCCTCATAATGAGTAAGGGGTACAGTACAAATTCACAAAAATTTGCAAAATAGTAAATAAACCCACAGACACAGACAGAAAAAGTGCTTCATAAAAATTTAATAAATAGATATAGTCCCCTGATGTAAATCCAAAGTCAGTCATGCTATCCAGTGGTGTAGATCCATTGTCAAGTGATAAACGAACCCCCCCCCCCCCCCCAACTACTTCCACTAGGAGTCTGTTATGTGTTTTGGGGCGGAACTTCACGCTGCTTTGTATTGCCTGGTATTTTCCTTAAAATCTATGGGAGCCACTTCTATAAAAGAGCTTAAAAGGTTTAGTATGGATTTTGAGGGGAATCCATCGAGGATAAGGGTTTGGTATGGCTTTTGGTGGAACCCACCTTTTTTTTAGTAGTGTTGCCTGGAGTCCCCTTCAAAATTCATACCAGACCATTATCAAAGGTACAGATTTTGAGGGGGATGGCATACTTTTTTTTAATATTGCCTTGCCGAAGGGAGGACATCCAGACAAGACACACTTCTGATGTTGAGGGCATGTGGTTTGATATGCTTCAGGAGAGGGAGGACCGCATTCTTGCTGCCCCCACCTTTTTTTCTGGCCAAGCAGGATGCAAGCCTGGATAAGGGTCGGTATGGATATTGAGGGTGACACCATGAAAAACAACAAAATGCATGCAAAACAAGCATAGAGTCCATACCAGACCCTTAGCCTGGATAAGTGTCATGGTTATGCAATAGAGTTGTTCTGCTTACCTGTCTGCATGTGTTCATTTCTAGAGACCAGCCGAGCTTCACCTGACTGCTTTTATTTCCTTCCTCTGGCATGGCTCCACCCTAGCTCCTATCAGACAACTCTATATTAACCTGTGCACTGCTAGCTTATCCTGCTGATCAACCTTTGTGTGTTAGCTTCCTGTTTTCTGCCGTGTGCTCTGCTACTGTTTTCCGTTACCGACTTGGGCGTGTTCTGACTATCCCTGCTTGCCTGTGACCCTGACCTTTTGGCGTGTCTCCGACTATTCTGTTCTGCTTGTGGCCCCGACCTTGGCTTTGTCCCTCACCATCCCTATCCTCCTGTTGCCTACTGTGGGTGTGAGCTGGGGGACCCTGGGGGTCGCGACCTGGAGCCAGTTGCAGCCAAGTCCATCCTCACCACTCGAGGCTCTGGTGAACACCTGCTGGCTCTTAGACTCCGCGCCCCGGGGAATCTTACACTCTAACCCAAGTGGGATCTGTCCTCCGTCTGCAGCAGTCAGCCGTAGGGTCCACAACCTTGCGGTGCACCCCTAACCCTACGGTGTGCATCTGTCACCTGGGCTCTGGGTGACCTGACAATAAGGACATGATATGGATTTTGAAGGGAACCCCAGGCAAAAAGCAAAAAAGATGTAGGTTCCCCACAAAATCCAAACCAGACCCTTATCCAGACATGCGGCCAGGCTGACCAGGAAAGAAGAGGGGTTGAGCATATGGCCCCCACTCCTGCACCATGCCTAAACCACAAGCCTTCACAATTAGAAGGGTACCTTGCCAAAGGGGCATGTTGATAGGGACAAGGACCTCATCCTGACATGCCTGGCTTGGTGGATGTGGGGGTCTGCGGAGGAAGACTTATCGGTATCTGAAAGCTCCCTTTAAAAAAAAGGGGGCCTCCAGATATATTCTTCTCCTCCCTACATGAATTTTAATGGGGTACTTAACATGCTGCGAAGCAACAGACAGAAATGACAGGCAGTGCTCTTAATTGAGACAAGTACACACTATAGAGGGATGTGCTTTCTTCATATTTCATGTCTAAGGTTTACAACCACTTTAAGCTTTAAAATTACTCAACCATTTAGTGAATGGAGCCTTACATGGTAATGGACTCCTTTTACCATAACCAAGGAGGCAAAGGTTATAAATTAAAGCAGAGTTCCACCCAAAAAAAAAGAACTTCCGCTGATCGGATACCCCCCGTGCCACATTTGGCACCTTTCGGGGAGGGGTTTGAGCAGATATCTGTCAAATCCAGAATCTAGAAAGAAGTGATGTTAAAGTGTAACTCCACTTTTGTGAGGGGAAAAAATAATAATATAGAGTATACAATTGCCACACAAGTCATATTGTGATTGAATGTTATTAAAAATTACCTTTCCTTTTCAATATGCAGGTCTGTCATCTTCTGTAAAATGCAATATGGCCACCTGGAGATATTCTGTACACAGAGTGTGTAGAAAACACCTCCAGAAACATCATTTCCTGCTTGTGTGATTGGCTCACTGATTTTCCCAGAAGTTTGCACTAAGATACAATTCAGATTTCAGGCATCCCCTGCAGCAAGAATGTCATTTTTGGTGAGATACTCCCAATAGGAAATCACGTCTAAAAGCATGCAGACCCTGACACTTTCCTTGTTATAGCCCTGCAGGTGCAGCAGCTGATTGATAATTATAAAACCACTCCCACTGGCTTCACTCTGGACATGGGCACAGGCATACACACACAGTGATTTCTTTAGAATAACAAAAGGTAGGAATCTGCAACAAAGTTAGTCCAAAATCCTTGTAATGTACATAGATCACCCAGAGGGGAATGTTTTTTTTCTCAACAAAAGTGGAGTTATGCATTAAGCACTTATATTACTGCAGCTACTTTATTTTTTAATTGTTGCCTATGTTCCAGCTTAGGCTGGTGCCATGACCTCCGCCCCAGGTTTCATGTTTCAGGGTGGCTCTTTTCTTTTGCAGCATCCTATGGAGCCACCCTTGCATGCAGGAACTAGAGTTATGTCTCCCTACACTGTGTGCATCAATAGAATCACACAGCCCCATAGCCTAGGAGCGTAAAGCACTCCCCTGCTTCTTCCCCCCTTCTCTCCTCCTCTCTGCAGACTGACCGGAGACTGCACTGTCCACTTTTAACCCTTTCCTGTGATGACTGAAAGTTCAGGGAGAGCAGGAGCCAGCAGCATTAGCAGTTGAAACTGCAAGTGCTGGGGTAAAATTTTAACAAAAAAGTTTTCTGGGGAATGTTTATTTTATTTTATTGTGCTCAATATGTTAAACCAAAAACTGCTGAGGGTGTAAATTTTAAAAGTTTATTCGATGAAAACATTTTTTTAGTCTTCAGCAAGAGACAGCGGAAAAAACAAAACTTCTTTCTTTCTGAGTGGTGTAATGATAATAATAATAATCAATGTGCATGTCGGGGTCTCTTGATACATGTGAATTTTTCATGACAGAGATCACTCAAGTAATATAGGTGTGTATATTACAGACATGTCATCTGTGAATAATGGGCTTTAGTACATGGGGCTGTAAACGTTATACGGTGAAATACTGCCATCTTCTGTTTCCAGATGGGAAAACATTGTTGAGTGTGGTCTCTGTTTATACTGTATATGGAGAATAATGAGTATTTCCCTCTTCAGTTGTTCCCAGAAGTATGTACTTTTTAAAGCAGCTGTAAACTGGATGACAAATAATTAGATAAAGCTCGTATCATAAACGGCTGCTATTTTTTGTAATAAAAAATATTGATTTTGTTTTTTTTTTCATCCATTTTTGCATTTCAATGCTTGTCCTGCAGCCTCTTTCAGCCACTTCATTCCCACCCCTCCAGCCGTCAGTCATTAGTCAGTATGTCCTGTCCTTCTGCTGTTTCCAACCTCAACCTTCTTGGCAATTCCCGACTGTCAAAATGACAGCAGGGAGTTGTTTTTGTAAGTATTGTATATATATATATATATATATATATATATATATACAGGGATGATGGCAATTTGCATGTCAGCTTGCATAAGTCTAACTATTCTTGTGAGTGGTTTTGTGAGTATGGTATATATATATATATATATATATATATATATATATATATATATATATATATATATATATATACAGTGCCTTGCGAAAGTATTCGGCCCCCTTGAACTTTTCAACCTTTTGCCACATTTCAGGCTTCAAAGATAAAGATATAAAATTTAAATTTTTTGTGAAGAATCACCAACAAGTGGGACACAATTGTGAAGTGGAACAAAATCTATTGGATAATTTAAACTTTTTTAGCAAATAAAAAACTGAAAAGTAGTGCGTGCAAAATTATTCGGCCCCTTTACTTTCAGTGCAGCAAACTCCCTCCAGAAGTTCAGCGAGGATCTCTGAATGATCCAATGTTGTCCTAAATGACTGATGGTGATAAATAGAATCCACCTGTGTGTAATCAAGTCTCTGTATAAATGCACCTGCTCTGTGATAGTCTCAGGGTTCTGTTGAAAGCGCAGAGAGCATCATGAAGACCAAGGAACACACCAGGCAGGTCCGTAATGCTGTTGTGGAGAAGTTTAAAGCCGGATTTGGATATAAAAAGATTTGCCAAGCTTTAAACATCCCAAGGAGCACTGTGCAAGCGATCATTTTGAAATGGAAGGAGTATCAGACCACTGCAAATCTACCAAGACCTGGCCGTCCCTCTAAACTTTCAGCTCAGACAAGGAGAAGACTGATCAGAGATGCAGCCAAGAGGCCCATGATCACTCTGGATGAACTGCAGAGAACTACAGCTGAGGTGGGAGAGTCTGTCCATAGGACAACAATCAGTCGTACACTGCACAAATCTGGCCTTTATGGAAGAGTGGCAAGAAGAAAGCCATTTCTCAAAGATATCCATAAAAAGTCTCATCTAAAGTTTGCCACAAGCCACCTGGGAGACACACCAAACATGTGGAAGAAGGTGCTCTGGTCAGATGAAACCAAAATCAAACTTTTTGCCCACAATGCAAAACGATATGTTTGGTGTAAAAGCAACACAGCTCATCACCCTCAACACACCATCCCCACTGTCAAACATGGTGGTGGCAGCATCATGGTTTGGGCCTGCTTTTCTTCAGCAGGGACAGGGAAGATGGTTAAAATTGAGGGGAAGATGGATGCAGCCAAATACAGGACCATTCTGGATGAAAACCTGTTGGAGTCTGCAAAAGACCTGAAACTGGGACGGAGATTTATCTTCCAACAAGACAAAGATCCCAAACATACAGCAAAATCTACAAAGGAAGGGTTCACAAATAAACGTATCCAGGTGTTAGAATGGCCAAGTCAAAGTCCAGACCTGAATCCAATCGAGAATCTGTGGAAAGAGCTGAAAACTGCTGTTCACAAATGCTCTCCATCCAACCTCACTGAGCTCGAGCTGTTTTGCAAGGAAGAATGGGCAAGAATTTCAGTCTCTCGATGTGCAAAACTGATAGAGACATACCCCAAGCGACTTGCAGCTGTAATCGCAGCAAAAGGTGGCTCTACAAAGTATTAACGCAAGGGGGCCGAATAATTTTGCACGCCCCACTTTTCATTTTTTTATTAGTTAAAAAAGTTTCAAAATCCAATAGATTTCGTTCCACTTCACAATTGTGTCCCACTTATTGGTGATTCTTCACAAAAAATAAAAATGTTATATCTTTATGTTTGAAGCCTGAAATGTGGCAAAAGGTTGAAAAGTTCAAGGGGGCCGAATACTTTCGCAAGGCACTGTATATATATATATATATATATATATATATATATATATATATATATGGATGATGGCAATTTATACATCAACTTGCATGAGTCTAACTATTTCTGGGAGTTGTTTTGTGAGTATAACAGCTGCTGTCCAAAAAAAGGAAATGTACAATCGGACCCAAAGGGGTTTATTTACTAAAGGAAAATCCACTTTGCACTGCAAGTGCACTTGGAAGTAAAGTCGCTGTAGACATGCTGGGCACATGCAAGGAAAATAAAAAACAGCATTTTAGCTTGTACATGATTAGATGATAAAATCAGCAGAGCTTCCACACATTTCAGGTCTTCCCCTTAGATTTAGGGCGACTGCACTTCCAAGTGCACTTTTAGTGCAAAGTGGATTTACCTTTCGGAAATAACCCCCAGTGTTTTCTAAACGTTATTCATATGGAACAGCCTTTCTCAACCTTTTCAACATAGAGGAACCCTTGAAATAGTTCGCCGGTCTCAGGGAACCCCTGCTAAAAATGTTAAATCTACAACTCATGATACATTAGTGTGATGGTCAGTGGGAAGAATGGTCCTTACCCTTGTGGTCATTGGGAAGAATTACCTCCTTACTGATAGCTAAAAAGATCAATGGTGTCGGTGGGAACTTATCTGAGAGGCAGAAATTGCCCAATGCTGAGGAACCCTGGTTGAGAATCACTGATATGGAAGGATGTTTCACACTGGAACGCACATGTTCCCTCACATTCCGGATTTGACAGCCCAGCCCATTCATTTAAATGGCCTCCAAAAAAAAAAAAAAAAAGGGAAATAATGTGCAAATGTTGAGAGATGGGATTAAGATAATAATAAAAAAAATTGTTGAAAAGCTGCAGCAACGAATGCATAGCATATAATACGTAAGAATGGCAACAAAGCTAATAAAGGGTCTGGAGGATATTAGTTATGAGGAAAGGTTGCGAGCACTGAACTTATTCTCTCTGGAGAAGAGACGCTTGAGAGGGGATATGATTTCAATATACAAATACCGTACTGGTGACCCCACAATAGGGAGAAAACTTTTTCGCAGAAGGGAGTTTAACAAGACACGTGGCCACTCATTAAAATTAGAAGAAAATAAATTTTACTTTAAACTACGTAGAGGGTTCTTTACTGTAAGAGCAGCAAAGATGTGGAATTCCCTTCCACAGGCGGTGGTCTCAGCGGGGGGCATTGATAATTTCAAAAACTATTAGATAATCACCTGTGATATTGTGATGAACAAATTAGACAATAATGCCGCGTACACACGACCAGACTTTTCGACGGACTAGGTCCGACGGTCTTTCCGACGGACTTTCGGCGGAGGTCCGACGGACTTTCTGAACGAGCGGATTTGCCCACACACGACCGGACTAAGTCCGTTCAAAAGCCCATTCATTTTGAACATGATGATGTAAACGGGACTAAAGCCGCGTACACACGTAGCTGTCTGTCCGGCGTACTTAGTCTGGCGGACTTCCGCCAGACTGTCCGTCGGAATTTCCGAACGGGCTACTTGCCCACACACGGCACTTTTTCAGCGGACTAATACGGCGTACTAAGTCCACCGTACTTTCGAAATGAACGGACTCGCCCACACATGCGGAGAAAAGCCCGCTCATTTCAAGCGCGTCTCCAGGTAGGCGGGGCCCGCGAAGGAGACGTCGCTGGCCCCGCCGCCTGGTATGGACTTAAAGGGGAACCCCAATGCCGAAAAAAATCGGCGTGGGGGCCCCCCCCAAGTCCACAACAGACCCTTGTCCGAGCACGCTACCCGGCCGGCCAGGAAAGGGGGGCGAGCGAGTGTCCCCCCTCCTAAACTGTACCAGGCCGCGTGCCCTCAACATGGGGGGTGCCTTGGGGAAGGGGGGGCCGCGCGCCCCCCCCCCACCCCAGAGCACCTTGTCCCCATGTTGATGAGGACAAGGGCCTCTTCCCGACAACCCTGGCGTTGGTTGTCGGGGTCTGCGGGCGGGGGGCTTATCGGAATCCAGGAGCCCCCTTTAATAAGGGGGCCCCCAGATACCGGCCCCCCCACCCTATGTGAATGAGTATGGGGTACAATGTACCCCTACCCATTCACCTGTAAAATAAAAGTACAAAAAAAAACACAACACACGAGATAAAATACTTTATTGCACAGCTCCGGGGGTCTTCCGTCTTCGGGGGTCTTCTCGCCAGACTCCTCCGCTATCTTCTTGTAGCTCTTTTGCTAGCGGAGGAGTCCGGCTTTCTTCCTCGCCGCCGGCCTCTTCTTCCGACTCCGGGGGTCTTGTCCCCCTCTTCGGTTCTTCTGCCGGGCCACCGCGCCTTCTTATAGCTCTTTTACAGGCGGTGGCCCGGTCTTCTGTCGCCGCCGTCGCCATCGCTGCCTTCCGTTCTTCTTCTTGAGAAGTGCCTGGTTACTGAGTTGGGAAGGACATTGATGAATCCATGCTTTTTCCGGTACTCTCAAGGAGACAGAGAACGTTCCAGGTACTGAGGAAAAGGTTCCTGTTCACTTTCAGTTACAACTTGTTCAAGGTCAGAGATTTCACAAGTTCTAAATCAAAGTGCTGACTGCCATAATCTCTGGCTAAAGATTTGTTCAGCCTTGAAGTGCCCAGTTGCGAGTGGCTACTCTCTGGGTGGTAATAGAGACTTTGTTATGTCTTCAGTTCAAGGTGCCTGAGCTCTTCACCCTTGCCCTCTGTTCCCATATGAGACTGTGTTGTTGGATGTTACCCCTGCAAAATAAAACCTTTCAAAAGGACTTTATTGGTGTCAGCATCCAAAGTTGTTGGGTATCAACCCTGGGAACCAGTAGACATGGAAGAACAAGCCAAGCGGAGGTAACCGGTAAGCCCAAAAAGTTAAGGCCGTCCTGCAAAGGTTTATGGCCGCTACATTTACAAAGACAGACTGTCATTCTGCCTGTGTCCTATGTAATCGGCGGGTGCCAGCGGACATCGAGTCCGCGGTAACTGCCACTGGGCTCCAGCTGTGATTATACAGCACCCCAGGCCAGGAAGTGTCTGATCATGCACTAGGTACCTGATCTGGCACAGAGCGGCCGCCCTGCTACAGTATATCTGTGGTGGCCGGTCATGAAGCGGTTAATGTTCTTTTCACAGTTTTTTTGTGCTAATCACTAGATACACATTTTTGACTTCAATTGTATTTAGTGCAACATTTCACTAGCATTATAGAAACGGCCTGCCAAATGCGTGCGAATGCGCAAAAAGTAGTGCAATCGCTACTTTTACAAAATGGCACCACATCAAACCTCATTCAGAGTGGTATTGTGCAGTTTGGTGATTACAAATGCACCGCATTTGTGAGATGCGTATGGGGTGGTGCTAACAATTAATGGCACCCCCTGGGCATTTTACGCGTTCTCGTGTGGTGTGGGAAATGTGTGCATGGAACAGGCCTTTTCCTTCTCCGTGTTCCAGTGTGAACCTGCCCAGAGAGATACAAAGTAAAATTGTTACTTTATTATCCATTCTGTTTCACTCATCTACAGATCACAGGGATGTTTTAATCTTCATAAAATGTCAGAGACAAAAAAAAAAAAAAGGAAGTTTCGTTTTTTTTTTAAAAGAAATTCTTTAAAAAAAAAAAAAAAAAAACCCTTATTAGTTATTAAACCCCTTTGTCTACCTTAACTGCTTCAGCCCCAGAAGATTTTACCCCCTTCCTGACCAGAGCACATTTTTGAGATTCGGCACTGTGTCACTTTAACTGACAATTGCACGGTCATGCAAGATGGCACTCAAATAAAATTGACATCCTTTTTTTCCCCACAAATAGAGCTTTCTTTTGGTGGTATTTGATCACCTCTGCGGTTTTAATTTTTTTGCGCTATAAACAAAAAATGCAGCAAAAAAATTTTTCCTCAGTTTAGGCCGATATGTATTCTTCTACATATTTTTGGTAAAAAATAGCAATAAGCATTTATTGATTGGTTTGCACAAAAGTTATAGCGTTTACAAAATAGGGGATAGTTTTATGGCATTTTTATTAATAATTTTTTTTTTTTTACTAGTAATGGCGGCGATCAGCATTTTTTATCGTGACTGCAACATTATGGCAGACACATGGGACATTTTTGACACATTTTTGGGACCATTGTCATTTATATGGGAATCAGTGCTTTACAAATGCACTTATTCCTGTGTAAATGACACTGGCAGTGAAGGCGTTATCCACTAGGTGGCAGTGTAGGGGTTAAGTGTGTCCTGGGGCATGTTTATAACTGTGGGGGGGGCGTGGCTACATGTGACATGTCACTGATCTCTGCTCCCGATCACAGGGAGCAGAGATCAGTGACACTGTCCCTAGGCAGAACGGGGAGATGCTTGTTTACATTAGCATCTCCCCGTTCTTCCTCCCCGTGAGACGATCGTGGGTATCCCCAATGCGATCAAGTCAGCGGGCCCCGCGACCCGACTCACGGAGGTACCGGCTGGCACACACATGCGGCGCGTGTGCCGTGCACGCAATGGCACGGCGGCAAATTTAAAGGGACATACAGGTACACCCATTTGCCTAGCCGTGCCATTCTGCCGACGTACATCGGCGCACGCCGGTCGGGAACCGGTTAAAGTCCTAAAAATTCCCCCTTTTTAATTACCGATCTCCTAAGTATGACCCGGCATATCCCTGACTCTGCTTCTTGCTTCTGCTTCTGCTTGCTTCTAGCTGACTTCCCTTGCATGACTACTGGCCTGGCTCCAGATCCTGCTTCCTGTCTCGTCCTGCTGCCAAGTATCGCCTGGTAATTCTGAGGGACACCCTCATCCTGCTCCTCCAGCTATCATCCGGTGAACATCATCTCAGCACTTCAGCCTATTGCAGCTGGCAACCCATGCTTCTTCGGGCGTAGCATCTCCTGCATTCAGCCACAAGGGGAACCCTCTCAGAAAAAGGAAGGGTCTAGCCAGGACTGAACTAGGTAGCACCAAATTGAAGGGCAGAACAGAGGGAGACACCAAGTGAAAACAAGTTGTTGGTTTAAAACCACAAAAAATGACCTGATACAGATCAATACAATAATACATATAAATGGGACAGAACACTTGTGCTAAGGAAGAGCTATAGTGAGTCTCAAAACAGTAAGATGATTCTACATCCCGACATCAATAACCCCTTCCCGCTGAGCGTACGCAGATGTGCGTATTCGGCTTCCGGGGGGTATACCGGGATGATGCCCGCACCTGCAGGCATCATCCCGGTACCGGTTTTTTACAGCAGGTGATTGGCTATCCAGCCATAACAACTGAAGTGGCTTATGCCGGAGGAGCGGGAGGGGACGTCCCCCCCTCCCGCCACTGTTACCGGTGCTCCCGCTCGATCGGGAGCACCGATTCAAGTTCCGATGCCTCCGGCTGCTGGGGAGGAACTGGAACGAAGCTGTAATCGGCTTCGTTCCAGTATCCTAATAGTAAACATGGAAGCGACGTCATGACGTCACTTCCCGTTTACTCGGCTGCCAATGGCGCCAGTTTAAAAAAATTATACAGTATTCAGAATCGCCGTTTTCGGCGATCTGAATACATTGAAGTGTAAAGGAGGGGTGGGGGGTCTTTTAGACCCCCGATCCCTCCATAAAGAGTACCTGTCACCACCTATTACTGTCACAAGGGATGTTTACATTCCTTTTGACAGCAATAAAAGTGATCTTTTTTTAAACTATTTATTCATTTTAAAATAAATAAAATAAATGTAAAAAATAAAAAATTTTAAAGCGCCCCCCGTCCCCGCGAGCTCACGAAGCAAAGAAAACGCATACGGAAGTCGCGCCCGCATATGTAAACGGTGTTCAAATCACACAGGTATGAGGTAACGCCGCGATCGTCAGAGCGAGCGCAATAATTCTAGCACTAGACCTCCTCTGTAACGCTAACCTGGTAACCATAGAAAAAATTTAAAGTGTCGCCTATTGAGATTTTTAGGTACCGTACTTTGTCGTCAATCCACGAGTGCGTGCAATTATAAAGTGTGACATGTTTGGTATCTATTTACTCGGCGTAACATTATCTTTCACATTATGCAAAAAAATTGGGCTAATTTTACTGTTTCGTTTTTTTTTTAATTCATGAAAGTGTGCATTTTCCCAAAAAGTTGAGTTTAAAACACCGCTGCACAAATATCGTGTGACATAAAATATTGCAACAATCGCTGTTTTATTCTCTAGAGTCTCTGCTAAAAAATATATACATAATGTTTGGGGGTTCCAAGTAATTTTCTAGCAAAAAATATGGATTTTAACTTGTAAACACCAAATTCCAAAAATAGGCTTAGTCATGAAAGGGATAAAGTAATATCTACCAGAAGTGTAATTATTAATAAAACATCTATGTGTCAAAAGTGTCATGAAATGACACCGTCAGCACCATCTGAATGCCAACCTGCGCTAAAAGCCCCATCAGTACTGCAGGAAAAGCAACAGAACTCCACTGAAGTTGAATCTGGCATCAGTAATTATGCTTCTGAAAAGGTAGAAGGTGAACTGCCTTCAACCTTGATCAGAAAGTCTGTGCGATCCAACAAGGGCATCCCAGCAAGATGCTTGTTATACACGTTCTCCTATAGTATACTGTTTACAGTGTCACAGCTTGAGCCAAGAGTAAATGCAAACGCAACCTGTTCATGAGAAGCAAAAGTGGATTAAAGCCGCAGAGAGGACAACTCTCATCAAGCTCCAAGCTTGGGGACATATATAATGCAAAGATGTACAGTATACACCAGCCTTTCTCAACGTTTTTACCCCAGAGGAACCCTTGAAATAATATTCAGGTCTCAGGGAACCCTCAGGAATTAGCCTATGAGGGGTTGTTTCAAAAGCGCCCCTTAAAAAGGTGGAGGTCAGTGGGAGAAATGTTCCACTTGCAGTGTTGATAAGATTGTCATCTTCATTGGCTCTGCCAAGTGGTGTTGGACCTGGAACTATGAAGGTCCCATCAGATGGGAGGTCATTTAGCCACAGCTCAAGGAACCCCTAGCCAACCAAGGAGGAACCCTCGGGTTCCACAGAACCCTGGTTGAGAATGGCTGGTATACACACTCATGGAAACAACATACCTAAAGGTTGAAATAAGAAGCTATTCTAGCAAAAAACAAACAGTACAAAGAAGGATCTGGGAAACTTTTTTACACTGCAACCACTACAAGTCCAGATTTAGGAGCCTCCATGTCACTTTGCAGATGTGGAAGTAAACTCTGGCATTGGAATGCAATTAAAACTGTCACGTATTCCCTAAAACATACTCAAGACATGAACCCGAGATTATCTGCAAACTGTGACCCAGAATTCCGCAAGTAGATGGGACTTTTATAAGTAGTTGTTGAGTGGGGGTACTAGTACACTGCATAGGTGTGTGCACAGATTGTGTCAGGGCACACCTTAATCACCCTCTGTGGTGCAGAATCTCCCTGTTTAGACCCCAGATATTTCACCAAAGCCCTCTAATGGGACTCCTAAAAAAATTGTAAAAAAATTATAAAAATAAAAACTATTTGACACTGACCACTGCCCCACTGCCCCACTGACACCCATCAGAAATTTTGGGGACCCTTACACAGTTTTAGGCCTGGGCCCCCTGGGCATGACGACCAACATTCCCCAGGGCTTGCCCACTGGCCAACCCACTAAATCCATCCACTGGCCATCCCATGTCATCCTCCTTCTCCATCCCATGTCCTCCTCCCCCATTCCGTGTCCTCCTCCTCCATCCCGTGTCCTCCTCCCCCATCCCGTGTCCTCCTCCTCCATCCTGTGTCCTCCTCCTCCAATCCCATGTTGTCCTTCGCCTCCAGTCCCACATCGTCATCCTCCTCCCACAGTCCCATATCTTCCTCTATCCCATATCCTCCTCCTCCATCCCATGTCCTCCTCCTCCATCCCATGTCCTCCTCCTCCTCCAGTTCCATGTCCTCCACCTCCTCATCCAGGCCAATCCTCCTCTATTCCATGTCCTCCCCCTCATCTTCCAGTCCCATGTCCTCTTCCAGTCCCATGTCTTCCTCCTCCTCCAGCCCCATATCCTCCTCCATCCCATATCCTCCACCTCATCCAGTCCTATTTCCTCCATCCCAGGAAAATACAGGTGAACGGTTCTAGTAAATGCCACACTTCCTGTCCAGGTGTGACAGGGAGGCTGCACAGGCTCCCTGAAGCTATGCCCACAGTCTTGGTCTATATAATGTGTCTGGGTTTCAGGTGGACTGAAACCTTGGCACACGATTCAAAACCCGGACTGTTTGGGTGAATCCTAGACAGGTGGAAACTCTAGTATCACCCCCTATATTGAGAGCAGCCAGTGTAAACCCCAGACAATACAGAGAGGAGCTGCACAGTGTTGGGCCCCAAAACACAATGCATTAGAGCAGCAGAATGTGGCTGCTGGGTGCCCCAAGATACAATGTAGGAAAGCAGAAGAGTGTGGCCCCCCAGAGTCCCAAAACACAGAATATAAATGCAGCAGTGTGGTCCCTGGAGCCCCAGCATACTATCAAAGGGAGGCCACAGAACGTGCAACCCCCTACCAATATAGAAGAGCAGAATGGTGGGGGCCCCAGTGCTGGGACAAAGCCATTTGGTGCCCAGGGCGAAGATGGCAAACTGCGCCCCCCCCTCTTTAAGAAAGAATCAATGTAATTTCAAAACAAGAATATACTTATTATTATATTAAGGGACGCTCTGATGGGCAAATTGTATGTTAAGGGGCACCCTGATGGACACATTTTATATTAAGGGGCACTCTGATGGGCACAACAAAACGTGCCCCTTAACATAAAATCTGCCCATCAGAGTGCCCCTTAATACAAAATGTGCCCATCAGTGTTGCTCTTAAAATTAAATGTGCCCATTAGAGTGCCCCTTAACATAAAATGTGCCCATCACTGTGCCCCTTTACATAAAATAAGGGTCACGCTGATGGGCACCTTTTATGTTAAGGGAAACGCTGATGGGCACATTTTGTTTTAAGGGGCACGCTGATGGTTACATTTTTAATGTGCATGCTGATGGACACATTTTATGTTACAGAGCACTCTGATCAGTGTGCCCCTTAATAAAATATGCCCATCAGTGTGCACATTAAAAATATACCCATCAGTGTGCCCCTTAAAATAAAATGTGCCCATCAGAGTGCCACTTAACATAAAAAAGGTGCCCATCAGTGTGACCTTTCACAAAATATGCCCAGCAGTGTGCACAATAAAAATATGCCCATTAGTGATCACCGGTTAACATGTGGCCCACATACCTTGAATGCAGGAGGGCACAAGTGAAATACCAAAGGGGTGAAAGCTGCAAGATATGGAGAGCCAGGACCCGGGAAACGCGAATAGCAGGGGGGCGAGGCACACACGTGAGACACACACATGGCGTCACGTCTCTACTCGCGGCCCATGAGTGTGAGCTGGTCTTCTGTCAACTCCGAGACCCGTGGTGAAGAGCAGGGGGCGGACGCACGCACGCATCGTAACTGGTTGCTGGGGAAACCCGCAGTCCCAGCAAACTAGTGACGGCTGCTTAGAAGGACACTTCACTGCGCCCCTCCACCCCCAATAAATTGTACCACCCAGGGCATCCGTCCCTTCTGCCCCTTCCTTGTACCGGCTCTGGGGGGCCCCATAAGCAGCCTAAATAAGAACACATGCAGCCCATTCCTGTGTGGTCTCCAAGTGACATCCTCACATATTCCAACACAGCCCCAAGTCAGTCTCACCTGGATGAACTGTATGGTGAGAGCGGACTTCCGACTCCATCTTCCCCCACCTCCAGTCGGTACTTCTCCTGCATGGTGACCTCCCGCAATCCATCCCAGCATCCATCTTGCCATCCACATTGCAACCTCACTGACAGCGGTGTTGTTCCCGGGGGCGGGGCCTCCCTGCAAGCTGGAGAACAGGGGAGGCCCTACAGCTGTGTGTGAGGGGTAGTGAGGGGCAGGACTGCCCACATAGTGCCATCATTATTTTCTTGTTCATAAAAGGGAAAACCATGCATGTTAAAGCACATTTGAAGAGTGTATTATACTCACCAGTGCTCATCAGTGCCCATCAACACAGCCTCATCAGTGCCCATTAATGCATTCTCACCAGTGCCATCAATGCAACCTGTTCAGTTCCCATCAGCTCAGCCTGTTCAGTGCTCATCAATGCAATCTGTTCAGTGCCCATCAATGCAGCCTGTTCAGTGCCCATTAGCTCAGCCTGTTCAGTGCCAATTAGTTCAGTCTGTTCAGTGCCCATCAATGCAGCCTGTTCAGTGGCCATAAATGCAGCCTGTTCATTCCCTATCATCTCAGCCTGTCCAGTACCAATCAATGCAGCCTTTTCAGTGCCCATCAGCTCAGCCTGTTCAGTGCCCATCAATGCAGCCTGTTCAGTGCCCATTAATGCATCCCCATAAAGTAATCAGCACTGGGTCCTAATGTGCTGCTGCCATGGAGACAGAGACCAGTGCTGTCAATTACAGGGGCAGGACAGCAACCTTGGTTGTTCAGCCACTGGTCCACAGTGGGAGGATTCCCCCATCCACTTGGAATCCGTAGATGGGGAATTGGATCATATATATATATATATATATATATATATATATATATATATATATATATATATATATATATTTTTTTTTTTTTCAGTTTACTGATTGAACGAAAAAACAAAACAAAAAAACAATCAATGTATTTTCTGCATTATAAGTGCTAAATGGAACTTGGAAGAACAAGGGGGGGGGGGGGGGTAAGGGACAGTTCACTGTAAATAGCTGTACATTGGGATAGGAGAGTGGGTGGGGAACCAGGCAGACAACATGGGAAACAGGAAAAGGAGGAGTAGGAGCAGTATGCATCGCCCATCTCCCGTCCAATGCTGGGAGTGGGGAGTGAACCCGCTGGGCTGTGTAAGATGAGTGTCAGAGACACTACGCTCAGATGCAGACACAGGCCCCTAAATGTACAGATTGAGTCTCCCATCCTACAGACGGGAGAATCAGTCTGTTTTCTTGAACTGTCAGATAATGTGAGATAATGTGAGGCTGGTGGTGGTAGTTCTACCACCCGGTGACCAGACTTCCCCAGCCCTGCAAAACGGGGACAAAACCGGAGACAAATGTCTTCCAAGGGCTGTATGCTCAATCCGGGAAATGTCCCTGGAAACCGGGAACGTCTGGTCACCCTACTGTACCCCCCTGATGGCGGCCCTGCTGACACCAATCTCTGCCCTACTGACACCATCCATTGCTCTGCTGACACAGTCAGTATATGTACACATGCACACACATGCAAATATGTTTGAGCTTTGGGTGCATGCCCTAATGCAATAGGCTATGCACACCTATGGTATACTGTTTATACAGGCATAGGTGCAACTGTACATTATACTGTGAATACTAGTTATGCCACTAGGTGGTAGTATGTTTAATCCCTGTGTAATGTAATAATCTTCCTGATGAAACTACATGTATTTTTATCTCAGTGTTTTTGTTGTTCTCCAATAAAACAAGAAGGGCACATTTGCAGAGACTTTCAAGCAATAATTGAACCCAGCTAAGAGCAGTGACGGGGCTTACAGAAAGTGGGTTGAATGATGGTGGACATCATTCAACCCAGAAGAGGACTTGTACTGGGGCTTACAGCAAAGGGACTGAATAACGATGGACGCCATTCAATCCAGTAAAGAACATGCACTGGGGCTTACAGAAATTTGACTGAATGATGATGGGCATTGTTTAACCCAAATGAGGACCTGTGCTAGGCCACAAGAAGTGGGCTGAATGACACTAGATATGTAACCAAGAGGACCAGTGCTGGGGCTTACAGGAAGGTGAGGTGAATGACAATAGACATCATTCAACCCAGAAGAGGACTTGTGCTGGGGCTTACAGGAAATGGATTGAATGACAACAGAAGAGGGCCTGCGCTGGGGCCTAAATGAAGTGGACTGAATGATGATGGGCATCATTTATTCCAGAAGAGGTCCTGTGTTAGGACTTACTGGAAGTGGGCTGAATGATGCTGGATGTCATTCAACCAATAAGAGAACCTGCATTAGGGTTTATGGGATGTGGATTGAATTACTATGGGGGCCATTCAACTATGAAGAGGACCAGCGCTGGGGCTTGCAGGAAGTGGCTTGAATGATAATTGATGTAATTCAGTCCTGAAGAGGACTGGTATAAAGGCTTACAGGATTTGGGTCAAATGACGATGGCTGCCTTTCAACCCAGAAAAGGACTGGCGCTGGGACTTTCAGGAAATGGGTCAATAGACTATGGCTGCCATTCAACCCAACTGAAGACCTATCCTAGGGCTTACAGAAAGTCAGTTGAATGGTGATACATGCTATTCAACCCAAAAAAAGAAGTGGCATTAGGGTTTACAGGAAGTGGATTAAATGATGATGGGCATCATTCAACCCAGAAGAAGACCTGCGCTGGAGCTTACAGGAAGTGGACTGAATGGCAATTGACATCATTGAAACCTTCTCCGGGTCATACAGGAAGTGGATTGTATGATGCAGATGTCATTCAACCCAGAAGAGAACCTGCTCTGGGGCTTATGGGAAATGGATTGAATGCTGATGAACATCATTCAACCCAGAAGAGGACCGCCTCTGTGGCTTACAAGGAGAGGATTGAATAATGATGGACATCCACCCAGAAGAGGACCTGCTCTAGAGCTTACAGGAAGGGGACTGCATGGAAGTGGACATAATTTAATCCAGAGGAGGACCTTTTCTGGGTCATACAGGAATTGCATTGTATGATGGGGATGTAATTTACCCAGAAGAGGAGATGCTCTGGGGATTAGATGAAATGGATTGAATGCTGATGGATGTCATTCAAGTCAGAAGAGGACCTACTCTTAAGCCCCGTACACACGAGAGGACTTATGTCCGACAGACTTCCGAAGGAGTTCTACCGGAGTTCTGCCGGAGTTCCGACAGAGTTCTGACGGACTTTTTGAATGAGCGGACTTGGCCACACACAATCACACTAAACTCCGACGGATTCGAACGTGATGACGTACGACTGGACTCGAATAAGGAAGTTCATAGCCAGTAGCCAATAGCTGCCCTAGCGTCGGTTTTAGTCCGTCGGAATAGCATACACACGAGCGAATTTTTCGAAGGGACCGGGTCCGGCGGAGTTCCGTCGGAAAAATTTGAAGCATGTTCCATATTCTAAAGTCCGTCAGACTTTGGCAAATCAAAAGTCCGCTGCAGCCCACACACGATCAAATAGTCTGACGGAATCAGTCCGTCGGACTTTGGATGTTGAAAAGTCCGCTCGTGTGTACGCGGCAATAGGCTTACAAGAAGTAGGGAAGTAGGGTAGGGACCAATGTGAGTGTGCAATGTACAGGGATAGAGGCAATTGTAGACACTCACTCAGGTTGAACTGGATGGACTGGTGTCTTTATTTAAGTGAATTTAATGATGATGGATGATGGATGTCATTCAAACCAGAAGAGGACCTACTCTGGGACTTACAAGTACTGGATTGAATGATGCTGGACATCATTCAACCTAGAAGAGAATCTACTCTGGGGCTTACAGTAATTGGACTGAATGGTGAGATATGTCATATCAACCCAGCAGAAGACCAGTGTAGAGGCTTACAGGAAATGGATTGAAAGCTGATGGACATCATTCAACCCACAAGAGGACCTGCTTGCATTAAGTGTACTGAATGATGATAGATGTCACACCAACCCTAAAGAGGACCTCCTCTGGGGCTTACAATAAGTGGATTGAATGATGATGGATGTCATATCAACCCAGAAGAGAACAGGCGCTCCAGCATTATATCTTTTTAATTTTAACAAAAAAACGAATTTTGTAAAAATAAAAAGTAAAGCTGGACTTGGGTTTTAACTTCCCTTGAATATCTTTTTAGAAGAAATTCTCTATTTTGATGTGCTTTTGATATTGCTCTATATAGTAGGGACCGTATCATGTCTATAACTTCATAGGGCTAATTAGGCAGATCTCTAAAGGAAAAGAAAAGGTAACATAAGTTACAGTACATTTCTTTTTCATACAGGAACCTGTAAAGTCATATATGAAACAATGTAGACTTTTCTAAGTATGAATTCAATTAAGTTTCCCTTTCTCAGCTTAGCAGCCTAGTTTTATAATGCCAGATTGCCCTCTCGAATAAAATAACCTGTCACTGCGAAACCTATTACACAGACCTGCAGAGTGAATCGAGGTTAGTCTGCTGCACATTTTTTTGCTCGCTCCCTCTTAATGAAGCGCGGTTCACTCACTCTCTTTAGATGGAGCCTGAGTAGCGTTTCCATGGATACATTACAAAAAAAAAAAGCGTAGAGAAGATTTCTCTACTCATAAACAAATTCTGGCACATAGATAATGGAGAAGGAAGCCGCATCGTCTAAGAGGTTCTGGAAGGCAGATCTACGGCCACCAGTTCCACCTAATTGAATGTATTACAAATCTATGATCGCCATTGATAGTTTTATTTTGCCTTTAATTTGAAACCGAACATTCCGTTCATTGTTGATTATCAAAGGAATACGGTGAATTGTGGCTGCAATCAGCCTCACAGTGGAGGGCAGCTCGGAGAAGCAATTATGGCGTTTACTTACGATTTGCCTAATCTACTTCCTAAATTTTTATATGCACACATAACCGTTTTGCCTGATATCCTGTAAAAATAAAATGAAATGATCTTTATTGCTGACTGCCAAACTCTGATTGAACTCAACAGCGATATCCTGCAAATTGCAGAGATAATATAATTACTAAAACTGCTCATTACAATTGATTACTATTCAAATATTTTTTTTTTTTTTTAAGTTTTACACGCTTTCCTTCCCTTTACTAAAAATCACATCATCATGCTGATGTGAAATCATCTTACATTCATTAGTTAAGATGAATTCCAGGTATGACGATTTTCTACATACATAGTATATTAGTCTAGCTTGGATCAATGGCAGTATGAACAGTATGTGCCAAAGCTGTGAAAACTGGAAATAGGCTTTGCTACTCCGGTGATCTGCCCTAGCTTCTGGATCGCATGCCAAGGGGCTGCCCTGCTGCTTAGCGAACAACGAAAGGTTGCTCAGTCGGCATGGGCATTTTTCAGAGAACACTTTACATTTTCTCAATAAATGCAATGTGTTCTCTGATTGGATAAAGTGGAGATTGTGATGTCACCGCCCCTCCTCTTCAACCAGTGACATCACTGGTCCCATTCACTTACATGGCACCTAGCAGTGGCAGCCTGTGCATTGTGGGGACATGAGTGCCACCCCCCCCACCCAACACCTCCCACCACCCTTCCTATTCATGTGCCCAACCCCTTTCAGGATGACGGACACATGAAATATTATGGCGGGGGGCCATATCCCCGCCATAGTATTGCATGTGTCCGTTATCCTGAAAGGGGTCGGACACATGAATAGGGAAGGTGGTGGGGGCTCTAATAGGCTTCAAAATAGGGTGGGCTCAGGGCGTGGGTGCAGAACACTGTGTCCTGATCCAATCCTGTTGTGTGACAAAGCAAATGAATTTGAGCTATTTTCACACTAACTTTCAGTTAGTGAGACCTGTCTCCCGATTGGCCAAAGCATTAGGCGACGCCTAATGGGGTTCTGGTATTAAATGGGGGGGACCCTACGCTATTTTTTTTTCCAATCGGCAGTTTTTTTTAAACAGCTGTCAGCGGGGAAGCCCATTAACAGCTTATGACTCATCAGTTGTTGAGGACGCCTCGGCCAGCTTTCTGGCCCAGCTCCCTAACAACCAGCTTACACTGTGCCCCGATTGGGCAAAGCTTTGCCCAACCAAGGTGCAGAATGCACAGTACAGCGTGCAGGGCATGGCAGAGTGTTTGGCAGGGGGGGGGGGGCGAACACCCTGCAAATTTGGCGAATGGTCGAAACAGGCAAATGTTTGGCCCGAACTCATGCTTGGGCCGAATTGTTCGCCCAACACTACGTTCAGGATAGGAACATTTTGACTGCCGGCCATGGGAAAATGCAAAACGTAGCAAAACTGTGGCAAAATGTGGCCTCAGTTTTGATGAGTTTTGCATTTTCCCGTAGTAAATGTAGGCCAAATGTACAAGAAGCCTAAAACTGGCCATACATTATACAATTTTCCTATTCAATTTCCTTTAGATTTACCTTCAACCATGTAGTGCAAGCTCCTGCCTGATTGTATACAAATTGAAAGTGTTTAAGTTTGACCTCATATTATATGGATTTGGTAAATCTAAAGGAAATTTTTACAAGAAAATTGTGTAATATACGACCAGCCTGGAAAATTATTACCTTTAAATCTGGATTTTTAAAGCAATTTAAAGATAAAAAATTATTTTAAAATTTCAAAATATATATTTTCATACCAACTAAACATTGTTTCAAAATGAATGTAAAAAATAAAAAAATAGTAAAAATAGTTAGAAACATATGACATAATATGGCACACATTCGATGATCCTGACGTGGTATTTCTCAACTACTTGCAGTTCCACCATCCATGCACAATGCAGGTGGTGATCGGTAGAAGGGCCATCCAACACATTTTGAAATGTAAGTTTAAAATAGATTCTTCTTCAGGGATTTATACCACTTCTGCAAGTACAAAATATTTGCATTTTAGAATCCATGTACATGAATTCCATATATAATGCATACAATATAATGCATTGCACAACAAACTGCAGCTGGTCCCTATGGCCAGCCTTAGGGACCTTTGTTTCTATATTAGTAACACTGCATTAGTTACTGTATCCTTGAGGGCAGGGACTGAAGTGAATTAGGTATATACAGTATATACAGTATCTCACAAAAGTGAGTACACCCCTCACATTTTTGTAAATATTTTATTCTATCTTTTTATGTGACAACACTGAAGAAATTACACTTTGCTACAATGTAAAGTAGTGAGTGTACAGCTTGTATAACAGTGTACATTTGATGTCCCCTCAAAATAACTCAACACACAGCCATTAATGTCTAAACCACTGGCAACAAAAGTGAGTACACCCCTCAGTGAAAATGTCCAAATTGGGCCCAAAGTGCCAATATTTTGTGTGATTCTTTTCCAGCACTGCCTTAAACCTCTTGGGCATGGAGTTCACCAGAGCTTCACAGGCTGCCACTGGCATCCTCTTCCACTACTCCATGATGACATCGCAGAGCTGGTGGATGTTAGAGACCTTGCTCTCCTCTACCTACCATTTGAGGATGTCCCACAGAAGCTCAATAGGGTTTAGGTCTGGAGACATGCTTGGCCAGTCCATCACCTTTACCCTCAGCTTCTTTAGCTAGACAGTGGTCATCTTGGAGGTGTGTTTGGGGTCGTTATGTTGGAATACTGCCCTGCGGCCCAGTCTCCAAAGGGAGGGGATCATGCTCTGCTTCAGTATGTTACAGTAAATGTTGGCATTCATGGTTCCCTCAGTGAACTGTAGCTCCCCAGTGCCGGCAGCACTCATGCAGCCCCAGACCATGACACTCCCACCACCATGTTTAACTGTAGGCAAGACACACTTTGTACTCCTTACCTGGTTGCCGACACACACGCTTGACACCATCTAAACCAAATAAGTTTATCTTTGTCTCATCAGACCACAGGACATGGTTCCAGTAATCCATGTCCTTAGTTTTCTTGTCTTCAGCAAACTGTTTGCGGCCTTCCTTGTGCATCATCTTTAGAAGAGGTTTCCTTCTGGGACGACAGCCATGCAGACCAATTTGATGCAGTGTGCGGCGTATGGTCTGAGCACTGACAGGCTGACCCCCACCCCTTCAACCTCTGCAGCAATGCTGCCAGCACTCATACATATATTTCCCAAAGACAACCTCTGGATATGACGATGAGCATGTGCACTCAACTGCTTTGGTCGACCATGGCGAGGCCTGTTCTGAGTGGAACCTGTCCTGTTAAACCGCTGTATGGTTTTGGCAACCGTGCTGCAGCTCAGTTTCAGGGTCTTGACAATCTTCTTACATCCTAGGCCATATTTATGTACCATAAGAATTCTTTTTTTTTAGATCCTCAGAGAGTTCTTTGCCATGAGGTGCCATGTTGAACTTCCAGTGACCAGTATGAGAGAGTGAGAGCTATAACACCAAATTTAACCCAGCTGCTCCCCATTCATACCTAAGACCTTGTAACACTAATGAGTCACATGACACCAGGAAGGGAAAATGGCTAATTGGGCCCAATTTTCACTTAGGGGTGTACTCACGTTTGTTGCCAGTGGTTTAGACATTAATGGCTGTGTGTCGAGTTATTTTGAGGGGACAACAAATTTACACTGATATACAAGCTGTACACTCACTACTTTACATTGTAGCAAAGTGTCATTTCTTCAGTATTGTCACATGAAAAGATAGAATAAAATATTTACAAAAATGTGAGGGGTGTACTCACTTTTGTGAGATACTGTATGTAAAGTTTTGTGTAACTTGACAGCGCTATATAAATAACTGTAAAAAATAAATAAAAAAATAAATGGATAGGAACATCATGTTTTCCCCGTTCCCTGAACCATTCCAGGCTACATGCCCTCAAAATTGACCAAATATGGTCATGTCCACATATGGTCAATGACATCACCTGGAAGATCCCACTCATTTGTATACATCAGCTATCAGCGAGCGTTGGGCATTATAATTGGTGTGGATCTAAATCAATTAATGACATGATTGACGATGACTGTGACAACTTTTTTTAGTTTTTTTAAGACACTGCCTTTGTCTTTATTTACACTTTACATTTTTATTTGAGAATAGGAGAGTACTAGATACTCCTTATTTATTCACATGGGGGGTCCTGGTATCCACTCATCATTAAAGGGGGGTTTCAGATTCCTATAAGTCCTAGACATGTGCAGTTCGTTTCATTGCGAATTGTTTTGTCAACGAAATTCAATAAATTCGGAAACATTCAAATTAACAAAAACCCGTTTAACTAATTTTGTCGAAAACGAAAATGAGAAAATTGGGAAATTCAAAATTAAAAAATTTGAAAATCCAAAAGAACAAAAATCCGAAATAATAACTAACTAACTAATAATAAGAACTATTAGTAACTATTCAGTAACTGCTAATAACTGCTTAGCGAACATAACGAATACGAGTTTATCCGAAGTTATGAATTATCTGAAATAACAAATGACACATGTAAATGAATGGAACTTAACAAATTAATATTAATAAATAATAATAATAGTAAAAACTTGTTATTATTATTATTTATTACCTTCCATTCGTTTAGATGCGGCATTCATTATTTTGGATAATTCGTAACTTCGGAGAAATTTGCATTCGTTACGTTCACTAACAGCCAAATTTGAAAGGAAATTTCAATACCTATATTTTAATAGTTATGGTAGTTATGATTAGTTAGTTAGTTATAAATTAGGATTTTTTCATTTTTGCATTTTTTGCATTTTCCGAATTTTCACATTTTAGAATTTTTGCATTTACGAATTTTTGAAATTTCAGATCTTAAAATTACATTTTTTTCCGAAATTATCTAAATAACGAATACTACATCTAAACAAATGGAACATAACAAATTCAAATGTTTCCGAATTTTTTAATTTCCGCATTTTAATCATAACGAATGACCTGAAAAAAAATGAAAACAAACAGCAGTGCACAAGTCTAGTAAGCCCCCCACCTGCAAACTACCAGGCCAAGGTTGAGTGGAAAAGGCCCTTGTCCACTTCAACATGTGGACAAGGTGCTTTCCCTGGAGGGTCCCTCCTTGAAATGGCGCTCCCATGTTGAGGACTAGGGATGAGCCGAACACCCCCCGGTTCGGTTCGCACCAGAACTTGCGAACGACCCCTGCGTTCGGCACGAACGTTAGAACCCCATTGAAGTCTATGGGACTCGAACGTTCGAATTGGAAAGTGCTAATTTTAACGGCTAATATGCAAGATAGTGTGCTAAAAAGGGTTTGGCGATCTGCCTCCTGCCTCAGGGGACATGGGTCACTGCAAAAAAAAGTTTTAAAAACTACCGTTTTGGCGGGAGCACTGATTTTAATGACGATTAAAGTGAAAAAAAAAAGTGAAATATTCCTTTAAATATGGTGCCTGGGGGGTGTCTATAGTATGCCTGTGAAGTGCCACGTGTTTCCCGTGTTTAGAACAGTCCCTGCACAAAATGACATTAAACGGAAATAACACCATTTAAAACTGCTTGCGGTTTTAATGTTATATCTGGTTCCTGTAATATGGTTGAAAATCATTCAGAAAAATGGCATGGGTAGCCCTCCCTGCCCATTACCAGCCTATTTGGGTCTTGTACGCATATTAAGGGGAACCCCGTACCCATATTAAAAAAAGGAAATGCGTGTGGCCCCCAGGCCCTATATACTCAGAACAGCAGTATACAGGCGGTGCAAACAAGACAGGGACTGTGTAGGTTTGTTGTGTTAAGTTGAATCTGTTTGTCATTTTCAAGCGGTACATTTTTAAAGTGTAGCTCCAGTCAAAAAAAATATCTTTAAGCTTTTTGGAAAACATAGGGAAGGGTTATCACCCCTGTATAATTTGTTTTGTCGTCCATCTTTTTTCATCTCACTTGCTGTTGTCTCCTTCCGTTTGCAAGTAGGAGATGTTTGTAAATTGGATGTTTGAAAGTAGGGGCCTGCCCTATATGCTCTGCAGAAATGGCGGAACAAGGTGTTGGTTTTGCAACAACATTGTAAGCCCTCAAAGTGACTCTTGGTGGCCGCTGGAGCGCCCTGCTGTGAACGATTATATCAAGAATTGTAATTACATGCCATTGTTGAACAGTGGTAGAAAAATTGACCTTTGGTGGTTGTGGTGCTGGTGCCACAACACTATAAGTCCTCACAGTTACTCTGGGTGGGCACAGGAAGGGGCCCTCCTGTGAAATATTATATCAAGAATTGTAATTACATGTCCCTGTTAAACAGGGGCAGAAAAATTGGGCCTTAGGCACTGGTGCCATCACACTGCAACCTCTGCCATACACTCTAGTTTTATTGCAGGAATTAGCCCTGCTGCAAAGCATTGCATCAAAAATTGTACTTAAACGCCCCTGTTAAACAGGGGCAGAAAAATTGGGCCTTAGGCACTGGTGCCATCACACTGCAACCTCTGCCATACACTCTAGTTTTATTGCAGGAATTAGCCCTGCTGCAAAGCATTGCATCAAAAATTGTACTTAAACGCCCCTGTTAAACAGGGGCAGAAAAATTGGGCCTTAGGCACTGGTGCCATCACACTGCAACCTCTGCCATACACTCTAGTTTTATTGCAGGAATTAGCCCTGCTGCAAAGCATTGCATCAAAAATTGTACTTAAACGCCCCTGTTAAACAGGGGCAGAAAAATTGGGCCTTAGGCACTGGTGCCATCACACTGCAACCTCTGCCATACACTCTAGTTTTTTTGCAGGAATTAGCCCTGCTGCAAAGCATTGCATCAAAAATTGTACTTAAACACCCCTGTTAAACAGGGGCAGAAAAATTGGGCTGCTGGCATCACCCAGAACCAAAAATGTTCTTCCAACATATCAGCGGAGGAGGAAGAGGATAGACAATCAACATAACAGGACAGTCACTCAGCATCAGCATAGGCAGTCTTGAAGGGATGTGGTATTTCAAAAAAAATTATTCGGTTACATCAGCTTCAGGTGCTTGGTAGCTGTGGGTGACCCAAGACTGATTCATCTTGATGAAGGTCAGTCGATCAACTGATTCGGTGGACAGGCGCACCCTGTGATCGGTAACGAAGCCACCAGCAGCACTGAAGGTGCGTTCCGAAAGAACGCTGGATGCAGGACAGGCCAGGAGCTCAATTGCATACTGTGCAAGCTCTGGCCAGTGATCCATCCTCAAGACCCAGTAAGCCAGAGGATTTTCAGTGGGAAAGGTGTCCAAGTCTGACCTTGCCCCTAGGTATTCCTGCACCATGTAAATTAGACGCTGGCGATGGGTGCTGGAACCAATCATACCTTGGGGCTGCGGACTAAAAAATTGTCTGAACGCATCAGTCAGACGGCCACCTTCTCCACCGCTCCTTCTGACTGATGCCTCAGCAACACGTTGTCCAGGACCAGGAGTTTGTGACCTCCCAGTCTCTGGGAACGCGTTGCACAGAGCTTTCTGCAAGGCCTCCCGGAGATGTCTCATCCTCTGCTCCCTCTGCGATGGCAAGATAAGGTCGGCAACCTTACCCTTGTACCGTGGATCAAGGAGAGTGGCCAGCCAGTAATGGTCCCTCTCCTTGATCCGAAGAATACGAGGATCCTTCCGCAGGCTTTGCAGGATCAGGGAGGCCATGCAGCGTAGGTTAGCTGAGGCATTCGGTCCGGAGTCCTCTGGGTCACTAAGGACAACATGATCCGCAGCTACCTCCTCCCAGCCACGTACAAGTCCACGTGTTTCTTGGGACTGTAAATCATCCCTATAAGACTGCTGCTGCTGATGCTGAGTGCCAGCCTCCACCTCCATGCTGACACAATCATCCTCCTCCTCCTCTTCCTCCTCCTCACCCTCTTCCTGTGTGATGGGTGGCACAGCAGGAACACTGTCTGGATAAAGGGGGCCTTGAGAGGCAAGGAAGTCCTCCTCTTCCTGCCTCTGTTCTGCCTCAAGTGCCCTGTCCATTATTCCACGCAGCGTATGCTCCAAGAGGTGGACAAGAGGTATAGTGTCACTGATGCATGCACTGTCACTGCTCACCATCCTTGTGGCCTCCTCAAACGGTGACAGGACAGTACATGCATCCCTGATCATGCCCCACTGGCGTGGTGAGAAAAAACCAAGCTCTCCTGACCCTGTCCTGGTGCCGTAGTCGCACAGGTACTCATTGATGGCCCTCTGCTGCGTGTGCAGCCGCTGCAGCATGGCCAATGTTGAGTTCCATCTGGTGGGCATGTCACATATAAGGCGGTTCTTGGGCAGGTTCAACTCCTTTTGGAGCTCAGCCAGCCGAGCACAGGCATTAAATGATCGGCGGAAATGCACACAGACTCTCCTGGCCTGTTTCAGGACATCCTGTAAGCCGGGGTACCTGCCCAAGAACCGCTGCACCACCAGGTTAAGGACGTGAGCTACACAGGGCACATGGGTCAGTTGTCCCTGTCGGAGGGCGGAGAGGAGGTTGGTGCCATTGTCGCAAACCACCATTCCTGGCTTAAGCTGGCGTGGCGTCAACCACCTCTCGGCCTGCCCCTGCAGAGCTGACAAAACATCCGCCCCAGTGTGGCTCCTGTCCCCCAAACAAACCAGCGCAAGCACGGCATGGCATCGTTTTGCCTGCGTACTTGCGTAGCCCCTGCAACGCCTACGGAGCACCGCTGGTTCTGAGGACAGAGCACTGGAAGAGGCCGTGGAGGAAGAAGAAGAGGAGGGGGTGTAGGAGAGAGGTGTGTCACAACCAATAGTAGCATTTTGGAGGCGTGGTGGCGGAACAACCTCCAATACTACTGCACCTTGTCCTGCATCCTTCCCAGCAGCCAGAAGAGTGACCCAATGGGCCGTGAAAGACAGGTAACATCCCTGTCCATGCCTGCTGGACCATGAGTCAGCGGTAATATGCACCTTACCGCTGACCGCCCTGTCCAGCGAGGCAAGGACATTGCCTTCCACATGCCGGTAGAGAGCCGGAATTGCCTTCCGTGAGAAAAAGTGGCGTTTGGGGACCTGCCACTGAGGAACCGCACATTGTACAAACTCACGGAAGGGGGCCGAATCTACCAACTGAAAAGGCAGCAGTTGAAGTGCTAGCAATTTAGCCAAGCTAGCATTCAACCGCTGGGCATGTGGATGGCTGGGAGTAAATTTCTTCCGCCGGTCCAGCAGCTGGGGCAGGGACATTTGTCTGCTATAATCGGACGTGGATGTACCACTAGCAGAGTTCCCGGAAGCACTTGGCTGTGACACACCTAATTCTACACCTTCATTCCTCTCAGAGCAGGTTTCAGAGAGGACTGAAGGTCTAGTGGGGTTGGAGATGCCAGCTGATGAGGAGCAAGGAGAGGTCCGCTTTGTTCTTTGGTGTGGGTCTTTGAGGTATGCTTGCCAACGAGCTGCATGGCAGGTCAACATATGTCTGGTCAAGCATGTGGTGCCCAAGCGGCTGATGTTTTGGCCACGTGAGATACGCTTGAGACATATGTTGCAAATAGCAGCGGTGCGATCTGATGCACTCGTCTCAAAAAAGGCCCACACCAAAGAACTTTTAGAATAACGCGCAGAGGAAGCGCTCTGCGCAGAGGAAGCGCTCTGCGCAGGCGGAGCTCTGCGGTGTGATTCAGTCGGTGTGCTGCCCCTAAGCTGGCCCCCGGAGGGCATCCTGCCTCGTTGGACATGTGCCTCCTCCTCCTCCTCCTCCTCCTCCTCCTCCCTCCTTCCAGGCACCCATGTGGAGTCAGTGCCCTCATCATCCCCTCCCTCTTCATCGCTGTAGCAAACCTGGCAGTATGCTGCAGCTTGTGGAACATTACTGCCAGATTGCTGTCCTTCTTGAGCATCCCCTCTCTCTGTGCTCACGCTACTGCCTTCCTCTAGCTGAGTGTCATCATCAGAGCCCACCAAACACTGGGCATCCTCCTGGAGCATGTACCCAACACTGTGCTCAAAGAGTTCAGGAGACTCCTCAGGAGGACGTGGTGGGTCTAGGGAAGGAGTCACTGATGATGACATTGAGAGGAGGGACGACGATGTGTTGGCAGCTGCTTTTCTACTACCCTGAGACTGGGTGAGAGAGGATGAGGAGGATGAAGAGGGCTTGGTCATCCACTCTACCAAGTCGTTGGCATGTTGCGGTTCAACATGTCCAGCTGCAGAAAAGAAGGACAAGCATGTCCCATGGCCACGTGCTGATGACAATGCACCGCGTCCCCGACCAGCACTGTTGTCTCTAGACACAGAGCCTGCTTGCCCTCTTTTATCGGCTCGCGCCTGTCTGCCTCTCCTTGCTGGCCTTCCAGACATGGTAATGGCCTGAAGGGAGTTGGGTAAAACAGTAGTTGGGTAGTTTATATTGTGCTGGAGGCACACAACACCCACTAACTCCTGCAGATGCCTTTTTTATAGAACAGCAGAGTTAAAGGGGTATATACAGATGTATACTGTGCTGTGCTGGAAGCACACACAACTTCCAATAACTCCAGCAGATGCCAATCGGGCCCAAATACAGAACAGCTATGTAGGTGGATAATAGCGGTATGTACTGGGTACAGAGCTGGCACACAGCACGCACTATCTCCTGAGTGACACTGCTGACTGCAAGCTCTATTGTTAAAGATGGACCACTAGCTATATAGGTGAGGTGAATATCACGGTGTATACTGCGGTCAGGGCACGCAGACAATAACAAGAAAACAGCAGAGTTAAAGGGGTATATACAGCTGTATACTGTGCTGTGCTGGAGGCACACACAACTTCCAATAACTCCAGCAGATGTCAATCGGGCCCAAATAGAGAACAGCTATGTAGGTGGATAATAGCGGTATGTACTGGGTACAGAGCAGGCACACAGCACGCACTATCTCCTGAGTGACACTGCTGACTGCAAGCTCTATTGTTAAAGATGGACCACTAGCTATATAGGTGAGGTGAATATCACGGTGTATACTGCGGTCAGGGCACGCAGACAATAACAAGAAAACAGCAGAGTTAAAGGGGCATATACAGCTGTATACTGTGCTGTGCTGGAGGCACACACAACTTCCAATAACTCCAGCAAATGACAATCGGGCTCAAATAGAGAACAGCTATGTAGGTGTATATAGTGGTATGTACTGGGTACAGAGCACGCAGACAGCACGCACTAACACTACTGACTGCAAGCTCTATTATTAAAGCTAGATCACTAGCTATATAGGTGAGGTGAATATAGTGGTGTATACTGCGGTCAGGGCACAGACAGTAACCACTACACAAGAGCAAAATAGTAAATCAGCCAAAAACGATTGGTGTGTAACTGTGTTGAAGGTACACAGAACACCCACTGCTTCAGATGCTAACAAACACTACACGAGGCCGCCTGAAAGGCAGCTTTATATAATGTGGGGCATGCACTACACTGTCTGAGCTATGATTGGCCACAGGCAGGATGCCTGTGACCAACCATTGCTCTTCCCGCTACTGGCGCTGCGATTGGCCAAGCATGCGGGGTCACAGTGCATGCTTGGCCAATCGTGAGACAGCAATGCATTGCGCCATCGCAGTGCATTGTGGGCCACACGAATTTTGCCGCGAACGGCCCAAACGTTCGGAATTCGGCGAACGCACGAACGACCGATGTTCGAGTCGAACATGCGTTCGACTCGAACACGAAGCTCATCCCTATTGAGGACCTATTTAGAATCATAAAACATTTTATATTTTCTGAAAGCAGAGGCTCTGGAAAATAAAATGGTGGTAGGTGCAATATTTTATATTTCACACTATTTGCGCATAGTTTCAGGAAAAAAATACAATAAAATAAGTTTTAGTGCACACAAATACAATATAATACCCATTAAAAAATAAAAATAAATAAATAAATATATATATATATATATATATATATATATATAATTTATATCTATAATTTTATATATATATATATATATATATATATATATACACACACACACACACAGTTGCAAAAAAATATGTGAACCCTTTTTGAATGATAAGGATTTCTGCACAAATTGGTCATAAAATGTGATCTGATCTTCATCTAAGTCACAACAATAGACAGTCACAGTCTGCTTAAACTAATAACACACAAAGAAAATTATGGAGCTAATCCAAAATATTATTTCTCGTTTTGTGTGTCAAGTTACCACAACACCATTATTATCTTGTATTTTTTTACCTCAAGGAGGTTGGTTGGTGTCCGTTTATTTGATATTGTATTTTTGAAATGTACCTGCCTACTCACAAACTGTCCTTTTTGAACAAAAAAAATATAGGCAAGTATTTGAAAAAGAAATATCCATTTATTATGGGTCATAACAAAATAAAGAGTAAGGCAACGCTGGAGAAACTGGTGAAATTTGCAAAGCCTTTGTACCCCAGGGCACACATCAGTTATTTTACAGTCAAAATTGGTGGCCTGAGGAGTCCATATAATAGTGAGCACAATCCGGTCCAGCACTACAAGAGATCAAGAACAGAAGCAGATGACATCTATGTCCGTAGGCTGTGGTCAGGCCTGCATCTTTTGCCAGACCAGACTGAACCCAGGCCATCACTCTCTTGTCTTCTGTCAGGGAAATAGGCGTAACCTCGCGCGGTACGATCGCGTTAACGCGCGTCAGCAAACAAGAAGGCGCTATATGGTTCCGAGACGAACGTCCCAAGCTGCGTCTGATCGAGTGCGAGTACGCGGTGTAGGACGAACGCATTCCGTTACACGTCATAGGCGTACGAACGCTACGGCGCGCACACGACGTAACCCAGCCACCCTGCCTATTTAAACGTTCACCTGACAGAGCCTCATCGCTGGATTATCGTCAGCTTCTCCTGAGTACCTGTGCCCGTGATTCCTGCTGTCTGATCTCCCGTTCACCGACCCGGCTCGTTTGACCTGCTTCTGTTGATTCTCCTGGCTCCGACCTCTGGCTTACATCTGACGCTCCCTGTCTGCTCCCAGTATCCGACCTCGGCTTGGCTTGACCTCCGCTCTCCGGCTCTCTGCTTGGTACCTGTTGTTCTGACCTCTGGACTGATCTTCCGTGTTGACCCTCGGCCTGGCCTTGACCCTGCCATTGGACTTCCTTGCACAGTTGCCCCAAGACTGATCATCGGCTACTGCTACCTGGCAACCTGTGCTACTGTGGGCACTGCATCCCTGTTTCACCTTCAGGGTTGTACTGCACTCGGCCGCAAGGGGAGCCCTCTCAGCATCTCGGCCTCCCTACCCGGACGTGACAGTATAATCCAGCCATGTCCGAGGCCGACAGAGGCGACTCCCCGATGGAGGCCATCCTACAGGAAGTTATGGCTCTTACTCCAGCAATTAAGGGACTCCAAGAAAAGTACCTCCGGCTGGAAGAACATCTGCTCCTGCCAAGGTGCTATCACCATAACTACAACCCCGCCGGAGCCACGAGTCCCTGCACCAGAGTATTTTCAGGGGGACCGAAGGAAATTTAGATCTTTCCGGCACTCATGTTATTTATACTTTTCCTTACAACCCCAGACTTTTGCTTCCGAAGTAACCAAAGTGGGGTTCACCATCTCCCTGCTAAGGGACGATCCCCAGACGTGAGCCCACGGCCTACTAGAACAACGCAGCTCCTTCGTCAGTACGTTGGACCAGTTTTTTCAAGCCATGGCTCACCTATACGACGACCCCTTTCGGACAGCAACAGCCGAAGCAACCTTGTATTCCCTGCGTCAAGGTGAGCGGCCTGCGGAGGACTACACAGTGGAGTTCCAGACATGGTCTGCAGATTCTGGCTGGAATGAGGCAGCTCTGAAATATCAATACCGGATGGGGTTGTCTGAAGTCCTCAAGGATGAACTAGCCAGAGTAGAGGTTCCCCCCACACTTGAGGATCTTACCCGACTTACCATTCGGCTGGATAGGCGTCTACGGGAACGCCAGTCTGAACGCGCTCGGACCCTTTCTCCTATCCTGGCGCCACCTTTGGTCTGCCCCTCGGCAACCCCCGCTCCGAAAGGCCTGCTTCGTTCCCCCTTAACCTCCGAGGAAAGACTTTACCGCCGACAGGCACACCTTTGCTTCTACTGTGGAGAGCCAGGACATCTGATAAACAATTGTCCCACAAGACCAAGCAAACCAACCCTCTATCCTCCACTTCACCTCCAAGTAACGAAGCCCGCCTCGGCCCATATCACCCTTCCTGTCACATTGATGGTGGCAGGTCGGGAAGTTCACTTACAGGCAATACTCGATTCTGGGGCCTGTAGCTGTTTTCTGGACTTAACCTTAGCCAAGAATCTCGCTCTCCCACTACTCCTCAAGAAACAAAGACTGACTGTCCGTCTGGCCGATGGCTCCCTACCTAGCTCTGGCCATGTCACCAGGGAAACAAGACCCATTCTAACGACCACAGACTCGGGTCATCGGGAGTTCCTTAAGTTTGATGTCCTATGCTCTCCTATGTTTCCCGTTATCCTAGGAATCCCATGGCTGCAGGCACACAACCCTCGGATTGATTGGCCTAAGAAGGAGATATCCTTTACTTCCGCCTACTGCCAACAATATTGTCTGGATCCCGAATCTAAGGACTTGTCCAGTTGCCTGACCGTTCAACCCATACCCAGTCCAGCCCCCAACATACCAGCTGCCTACCAGGAATTCAGAGATGTATTCGACAAGAAGAAAGCAGATGTCCTACCACCACATCGCCCTTATGACTGCCCCATCGAGTTATTACCAGGGGCTCCCATTCCCTTTGGCCGGATATTTCCTCTTTCCGAAACCGAGCTCGGGGCCCTAAGACAGTATATAGACGAGAACCTGGCCAAGGGATTCATTCGTCCTTCTTCGTCCCCTGCCGGTGCAGGCATCTTCTTCGTAGAAAAGAAGGACAAAACTTTAAGACCATGTGTAGACTATAGGGAATTAAACAATGTCACCCTGAAGAACCGTTATCCACTCCCGCTCATCCCCGAACTTCTTCAGAGGTTCCATACTTCACGTATTTTTACCAAGCTCGACCTACGTGGAGCCTATAACCTTGTCCGCATCCGGGAGGGGGACGAGTGGAAAACGGCATTTAGGACGAGGTTTGGACATTTCGAATATTTAGTCATGCCCTTCGGATTGTGCAATGCCCCAGCAACTTTCCAGCATTTTATTAACGACATTTTCCGGGAGTATTTAGACCACTTCGTTGTCACCTATCTTGACGACATTCTCATCTTCTCAACCACTCTGGAACTCCACAGAATACACGTTAGGAAAGTATTATGCATTCTCAGGACTCATGGCTTATTCGTTAAAGCCGAGAAGTGTGACTTCGAAAAAGAATCTATCCAGTTCTTGGGGCTCATCATCACCACAGGCGGAATTGCCATGGACCCCCAGAAAGTGAAGTCTATCCTAGACTGGCCCGCCCCTTCTGATAAGAAGGGTGTCCAGAGATTCATTGGCTTCGCAAACTTCTACCGAAGATTTATAAGAAACTTTTCCACTATTGTAGCACCCATTACTCAGACCACTCGCCAGCATACCAAGTTCCTTTGGTCCCCAGCAGCTCAGTCCGCCTTTGACCAGCTCAAGACCCTCTTCACCACCGCACCAATTCTGCAACACCCAGATCCCGCCTTACCCTATGTGCTGGAGGTTGATGCCTCAGAGGTAGCCACAGGAGCGATTCTATCCCAACGCCAAGGCCCCAAGGCACTACTACATCCTGTAGCTTTTTTCTCACGAAGGATGAGCGCTCCGGAGAAAAATTACGATGTGGGGGACCGGGAACTTCTGGCGATCAAGACCGCCCTCGAAGAGTGGAGATATCTCCTGGAAGGTGCCGCTCACCCCATTCTGGTTTTTACCGATCATAAAAACCTAGAATACCTCCGCACGGCCAAACGCCTAAGACCCCGACAGGCCCGATGGGCTCTATTCTTCTCGAGGTTCAACTTTCACGTAACTTATCGCCCAGGATCAAAAAATGGTAAGGCCGATGCTCTGTCCCGAATGTTCCCAGATTCCCCAGAGAGAATCCCACCCAGTACAATCCTGTCTCCTCAAAACTTCCTGCTCATCCAACCGGATCTAAGAGCTTCATTAGTGCAGGCCGCCAGCCAATGTACGGAAACAGAAGCTTCTTCCCTGAGAAGCCAAGAGGGGCTTCTATGGCACCAGAATAAAATTTTTGTTCCGCAGCAAGTCAGGTTACTCGTGTTAAGGACCTTTCACGATCATCAACTAGCCGGCCACTTTGGGGTCCGAAAGACTATTGACCTAGTGCAGCGGTCCTTATGGTGGCCTACCCTAAGATCTGACTGTAAGAAGTATGTTGACTCCTGTTCAATCTGCCAGCGTAACAAAGGGTCGAACGCCAGACCCTGGGGCCTGCTAAGGCCGCTACCAGTCCCAGAAAAACCTTGGAAGGAAATCTCCATGGATTTCATTGTAGAATTACCTCCCTCTGAAGAATATACTACCATCTTAGTGGTGGTGGACCGTTTATCCAAGATGGCGCATTTTCTGCCAATGAAAGGGACCCCCTCTGCCTTGGATACTGCTAAAATCTTTGTAAAAGAGATCGTCCGACTACATGGTGTACCTGACAGCATTGTGTCAGATAGAGGGGTACAATTCACCTCCAGGTTTTGGAAGGAACTCTGTAAGCTGCTGTCAATTAAGATATGTCTGTCCTCGGCCTATCACCCACAGAGCAATGGCCAAACGGAAAGAACCAATCAGACGCTTGAGCAATACCTCCGATGCTTCTGTTCTTTCTCCCAGGATGATTGGGTCTCTTTGCTGCCCTGTGCGGAATTCGCATACAACAATTCAATGCACGCCTCTACCAACCAATCACCCTTTTGGGCAAATTACGGGTTCCATCCTTCATTTTTACCAAATACCATTCCTGAATCTACCGTCCCAGCTGTTCAAGATAGGGTAAGCTTCATTCAAGCAAATTATCAAATGCTCCAGGATACTATGAAGAAAGCCCAGGAGGAATATAAGAGGCACTATGACAAGAAGAAGAGGAGTAACCCCACCTTTAGGATAGGGGATAAAGTATGGCTCTCAGCAGCAAATCTGAAATTGTCATGTCCATCTCGGAAGTTGGGACCCAAGTTCCTGGGTCCTTTTGAGATCAAACGTGAAATTAACCCTGTGGCATTTGAACTTACCTTGCCTAAATCTTTCAGAATCCATCCTGTGTTTCATGTCTCTCTTCTTAAACATGTAACTGTCAGTCCTTTTTCAGGAAGAGAAGAAGCGCCCCCACCTCCGATTCAGGTTGGTGATGATACGGAATTCGAAGTTGAGTCTATCCTGGACTGTCGTCGGAGAGGTAGGACAATCCAATTCTTAATTAAGTGGAAGGGGTATTCTGTCGAAGAAAACTCTTGGGAACCTGCAAGTTTTGTACACGCCCCTAGGCTCATACACAGGTTTCGCAACCTTCACCCTGAAAAATGGGCTCGTTTAGGCATCCGGAGGCTGCCCCTTGGGGGGGGGCACTGTCAGGGAAATAGGCGTAACCTCGCGCGGTACGATCGCGTTAACGCGCGTCAGCAAACAAGAAGGCGCTATATGGTTCCGAGACGAACGTCCCAAGCTGCGTCTGATCGAGTGCGAGTACGCGGTGTAGGACGAACGCATTCCGTTACACGTCATAGGCGTACGAACGCTACGGCGCGCACACGACGTAACCCAGCCACCCTGCCTATTTAAACGTTCACCTGACAGAGCCTCATCGCTGGATTATCGTCAGCTTCTCCTGAGTACCTGTGCCCGTGATTCCTGCTGTCTGATCTCCCGTTCACCGACCCGGCTCGTTTGACCTGCTTCTGTTGATTCTCCTGGCTCCGACCTCTGGCTTACATCTGACGCTCCCTGTCTGCTCCCAGTATCCGACCTCGGCTTGGCTTGACCTCCGCTCTCCGGCTCTCTGCTTGGTACCTGTTGTTCTGACCTCTGGACTGATCTTCCGTGTTGACCCTCGGCCTGGCCTTGACCCTGCCATTGGACTTCCTTGCACAGTTGCCCCAAGACTGATCATCGGCTACTGCTACCTGGCAACCTGTGCTACTGTGGGCACTGCATCCCTGTGTCACCTTCAGGGTTGTACTGCACTCGGCCGCAAGGGGAGCCCTCTCAGCATCTCGGCCTCCCTACCCGGACGTGACATCTTCCTTACACGCTTCCTTCCAGGCTGTGGCTCTGGTGTTGGAGTTGTGGCAGGAGGTGGAGGAGGATGACCTGGAGGAGGAGGAGGACCATGGTTCAACTCACAAATGTGGCTCTGGCTTGTGAGTTCGCCCCTCAACCCCTTATTTAGGGCTTGTAAGATTCCTTCTTCATAAGAGGCATTGGCCCTCCTCCATTTCCAGCATTTTGCAGGCTGTCATGTAGGCATAGTCCTCTTGAACGCTGGGGGGTTTCTTAGGGCTGCAGTATCCTTCAGGAATAGGCCAATTGCTGCCTCCTCCAGGTTACTCCTCTTCCTACCACTTTTTTGTGGACTGCCACTTTCCACAGCCTCTTCCTGGCCGAGACCTCCCTGTGTCTGAAAAAGGGACATCGTTTTAGTTTTTGGTTCGTCAATCACACACAATTTTCAGCTCATGACTGTTGCAAATTTAATTTAATAAATAGAAAAGATTATCATTCTGACCCCAGCATTTTTCATTCTTGTCACAATCATTTGTGGCCACTACTGTCTAATGATATGTAAAACACTTTGGGAAATCAGAAATTAGTTATCAAAACTAACATATATTTAACATGATTAATTTGACAACCAGAAATATTTTTAAGAATGCTATACCTGACTCAAGCTGGGCTCCTCCACATGTTGCTGCCTGGAAGGCCCAGGTTGGTCGTTGGAAGCCTCAGCTGGGGGGGGGGGGGGGGGAAGCCTTGAAGGAAGATTGGAGAGCGCTGGCCTGGGTTCAGTCTGGCCAATACTCTGCAATACCCTATCAATACTCTGCAATACTGTGCCAATACTCTGCAATACTCTGCAATACCCTGCCAATACTCTGCCAATAAATACCCTGCCAATACTCTGCAATTCCCTGTCAATACTCTGCAATACTCTGCCAATACTCTGCAATACATACCCTGCCAATACTCTGCAATACCCTGCCAATACTCTTCAATACTCTGCCAATACTCTGCCAATACTCTGCCAATACTCTTCAATACCCTGCCAATACTCTGCAATACCCTGCCAATACTCTGCAATACCCCATCAATACTCTGCAATACTGTGCCAATACTCTGCAATACCCTGCCAATACTCTGCCAATACACACCCTGCAATACCCTATCAATACTCTGCAATACCCTGCCAATACTCTGCCAATAAATACCCTGCCAATACTCTGCAATACCCTGTCAATACTCTGCAATACTCTGCCAATACTCTGCAATACATACCCTGCCAATACTCTGCAATACCCTGCCAATACTCTGCCAATACACACCCTGCAATACCCTATCAATACTCTTCAATATTCTTCCAATACTCTTCAATATCCTGCCAATACTCTGCAATACTCTGCAATACATACCCCGCCAATACTCTGCAATACCCTGCCAATACTCTGCAATACATACCCTATCAATACTCTGCAATACCCTGCCAATACTCTGCAATACATACCCTATCAATACTCTGCAATACCCTGCCAATACTCTGCAATACATACCCTATCAATACTCTGCAATACCCTGCCAATACTCTGCAATAAATACCCTATCAATACTCTGCAATACCCTATCAATACTCTGCAATACCCTGCCAATACTCTGCAATACATACCCTGCCAATACTCTGCAATACCCTGCCAATAGTCTGCAATACCCTGCCAATACTATGCAATACCCTATCAATACTCTACAATACACACCCTATCAATACTCTGCAATACATACCCTGCCAATACTCTGCAATACCCTGCCAATACATACCCTGCCAATACTCTACAATACTCTGCCAATACTCTACAATACATACTCTGCAATAACCTATCAATACTCTGCAATACTGTGCCAATACTCTGCAATACCCTGCCAATACTCTGCAATACCCTATCAATACTCTACAATACATACCCTATCAATACTCTGCAATACCCTGCCAATACTCTGCAATACCCTATCAATACTCTGCAATACCCTGCCAATACATACCCTGCCGATGCTCTGCAATACTCTGCCAATTCTCTTCAATACATACCCTGCCAATACTCTGCAATACCCTATCAATACTCTGCAATACCCTGCCAATACTCTTCAATACTCTGCCAATACTTATTCCTGTTTGTGGGATATTTTCTAATGGGCTGTGTAACAGAATTTGGAACAGGGTGTATTTGTGGTAGAAATTCCCTGCGAGGGAAAGATCATCACCCATTGTGTTGATTGTTTTGTTTGACACGTTATTTTGTTTTTGTAAACTGGCACTTTACAATAAATGTTGTACTGTATTTTCTGTGAAGTATATATGCATATGAGCGTACCTTTTTTTTTTTTTTCTTTGGTGGGGGAATGGATCTTGGGTGGGAGTTCCCACACTTTTTTCCCAGGACTTGACCCCTGACCTTACCCAAACCCAAATGTGAGAAAGGCCAAGATCATGCCTGAAGTTGTGAAGAGTCTGCACAGGAATTTTGGGGAAAGGCTATCCAAGGATCAACTGAGGAAACGATGGTCAGACCTCAAATTGAGGGAGCACAAGCAGTACAGAAGAATCAAGAGAGTGCTGCAAAAAAGCAAGTATTTTGTCGTGTGTTCCTATTCTTCTTCTTAATATTCGTGCTGCTCCATGTGCTTTTCTGTACTGTTGTACATTTTAAAATGGCAACACAGGGACACAGTAATCAGTCGTAGGAAACATTGTTCGTTCGCCCACTTATAAGATGTTTTAGGCAGATACAGGTTAACTACATTTGTTCATGCCTATTTGTATTAAAATAAGTTTGTTGTCTAGATGGGTTTGTAACTAGAATGAAATGCAAACTCGATTCAGTGTAAGGAGAGGACACTCAGCAGCTGTTTACACATCAGAACCCAGGAGCACTAGTGTGTGACACCAGAATCAAACTTTTTAGGGTGTCCCACACAAGTGCTCCAGTGGGTACTTGGGGTGTCTCCATGTGTGTAACTTGTCCAAAAAAGGGAAGTATTCCAGCTTTAGAAAGGAAATAAAAATGTCTTCATCAGACAATTGTACGACACTTTCAAGCAATGTTTAATATTCCTATTTCTGCCCCTCAATATCTGTGTGCTAAGTATACCTATTATTTATTCTCATAGGGGAGAAAAGACTCAGGACTTCTGAGGACACCAGGGACCCCCCACCTCCAAAAGAAGGGGAAGTCACCAAAACACAAGCAGAGGATGAGGAGGGAGAGGTTTTGGAAGTGGGCAAAATTGTCACCACAACAGGTGAGTGTCTGAGACCACAGTTTCAGGTAAGATATCTGTGCCTGCATATTTATAATACACGATGTGTTTTTTTTTGTTTTTTTTAGGTGATGTGGATGTTGTGGAAGAAGAATTTAATTTCACAACTGAAAGTGCCTAGATCCTCTTTGGGGAGGGAATGGGGTGCAATCACGATTTAGAAAATCTAAAGTAAAACATCAATGATGTTCGGCAAAAGATGAAGAACATCATTGATCTTTTAGGGAGAATCTAATATACACAAAAATGTAACCCTTTTTTTATCATGCATTTTTGGTTTTAAAAAAAGTTTTAAAGTATTTTAAACATGTCAACATGTGCTATTTGCCACCAGGGGATATCAATGTACGCATTTTGTGGGTGCAACCCCTTTCTCGCAACTAAAGTAGCTGAGAGGAAGGGGTTGCAAGGAATTCGTAAGGAATAGGTGGAACCGGCTGGCCATTATCCCAAATGCATTCTCCACCACTCTTCTGGCTCTGGCCAGACGGTAGTTATAAACCCTCTGGCCTGGGGTGAGGGTCCTCATGGCTTCAAAACAGTCGGCTGGTCCGAACTAACAGAAAGCACTGAAAAACAGAAAGGCCGGAGCTGAAAATCAGATATGAGCGGACAAGAACGCACTGGAAATCAAATACGTAATAGAAACACGAACCCACAAGCACAAACTGAAGAGCAGTAATGATCTTAAAACAAGAGGCTGAAAAGCGTGAATCGGCTGTCACCAAACTTCTACTAACACGAGATTAGCGGAAGGAGCCCAAAGGTTGGCGCACATGGTATTAAACTTCCTCTTTCTAGTGCCGTCGTACGTGCTGTATGTCACCGTGTTCTTGACGTTCGGAAATTCCGACAACTTTGTGCGTCCGTGTGGATGCAAGACAAGTTTGAGCCAACATCCGTCGAAAAAAACCATGGGATTTTATTGTCAGAATGTCCAATCGTGTGTGCGCAGCATTAGATGCTTCCCTTGTCTGGAACTTTGCACTGTTTCCTTCAATAAGGGACAAGTCAATATAATGAGTGATTTACTTATTTTTAAGCCTTGTCTCTGCACTTCCTGTTTGCCAGATTAGTGTGCCCTCTCCAGCCAATACCTTGCTCTTGTCACTCCTGATGCCAACTGTATCTTCACTACCACTCGTTACCAACCATTGGCTTCTTGCTTGACTACGTTTTCACTTGATCTCAACCTGCAACCACTTGTTACCAACCATTGGCTTGTTCCTTAACTATACTTCTGCTTGATCCCAACCTGTTATATGTGCTACTGAACTCCAGCTTGCTCACCTCCAAATCAGGGCGATTCTGAGGACTTCAACCTGGTACCATGAAGCAGCAAAACACATCTCCACCACCAGGAGCTCTGGTAAATACCAGTTAGTGCTTAGACCAGGCTTTCTTGACTTTTTAATCCTAGAGGAACCCCAGAAATAATTTTCAGGCCTTAAGGAACCCTTACTAAAACCAATTCATTAGGGGTCAATAGGAACAATGCTCCTTATACTGGTGGTCCATAGGAAGAATGTTTCCCTTAAAGTGGTGGTCAAAATGCCACCCTTAAAGACAGCTAAAAAGATATTTTGTGTCATGCTGCTGGCTTTCCTAAGTGATGTTGAACCTTGAACTCTGTAGGCACCATCAAAAGTTGGTTCATCAGCCACAGCTCAGGGAACCCTTAGAAACCTCTGGAGGAACCCTGGTTGAGAATGGCTGGCTTAGGCTCTGAGCATCGGGTAAGCTCCTTCATCCGCCAGGGTGACCTGCTTGTATACCTATCCTGCTGGTCGGTGGAAGCCTCTCTACAGCTATTGCTACTGATCTCTGGGCCTGACCCCTGAGGGCCTGTTCACACTAGAATGCAGTGTGGCTTCCCATACCGCATTCCAATTGCACCGCCCTGGCAATCTGCTGCGGGGGTCAGTGCAAAGTTAGCGACACCCCAAACGCAGGTAACCTGTACCGGATCACATGGTACAAAGGTACCATGTAATGTGATTGCCATGCGTTTCAAAAAGTAGCTCATGCACTGCTTTTTTGCTGCAGTGTGATTTCAGCCCATTCAGAATGAGTAGGGCTGCAATCGCACTGCACAGAACTGCATGTGAATTACACAGGAACGCTGTGCTGCCCCTACATGAGATTCACATGCAGTCCCAAGTGTGATTGGGCCCTAACCGTGACAGTACCTGTGTAGAAAAAAAAATTGGATTTATACTTCACCATACCCCTGTTTTCCATATCATTGGGCCTGATATCACCGCCCCTTCCTCAAAGATTTCCAGGGAGTGCCGAGCGGGGGAACTCTCCCAAGAAGACACTCCACTCCATTGCAAGAACATTGCAAGAGCGTCTTCTCATGGAATTTTGGGTTTTCTGGAGGATCTAGCCAGACATCACCTAGACACCATGGTGGAAGATGGGGGTGAGCTAAGTATAAATCAAAACTTTTTTCTTTACAGGTACACCTTACACCTACCAATAGCTGGTGATTTGTGAGCAGGAAGGGGGCCTGGGCAATGCACGCGAAGACTTTGCATCACAATGCAAGGTCCGCTTTAAGCTATAAGCAATTACGTGTTTATGTGACTGAATTTCTGGCTGATATTCAGACATTATATTCATTTTCCAGCCAAAGCACTAGGCATGTTGAACATCTGGTTATCATAGGGTGAGTTTCCGTAGCAACGAGAGCATCCTGAAGAGCCGTCAGAGCAGAAGTCACCTTAATCATCAGTCAGTGAGAGCAAAATCAGACACATCCTAATTACTGCAGAGTGTGAAGGCGGTATTGTTGTAGCATACTGCCATCTAGTGGTGAAAAAGTATACTGCAGGGGAGGCTATGTCAATAACTTAAAGTGGGATTCCACTGGCTTGATCCTTTTTTTTTTTTTGGCATACCGGCAATCCTTATTAAAATCAAATCTAACACTTACTTTTTACTTTTTTACATCCAGCAGCATGTTGTTTTCTTATTCAAAACGATTTTATAAAACCGTCTCCTGACGGTTGTCATTTTGCCTGTGGGCATGTGAAGCCCACAGGCATCCTCTTCCGGGAGAGTGCGCTGATAAAAGACCAGCATGCACCGCCCGTTCGATTAAATCTCGCGCATGCGCAGTTAGCGCTATATCGAGCGCCGTCTTCTGCTCCTGTTGCCATGACAACGGTTGTTGTCGACGGAAGTCCCGCCCCGTTGTGATGGCAATGAAGATAAACACTGAAACAAAGAGGACAGATGGGACGATCATAGACGAGAGAGCGGCGCGGGATTAAAAGGAAAGGTTAGTACAAAAATGTCTTTTACCTTGCAGTTTTCATCTAAAAAATATTGCTCTTTTAAATTTAAATTGTGCACATTTAATTATATATATAGAGAGACATCTAGGTAGTGTGTGTGTATTTTGTGGGAGATATTGCCTGCCTCTCTCTCTCTCTCATATATTATATATATATATATATATATATATATATATATATATATATATATATATATATATATATATATATATATAATCTTGACCTTTTCTTGTCAACACAATGCTTATCTATGTTGCCTTAGCAAAGTGGCAGCCAACCATTTATCTTGCAAGCCGTGGTTGACTATATTTTTAAATGTTTTTTTAATAGGTAAAAACATCTGATTGAGATCTATATATTTTGTATAAGATATCGCAAATATATAGCGAGAGAGAGTTATGTATTGTGCATATATATTGCGAGAGATCGATTTCTATATATAGTGATATAGTATATATATTTATAGATATATATATATATATATATATATACATACATATATATCTATAAATATATATACTATATCACTATATATAGAAATCGATCACTCGCAATATATATGCACAATACATAACTCTCTCTCGCTATATATTTGCGATATCTTATACAAAATATATAGATCTCAATCAGATGTTTTTACCTATTAAAAAAACATTTAAAAATATAGTCAACCACGGCTTGCAAGATAAATGGTTGGCTGCCACTTTGCTAAGGCAACATAGATAAGCATTGTGTTGACAAGAAAAGGTCAAGATTATATATATATATATATATATATATATATATATATATATATATATATATATATATATATATATAGAGAGAGAGAGATATGTGTGTGTGTGTATATATATATATATGTTGAGAGAGATCGATTTCTATATAGTGATAATATATATAGTGATAATATCTCTCTCTGTGTATATATATATAAATATATAAAATCTAGCTCTTATTTACATTTGTGACACACACAGTCAGATTATTTATTTTTAAAATGTTTTTTGTTTTTTTTTAGCACTTCGCGCCCGCTCTATAGCCAAAAGATGGCTACAGCGCGGACGATTAGCGCCGGGAGGGCATCCCTGGACATCCTCCTGTTTAATTCCCCTCTGCGCCATGTCACAGGCGCGCATCGTGAAGTACTGTGCTGGCCGTGTCCCTTGGACACAGCCAGTCAAAGATCGCTGTAAATAGCCAATCACAGTGGATGTTTACAGCACGATCGGTGTGTCCAATGAGAGATGTGCTCATATATGTAAACATATGAGATCATCTTCCCTCGCCGGGTCTCCCTCCTCACACAGAGACAGCGTGTGAAGAGGGAGAGATGAACCGCTGAGAGATGCAGCGGTTATTTTAAAAAAAAATTATAAAAAGAAAACAAAAAAGAAAATAAAGTGGCCATCTTTCCCCACTGCCATCTGTCATCATTGCCATCTGCCCCCAGTGCCATTTGTCGTCAGTGCCACATGTAATCAGTGCCATTTGTCATAAGTGTCACGTGTCATCAATGCCACATATTAGTGCCATCTGTCATCAGTGCCACCTGTTAGTGTCACCTGCCATCTGTTAGTGTCATGTGTCATCAAAGACAGGTATCAGTGCCACATGTCATCAGTGCCACGTCTTAGTGGCATTCTGTCTTCATTTCCATGTTTTATTGCCATGTATAAGTGCCATCTGTCATTGGTGCCACATATTAGTGCCAGCTGTCATCAGTGTCACATGTCTTCAGTGCCACGTTTTAGAGGCATCTGCCATCAGTGTCACCTGTCATCAGTGCCACGTATTAGTGTCATTTGTTATCAGTCACACGTATCAGTGCCATCTGTCATCGGAGCCACGTCAGTGCCATGTGTCATTGTCCTGGTGCTCCACGGCCTTCAAAAGAGTAATAGGTAGTCACCAAGTTAGATGTGTAATTTATGCCCCTAGAACACATGAAGGTGCTCCCTGAATGTTGTGTCTCTCTGAGTGGCTAGGCTGTGTAAAAGTCCCACACGTTGTATCGTAATACTCTGTATGAGTAACAGAATTTTTTTGTGGCCTTTATTTGTGGTATACACATGCCAAGTGCGAGAAATAACCTATTACACTGAATTTTTTTTTTTAAATGTAATAACATAAAAAAAAATTATTCTTTTTTCATTTTGCTGGAGGCGATAAAATGCGCAAATCAAAATACTCACTATGCCTCTTACTCAATAATTTGTAATGTATACTTTCAATAAAGTTGTCATTTGGGGGGTATTTTTACTTTTCGTGCTTGTTCGGGTCGCAATAAATGAGATAGACCACTAGTACATCAGATGTTAGCATTTTTGAGTAATTCGCAACACAGCTTTTAGACTCCCTAACTTTCACAAAGAACAAATAATATCCAGCAGTTTGGGTTATTTGTACCAAAGAAATTTAGGTACATAGATATACATATACATATATAGATATATATATAGATCGCCAAGATAATATATTTTTCTATTCAGTTACAGATATTCTATATTTACACAATATTCTAAATCAATTGGTTGATCCTTTTATTTTAATCAACTGCCATGGTAAGTAAAATTTAAATAATTAATTTAATTCAATTTTTGTCTACAATTAGTATATAAAAAATAACTAACATGTCAATTGACAATTATTGTTTTAATACATTTTAAGGACAATCCTGCTGTGACCGAACCGTCGACCATTCAAAATACCATGCCCTTGACTCAGGATGAAAAAGTAAGTATAATTAACTGCTTTATGGCCGCCGGCTGTCAAACGACGGCCAGGCGGTGCAAGTATTGTGGCTGGAGGGCGTCATATGACGGCTTCCCCTTTAAATAGGCAGGGTGTCATGGAGACACCCCTCGCCACTGAGGGGGGTTAACAGCCATTGGGTATGGCTGTTAACCACGTGACTTCATCACTGCCGATCACAGATGGTTAGACACACACTGTGCGCGGCGCAAACGCGAGCGCGCTTTGTGTGCACGCCGCTAGCTGCGTGTTCACGGGAACACTGCTTCTCAACGACGCTAGTAAACAGCCATTGGCTGGCTGTTTGCCGACGTGATCGATACACACAGCCGATCAATAACTGTTAACAAACCGCGGTAACGCGATGTTACTGGGTTCTCCTCCTAAGACACCGATCGTGTGTGAGGAGAAGATTGCGTAAACATATTGTTACCGCATACAGTGTACAACAATCGCACTGATTGACCCCCCCCAATAGAGGACCTATAAACAACTATCATAGTACCTGTCACTCACAGTCCATCAGAGTACCCGAGTACCTGTCATCGGCACATCAGAGTACCCGAGTACCTGTCACCAGTCCATCTCAGTACCCGAGTACCATGTTACTTTCAATTTTTCTCATTAAATACTGTAAATAATAACAAGAACCCTTAAAAAGACACATTATGACTCATAGATTATACGTTGAGGTGTTTGCTTTTAAAAACATGGTCATTTTGTGGGCTATTCCATTGTACAGGTACTCCATGGCCTTCCATTGTGTAATAGATGGTTGTGAAATGAGATGTGTCATTTTGGTCATCGAACGTCTCAAGGTGCTATTCAATGTTGGTGCTCTGTTTGTGGCCAGGCTCTGCAAAAGTCTCACACATGTGGTATCGCCATACTTGTGATAAATGTATTTTGCATTGTAACTTGTTGGATGCATATGCTGTAAGTGAGAAATAATGACAATTTCTCTAAAAATTCTTAAAAAAAACATACATTTATATTATTCTTCTGTTTGCTTTGAATTGTGTGTAGAAATTTGGATCACCGTCCGCCACTGGTTCTTGCCAGTGCAGCCAATGAGTCCTGCCTCCTTGTTGAGGATAAGGGCATTCTTTCTGTATACATCTGTGAAGCCTCTTCCAAGTACATTAATGACGCTTAAAGCATCATATTTTTGGAAAAAAAAATTAATAAAAAAAAATTTTGATAAACAAAATCTAAGTATAAGCTACTTTTCTTTTCGTTGTGTACTTATAGCGCAGAATGCTGATAAAGAAAATATGGGCTCGGTATCCAGCAAGAGAAAATGATCCGGCTTTCCCCAATAACCCAACCCTGCCCTCTAGCAGTGATAGATTGTCTACATCAGAAACCCAACCGAGCGAAACCGATCGAATTGGCAATGTCACGTGGTGTTCATGTGAAAGGTGCATTAAAATGCCCACCCAAGTGGAGTCTGTCTGCTGCCGGGAAATATACGCCGTTGACGCCTGCATACCTGAGGGACATCAATGCATTACGCAGGCAGATACCTTTATTTCTCAAATAGTGCACCATGAGCACGTGAGAATTGCGTATATGGCGATTCATATGGATAATCTCCCTCTGGTAGATGCCAACAACAACAGGTGATTACTTTATGCCAATATTTCTTCTAAAGTTTATAAGTCAGAATTATAAGTACCGTATATACTCGAGTATAGGCCCACCCGAATATAAGCCGAGGCCACCAATTTTCTACCCCAAACAAATGTGAAACTTATTGACTCGTGTATAAGCCGAGGGTGAGACATGCCTGTCCATCCCTGTGTGTACGTCCATCCCTGTGTGTACGTCCATCCCTGTGTGTCCGTCAATCCCTGTGTGTCCATCCATCCCTGTGTGTGTGTCCGTCCATCCCTGTGTGTGCAGCCTTGTGTGTCCAGCCCAAATGTGTCCCGAGCCTGTGTGCTTCTGCCATGCCAGGATCAACGCTCTTCTCGTCTGACAGACGGCGTTGGCGCCTCGGAGGCCATTCCACTGTTCAAAAGCCGCGCCTCCGTCTGTGATAGGCGGAACAGTCAATTTCTCAGCAGTCTGTGTTCCGCCTATCACGGACATCCTCTCATCCTCGTCCGTAGTATGAGGATGAGCGGATGTCCGTGATAGGCGGAACACAGACTGCTGGGAAATTGAGTGTTCCACCTATCACAGACAGGGAGTTGCGGCTTTTGAATTGTAGACTGGCCGCCGTCTGTCTGCTCGACACGCTGATTGGGCAGGCAGACGGCGATGACTCGAGTATAAGCCGAGGGGGGCACTTTCAGCCTCTAAAAAAGAGGCTGAAAATCTCGGCTTATATTGGAGTATATATGGTAGTAAAGGAATAAGCTAATAATTAATATAAATTAGAAATTTGTGACTTTATTTATAAAATTTCATATTTACACTTTTTATTCTATTTATTCCAGGAGATTACGTAAAACCGCGTATCGCACTTTCATAGCATGGATTTATGGTATTTTAGGAAAGGGAAACCGAAGGGTTATACCTTCCTGTGCAGTCAATGCAGTACGACTTGTTTTTCCAGATCCCAATGGATCATATGTCGGATTTCTTTATGCCAATGATTATGATGCTTCCGAAATGGCTTTATATTAAACGAAATAATGTTTAATGTGATTTTTTTTTGAAATATTTGTGCAATTAAAATAAAAAAAAAAATTTTGAAATACAATAGGTGTGTTACTTTGTTAATGCTAAGTACTATTAATGATGTTGATTTAATGTGTAATTTTAGAAATTAGATGCATATTACTGTTCCTAATACTTGATTCGGAATCAATTATATTAAATTTTTTTATTACAAACTCAAAATAAATACCAAAAATCAGTAAATACATAGATTGCAATGTGCATACACAAACCATAAAAATATATTTCTTTTAGACAGTAATTAACCAATAATTAAAAAAAACATTTAACATTCTAAAGAATAGAATCCAAAATTAGATTTAATATTTTATACAACAGGAAATCGTGTTCTGTGCTTAGCAATAGCAGCACTGGTTTCAGGCCTTTCTTCGGTTGCAATATTTTTTGGAAATTGTACATTTTTGGATTTCCATGTACTTTTTAAAGTACCTTCTGTGATTGACAGCATGTTTGCCAAAATAGTTTTGGCATGTTCGTTCGACATTTTTTCAAAAACGTTTCGAACGATCCATTTTTTACGTCCTCGGGGGAATTCCAAATTTTTACGCTCAACTTGAAAGACTTCTCCACTGTCATCAATTTTAGTTACTGTTGCCATTTTTCTACCAATATTATTGTTGTGCTGCAATGCAGCCAATCGTGTTCTAGCCTCCATAGAATCATATTTATAATGGATTCTCTTCGGTCTATATTTTAACATCATGCTATGGTATGTTTCAATGGTCCCAGTCTGGCAGAAATAAGTAAGATGCTTTAAATCCTTTTCGATTTGTGCGTCCATTATAATTGCAGATAATGAATCGAAGGCAGGTGTGTTTTTTTCAAGCCATGGAATTTTTGGAAAAAGAATACTCTGATCATCATGTAAGCACTGATGTTGTATGTCTCCATCTCGCCATGAATGTTCATTCACTACATGATGTAGCAGAGATTGCCATTGTTGTCTGAAAACATCTTCATTTCCGTCACAAGTTCTGCTACACCAGTAGAAATGCGTCAGTATGGCTCCAATCCACGGTAAAATTGGACGAAAAGCTTTTTTTTTGGAGATTTGCATCAATTTGCGCTTTAAATTTTTGACATAATGCCATATATCGAATTGATGATTTATATTTTCGTATTTAGTCGTAGTCAATAGTTTTCGAATTCCCGTGTGGCGATCAGTGCCTACAAATTGAACATCATATTCATTTTCCAATATTCTGTCAAGTGCTATGGTAAAGCCCAATTTTTCCATGGCAACTGAGGATGTGGTTTGGGAGACTTGCACCAATTCAAAATCTACAATTTTTTTAGAATAGATATCCATAAAGGTATACGTTGTATATTTTGCACAAAAACCAGGACTATCGCATTGTCCGTCACCAATGAGGAATAGTGGAGTTCCTGTCAATTCCTCCTTTACATTTATACAATTTTGATTCCAGCTGTAATCTATGGAAGGATAAATATACTGTTTTTTAGCACGGTTATAGGAAGATTTCCCAAACATAGAAATTCCACTAAGATCAAACATTTCCTTTACCTTTTGGTAACTACCACCTGACAAACAAATGGCGCCAGCAAGTACAATATTGCCTGCAGCATAATTTTTTATCTTTGGTTGGCTTTCCCAAAGTTTGATGCGGTGCTGTGCATTACATGTTGAAAACACTATCAGCATCGTACCGACTATTTTCTTTTCTATTTTTGTAATTTTCGAAAAGCAGGTCAGGTCGGGGCATCGCATTTTAAAAAGCAATGTATCTAGACTGCTTTCGAAGACAATAAATTTCTTTTCAGTAATCATATTAAGGGGGTCATTAATTTGATCGACAGTTAGTGGCTCAATTATACTGTCATTCAAAGTGAAGTCACTTTTTTGAGGTGTATCAAAATCTGACTCGTGACAACTTGGGTCGTCTTCATATGCCAGTTTTCTTTTTTTTTTAATGATTGGACTCTCTATTTCTAGATCATCAAGTGTACTTTCTATATTTATATCTTCTGATGGAAGATCACAGACTGTAGGTGAAAGTATGATCAACGGATCCACCTCACCTGTATCCGAAATCTGATCAATCGCTGAAGATCGGCGATTCTCAGACTTTGACTTAAAATCTGGTGTTGAGGCTTCAAGTGGCCTCATAAAATCATGTTCACAATAGGAATGATCTAAATGAATACAGCGTTCGTCAGCTATTTTTATGTAGCTTTCCTCCGACTCAAAAGAAGGAAAGTCAAACATGCCAGTCTGCGTACCCACATCAATTTTTAGGACACTTTTTTCAGGACAGTCACATTTGCATTGTCTTTTTGAACCCGAATAAGTAGTGTTCTGCATTGTGGACATAAGCTCTTTACGAGCTAGTTTAGAAAGTCTATTTTCCCATTTTTTGGTGGTATGTTTTGAAGTTGTTGGCATTTCTTGAAAAATGGTCGGTATTGATCCCGTTTTCAATTTTCTTCTATTTCCTTCCATTTCAAAGCAATCTTCTGAGAAATGTTGGGAACATATACGGAAAGAATCTCCCTTTTTGTCTTCCATTATGAGTGTTGTGAATCGCTCAATCATGTAATGCTCCATTCCTGCCTTTTCTAACCAAATTTTTATTTGATCGCAATCCTTGGGGAATCGAAACAATGTAGTATTATCAGAAGTAACTTGTTTGCCACTGACGTGGCTGCAATGCTGTACAAAGCAGCTCGGCATATCTATGAATAGAAAACTTTCATTAAATACATTGTATTGATTTCATCACAATGTTTTGTGATGGCTATAGTAGGAGTTAAAAAAAAAAAAAAGAAGAAGAAGAAGAAGAAGAAGAAGAAGATCGCAAGATATATATATATATATATACATACATATATACATATACACATATACACACACATATACACACCCACACAGACACACACACACACATAAACAACAAATATAAAAAAAATTAGAAAATAAAATTTTTGGTATTACCTTCCAATGTCTATTTTAGAATAAATATAAAATAAATTAGTAAGATTTAATATATCCATGACAAATTACAATTATTATTAAAAATAAAATGTATTAATCGATGATTGTGTTTTCATTATGTTAAAACTAAAAAATTCAATTTATAATAATATTGATGTATAATTTTGAAGTGTGAAATTAAATATAGCATTTAGAATATTAATTTATGTGTAATGTTATAAAATAAGAACAAAAAATATAAAATCAAAATAATAAAACCAATAAAAGTGTTTATAAATTAAAAATTTATTGTAATTATAAAAATATTACAAAACATATAAAAGTACAAACAAAGACAAAATCCGATCACTTATAAGAAAATGTCAATAAACAATATTGATACAAATTTTAATCTATAACACTTCAAATAACTTAATTACACAATTTAAGAGAGAGAGAGGGAGAGAGAGAGAAAGAGAGAGAGAGAGAGAGAGAGAGAGAGAGAGAAATAGAGAGAGAGAGAGAAAGAGAGAGAGAGAGAAAGAGAGAGAGAGAGAAAGAGAGAGAGAGAGAGAGAAAGAGAGAGAGAGAGAGAGAAAGAGAGAGAGAGAGAGAAAGAGAGAGAGAGAGAGAGAGAAAGAAAGAGAGAGAGAGAGAAAGAGAGAGAGAGAGAGAAAGAGAGAGAGAGAGAAAGAGAGAGAGAAAGAAAGAGAGAGAGAGAGAAAGAGAGAGAGAGAGAGAAAGAGAGAGAAAGAGAAAGAGAGAGAGAGAGAAAGATAGAGAGAAAGAGAGAAAAAGAGAGACCAAGCCAGACAGACAGAGAGCAAGCGCAAGCCAGAGAGAGAGAGAAGGTAGATCAGGCACACGAGAGAGAGAGAGCGAGCGAGAGAGCGCGAGCCAGAGAGCGAGAAGTAAGGTAAATGAAGAGAGAGAGAGAGAGAGAGAGAGAGAGAGAGAGAGAGAGAGAGAGAGAGAGAGAGCGCAAGACAGACCAAGCCAGACAGACCGAGCCAGACAGAGAGCGAGCGAGAGAGCGCAAGCCAGAGAGAGAGAAGAAAGGAAGATCAGGCGCACGAGAGAGAGAGCGAGCAAGACAGACCAAGCTAGACAGACAGAGAGCGCGAGAGAGAGCGCGCGAGCCATACAGCAAGAGCGAGAGAGAAACAGAGATAGAGAGAAGTAAGGTAGATGAGGCGCACAAGAGAGAGATAGAGAGCAAGCAAGACAGACCAAGCGAGACAGACAGAGCGAGCGAGAGAGCGCGAGCCAGAGAGAGTGAGCCATATAGAGAGCGCGCGCCAGAGAGCGAGAGCAAGAGAGCGAGAGGGATCGCAAGAGAGCGAAAGACTAACGAAAGATCAAATAGTATGTAGACTTAGCGTTTACAAAATAAAAACTAAGAACAAAATTGATATTGAAAAGTGAAGGACAAAAATAACAAAATGGCACTAGCGCAAAAATATCCATAATAAGAATAAATATAAAAATGGACGAGATTTAAAAAATTAAATAAAGAGCAAGTGATAAATATAAATACCAAAAATTAGTTTGTAAAAAGCTTGATAATTGGACAAATAAAACCTGCAACATAGACAAGAAAGATAAAGATAAAAAAAAAAAACAGAAAAAGAGAAAGAAAGATAAACAAACAATCGAGATTAATAACAATCAATAAAGGTGATAAATATTCAACATTGTAGATATATAATACACAATTCTGAATAGCTTGGTTTTGAAAAAGATCAAATCCAATTGTCTCTTCAATCTAGATAATAGGAAATAAAAAAAATAAAAAAAAATGATTATTATTTGTATAAACAAAATAAATGTTAAACTAAACAATATTAAAATTACCGTAACAGAAATATCCAGGCTACCTACCTTCAACAGAAAGCGAACCAATGTACTCAACGTCTGATAATCAAATAGGATTACGACCAGTATTACCTAAACATATATAAAAAAAAAAAGTGAGTTTAAATGAGTTTATTATACTTGTAAGATGATCACTTGTGTTAACATGAGAGCCAACTTCCTGAGATGTAATAAGTAGTTTCTGATGATGAAGAGAAGCAGTAAGTATGATAGATCCGTTACTTTTTTTGGAAATATTGAGCCTGACACTGAGTGAGCGGTGGTGAGCATGGTGGTGAGTGTTATTAAGTCGGAAGGTGGGTGGTAGCGAACTTGAAGGTGGGTGGTATTTATCGAGGAGGTTGTAGATAGCGATTGTCTTAGGTTAGTGGAAGTGTGTAGGAAGGTGATTGTTTAAGAACAAAAAACTTGATGGTACTGTGCATGGTGGTTGGCGTTTTTGAGCAAGGAGTTATTACTTAGGGAGATAGTGGTTGTTCTGTAGTTAACAAGGAGGTGGTTGGTGGTGATCATGGAGACGGGTGGTTTTGACCGGGTCGGTGGATGATATTGGGAAAACGGGGATATCTAAGGCCGATAATAGTAAGTGAGAAGACTAGTGGGTGGTACTAGGATACTGGGCGGTAGTGAGAGAGATGTTGGGTGGGAGTGAGAGAGATGCTGGGTGGGAGTGAGAAAGATGCTGGGTGACAGTGAGAGAGAGATGCTGGGTGACAGTGAGAGAGAGATGCTGGGTGACAGTGAGAGAGAGATGCTGGGTGACAGTGAGAGAGAGATGCTGGGTGACAGTGAGAGAGAGATGCTGGGTGACAGTGAGAGAGAGATGCTGGGTGACAGTGAGAGAGAGATGCTGGGTGACAGTGAGAGAGAGAGATGCTGGGTGACAGTGAGAGAGAGAGATGCTGGGTGACAGTGAGAGAGAGAGATGCTGGGTGGGAGTGAAAGAGAGATGCTGGGTGGGAGTGAAAGAGAGATGCTGGGTGGGAGTGAAAGAGAGATGCTGGGTGGGAGTGAAAGAGAGATGCTGGGTGGGAGTGAAAGAGAGATGCTGGGTGGGAGTGAAAGAGAGATGCTGGGTGGGAGTGAAAGAGAGATGCTGGGTGGGAGTGAGAGAGAGATGCTGGGTGGTTGTGAGAGAGAGATGCTGGGTGGGAGTGAGAGAGAGATGCTGGGTGGGAGTGAGAGAGAGATGCTGGGTGGGAGTGAAAGAGAGATGCTGGGTGGGAGTGAAAGAGAGATGCTGGGTGGGAGTGAGAGAGAGATGCTGGGTGGGTTGTTGGGTGGGAGTGAGAGAGAGATGCTGGGTGGGAGTGAGAGAGAGATGCTGGGTGGGAGTGAGAGAGAGATGCTGGGTGGGAGTGAGAGAGAGATGCTGGGTGGGAGTGAGAGAGAGATGCTGGGTGGGAGTGAAAGAGAGATGCTGGGTGGGAGTGAAAGAGAGATGCTGGGTGGGAGTGAGAGAGAGATGCTGGGTGGGAGTGAGAGAGAGATGCTGGGTGGGAGTGAAAGAGAGATGCTGGGTGGGAGTGAGAGAGAGATGCTAGGTGGGAGTGAGAGAGAGATGCTGGGTGGGAGTGAGAGAGAGATGCTGGGTGGGAGTGAGAGAGAGATGCTGGGTGGGAGTGAGAGAGAGATGCTGGGTGGGAGTGAGAGAGAGATGCTGGGTGGGAGTGAGAGAGAGATGCTGGGTGGGAGTGAGAGAGAGATGCTGGGTGGGAGTGAAAGAGAGATGCTGGGTGGGAGTGAGAGAGAGATGCTGGGTGGGAGTGAGAGAGAGATGCTGGGTGGGAGTGAGAGAGAGATGCTGGGTGGGAGTGAAAGAGAGATGCTGGGTGGGTTGTTGGGTGGGAGTGAGAGATATGCTGGGTGGGAGTGAGAGAGAGATGCTGGGTGGGAGTGAAAGAGAGATGCTGGGTGGGAGTGAAAGAGAGATGCTGGGTGGGAGTGAAAGAGAGATGCTGGGTGGGAGTGAGAGAGAGATGCTAGGTGGGAGTGAGAGAGAGATGCTGGGTGGGAGTGAGAGAGAGATGCTGGGTGGGAGTGAGAGAGAGATGCTGGGTGGGAGTGAGAGAGAGATGCTGGGTGGGAGTGAGAGAGAGATGCTGGGTGGGAGTGAGAGAGAGATGCTGGGTGGGAGTGAGAGAGAGATGCTGGGTGGGAGTGAGAGAGAGATGCTGGGTGGGAGTGAGAGAGAGATGCTGGGTGGGAGTGAGAGAGAGATGCTGGGTGGGAGTGAGAGAGAGATGCTGGGTGGGAGTGAAAGAGAGATGCTGGGTGGGTTGTTGGGTGGGAGTGAGAGATATGCTGGGTGGGAGTGAGAGAGAGATGCTGGGTGGGAGTGAGAGAGAGATGCTGGGTGGGAGTGAGAGAGAGATGCTGGGTGGGAGTGAGAGAGAGATGCTGGGTGGGAGTGAGAGAGAGATGCTGGGTGGGAGTGAAAGAGAGATGCTGGGTGGGAGTGAGAGAGAGATGCTGGGTGGGAGTGAAAGAGAGATGCTGGGTGGGAGTGAAAGAGAGATGCTGGGTGGGAGTGAAAGAGAGATGCTGGGTGGTAGTGAAAGAGAGATGCTGGGTGGGAGTGAAAGAGAGATGCTGGGTGGGAGTGAAAGAGAGATGCTGGGTGGGAGTGAAAGAGAGATGCTGGGTGGGAGTGAGAGAGAGATGCTGGGTGGGAGTGAGAGAGAGATGCTGGGTGGGAGTGAGAGAGAGAGATGCTGGGTGGGAGTGAGAGAGAGAGATGCTGGGTGGGAGTGAAAGAGAGATGCTGGGTGGGAGTGAAAGAGAGATGCTGGGTGGGAGTGAAAGAGAGATGCTGGGTGGGAGTGAAAGAGAGATGCTGGGTGGGAGTGAAAGAGAGATGCTGGGTGGGAGTGAAAGAGAGATGCTGGGTGGGAGTGAGAGAGAGATGCTGGGTGGGAGTGAGAGAGAGATGCTGGGTGGGAGTGAGAGAGAGATGCTGGGTGGGAGTGAGAGAGAGATGCTGGGTGGGAGTGAGAGAGAGATGCTGGGTGGGTTGTTGGGTGGGAGTGAGAGAGATGCTGGGTGGGAGTGAGAGAGATGCTGGGTGGGAGTGAAAGAGAGATGCTGGGTGGGAGTGAAAGAGAGATGCTGGGTGGGAGTGAGAGAGAGATGCTGGGTGGGAGTGAGAGAGAGATGCTGGGTGGGAGTGAAAGAGAGATGCTGGGTGGGAGTGAGAGAGAGATGCTGGGTGGGAGTGAGAGAGAGATGCTGGGTGGGAGTGAAAGAGAGATGCTGGGTGGGAGTGAAAGAGAGATGCTGGGTGGGTTGTTGGGTGGGAGTGAGAGATATGCTGGGTGGGAGTGAGAGAGAGATGCTGGGTGGGAGTGAGAGAGAGATGCTGGGTGGGAGTGAGAGAGAGATGCTGGGTGGGAGTGAGAGAGAGATGCTGGGTGGGAGTGAGAGAGAGATGCTGGGTGGGAGTGAGAGAGAGATGCTGGGTGGGAGTGAGAGAGAGATACTGGGTGGGTTGTTGGGTGGGAGTGAGAGAGATGCTGGGTGGGTTGTTGGGTGGGAGTGAGAGAGATGCTGGGTGGGAGTGAGAGCGATGCTGGGTGGTAGTGAGAGAGATAGGATGGATGAGAGTATGCAGGATGGTGGGTGGTTTGTGGGCAGGCTGGTGGGTGGGAGTGGACAGGCTGGTTGTGGGAAGGCTGGTGGGTGGGAGTAGGCAGGCTGGTGGGTGCGAGTATGCAGGATGGTGGGTGGTTTGTGGGCAGGCTGGTGGGTGGGAGTGGGCAGGCTGGTTGTGGGAAGGCTGGTGGGTGGGAGTAGGCAGGCTGGTGGGTGGGAGTGGGCAGGCTGGTTGTGGGAAGGCTGGTGGGTGGGAGTGGGCAGGCTGGTGGGTGGGTGCGAGTAGGCAGGCTGGTGGGTGGGAGTGGGCAGGCGGGTGGGTGGTTTATGGGCAGGCTGGTGGGTGGGAGTGGGCAGGCTGGTGGGTGGTAGTGGGCAGGCTGGTTGTGGGAAGGCTGGTGGGTGGGAGTGGGCAGGCTGGTGGCTGGGTGCGAGTAGGCAGGCTGGTGGGTGGGAGTGGGCAGGCTGGTGGGTGGGAGTGGGCAGGCGGGTGGGTGGGAGTGGGCAGGCAGGTGGGTGGTAGTGGGCAGGCTGGTTGTGGGAAGGCTGGTGGGTGGGAGTGGGCAGGCTGGTGGGTGGGTGCGAGTAGGCAGGCTGGTGGGTGGGAGTGGGCAGGCTGGTGGGTGGGAGTGGGCAGGCGGGTGGGTGGGAGTGGGCAGGCAGGTGGGTGGTAGTGGGCAGGCTGGTTGTGGGAAGGCTGGTGGGTGGGAGTGGGCAGGCTGGTTGTGGGAAGGCTGGTGGGTGGGAGTGGGCAGGCTGGTTGTGGGAAGGCTGGTGGGTGGGAGTGGGCAGGCTGGTGGGTGGGTGCGAGTAGGCAGGCTGGTGGGTGGGAGTGGGCAGGCTGGTGGGTGGGAGTGGGCAGGCTGGTGGGTGGGAGTGGGCAGGCGGGTGGGTGGGAGTGGGCAGGCGGGTGGGAGCGAGTATGCAGGATGGTGGGTGTGAGTAGGCAGGCTGGTGAGTGGGAGTAGGCAGGTGGGTTGTGTGTTAGGCCGGTGGGTGGGAGCAATTCTGCAGGATGGTGGGTGGGAGTAGGCAGGCTGGTGGGTGGTTTATGGGCAGGCTGGTGGGTGGGAGTGGGCAGGCTGGTTGTGGGAAGGCTGGTGGGTGGGAGTGGGCAGGCTGGTGGGTGGGTGCGAGTAGGCAGGCTGGTGGGTGGTTTGAGGGAAGGATGGTGGGTGGGGAGTCGGTAGGCTGGCGGGTGGGAGTAGGCAGGATGGCGGCTGGGAGTAGGCAGGCTGGTAAATGGCAGTGGGCAGGATAGAAAAAATAAATAAATGTATAAATAAATTATTAAATAAATACCGTTCAATTGACGAAATTTCTTATTTTTTCACCAAAAATTCGACAGTCACAGAAGAGACTACTAAGAAAATTAATTCTGAAATATAAAATAAAATAAAAAAAAAATTAAAAAAAATATTATTAAATCAATAAATAAATAAATGAAAAAAAAAAATATTTCTTAACATTCAAACAGTAACATGGAATTGCTTTTTTTTTTTTTTTTATAATACAAAGGCAAGTAAATGTGATGCAATTAAATTAATTAAATGATATGGAGACTGAAAAAAAAAAAAATACCAAAAAATAAATAAATAAAAGATTAAAAAAATGAATACACCAGAATTAAAAAGATTTATTAATTACCTTTTGTAGTTGTAAGATTGCTGCTGCAGAATCGATAGTCGGTAGTTGGATAGATAAGTGGAGATAGTCGGTGGAGCCCCTCGACGCACGTCCTTCACCTATCCAGATCACTCAGCCTCTGCTAACAAAGGGATTCCCAAATCGAATATGGCGCCAATTTACACATGCAATCGCGTCACTTCCGGTCTCGAAATAACGCGATTGTAGCCCTCGGTGATGCCCAAGGCATCCTGGGAAATGGTGTCATACTTCTCCCAGGAGCCTCAGCGAGCCGGGCTGCCGAGGGAAGTGACGTTCTTAGCCCGGGCAATGGAAGAGGCAGATTTCGTGGGACCACCTAGCAACCGCAAGAAATAGGTAAGTAAAAATTTTTTTATTATCCAATTAATTTTAAGTAGAACATTTGATGCACATACAAATTAGGTTGTATTTTTGGTGGCAACACCACTTTAAAATGTTAATCGTGTACACTATATTGTCAAAAGTATTGAGACACCTGCCTTTACACGCACATGACCTTTAATGGCATCCTAGTTTTAGTCCGTTCAATCTTGGGTTAGGGTTAGGGTTCAATCTTGAGTTGGGCCACCCTTTGCAGCTATAAGAGCTTCAACTCTTCTAGGAAGGCTGTCCACAAGGTTTAGGAGTGTGTCTATGGGAATGTTTGACCATTCTTTCAGAAACGCATTTGTGAGGTCAGCCACTGATGTTGGAAGAGAAGGCCTGGCTCACAGTCTCCGCTTTAATTAATTATATATACAAAATAGATGCAGCACTAGTGATATTTCAAAATTACAAAATTTACAAGTGGAAAGAGGCTAAAAATAATAGATTAAAGCAGAGTCTTGAAATTTCGGTCCATAGGTGAAAAATGACAACAACCATCCATGCTTTGTATAGATCAGTGATTCTCAACCAGGGTTCCTCCAGAGGTTGCTAGGGGTTCCTTCAGCATTGAGCAATTTCTGTCTCTCAGATAAGTTCCCACTGACACTATTGATCTTTTTAGCTATCTGTAAGGAGGTAATTCTTTCCAATGACCACAAGTGTAAGGATCATTCTTCCCACTGACCATCACACTAATGTCTCATGAATTGTAGATTTCAAATTTTTAGCAGGGGTTCCCCCGAGACCGGAGAACTATTTCAAGGGTTCCTCTGTGTTGAAAAGGTTGAGAAAGGCTGGTATAGATGATAAGCTGTAGGAGAGGAAAATGTGAAAATCCTTCACACAATGTGCATCCAGCTCCGCACCCAAGTGAGTGAGTAGCCCGCTTACCAGCTCTCCGTGACCACTCGAATAATGGTCTCACCAAGCTCAGGGAAATACAGTCTCTGCAGGACCCTTAATAGTGTCTGGAAATTACCGCTTTACTAGTAAGTCTTGAAAATATAAAAAAAGAATTGCTCCCATAGTGCAGTACTTTAGAAAAACTGAATTTAATAAAATCAGTAGGTTGCACTTACAAGATAAAACATGTTTGTAGGCAACAGAACAGGATGTTCAGGATGGTAAGAACCGTGACGTCTCCACAGGCTTCGCCTCACTTTCTGGTTCTCTGGTCCATCAACCTCCTGGGAGGAAAAATGTGATTGTTTTTTACGGTACGAAATGAATCGCATATGTCTAGCTATTGAGAAGAAGGCTTCTTACCCTGGTGGTCATTGCGAAGAATATTACTTACACTTGTGGTCATTGGGAAGACCCCCCTTCCCCATCTATACAGATAACAACTAAAAACATTGGTGTCAGTGACTACTTATTTGAGAAGCAATTAAACATTGCTCAAAGAATCCATATCAACGTCAGGAGCAATAGTTGGATGCTTGGATGTACAACTGTCCTTTAACTACGTCAGTACCAGCCTATATATACCCCATTAATTACCAGGCTGTATATCAGTTTTCAGTACTGTGATGACATTTGGCAGTTACTTGAGCCTGAAAAACTGTTGGCATTTAACAGCCACTGTGTTTATACAGTGCCTTGAAAAAGTATTCACACCCCTTGAAATTTTCCACATTTTGTCATATTACAACCAAAAACGTAAATGTATTTTATTGGGATTTTATCTCAATAATTTTGTGATAGACCAACACAAAGTGACACATAATTGTGAAGTGGAAGGAAAATTATAAATTGTTTTTAACATTTTTTTACAAATAAATATGTGAAAAGTGTGGTGTACATTTATATTCAGCCCCCCCGGAGTCAATACTTTGTAGAACCGCCTTTCGCTGCAATTACAGCTGCAAGTCTTTCTGGGAATGTCTCTACCAGCTTTGCACATCTAGAGAGTGACATTTTTGCCCATTCTACTTTGCAAAATAGCTCAAGCTCTGTCAGAGTGGATGGAGAGCGTCTGTGATCAGCAATTTTCAAGTCTTTGCCACAGATTTTCAATTGGATTTAGGTCTGGACTTTGACTAGGCCATTCTAACACATGAATATGCTTTGATCTAAACCATTCTATTGTAGCTCTGTCTATATGTTTAGGGTCGTTGTCCTGCTGGAAGATGATCCTCCGTCCCAGTCTCATGTCTTTTGCGGACTCTAACAGGTTTTCTTCTAATACCGCGTACACACGACCAGATTTTCCGGCAGAAAAGGTCAGATGGTCTTCCCACCGGAGTTCCGACGGAACGGACTTGCCCACACATGAACAGACCAAAGTCTGTTAGTTTTGAAAACAATGACGTACAACGGGACTAGAAAAGGAAGTTCAATAGCCAGTAGCTGCCCTTGCATCACATTTGGTCTGGCGGACTAGCATACAGACGAACGGTTTCCCGGATAGTAATTGATTCCGTTGGACAGATTTGAAACATGTTCTATTTCTAGGTCCATCTGAATTTTTGAAGAAAAAAGTAAAATGAAGACCACACACGATCGCAATATCCGATGGGATGATTCCGTCTGACCTTTTCTGCTGGAAAGTCCGGTCGTGTGTACGTGGCATAAGATTGCCCTGTATTTGGCTCCATCCATCTTCCCATCAACTGTGACCATTTTTCCTGTCCCTGCTGAAGAAAAGCATCCCCACCACATGATGCTGCCACCACCATGTTTCATGGTGTGTTCAGGGTGATGTGCAGTGTTAGTTTTCAGCCACACATAGCGTGTTGCTTTTAGGCCAAAAAGTTCAATTTTGGTCTCATCTGACCAGAGCACCTTCTTCCACATGTTTGCTGTGTCCCCCACATGGCTTCTCACAAAAATCCGATCTGACTTTTTCCGATTGTTTGTAGAGAATTCCGATGGACAAAGTGCCACGCATGCTCAGATTAAATTACGAGACCAAAGCTATTGGCTACTAGCCTCTACGTAGTACCATGTGTATGCAACACAAGTTTCGCTCAAAATCCGTTGGAAAAAATCCAATGGATTTTGGGGTCGGAATGTCCGACCATATGTACAGGGCATTATAGTTGTCCTGTTGACAGATTCTCCCACCTGAGCTGTGGATCTCTGCAGCTCCTCCAGAGTTACCATTGACCCCTTGGCTGCTTCTCTAATTAATGCTCTCCTTGCCCAGCCTGTCAGTTTAGGTGGACGGCCATGTCTTGGTAGGTTTGCAGTTGTGCCATACTCTTTCCATTTTCAGATGATGGATTGAACAGAGCTCCATGAGATGTTCAAAGCTTGGGATATATTTTTATAACCTAACCCTGCTTTAAACTTCTCCACGATTTTATCTCTGACCTTTCTGTGTTCCTTGGCCTTTATGATGCTGTTTGTTCACTAAGGTTCTCTAACAAATCTCTGAGGGCTTCACAGAACGGCTGTATTTATACTGAGAATAAATGACACACACGTGGACACTGTTTACTAATTAGGTGACTTCTGAAGGCAATTGGTTCCACTAGATTTTAGTTAGGGGTATCCGAGTAAAGGGGGCAAAATATAAATGCACGCCACGCGTTTCACATATTTATTTGTAAAACATTTTGAAAACCATTTATCATTTTCCTTCCACTTGACATTTATGTGCCACTTTGTGTTGGGCTATCACATAAAATCCCAATAAAATACATTTACGTTTTTGGTTGTAACATGACAGAATGTGGAAAATTTCAAGGGGTATGAATACTTTTTCAAGGCACTGTCTATATGTGTGTAAATAAATAAATAAATATATATAATAAATATTAGGGCTGTTACTGATTAAAATTTTCATGTTCGATGAATCGTTTAAAAAAAAAAAAAAACGATGAATCGACTAATTTTTGATTAATTATAACGCACATACAGATCCAACTACTTTTTGCTGATCTCCTTGCATTGCAACTCTGCATTAGTCAGTGGTAAATGTGGTATACACGATATACAATCACCCGACACTAGTTAGTTTCCACAATCCATGACTTAACTTCACAGTTCACACAAATACGCTTTAAATTCAAACTGTAGTACTGACGTAAGTCTTTTTTTTTTCCACAATAGCGTGACAATCCCTCCACCTCCGGTCTAACTAATCACTCTCACCTTATGGCATGGACCCCTGTGCAAACAGGTGGTCATGCAAGCGGGTATCAAAAGGGTTAACACGGACCATAAACTTCTCTCACGTCTCCTTAGATCTCAGCAAGGTCATGGGTAGAAAGAAAAGATCTAAGTGCTCACCACTTAAGTATAAGATTTAATTTTTGTGTTCAAACACAAATTACATAAAGATGATAAAAACACAGCATGTAAAGCCGACAATCGTGTTAGTTCCGTAGGGTCGCAGCGGGTGATGTCATGCGTAGCTCCTCCCCCGTACGCATTACGTTCAATCAGAACTTCAACGTCACCAGACTCCTCCCCCTTCCCTTTGTTAGCAGACGTAGGCACTTGGGGAAGGGGGGAGTAGTCCGGTGACATCACCGGATCTCCGACGGAACTCCCCGAAGACCCGGAAGCCGGCGGAGAGGTGAGTATTTTGAGAATTTTGATCGATCAAAAAAATTAATCGATTAATCGAGGAATTAATCTTTAATTTCCACAGCCCTAATATATATATATATATATATATATATATATATATATATATATATATATATATATATATATATATATATATATATACTGTATATATAAATTTATATAAGAAACCAAAAATGTATCTAAAAATATATTGTATAAGAGACCAAAAAAAATCTTAATGTTTTCCTTTCTTTCTGTTAAAATAAAGACAAGACAGTACAACCCTTTTCCCAAAATGACAAATTTTTGGAAAGAAGACAACAAAAGGCGATCTAATTTTTGGCCACAATTTTTTGAAAATGAGTATGCTGGTAAAATATGAAGCTTGCACTATTCGTGGAGCAGATTGGAGGCAGGCCGGTGTAAACGGACACAAGTCCGTTAACATCTGCAAGTCCATAGAGATGAATGGAGGGTCCAATTGGGTCCTCCTGAATAGTGATGGCCGAACGGTTCGCCCGGCGGTCGTTTCGCGGCGAATTTCCGACATTCGCGGTCCGCACGTTCGAACGCCTTTTTCCGTCGTTCGCCGCGGCGGACTTACGTGTTTAATGTATACAAGAACTTTAACCTTTGGTGACACGTTTATCATGTGATACAGGACAGCCAATTGAGACATGACAGCACATGGACACTTGTACATTCCCCCTAACCTATAAATACACCCGATCCGGTGGCCATTTTACATTCTTTCTTCTGTTAAGATAGGGACAGGTTCCTGTGTGGAGTAGGGAGAGATAAACCACTAGCTATTTGGTACACAAAAGTTCTTTTCAGGACTGGTATAGGTGTTAGGTGTTGATAGGTTTGCTGTGCTGCTGATTCTTGCAGCAGCCTGAGTGTCTTTTGTTAGTTTAGAGAAAGGGAAAGGACGGTGTATGCTACAGGGACAGCCAGATTAGTCTTTCATCATCATCATCATCATCATCATCATTAGCTGTTACTATCAAGGTCATAGTTACATAGTTACATAGTTACATAGTTAGCCAGGTTGAAAAAAGACACAAGTCCATCCAGTTCAACCTTAAAAACAAATAAATAAAATGAAAAATAATCGTACAATCCAGATACCCAATTTTATGCCCACAATTGATCCAGAGGAAGGCGAAAAAAAAACCCAGCAGAGCATGCTCCAATTTACTACAGCAGGGGAAAAAAAATTCCTTCCTGATCCCCCAATAGGCGATCGGATTTTCCCTGGATCAACTTTACCTATGTTAGTACCTAGTTATATTATGTACCATCAGGAAAGTATCCAAGCCTTTCTTAAAGCAATCTACTGAACTGGCCAGAACCACCTCTGGTGGGAGTCTATTCCACATTTTCACTGCTCTAACTGTGAAGAAACCTTTCCGTACTTGAAGCTGAAATCTCTTTTCCTCTAGACGTAAAGAGTGCCCCCGTGTCCTCTGGGTTGACCGTACAGAGAACAACTCAACACCAAGTTCACTATATGGACCCCTAATATATTTGAACATGTTAATCATATCCCCCCTTAATCTCCTCTTCTCAAGAGTGAATAAATTTAGTTCCTCTAATCTCTCCTCATAGCTGAGTTCCTCCATGCCTCTTATCAGTTTGGTTGCCCTTCTCTGCACTTTCTCCAGTTCCCCGACATCCTTTTTGAGAACTGGTGCCCAAAACTGAACGGCATATTCCAGGTGAGGTCTTACTAATGATTTGAACAGGGGCAAAATGATATCTCTTTCTCTGGAGTCCATACCTCTCTTAATACAAGAAAGGACTTTGCTCGCTTTGCAAACAGCAGCTTGGCATTGCATGTTGTTATTGAGCTTATGGTCTACCAAAACCCCCAGATCCTTCTCCACTATGGATTCCCCCAGTTGTACTCCCCCTAGCATGTATGATGCATGCATATTCTTAGGCCCCAAGTGCATAACTTTACATTTATCAACATTAAACCTCATCTGCCACATAGTCGCCCAATTAGACAGTGTATTGAGGTCGGCTTGTAAATTGGAGACATCCTGTAAAGACGTTATTCCACTGCATATCTTGGTGTCATCTGCAAAGACAGAAATATTACTTTTGATGCCAGACCCAATGTCATTTATAAAGATGTTAAAAAGTAAGGGTCCCAACACTGAACCTTGGGGTACACCACTGATAACCTTAGACCATTCAGAGTAAGAATCATTAACCACGACTCTTTGAATTCTGTCTTCTAGCCAATTTTCTATCCATTTACAAACTGATATTTCCAAACCTGTAGACTTTACCTTACACATGAGCCGTGTGTGGGGAACTGTATCGAATGCTTTTGCAAAATCCAAGTATACCACGTCCACCGCCACCCCTCTGTCCAAGGTTTTACTTACCTCCTCGTAAAAAGAAATCAGATTTGTCTGACAACTTCTGTCTTTCATGAATCCATGCTGTCTGTTGCTTAAAGTGTTATTGTTCAGCAAGAACTCGTCGATGTGGTCTTTTATTAAACGCTCCAGTATCTTCCCAGCTATAGAAGTTAAGCTAACAGGTCTATAGTTACTTGGTAAAGACTTTGATCCCTTTTTAAATATAGGCACCACGTTCGCCCTGCGCCAATCCAGTGGGACTATTCCCGTCATTAATGAGTCCCTAAAAATTAGATACAATGGCTCTGAAATTACAGAGCTCAATTCTTTTAGGATCCGTGGGTGGATGCCATCAGGACCAGGTGCTTTATCCACCTTTATTCTGTCTAAGTATTTCTGGACCATATCCCTTTTGAGCCATTGTGGATCATTTGGGGCTGTGTCACTACCACCCCCATTATGGACATGAGCTCCCCCATGCTCTTTTGTGTACACAGAGCTGAAGAAAGTGTTTAATAAATTAGCCTTCTCTTTGTCCCCAGTCACCAACTCTAGATTGTTTTGTAAAGGGCCTACATGCTCAGACTTGACCTTTTTACTATTAATATATTTGAAGAATTTTTTGGGGTTTGTCCTACTATCTTTTGCAATCTGTCGTTCGTTTTGAATTTTTGCATCCTTGATTTCCTTTTTACATATACTGTTAATTTCTTTGTAACATTTAAATGACACTAGTGATCCTTCATTTTTATATTTTTTAAAAGCTCTTCTCTTACAGTTTATAGCTTTTTTAACTTTGGCCGTGAGCCACATAGGTTTTGTTTTTAGCCTTTTAAACTTATTGCCCATGGGAATATACTTTGCAGTGAGGTCCCCAACAGTCTTTTTGAAGAATTCCCATTTCTGTTCTGTGCCCATTGAAGCGAATATTCTCTCCCAGTCTAAGTCCTGGAGAGTAGCCCTCATCCTTGGAAAATTAGCTCTCTTGAAGTTAAGTGTTTTTATCTTACCCGTATGTATTTCTTGTTTAGCGCTAACATCAAAGGAAATCATGTTATGATCACTGCTACCCAGGTGTTCCTTTATCTGGACATTAGTAATAAGCTCTGCATGGTTTGAGATTACCAGGTCCAACAGAGCTTCATTCCTAGTTGGGGCCTCAATAAACTGGACCATAAAATTGTCCTGTAATAGGTTTATCATTTTTTGCCCTTTAACTGTCCCAGCAGTGCCATTACTCCAGTCAATTTCTGGGTAGTTAAAATCCCCCATTATTATCACTGTCCCAGCCCTTGCAGCCCTTTCCATCTGTGCAAGGAGCTGAGTCTCCACCTCCTCATTCACATTGGGTGGTCTATAACAAACTCCAACGATTAACTTTGAACTACCCCCATCTAAATGCAGTTCCACCCATAATGCTTCGGACTCATCACACTCTCCATCCACCAGGTCCTCTTTCACACTTGCTTTGAGATCACTTCTCACATAGAGACAGACCCCGCCACCTTTCCTTTTTACCCTGTCTCTCCGAAAGAGTGCATAGCCAGGAATATTAATAGCCCAGTCATGTGAGGATTGAAGCCAAGTTTCAGTAAAACACAAAAGAGCTGTTCCAGTAACCACTAATCGTTCTCTTTTTTTGCCAATTTGTATAGGGACAGGAAGGAAGCAGTGTTGTCAGGCAGTGAGGGTAATTTTAAAGACTTGCTGTTATTATTAGTTCCACAAAGGTTCTTTTCAGGACTGGTATCAGTGGTACAGTAATAGGCTTGTACATGTATAATATTCTTTCTTCCAAATATAGAAAGGATATTATACTTGACTGCTGCCCTTCTGCTGCAGTCTGCTAAACATTCACAACTCACTTGTTCCACAAAAGTTCTTATAAGGACTGGTAACTTGGTATAGGGTGCTACGGTACATAGGCTTGAGTGCGGTACAGTCTGCTGTTCTGTAAGGACCGCTATCGGTCCACAATAGATAGGGTTGACGTGCACCACTGCTGACCGCTGCCCTATACTGCAGCAGTCCTTCAGCGGTATAGGGACTGACGTACAGTCTGCTAAACACTAATACACAACCTGCTTGGTCCACAAAAGTTCTTATAAGGACTGGTAACTTGGTATAGGGTGCTACGGTACATAGGCTTGAGTGCGGTACAGTCTGCTGTTCTGTAAGGACCGCTATCGGTCCACAATAGATAGGGTTGACGTGCACCACTGCTGACCGCTGCCCTATACTGCAGCAGTCCTTCAGCGGTATAGGGACTGACGTACAGTCTGCTAAACACTAATACACAACCTGCTTGGTCCACAAAAGTTCTTATAAGGACTGGTAACTTGGTATAGGGTGCTACGGTACATAGGCTTGAGTGCGGTACAGTCTGCTGTTCTGTAAGGACCGCTATCGGTCCACAATAGATAGGGTTGACGTGCACCACTGCTGACCGCTCACCTATACTGCAGCAGTCCTTCAGCGGTATAGGGACTGACGTACAGTCTGCTAATCACTAACACACAACCTGCTTGTTCCACAAAAGTTCTTATAAGGACTGGTAACTTGGTATAGGGTGCTACGGTACATAGGCTTGAGTGCGGTACAGTCTGCTGTTCTGTAAGGACCGCTATCGGTCCACAATAGATAGGGTTGACGTGCACCACTGCTGACCGCTGCCCTATACTGCAGCAGTCCTTCAGCGGTATAGGGACTGACGTACAGTCTGCTAAACACTAATACACAACCTGCTTGGTCCACAAAAGTTCTTATAAGGACTGGTAACTTGGTATAGGGTGCTACGGTACATAGGCTTGAGTGCGGTACAGTCTGCTGTTCTGTAAGGACCGCTATCGGTCCACAATAGATAGGGTTGACGTGCACCACTGCTGACCGCTCACCTATACTGCAGCAGTCCTTCAGCGGTATAGGGACTGACGTACAGTCTGCTAATCACTAACACACAACCTGCTTGTTCCACAAAAGTTCTTATAAGGACTGGTAACTTGGTATAGGGTGCTACGGTACATAGGCTTGAGTGCGGTACAGTCTGCTGTTCTGTAAGGACCGCTATCGGTCCACAATAGATAGGGTTGACGTGCACCACTGCTGACCGCTCACCTATACTGCAGCAGTCCTTCAGCGGTATAGGGACTGACGTACAGTCTGCTAATCACTAACACACAACCTGCTTGTTCCACAAAAGTTCTTATAAGGACTGGTAACTTGGTATAGGGTGCTACGGTACATAGGCTTGAGTGCGGTACAGTCTGCTGTTCTGTAAGGACCGCTATCGGTCCACAATAGATAGGGTTGACGTGCACCACTGCTGACCGCTGCCCTATACTGCAGCAGTCCTTCAGCGGTATAGGGACTGACGTACAGTCTGCTAAACACTAATACACAACCTGCTTGGTCCACAAAAGTTCTTATAAGGACTGGTAACTTGGTATAGGGTGCTACGGTACATAGGCTTGAGTGCGGTACAGTCTGCTGTTCTGTAAGGACCGCTATCGGTCCACAATAGATAGGGTTGACGTGCACCACTGCTGACCGCTCACCTATACTGCAGCAGTCCTTCAGCGGTATAGGGACTGACGTACAGTCTGCTAATCACTAACACACAACCTGCTTGTTCCACAAAAGTTCTTATAAGGACTGGTAACTTGGTATAGGGTGCTACGGTACATAGGCTTGAGTGCGGTACAGTCTGCTGTTCTGTAAGGACCGCTATCGGTCCACAATAGATAGGGTTGACGTGCACCACTGCTGACCGCTCACCTATACTGCAGCAGTCCTTCAGCGGTATAGGGACTGACGTACAGTCTGCTAATCACTAACACACAACCTGCTTGTTCCACAAAAGTTCTTATAAGGACTGGTAACTTGGTATAGGGTGCTACGGTACATAGGCTTGAGTGCGGTACAGTCTGCTGTTCTGTAAGGACCGCTATCGGTCCACAATAGATAGGGTTGACGTGCACCACTGCTGACCGCTGCCCTATACTGCAGCAGTCCTTCAGCGGTATAGGGACTGACGTACAGTCTGCTAAACACTAATACACAACCTGCTTGGTCCACAAAAGTTCTTATAAGGACTGGTAACTTGGTATAGGGTGCTACGGTACATAGGCTTGAGTGCGGTACAGTCTGCTGTTCTGTAAGGACCGCTATAGGTCCACAATAGATAGGGTTGACGTGCACCACTGCTGACCGCTCACCTATACTGCAGCAGTCCTTCAGCGGTATAGGGACTAAGAGTTTTGTCACAGGGTCATTTAAAAAATGACATGCAGAGGAAGAGGCAGGCCCTTCCGCAGGGGTGGTAGGGGTAGGGCAGGAGCAACAGGCTTGAGCCAAAGTGGGAAGTTGCAGAAGGTGCGTTCAATTACTTTAAAGGATGCACCAGACTTGGTTGAGTGGCTCGCTCAGCCTTACTCTTCTGCACCCTCCTCATCCTCTCGATCTGCACCCTCTTCTTCACTCTCTGCTATGTGCACCCCCAAAGACACTACCACCAACAACACGACCACCACCACCACCACCACATACCTTCCGCTTGAGTCACTGGAATTATTTTCCGATCCATATCAAGAGGACATTTCTGATGCGCAGCCACTCTTGGTATTGGATCAGGAAGAGGAGGTAGCAACAAGCGCTACTCAGCAGTCTGACGCCAGTACCCAGATCAGCCCAAGGAGGAGGTTGGTCCCCGGTGTTGCTGCCTACTCCGAGATCTCTACTTATAGCGGTGGGGAAGGTGACGTTGATGATGACGTGTCTAGTGATGTCACGTGGGTGCCCACAAGAGAGGAAGAGGAGGGGAGTTCAGAGGGAGATATGGACCAGCAGATAGGGAGGAGAAGCAGCAATGACTTACATTGCACAGCAGGGACAAAGCAGACTGCAAATGTATCAGGAGCGAGTCATCGACCATGTACGGTCACATCTGGCGCTCCCAGGACACCGGCACATGGCTCCGCAGTGTGGGCTTTTTTTAACGTGTCCGCTGCTGACAATAGCGTTGCCATCTGCAATCTTTGCAGTCAACGCGTTAGTCGCGGTAAGCCCAATACTCACCTAGGGACGACCGCCTTAAGAAGGCACATGAGCAGCCATCACCGAGCCCAGTGGGAGCAACGGAACACACAAAGCCACACTGCAGGCTCTCACCGTCCAGCCTCGTCTTCTACTTCTCCTTCTCCTCTCTCCTCACAATTGTCCTCCACTCCACCTTCCATCACGCCAAGCTCACATTTTTCTGCAAAAAGGCAGGCTTCCGTGGGCCTAATGTTTGAGCGTAAAAAAATGATGATGCCGGATAACCCTCTTGCCCAACGGTTGGCGGCTGGCTTGTCAGAACTCATAGCCCGCCAACTACTGCCATATAAACTGGTGGACTCGGAGGCCTTTCGCAAATTTGTGGCCATTGGAACACCACAATGGAAGGTCCCAGGAAGGAAGTATTTCTCAGAGAAGGGCATCCCAGAGCTATATGGCCATGTTCAGCGGCAAGTGAATGTATCTCTGGCACACAGTGTCGGTGCCAAGATACATCTGACCACAGACACGTGGTCTAGCAAACACGGGCAGGGAAGGTATATCAGTTTTACTGCCCACTGGGTGAACCTTCTGACGGCCGTCAAGCATGTAACCCGTGGCACCCGTGTAGATTTGGTTTTACCGCCACGGATTGCATGCAGGCCTGACTCTTCTTCTCCTCCTCCTACTCCATCCTCCTCCCTCTCCTCCTCAGCTGCCTCCTCCTTTTCCGCTGCTAGCGTCTCTTCCACTGCACCGCCCAAGCTCCCCAGAACCTATTCCACATGCCAGGTGAGACGTTGCCATGCCGTGCTGCGTCTGTTGTGCCTGGAAGCAAAGAGCCACACTGGCCCGGCACTCCTTTCAGCTTTGCGTTCACAGGCAGATGAGTGGCTAACACCGCTCAATTTGACAGTTGGTAAAGTGGTGTGTGACAACGGTGCCAATCTGCTTAGCGCATTGAAACAGGGCAAAATCACGCACGTGCCGTGCATGGCACACGTCTTAAACTTGGTCGTGCAGCGATTCCTTGTCAAATACCCTGGGGTCCAGGACATCTTGCGGCAGGCAAGGAAAATCTCGGCCCATTTCAGAAGATCTTACACGGCCATGGCTCGCCTTGCTGACATTCAGCGGCGACACCATCTGCCGGTCAGACGTCTTATTTGCGATTGCCCGACGCGATGGAACTCAACCTTCTATATGCTTGATAGGCTGCTCCAGCAGAAACGTGCAGTTAACGTCTACCTGTATGAACTCTGCGAAAGAAACGGTTCTGGGGAGCTGGGTTTTTTTTCACCGCGCCAGTGGCTGCTCATGCGCGACACATGCAGACTTCTGCGGCCATTTGAGGAGATCACCAAACTGGTCAGTCGCAGCCATGGCGCCATCAGTGACATGGTACCTTATGCCTTCTTTCTGGAGCGTGCATTGCGTCGTGTCATTGATCAGGCTGTGGAGGAGCAGGAGCGGGAAGATGAGGAAGTCGCAATGCTGGATGAATTCCCAGGGGGGGCTACTCTATCTGAGACAAGTCAACAACAGGAGTCTGATGAGGAGTCAGAGGAGGATGGTGCCGGGGCGGATGAGCAGGAGCAAGAAGAGCATGCTTTAAACCTTTCTGGGATCCCTGTTGTGCGAGGATGGGGAGAGGAGAATGAAGAGGACGACATTATCCTGGATGATGAGCAGGAGCCAGGCCACCACACCGCTTCCACTTTAGTGCAAATGGGGGCCTTCATGCTCCAGTGTTTTAATAGGGACCCCCGTATAAAAAGCATGAGGGTCAAGGACCAGTACTGGGTGGCAACGTACTTAGACCCCCGGTACAAACACAAAATGGCGGAAATGTTACCGCCGTCGCAGAGGGCTGTCAGAATGCAGCACTTCCAGGCCTTGCTTCGAGAAATGCTGCATTCTGCTTTTGCGTGCGCTGGCAGAGGAGCAATTCCCACTCCCAGAGAAGGATTTGCGGGTACCAATCCAACAGCGCCTGCAAGAAGAGGCCGGTTTGAAGATGTGTTGGTGACTTCGGATATGAGGTCATTCTTTCAGCCGACCCATCGACAGGTGTCATCCGGATCCAGCATCAGGGAACGCCTAGACCGTCAGGTGTCCGACTACATTGGGTTAACGGCCGATGTGGACGCTCTGAGGAGTGATGAACCCCTAGACTACTGGGTGGGCAGGCTTGACCTCTGGCCAGAGCTTGCCCAATTTGCAATCGAACTGTTGGCTTGCCCCTCATCCAGTGTCCTGTCCGAAAGGACGTTCAGCGCAGCAGGGGGGATTGTGACCGATAAGCGTACTCGCCTAGCTCACCACAGTGTTAACTACCTCACATTTCTAAAAATGAATGAGGCATGGATCTCGGAGGAATTCAACACATGTGACCAGTAGACCATGTATATGTCTATAAACTATTTTTTTAATCAAGCACACAGACCTTCTTAATTCATTTGGCTCACTTCCTTGACCCAAAAAAGCACACCGTACTATATGCCCCTACCCTCCTCTTTGAAGAGGTTGAGCGGTGTCATATTTCTACTGGGGCTGCTTATGATATCCCTGTGCTGTGCTGACTTCCTCCTGGGGGTTCTTATTATGAAGGGATCACACTATCCCTGTGCTGTGCTGACTTCCTCCTGGGGGTTCTTATTATGAGGGGATCACACCATCCCTGTGCTGTGCTGACTTCCTCCTGGGGCTGCTTACGGTGCTGCTGTCAGTGCTGTATGTCACGGTGCTGCTGTCAGCGCTGTATGTCACGGTGCTGCTGTCAGCGCTGTATGTCACGGTGCTGCTGTCAGCGCTGTATGTCACGGTGCTGCTGTCAGCGCTGTATGTCACGGTGCTGCTGTCAGCGCTGTATGTCACGGTGCTGCTGTCAGCGCTGTATGTCACGGTGCTGCTGTCAGCGCTGTATGTCACGGTGCTGCTGTCAGCGCTGTATGTCACGGTGCTGCTGTCAGCGCTGTATGTCACGGTGCTGCTGTCAGCGCTGTATGTCACGGTGCTGCTGTCAGCGCTGTATGTCACGGTGCTGCTGTCAGCGCTGTATGTCACGGTGCTGCTGTCAGTGCTCTGTATTACGGTGCTGCTGTCAGATGCCTCTATCACGGTGCATGTGTCATTCCGGTATGTCACGCTGCTGGTGATCATCTCCTGCACCCTCTTCTTTGCCTACCCTGGTCCCTGACCTTCCCTCTCCTCCATTGCCTTCATTAGCTCCATAGTCCTGAATTGTTAGAACAATTTCCCAAATAAAATAAAAATGCTTGTAGTTATCGATCCCAAATTCACCTCATACATGTATTATGTCATTGTCCAGATGGTGGGACTACGTTTTACCCCCTAATAATTACCACGTGGCCGCAAATTCGACATGAAGGTTTGCAAAGTTCGCCTCCCATTGAAGTCAATGGGGCCCGCGGCGAACGTTCGGTTTCGCGAACGTTTGGGTCCGTTCGCATTTCGCGTTCGCGAAACGTCCCGTCGGAAGTTCGTCCATCACTACTCCTGAAAAACGGCTGGACCCGATTGGACCAATTATGTTAAAGGGGCCTAAGGCTGCTTTCACACTGATGCGCTGCAGTTTACCCGCACCGCTGGTGCAGCGCAGTACACCTGTGGCTTTCCTGCGGTTTAGCTAAACTTTGCCATAGGCTTCTATTATATCCTGCAGGTGTGGTGCACTTTCTGAAAGCTCACCAAAACTCCTGCAACAGAAGTCTAGGGCTCAGTGCAGGTAACCCGCAGGTACACTGCGGATCTGTTTGAAAGCAGCCCAGTAGCCACTGCAGAAGAGATATGCCCATATATACAACGTGATTTTAGAATATAAATTGACCTTTAGTAATAATCTTCAATTCGGGAATCTGGATTACTGTGATATAACTCCCTAGATCCCCTCTGTGCAGCTCTACAACCCTGCCTTAATGCAAGGAATATATTAAAGTAAAGACCAGATTTTTGAACCACTTGAACCATAGGTGTACGTAGCCTATTAACCACTTAAGGACCGCGCCTCTTTTTGACACTTGTTGTTTACAAGTTAAAATAATTTTTGTTTGATAGAAAATTACTTAGAACCCCCAAACATTATATATTTTTTCAGACACCCTAGAGAATTTGCGCAGCGGTCCTCCAAGCACAATTTTTAGGGAAAATATTGACTTTTTTGACTTGGTGCGATTCCATGGTCATAACCTGGGGGTGGTGCAGGTGATCAACAGAGTATCTGCATCGTCCGCTACAGTCATAAAGCTACTGCAACACCTGGTTTTACGTTGTTTGCAGCTGAATATCTTCACACTTGCCAGGTGTCGAGAACGTGATTGCTGATGCATTGTCTCGCTTTTAGTGGGACAGGTTCTGGGAGTTGGCGCCAGCTGCAGAGCAACACGGAGTGCCTTGTCCCGACTGGTTGTGGACGATTGCATTGGGTGAATCGCAGGATGGATCAGGAGATCAGTGAGCGAGCCCACATGGAGAGCATATGGTAAGGTATGGGAGGATCCCACGGGCCTGGTAGTTTGATGGCTGGTGCTGTATTACCTATCTAGACAGGTGGAAGAGGGAGCCTCAGGGGCCACAGTAAGCAGGAAGATGGCGGGTTTGGCATTTCTGTTCAAATGGCTGGGGCTTCCTGATTTTCTGAAGGATTTCTGGGTGCACCAGGAGATAAAAGGCTACAAGAAGACGGTAGGGCAGAAGGATGCTAGGCGACCTGTGTCTTTTGAGATTCTGAGGGGCATTTCTGGATCAACTGGTGTGGGTTTGCTCCTCGACCTACGAATTGGGGCTATTCAGGGCGGCTTTTCTGTTGGCTTTTTTTGGGGCGTTTAGAACTGGGGAATTGGTTATCCCATCTAAGAAAGTGCAGAGGGCCATTGGGTTACAGGATGTCCAGTGCAAAGGCAGGCTGAGGAGATCCAAAACGGATCAAGCTGGAAGGGGTAAGATGGTATACGTCTACCCTTTGCCAGGATCGGCTTTATGTCCAGTGGAGGCGGTAAGGGGATTTTTGGAACACAGACCGGGGTTTACAGGTTCTTTCTTAATGCATGGGGAGAGGTCCCCTCTGTCGAAATTTCAGTTTGTCTCTATTTTTCAGAAGTGTTTACGGGGTCTGGGTTTGGAGGACAAAGGTTTCTCTTCTCATTCATTCAGGATAGGGGCAGCGTCCGAAGCGGCTAGGTCAGGTTTGGACGAGGAAGCAGTAAAACGCATTGGGCGGTGGGAATCCAGGAGGTTTAGACTATATGTCCGCCCTCCTTTGTTGTGATGACAGTTGGTTTTGGGGGCTAAGGATCTGTTGAGTTTGGGTTTAAGTTGTTTTGAATGGTCATGGTGGCACGTTTGTCTTTCTTTTTATTCCAGATGCGGTGCAGTGCCTGATTTGGATTTTGGGCCATTCATATATGTTTGCTGGGGGACCAGAAGGGCGGATGTCTGGCCTAACGGGCAGAAGCTGGGGTTTTCCAAGCAAGAAGCCTGTGTCCGTTGGTTGGGTTTTCCGGGTATGTTATGGAGCAGAATGGTATTGGAGGTTCACCGTTTTGCACGGCGGGACAGGGCTCCTGATGTTTTGATTTTACATGTGGGGTGAAATGACTTAGGAGTCAGGTCCATGTTGGATATCACACGGGATATGAAGTTCGACCAGGGGCGGACTGACCATTGGGCCACTCAGACACTGCCCGAGGGCCCCGAGCCACTAGGGGGCCCCATTAGGGTTAAAAAACGTTATCCTGTGACACTGCGCTATCCAAAAAAGAACCGAAAAAAGCTGCTAACACAATCACAAGGATATAAAACAGTGAGTCATTAACAAATATTAAATCATAGTGTAGCGCTAAAAGAAACAAACAAAAGTGACCTAATACATGATGATACGTGGTCATACAATATTTAACCAAACATTAAACACAAAAATCATAAAATGTGCAAAAAATACACCTTAAGTGCAAAATTCATAAGTGTATATAATAAAAAAAGTCAGCTGAGGAAGAGAGTGGCATATCGCTCGGTGTGGAGGGTTCATTCTGATATATGCCCATTTGATCCTTGGATCTGGTTCAACATTTTGAGTTGGATTTTACCGCTGAGGATTTAACAACCAGCCGGGGCACCTGTATGAGTAGTTTGATTCGTTACTTCCCTGGATAATTTACGTCTGATATCTCGTATTCGAGTGCACAAGCCCGTATGATCCTTCGAATGTACATTCGTTTGGATCCATTACATCTGGTAAGCCTTTATCTTAAAAGGTGATGGGAATACCACAGGGTGTCTGCATGCTAGCCTCATTTAAAGAAGGTGGATGGTGACCCTTATCTCACGTTTGGATTGGATCAACAATTATATAGAGACTCTTATTTTTTCCTTGGACTTTTTTATTATATACACCTATGAATTTTGCACTTAAGGTGTATTTTTTGCACATTTTATGATTTTTGTGTTTAATGTTTGGTTAAATATTGTATGACCACGTATCATCATGTATTAGGTCACTTTTGTTTGTTTCTTTTAGCGCTACACTATGATTTAATATTGGCCCCATTAGGGTTGCCAGCATCAGTAAAACCAGGGACAGTACTGTATGTAAAAATCTGTGTTTTTTTTAACATCTGTCTCTGAAATTTACCTTATCGACATCCTTTTGGTCTAAAAATCCAGAGATTATAACTGCCCCACCTCTCCAGTACCTTCTCAGCCAATAGAAACATGTCTGTGTATACTGTGTGTACATGTATGTGTATATTGTGTGATTGTATACTGTGTGTGTATACTGTATGGCTCCATAAACTAGGATTACCTATTGTCCCATAATCTCCTTTTGCCCAGGGGCCCCATGAGTTGTCAGTCCACCCCTGAGTTCGACATACTGCGGCTGCGTATGTCTTATCCGGACACTATCATTGTGTGGTCTGACATGGTGGCTCGTCAATCTTGGAGGATGGCCAGATCAGTGGAGGGCGTGACGTGAACAGGGCCAGACGTAAAATAAACAGGGACATCAGCAGGTTTGTGGTATAGAATGGAGGTTTGGGGATAAGACATCTGGAATTGGAAGTTGAGACATGGCGATACTGGAAGAAGGATGGAGTGCACCTCAATGATTTGGAGACTGATCTGTGGGCCCTGGGATCCAGGATGGAGCGCAGCAAGAATTTGCGAGTGTGGAGGGGCTCTCAAGGGTAAGGGGTTACCCTTGTTAGCTGTGGCTGGTGTTTGATCATTGCAGGGGAAGGAAGAGAGTTCTGAATGAAGAGTCAGGATCTGTCGGTGGTACGGGTCCTGAGGGTGGTACCTCAGTTAACGGAGGTTATCTGGTAATTGGTTATGGGGGCATTGTGGTAGGTGGGTGTCTCCGAGTCAGCCTGTCAGCTTGAGGCCTAATAACCAAGGTCAGAGGGACCGCAGTGTCATAATTTTTGGATATAACTGAGTGTTATTGGTGGGCCTGCAAAGACCAACACTAGGGGAAGTTGATGTTTTGTCATAACTGATGTTGGTATTGTTTTTGTTACTGTTTTATTATTGTTTATGTTATTTAAAGAGTTATATATTTTTGGATATTTATACAGTTTGATTAATAAAGTAATGGCTGCTACGGCCTATTTTACTCCAAAAGTGGTATGATCTTATTTATTATATAAATGGGGGGTAAGTTGGAGTATAGGTTGCTAGCAAATGCATATATGTTATACACTAGTCGGGCCTTGAGATGCCATGTTAAACTTCCAGTGACCAGTATGAGAGAGTGAGAGCGATAATACCAAATTTAACACACCTGCTCCCCATTCACACCTGAAACCTTGTAACACTAACGAGTCATATGACAACAGGGAGGGAAAATGGCTAATTGGGCCCAATTTGGACATTTTCACTTAGGGGTGTACTCACGTTTGTTGCCAGCAGTTTAGACATTAATGGCTGTGTGTTGAGTTATTTTGAGGGGACAGCAAATTTACACTGTTATACAAGCTGTACACTCACTACTTTACATTGTAGACAAGTGTCATTTCTTCAGTGTTGTCACATGAAAAGATAAGAAAATATTTATAAAAATGTGATGGGTGTACTCACTTTTGTCAGATACTGTGTATATTTACACATACAAACACACTCTTACTGTATAAATAAATGTAAACAAACATTTTAAAATGTATTAAACATGTACACTGTCAGTAGAGCAGTGGACGGTGTCGGTAGGGCAGTGGATGGTGTCAGTAGAGTAGTGTACGGTGTCAGTAGAGCAGTGGACGGTGTCAGTAGGACAGTGGACAGTGTCAGTAGAGTAGTGGACGGTGTCAGTAGGGCAGTGGACAGTGTCAGTAGAGTAGTGGACGGTGTCAGTAGAGCAGTGGACGGTGTCAGTAGGGCAGTGGACAGTGTCAGTAGAGTAGTGGACGGTGTCAGTAGAGTAGTGGACAGTGTCAGTAGAGTAGTGGACGGTGTCAGTAGGGCAGTGAACAGTGTCAGTAGAGTAGTGGACGGTGTCAGTAGAGCAGAGGACGGTGTCAGTAGGGCAGTGGACGGTGTCAGTAGAGTAGTGGACGGTGTCAGTAGAGCAGTGGACGGTGTCAGTAGGGCAGTGGACAGTGTCAGTAGAGTAGTGGACGGTGTCAGTAGAGCAGTGGACGGTGTCAGTAGGGCAGTGGACAGTGTCAGTAGAGCAGTGGACGGTGTCAGTAGGGCAGTGGACAGTGTCAGTAGAGTAGTGGACGGTGTCAGTAGAGCAGTGGACGGTGTCAGTAGAGTAGTGGACGGTGTCAGTAGAGTAGTGGACAGTGTCAGTAGAGTAGTGGACGGTGTCAGTAGGGCAGTGAACAGTGTCAGTAGAGTAGTGGACGGTGTCAGTAGAGCAGAGGATGGTGTCAGTAGGGCAGTGGACGGTGTCAGTAGAGTAGTGGACGGTGTCAGTAGAGCAGTGGACGGTGTCAGTAGAGCAGAGGATGGTGTTAGTAGGGTAGTGGACGGTGTCAGTAGGGCAGAGATTGGTGTCAGTAGAACAGTGGATAGCGTCAGTCAGTAGATCAGTGGGTGGTGTCATTAGGGCAGTGGATGATGCCAGTAGGGCAGAGATTGGTGTCAGTAGAGCAGTGGATAGTGTCAGTCAGTAGAGCAGTGAACAGTGACAGTAGAGCAGTGGACAGTGTCACTAGGGCAAATATCGGTGTCAGTAGGGCAGTGGATTGTGTCAGTCATTTTTTCTTTATATTATATAATTTTTTTTTCTACAATTTTTTAGGTGCCCAGTTGGGGGCTTTGGTAAAATATCAGACACCGAAACAGCCCACTGATGTCTCACTTTTGAGACAGAGATTCTACAGCCCCTCAGCTGCACTGGACAGTGAATGAACAGGATGTGCTCTGTGCTGAGCGGCTTCCTGTTCATTCACAAGCTGAAACATAGTATATAAAGGGATAGGGTGTGGCGGGAGTTGGCATATATACTGGTACTAATCCCCTGCATTTTCCTCCTGTGGTAACAATGCCAGCAGGGAGGAGAGGAGGAGAAGCCCGCTTTCAACTGCTGCAAAAGGAAAATATTGATTGGTTCCAGTAAATGCCACCTCCACCGCTCCTTCTTTCCTCCAGGTTCCAGGTGTCCGCAAGGAAGGATCACCGTCTACCCATCACCTGCCAGAGATCAATGGGTAGATCACAATCAATGGGTTGCTGACCCCCCGGTTTAGTTCGCAGCCTATGATTTTACTCTCAGTCAGGTCACCTAGATAATTTACTGTTTTTTATAACAGATTTGTATATCGTCTCTCTTGTTATAACTGTGTGCTGTTGTAGATGCTCTATTGAATTGTATTATCATTGTTGGTAGCTCCACTGGTTTTCTTGCCTGCAGGGCTTTTGTCTGATCATTGATGCCCATTTAAAGCCACTGGTGTGTCCAGAAAAGTAGTACTTTTTTCAGAGGTGTGGGCACTGGAAACTGGAGACCCAAAAAAACAGCTGCTCCTTCAAGCATGAGAAGTGTTGTCAACCGCCCGTTAATTATCCAGGCATCCCCTAAATTTGAGCCCATGGACCTGGCACTATTTTTGAATGGAAGGCACTCGTTTCGGTCTTGGTTGCAGTGAAGAGGAAGACACTGTTACAATCCCATATACACAATCCTATAGCCACAGTTGATCCAGAGGAAGGCAAGAAACCCCAGCAAAGCATGATCCAATTTGCTCCAGCAGGGGAAGAAATTCCTTCCTGATCCCCTGAGAGGCAATTGGATTTTCCCCCGGATCAACTTTACCTATAAGTGTCAGTACCAAATTTACATTTAGGAAAGAATCCAGGCCTTTCCTAAAGCAATCTACTGAGCTGGCCAGAACCACCTCTGGAGAGAGTCTATTCCACATTTTCACAGCTCTTACTGGGAAGAAACCTTTCCATATTTGGAGACGAAATCTCTTTTCCTCTAGATGTAAAGAGTGCCCTCTGTGGTGACCTAACGTGAATAACTCAACACCAAGTTAACTATATGGACCCTTTATGTATTTGTACATGTTGATCATATCCCCCTTAATCTTTTTTTCTCAAGAGAGAATAAATTCAGTTCCTCTAATCTTTCCTCATAGCTGAGCTCCTCCATGGAACCCTAAGATGGAAATGTTACCCTGCTACTAGGGGGTCAATCTGTATCTTTTCAAGAGAAGGTGTTCTACAGGAGCAGATAAGACAAATTCATTGTATGGGTTTACATACACTTTTTTTTGTAAATCTGTTGCAATTTTTTGTTCTTGGAGATCCTGCCAGTAACAGCACGTCCTCTTCTTAGGCTGGCAATGCCAAGCCATTGCCTCATACTTAGCAGAAGCGTTGTCAGCCTGCCCTGTGGGTTGCTTCATCTGGCTGTTGCGTTGTGACATCATAATGTCGTAACACACCCAACCACGTGGTGGGAGTGGCGGGTGACTGGGGACAAGGAAGGGCTCTAATTGGAGGGCCCAGGTAAGAATAAATAGGAAGCAATGTCTATCCACCCCTAGTATCAAGCACCAAGGGTACATCTCCTACATGGACATGGTGTTATCTGCCAGATATTAATATTTGACAATTGCACATGAAACTATGAAGTTTTTCTGGGCTATTATACAGTATATCTTTATAAAGATGCTGTCAGAAACCATGAAATCAGGCCGAGACAGAATTACATTTAAATCACACTTATTTAATAATAAAAGTAAAAAGAACAAATGTAGTCAAAACATAGCCAAAGTTCAGTAACCGGAACGGATAGTCAGCTAAACCAAAAGTCAGGGATCAATGTAGTGGAACAGCAAGCAGGCTCTGGAGCCAGAAGGGATGTCAGCAAAGCAAGTCTTGAACAGGATCGCAGGAGATGTTTCTGTGATGTTGACCAAGGTGAAGCCAGAGATCCTCTAGACTGGACAGCTTAAGTAGGCAGGACTGACGAGCAGGATATCATCAGCAGCTGAGTAACTGTGGAGAGATAGGAGCTGGCAATTAGCCAACAGCTGAGTGGCCAGTTCAGAGAAGAAAGGGCTGAGCCCAGCCCTGACAGATGCCTATTTTGGTGCTTTACTTTTCTGGGCTCCCATATAGATACAGTGAATTGGAACTTATATACTACCTACTAATATTGTAAGTCCATATTGAATATAGCAAGAATAATAATGGAGAATCTTTTATTAAGTGAGTTATTTATTTTGGATAATGGCAAGCTATTTATCACTCTCTAGGTCATTGTATACTTTGGGTGGATACTTACCCATGTATCCTCCTCTGCGGTGGATGCCTAATCAGTGGGGCTGTGACTGTAGCCTGAATGCCATATTGCCATTTTTAATGTATTGCTGTTCCCTTGAGGTAAGTAATAACTGTTGATCTGATATTGAGACATGTCTAGTCTTGTAATGATATTCTTTTGGATATATTATGATTTACATTGCAGGGTGCTATCCACTTACCTCTAAATAGTTCCTGGAGAAGCAAGTTGGTTGACCTGAGAAACACGTTGAGAGCTCCTCCTATAAGTCAAGGTGATAAAGGAAAAAATGTATGCCATACCCGTGTTTACGAATGGACTGTCATGGGGGATAGTGTGGTAGATGTTCCGTGTTAACCACTTGCCCAATGACGGCTACAGCGCTGTCATCCAGTTCTGGGAGGGTGTTATATGACATCCTCCTGTGATCACGCCCACTGCCACGCCCAGGTGGCGCACTCTGTAATCGATGTGTCCTCTAGACACTGCTGATCACAGATTGAGGTAAAGAGCCAATCAGCAGCTCTTTACCACGTGATCAACTGTGTCCAATCACACCTGATCATGTTGTAAACAGAAAACAGTGTGTAAACAGTGTAAACAGTGTCCTGATTATCAGTACAGTCCCAACAGGGCTCAGTATCAGTGCTGCCAATCAGTGCCCATCATTGCCTCCTCATCAGTGTCACCTATCAGTGCCGCCTCATCAGTGCCCATTAGTGCCACCTATCAATGCCCACCAGTGCCACCTCATCAGTGCCCACCAGTGCCGCCTCATCAGTGTCCATCAGTGAAGGAGAAAACTTACCTGTTTGCAAAATTTTATAATGAACTATGAAAAAGTATTTTTTCCCCCATATTTTCAGTCTTTTTTTCATTTACTTAGCAAAAAACAAAACAAAAAAAGACCCAGTGATGATTAAATACCTCCAAATGAAAGCTCTATTTGTGTGAAAAAATGACAAAAATTTCATATGGGTACAGTGTTGCAGGACCGGGCTGAAAGCTGAAAACCTGGGTAGGAAGGGGGTAAAAGTGGCAAGTGGTTAAAGCATTTTCCACTACTTTCCTCCACTCCACCCCACCTTCCATCCTTTATATATACTGCACTGTTTTTTTTTCTTATGTTTTTTTTTTGTTTTTTGTTTTTTACCACTTTTTAGGCAAAAATGTCCGTCCCTGCCTCCCCATGCATGTCAGTCACCTTAGGAAAAGGATGTGCGCACTGCCCACTGTGCGTCCTGGGATATGCAGATTTAGCACCCTTGTAGCTTAGGTAGGGAGCTCCTCACAAATGTACTTTCCAGGAGTAGTCATCTTGGTCGATTGATAGAGATCTATTGATCTGTCCCTAAGTTTGGCCTTGTTGTACTTTTCTCTTCTACCACTAGGTGGCCGGGTAGTTGGTGGTACTAGGTATGAGAAGGGGAACCCAAGGTCAGGTTATGGGTATATGGGGTATCTCAGCCAATGGGCAGGGGTTTTCTTGAACCCCCTGGGCCTGCTGAGAGAACCCATATATTTAGGTGGAGTCAGGTGATCTGTGTTCTGTGCCACCTGGATAGCTGTCTGGGTGGACGTGTGTTGTATGCCCCGGGCTGCTAGGCGGGAGATTGGGCCTATCCTGGGGGCAGCTGGCTGTCAGGCTGTGTGAGAGCCTATCCAGGAGTAAAAGGGCAGCGCAGGGTTGGGATTGCGGCTTGCAATCAAACCAAAAGTGACGGTTCTGCTGGCTGGAGAGCCTGTCGGGGTCGGAGGTAGAAGGGGAGCTGTCACCACTAAGAGGCCAACCACCTTTACCAGGGACCACAGTGAGTAACTGAAGCAAGTACCGGAGCAGTATTCTCACTGAACGTGGCACGGTGGAGAATCAGGTAAATTCAGGTGGTGATCAAGTCAGGGACTCAACCTGCGGAGGAGACGCTTGCAGAGCAGCCTTGTGTGTCAAGCCAGAGACCGAGCTGGTCAGCAGAGGTAAAGCTTGATAAGTATCTGGAGTGCCAAGCTAGGGACCCAGCAGGGAAGCGTGGGTAACGTTTGGGGGAGATACCACCACAGGGATTGGCGGAGCTCAAGGGATTCTGAGTCAGTTAATCAGAGGGTCTAGTGAGAGACCAGGAGCTCAGTGTTGAAGAACTACAAGAGGCAGTTGTATTGAAGCTGAAGGAACTGTTAGGTTTGTGTTAGGAACTGTTAAAGACTGTTGCCATAGGAGACAGCATTCCTTCATGTGCAGATGTGGCGCTATGCTTGGTCCTTTCCCTGCACGGCTGTCCTCCTATTGAAATCTCGGAGTCTGCTAATTGAAACTACAACTACTTAAGGGTGTCCTGGCCCTAACACTCTTTCCCCCAAAAATACAAAAAGGACTGTTAAAAGACAAAAAAAAAACTTTTTTTACATCCAAGTAGTGTCTGGAATCCAAAGACTTTCACCATCTTTGCACCCGCTATGCCTCACAATCCACTTCATATTGAAGGATGTCAGCTATCTTTGGCCTTGGAGGTCCTCATTAGCCTGGACAAGGTTAGAGACTTTGTTACACGTATCACATATCCCAGGAGTCATAGCCTTCCATTCAGGGAAGGAGGAGCAGGCGGGACTATCAGCACATCATTGGGAGGTACGTTTACTGAACCAGGAAGAGCCGGCGAGCCAAAAAGAACATGGCGGCACGGGACAGAGCTGTGGCTGGGCATGGAGGATTTAAGACATTTATTGAGTATACACTATATTACCAAAAGTATTGGGACACCTGCCTTTACACACTCAAGAACTTTAATGGCACCCCAGTCTTAGACCGTAGGGTTCAATGTTGAGTTGGACCACCCTTTGCAGCTATAACAGCTTCAACTCTTCTGGGAAGGCTGTCCACAAGGTTTAGGAGTGTGTCTATGGGAACTTGGAAGGTTAGACCATTCTTCCAGGAGCACATTTGTGAGGTTAGGCAATGATGTTGGACAAGAAGGCCTGACTTGCAATCTCAGTTCTAATTCAACTCAAAGGTGTTCTATAGGGTTGAGGTCAGGACTCAACCGGCCTGTCAAGTTCCTCCACCACAAACTCACTCATCCATGTCTTTATGGACCTTGCTTTGTGCACTGGTGCGCAGTCATGTTGGAACAGGAAGAGGCCATCCCCAAACTGTTCCCACAAAGTTGTGAGCATGAAATTGCCAAAAATGTCTTGGTATGCTGGCTCCATAAGGGTTCCCTTCAGTGGAACTAAGGGGCCAAGCCCAACCCCTGAAAAACAACCCCACACCATAATCCCCCCTCCACCAAATGATTTAGACCAGTGCACAAAGCAAGGTTCATAAAAAAAGGATGAGCAAGTTTGGGGAACTTGACTGGCCTGCACAGAGTTCTGACCTCAACCCGATAGAACACCTTTTGGATGAATTTGAGTGGAGACAGCGAGCCAGTCCTTCTCATCCAACATCAGTTCCTGACCCCACAAATGTGCTTCTGGAAGAATAGTCAAACATTCCCATAGACACACTCCTAAACCTTGTGGACAGCCTTCCCAGAAGAGTTGAAACTGTTATAGCTGCAAAGGGTGGGCCAACTCAATATTGAACCCTACAGACTAATGCCCTGTACACACGGTCGGACTTTCCAATGGAAAATGTGCGATCGAATCATGTTGTCGGAAAATCCGATTGTGTGTGGGCTCCATTCCGACACACAAAGTTTGAGAGCTGGATCTAAAATTTTCAGACAACAAAAATTCCGATTGTGTGTAGACAATTCCAATAGACAAAGTGGCACGCATGCTCAGAATAAACTACGAGACGAAAGCTATTGGCTACTGGTCCGTTTATAGTCCCGTCGTACGCGTTCTACGTCACCGTGTTCAGAATGATCGGATTTTCCGACAACTTTGTGCGACCGTGTGTATGCAACACAAGTTTGGGCCAAAATCCGTTGGAAAAAATCTGACTAATTTTGTCGTCGGAAAGTTGGACCGTGTGTACAGGGCATAAGACTGGGACGCCATTAACCACATGCCGACCGGCACACGCCGATGTACGTCGGCAGAATGGCACGTACAGGTACGTCCTTTTAAATTTGCTGCTGTGCCATCGCGTGTGCGTGCAGGTCGTAACCTCTGTGAGTCCGATTCTGCAGGGATACCCCCGATCGCCTCATGGGGAGGAAGAACGGGGAGATGCTAAAGTAAACAAGCATCTCCCCGCTCTGCCTAGTGACAGTGTCACTGATCTCTGCTCCCTGTGATTGGGAGCAGAGATCAGTGACATGTCACACATAGCCACGCCCCCCACAGTTATAAACACGCCCCAGGACACACTTAACCCTTACCCTGCCCCCTAGTGGTTAACTCCTTCACTGCCAGTGTCATTTACACAGGAATCAGTGCATTTGTATAGCACTGATTGCTGTATAAATGACAATGGTCCCAAAAATGTGTCAAAAAATGTCCCACGTGTCCGCCATAATGTCGCATTCATGATAAAAAACGCTGATCGGCACCATTACTAGTAAAAGAAAAAATATTAATAAAAATGCCATAAAACTTTTGTAAATGCTATAACTTTTGCGCAAACCAATCAATAATCATGTATTGCGATTTATTTTTCCAAAAATATGTAGAAGAATACGTATCGGCCTAAACTGAGGAAAAAAATGTTTTTTTAATATATTTTTGGGGGATATTTATTATAGCAAAAAGTGAAAAATAATGTGTTTTTTTTCAAAATTGTCGCTCTTTTTTTGTTTATAGCGCAAAAAATAAAAACCACAGAGGTGATCAAATACCACCAAAAGAAAGCTCTATTTGTGGTGAAAAAAGGTCGTCTTTTTTATTTGGGAGCCACGTCGCATGACCGCGCAATTGTCAGTTAAGTCAGTGCCGAATCGCAAAAATTGCTCTGGTCTTTGGCCTGCAAAATGGTCCGGGGCTGAAGTGGTTAAAGTTCATGTGCGAGTAAAGGAAGGCGTCCCAATACTTTTAGTAATATAGTGTACATCAAGTGCCGTGAACAGCACTTGAATACATTTTAAATATTGATTTTAGTGATGTAAAAAAATAAAACATTTTTTTAATATTTAAAGAGCGATCTTGTGTCAAAGGAATTTACGATGGTTAGATTGTAAGCTCTAAAGGAACAGGGCCCTCAAATTCCTACTGTATTAAAGTGTATTGTATTTGTACGGACTACCCATAAGTTGAGCTGCACGATTAATCGTTAAGAATCGTCATCGCAATTTTTTTCCCCCTTGCGATCTTGACAAAGTATTTCCCGATTCTTTCTATGCAGAGAATTCTCTCTGCTCTGCTGAAGCCCACAGATGTCAAAATAAAGGAAAAAAAAAAAAAAAAGAGCAGTCTGCCAAGAATCACAACATTCTTTAGCAGTGGAAGTTAAGTTTAAACATTGTAACAATTTGTTCTTTAGATCAAAGGAATACACTTTGGTCTGTAAATGAGGGAAGTTTAACCATTTAAACACTAAACCTTTTTCGGACATTTGTTGGTTTTAAGTTAAAATAATTTTTTTTTTGTTAGAAAATTACTTACAACCCTTAAACATTATATATACTTTTTTACTAAAGACCCTAGAGAATAAAATGGTGGTTGTTGCAATATTTACTGTTGCACTGTATTTTCACAGCAGTCGTTCAAATGCAATTTTTGGAAAAAAAATTACACTTTAATAAATTTTTTTTAAAACTAACCAGTAAAGTTAGCCCAATTTTTTTTTTTTTTTGTATAATGTGAAAGATTTTACGCCTTGAAAATCGTGATCTTTTTATTCTAAGCAAAAAAAAAACAAAAAAAACAATCGCTATTCTAATTTTGGCCAGACTGGTGCAGCTCTACCCTTAAGTTGTAAAGCGCTGTGTAAACTGTCAGCGCTATATACTGTAAATCCTGTATAATAATAATAATGGGGATGCTTTTGTTTTTTTGTATAACAATTTTCGGGATGTGAGTACTGTCTGCATAAAAAGCATTTATACTCCAGGATAGACTATGTACTCTTTATATTATACAGTACTAGCTGCCATTCAAGTCTGTACGATAAGCAGCCCAACAGTCAATTAAAGGACCTCACATAACAGGCTGACAAGGCTGCTGCTTTGGTCAACATCACATCGACTTAGAGTTGTCAGGATTTTTTTTCCATTAATTATTTGCTTAAGAAAATGCTGTACATTGAGACATGTTGCCAAACACATTGAATAACTTATTTAGGGTTTGCATACACTTTAATTACATAGTGCTGTAGCAAACATCATTCGGTTGGAGTTTACATCTACATTTTCTATTATTACCACCAGATGGCAGCAGAGCTCCCTCCATGGTTCCTTCTGTTTAAATAACGGCCTATGTTCTGCTGAACATGCCCATATTACATTGGCTACCGATTAGGCAATCTTCTGGCAATTTTGGACATTTCCAACCACAGCAATTTCCCAGCTAGTATTTCCATCGCATCCAGTAACCAGATAACGATTTGAAAGCGGCAAAGCCTTTTACATCCATTTCCAACTCGATTTCATCCCTTTTATGCTTGAAACTGGCATATGATTCAAACTGTGTGACAGATTGCTGCGGACTGTTCAATTTCATGGCGCGTGTGTTCAACAAAAACTGCCAACAACATTGCCAAGTGTATGGCCGCCATTTGACTTCATATCATCATAAGAGGCACATATACCAAAACCTCAACGGACTACTTTTATTGTACAACATTCATACCCAAGGATTCCTGCACCTCCAGTGATAGAAATCTGTGTTATTTTCAATAAAATTGAATTTATTATTGCTTCACCCTTCAGGCATTTGTTCTCATGAATGTAGCGCTCTACAAATCTCGGTCAGGACTAGGGGAGATGCTAGGTCTACTCAGGGTCCTCAGAGAGCCTCCCCCTTATGTCAGGGTCCCCATAGAGCCTCTTCCCTACATCAAGGTCCCCAGAGAGCCCCCCCCTTATATCAGGATCCCCAGAGAGCCCCCGCCTTACATCAGAGTCCCCAGAGAGCCTCCCCCTTACATCATGGTCCCCATAGAGCCTCCCCCTTTCATCTGGGTCCCCAGAGAGCCCCCCCTTACATCAGGGTCCCCAGAGAACCCCCCTTACAACAGGGTCCCCAGAGAGCCTCCCCCTTACATCAGGGTCCCCAGAGAGCCCCCCTTACGTTAGGGTCCCCAGAGAGCCCCCCCCTTACATCAGGGTCCCCAGAAAGCCTCCCCCTTGCATCAGGGTCCCCAGAGAGCCCCTTCTTACCTCAGAGTCCCCAGAGAGCCTCCCCCTTACATCAGGGTCCCCAGAGAGCCCCCCCTTGTATCAGGGTCCCCAGAGAGCCCCCCCCTTACATCAGGGTCCCCAGAGAGCCCCCCCCTTACATCAGGGTCCCCAGAGAGCCCCCCCCTTACATCAGGGTCCCCAGAGAGCCTCCCCCTTACAACAGGGTCCCCAGAGAGCCTCCCCCTTACATCAGGGTCCCCAGAGAGCCCCCCTTACATCAGGGTCCCCAGAGAGCCTCCCCCTTACATCAGGATTCCCAGAGAGCCCCCCTTACATCAAGGTCCCCAGAGAGCCCCCCTTACAACAGGGTCCCCAGAGAGCCTCCCCCTTACATCAGGGTCCCCAGAGATCCCCCCTTACATCAGGGTCCCCAGAGAGCCTCCACCTTACAACAGTGTCCCCAGAGAGCCTCCCCCTTACATCAGGGTCTCCAGAGAGCCCCCCTTACATCAGGGTCCCCAGAGAGCCTCCCCCTTACATCAGGGTCCCCAGAGAGCCTCCCCCTTATATCAGGGTCCCCAGAGAGCCCCCCTTAAATCAGGCTCCCCAGAGAGCCTCCCCCTTACAACAGGGTCCCCAGAGAGCCTCCCCCTTACAACAGGGTGCCCAGAAAGCCCCCCTTACATCAGGGTCCCCAGAGAGCCTGCCCCTTACATCAGGGTCCCCAGAGAGACTCCCCCTTACATCAGGGTCCCCAGAGAGCCTCCCCCTTACATTAGGGTCCCCAGAAAGCCCCCCTTACATTAGGATCCCCAGACAGCCCCCCCCCCACTTACATTAGGATGCCCAGAGAGCCCCTTCTTACCTCAGAGTCCCCAGAGAGCCGTTCCTTACATCAGGGTCACCAAAGAGGGGGCAGGCAGTGGGAGATGATGTATTATCTCTGTTGTCCACAGCTGCACAGTGAGGGCAGAACAGCAGTGATGCAGGGCGGGCGGTGAGTGAGAGATGACGTCAGCTCTCTGCTCTCTTGCCCACCTGGCTCTCCCGTGCTGCCAACCCGCTGTCTGGCTCTCCCATGCTGCCTGCCGCCCAGCTGTAGGGAGGCCATGGCCAGTAGTGGGCCACGGCCCTGTGGTTGTAGACCCTGGGACTCGGGCTATGGGCCCCAGATTCGGGGCTATAGCCCCAAAAGCAACCCCCTAGTGACGCCACTGGTCAGGACACTGTGGGGTTGATTTACTAAATAGACTGTGCACTTTGTAAAGTGAAGTTGCCCTCTGTAAGTGCAGTTGCTCCAGAGCTTTGTAAATGAGGTAAGGCTTCACTTTGCAAAGAGTACTCAATCACGTGCAAGGAAAAAAAAAACTGCATATTTGCTTGCACATGATTGGATGATGGAAGTCAGCAGAGTTTCTGCTCATTTACTAAGCTCTTAAGAAACTGCACTTGCAAAGTGTGTCTTTTTTCCCTTTAGTAAACCAACCCCTATCTGCAAAGAAGTAAATCAGTAAATTGCTGGGTGTTAGAGAATCATCGGCATTACATCCCTTAATCAACAGAATATTGGTAAGAGAAAAAGAACAAGATTTTTAAGGTGCCACACAAAACACCTTCTTTTTTGTATAAAAGTACCAACATTTTATTTAGACATTTGTTAAAATCAATCAGTTGAATATAGTATCATCATACAATATCCATGCAATTATGTAAAAAATGCAGTGACTCCAGCTCTACATGTTTCACCATACTGTGGCTTCTTCAGGAGACTGCAGGTACTACATGTGTAATCTCTACAAATTAAGAATAACATATTAGACAAACAAGCGACTAGTGTAATAAAAAAAACATATCCGCGGAGTTCTCCCTGTGCTTGCATGGGGTTCCTCCGGGTATTTTGGTTTCCTCTTGTACTCCACAGACATGCTAATATATATATGTATGCATGTGAGATAGGCTCCTTAGATTGTAAGCTCCTCAAAGGCAGTCATAGTATGTGTATGTACTGTATGCATGTAAGATAGGGACTTTATATTTTGAGCTCCTCGAGGGCAGTCTTAGTATATGTACTATGTTTGCATGCAAGATATGGACCTTAGATTGTAAGCTCCTCAAGGGAAATCCTAGTATGTGTAATATGTGCATGTGAGATAGGGACATTCGATTGTAAACTCCTCAAGGGCAGTCCTAGTATGTGTAGTATGTATGCATGTGAGATAGGGACCTTAGATTGTAAACTCCTCAAGGGTAGTCCTAGTATGTGTACTATGTATGCATGTAAGATGGGGACCTTAGAGTGTAAGCTCTTTGAGGGCAGTCCTAGTATGTGTATGTATGCTTTTAAGATTGTAGCTTTAGATTCTAAGCTCCTCGAGGGCAGTCCTAGTATGTGTACTATGTATGCATGTGAGATAGGGACCTTAGATTGTAAGCTCTTCAAGGGAAGTCCTAGTATGTGTACTATGTATGCATGTAAGATAAGGACCTTTGATTGTAAGCTCCTTGATGGCAGCCCTAGTATGTGCATGTGTGCATGTGAGATAGGGACCTTAGATTGTAAGCTCCTCGAGGGCAGTCCTAGTATATGTACTATGTATGCATGTAAGATGGGGACATTAGATTGTAAGCTCCTCAAGGGCAGTCCTAGTATGTGTACTATGTATGCATGTAAGATAGGGACCTTAGAGTGTAAGCTCCTTGAGGGCAGTCCTAGTATGTGCATGTATGCATGTAAGATAGTAACTTTAGATTGTAAGCTCCTCGAGGGCAGTCCTGGTATGTGTACTATGTATGCATGTGAGATAGGGACCTTAGATTGTAAGCTCCTCAAGAGAAGTCCTAGTATGTGTACTATGTATGCATGTAAGATAGGGACCTTAGAGTGTAAGCTTCTCGAGGGCAGGGACTGATGTGAACGTACCATATGGAAAGCACTGTGTAAGTTCCCAGCTGTATATAAATACCTGTAATAAATAAATAAATGAATGTGATAAAGTCAGGAAAACAGAATAACACCCCATTTCCCCACCTTGAAATTCTTTCATGCTAGACAGCAAACAGGGCTTGCTTTAGGAGTTAGAATAAATGTTAGGGTGAGCAAGAGTGTAGCTACAGCCATAGAACACCAAGTGACTGCTATGGGGCCCGGAGTAGTCTGGCTACACATTTGTATAAAAAAAATATATGGAACTGGGATACGGTAGCTACTGTATGTGATGAGCATTTTGTGTCACTAAAGTACTGCTCATGTTACTTTTTCTATATGTGCTGTTAATTGTTTAGGACGAGTTTTTGGGGGCCTTCTGCCCCACTTATATTAACATTTTTGTGTTTTTTTTTTTTTATTGAACTGCACAAGGTCATTATTGGTTTGTAGTATGCTGACATCAACTGGTGATTTTGGGCCACTACAACTTGTTTACTGTGTGATTTTGGTTTCTCACTCCTCTCCTCCTGTTTAGTGCTAGTAAGTTCAGTCCTAGCTAGACCCTTCCCATTTCAGGGGGCCCCTGATGACATCCGGTATGACGAAACATGTTTGAGGGGAGCTAGTAGATTGATGTCACATGCTATCGGGAGCTTGCTATAAATTTTGTGCTGGCTTGTTTTAAACTTTGTAATAAAATAATTGCGGTATTACACTATCACACACACAAGCTTTCTTCCCTATTTCCATTCGATGGAAAGAGAGCGCTTCCTGCATGCATTTTGACAAACCGATTGAAAAGCCTCCAGGAGAGAGGAAAGTATTTTTTCTTTATGGGATTAATCATGTACTGACCTCTGAGAGTGTGACGTCCTACCATCTGGTGAGTGAGCACCTAGAGCAGGCTTTCTCCACCTTTTAACCCTAGAGGAACCCCAAAAATAATTTTCATGTCTCAAGGAACCCTTACTAAAACCAAATCATCAGCGCTCAATAAGAACAATGCTCCTTATATTAGTGGTCAATAGGTAGAATGTCCCCCTTAAAGTGGTGTTTAGAATGCCACCCTTAAAGACAGCTAAAAAGATATTTGGTGCCATGCTGCTGGCTTTGCTAAGTGGTGCCGAACCTTGAAATCTGTAGGCATCATCAAATAGGTGGTTCATCAGCCACAGCTCAAGGAACCCCTAGCAACCTCTGGAGGAACCCCAGGGTTCCACGGAACCCTGGTTGAGAATGGCTGACCTAGAGTGTTGAAGGCGGTTGGTGTTGTAACACACATAAGTGTCTCCTAGGATGGTGCAACTGGACATTGTATAAAAGATATCAGGCTTGGAATATATTCTCAATTTTACAGAGCTGCAATTCATTTCTGATCTTTTACCAGCACTTGTGTAATGAATGAAGCTGACCCCACCTCCTGCTGTACTGAATGGCAGCACTCTCCAGCATGCAGCTGCTGCCAGAAACGAGTGCTGTCAATCAGATCTCATTATTTATTTATTCCCATGCTAGCAGCGTGGTTGGACATCCGTGGGCAAAGGGGGGCAAGCTGTCAACCACACTAGCCCAGGAACAGGGCCACAAGTCAGAAGAGGGCCAAGAGCTCTGTGCATGTGATCACCTGGGGGGATTTAATAAGGGTTTTCATATACTTCTTCATTAATGAATAACTACAAAAAAACATTCCCCATCTGGGTGATCTATGTACTTTGCAAGGATTTTTTATAAACTTTGTTGCAGATTCCCACCTTTTGTTCTTCTGAAGAAATCCCTGTGTGTTTGTCTGTGTCCATGTACAAAGGGAATTTAATGGGAGTGGTTTCATAATTATCAATCAGCTGCTGCACCTGCAGGGCTCTACTGAGGAAAGTGGCTCTAATGAGGAAAATCTAAGGCCGGGATCACACTGGTACGACAAACGCTCCGACATTGGGAGCTCATGTTACATGACGTGTGAAAATCAATGTTTCCCTATGGGAGCCATCTTTGAAAATGCTCCCTGTACTACTTTGGTCCGACTTTGATCCTACTTCAGCTCATTGACTATCATTGAAGTAGGATCAAAGTCGGATCCTTGTCCTAACCATCCGACTTTGGCATCCGACATTGTGTTATTTCCTGCCCCCTGCTGTAGCCCCTCCCATTGTGTGTTAGTTTTGATTGGTCAAAGGACAAGTTGTACTATCTGAAAAGTTGGATCAAAGTATTATCCCGTTCATGAAAGTCGGATGGATGTAGGATCAATGTAGGGCTGATGTCGCAGAGCAAAATAGGATGAAAGTCGTACTACTGTCGTGTAGTATAGTGTGAACCCGGCCTAAAGGTCCCTTTAGACGTGATTTCCTATTGGAAGTATCTTACCAGAAAAATGAAATTTTTGCTGCAGGGGATGCCTGAAAGCTGACTTGTATCTTAGTGTAGACTTCTGGGAAAATCAGTCAAGCCAATCACACAAGCAGAAAATTATGTTTGTGGGGGAACACCTCCAGGTAGCCATATTGCATTGCATTTTTCAGAAAATGACAGAGCTGCAGATTGAAAAGGAAAGGTCATTTTTAATAACATGAAACTACAATATGACTTGAGTCACAATTGTGTTTGCTATATTATTTTTGTAGCAAGATCCCAGGCCTCCTTTGGTCTAATGAGAACCTCCAGATCCAGGGACAGCTGACATCCTTCTGTATAGAGTGGGTTGCAAGGCATAGTGGGTGTACTGTATGGTAGATTCATGGGCACCAGACACTTCTTGAATGCAGAGAGATTTATTTTTTCTTGAACAGAACGGCGGGAGAGAGGGTTTAGGGTCAGGACACCCTTAGGTAGTTGCAATGTCAATTGGCAGACTCCGAGACTTCTATAGGTAGACAGCCATGCAGGGAAAGGCACCCAGCCAGACACCCCATCTGCATGTGGAGGAGTGCTGTCTCCTATGGCAACAGTCTTAGAACAGTCCCTAACACAAATTGTAACAAACTCCTTTACTTTTATACAATTACTTCTTGTAGATTCTCAGCCCACTGAGCTCCCAGTCTCTTTCATCCTATGAGCTCATCTAATTTTCTTACTTCAGTATCTTCCTCAAGCGTCACCCCCACTTCCCTGCTGGGTTCCTGCCTTGGCACTCCAGATACTCCTCAAGAGTCACCCCACTGGCTGCGTCCCTGGCTTGGCACCTTATCAGAATCTGGAAGCCCCCTTTAACAAGGGGACCCCCAGATCCCGCCCCCCCCCTGTTTGAAATGGTAAGGGGGTACAAAAGTACCCCTACCATTTCACAAAGAAAGTGTAAAAAATAGTTAAATAAGACAAACACACTTTTGAAAAATTCCTTTATTAAAAATAAAAAAAATTAAAAAAAGATTCCAGCGGTGCTAATCCACTCTTGCTATCCAGCGACGGATGATCATCTCTCCGGGGTCCAGCGATGGCTCATCTGAATCAGCGCAGCGAATCCATCCTTCTTCTGTCTCCACGGAGGAGACACTGCAAGGATTCCGGCGGCCTGACGTTTCTTATATACGGAGGGCGGGGCCACCCGTCACCTGACCCCGCCCCCCTCTGATGTAACAGAAACCTGCCTGTGTTACATCAGAGGGGTGCGGGGTCACCCATACGTCACGGTGAACCCCGGGTTTCCCCTTGCGTCAGAGGGGGGCGGGGTCAGGTGACGGGTGGCCCCGCCCTCCGTATATAAGAAACGTCAGGCCGCCGGAATCCTTGCAGTGTCTCCTCCGTGGAGACAGAAGAAGGATGGATTCGCTGCGCTGATTCAGATGAGCCATCGCTGGAGAGATGACCGTCCGTCGCTGGATAGCAAGAATGGATTACCACCGCTGGAATCTTTTTTTAGTTTTTTTTCATTTTTAACCACTTCAATACCGGACACTTAAACACCTTCCTGCCCAGACCAATTTTAAGCTTTCAGCGCTGTCGCACTTTGAATGACAATTGCGCGGTCATGCTACATTGTACCCAAATGAAATTTTTATCATTTTTTTCCCACAAATAGAGCTTTCTTTTGGTGGTATTTGATCACCTCTGCGTTTTTTTTTATTTTTTGCTAAACAAATAAAAAAATACCGAAAATTTTGAAAAAAAAAAATGTTTTTTTGTTTCCTTCACTGATGGGCACTGATGGGGATACACTGATGGGCAATGATAAGGCGGCACTGATGGGCACCGATGAGGTGGCACCAATGAAGTGGCACTGATGAGGTGGCATTGATGGACACTGATATGTGGCACTGATAGGCGGCACTGATGGGCACTGATAGGCGGCACTGATGGGTGGCACTGATGGGCGACACGGATGGGCACTGATAGGTGGCACAAATTGGCACTGATAGCTGGCATGGATGGGCATGGATGGGCGGCATGGATGGGCATGGGTAGGCGGCACAGGTGGGCATGGGTAGGCAGCACAGGTGGGCATGGATGGGCACAGATAGGTGGCATGAATGGGCACTGATAGGCGGCACGGATGGGAACTGATAGGCGGCATTGTATTATAATATACTGTACTAATGGATGCCAATCAGTGCCAAACAATAATGCATGCCAATCAGTGATGCCCATTGTGGGCACTGATTGGCATCCATTATGGGCACTGATTGGCATCCATTGTGGCACTGACTGGAATCCCTGGTGGTCTAGGGTGGCATACCCTATCCTGGGCATCCCTGGTGGTCTGGTGGCGTCCCTGGTGGTCCAGTGTGGGCATCCTCGGGGGGGCTGTGCTGATAATCGATCAGCACAGGCCCCCCCTGTCAGAGGAGCAGCCGATAGGCTCTCCTCTACTCGCGTCTGACAGACGTGAGTGAGGAAAAGCCGATCACCGGCTCTTCCTATTTACACTGTGATCAGCCGTGATTGGACACGGCTGATCACGTGGTAAAGAGTCTCCGTCGGAGACTCTTTACCGAGATCGTAGTTGCAGGGTGTCAGACTGACACCCCGCAACAACGATCGCCGCGATGCGCGCCCCCGGGGGCGCGCAGCGGCTCATAATCCTGAAGACGTCATATGACGGCCGATCAGGATTATGAAACCACTTTGCCACCATCAATTTGTAATAGGGCGGGGTGCAAGTGGTTAATAAAGGAATTTTTCAAAAGTGTGTTTGTCTTATTTAACTACTTTTTACACTTTCTTTGTGAAATGGTAGAGGTACTTTTGTACCCCCTTACCATTTCAAACAGGGGGGCCGGGATCTGGGTGTCCCCTTGTTAAAGGGGGCTTCCAGATTCTGATAAGCCCCCCGCCCGCAGACCCCCACAACCACCGGCCAGGGTTGTGGGGATGAGGCCCTTGTCCTCATCAACATGGGGACAAGGTGCTTTGAGGGGTCACAGACCCCCAAAGCATCCTCCCAATGTTGAGGGCATGTGGCTTGGTACGGTTCAGGAGGGAGGGGGGGCCGCTCTCTCGTCCCCCCCTCTTTTCCTGCGGCCTGCCAGGTTGCGTGCTCGGATAAAGGGTCTGGTATGGATTTTTAGGGGGACCCCCACGTCAATTTTTTTTTAAATTTGACGCGGGGTTCCCCTTAATATCCATACCAGACCTGAAGGGTCTGGTTATGGATATTTAGGGGGAACCCCACGTCAAATTTTTTCTTAAATTTGAGGCAGGGTTCCCCTTAATATCCATACCAGACCTGAAGGGCCTGGTAATTGAATTTGGGGGACCCCCACGCTTTTTTTTTTTTTTTTTTTTTTTTTATCAATGACTTTCAATGAGTGTTCTCTGTATTACGGAGCCGACAATTCATAATAGCTGCGAGTGATTTTAAAGGACTTTTTTTCCTGCAGAAATGACACTTTGTGCAGGGACAGTTCTAAGCACCAGAAACATGAGCCCTTTCACAGGCATACTATAGACACCCCCCCCTCCCCCCCACGAAATTTAAAGGAATATTACACTTTTATTTTTTCACTTTAATCATTACTAAAATCACTGCTCCCGAAAAAACGGCCGTTTTTAAAACATGTCCTCTGGGGCAGGACCCGGGTCCCCAAACACTTTTTAGGACAGTAACTTGCAGAATCTTTTCTCTCTGTCAAATCTTTTTTCTCTGTCGAATATTTTCTCTATATAATCTTGGACTAATAGAGGTAAGGTTAGGCACATTCGACCACAGGTTCTATAGACAGATTGTTATTGTCAGAGTCACGTCGAATCTCCTATTCTATATCGAACTGTTGTAACAATGAAAACGAAAATAAAGCATTTATTTATGTTGGATCTTTCGTTTTTCGGATTCTGTGCTTTCGTTATCGTTTGTTAAAATGAAAACGAAAATAGCTGAAATTCGGACGAAAATGCATTCGAACGAAAATGAATGCACATGTCTAATAGTTATTATTTCAAATTTTTGGAGTTTCGTTCTTTAAAATTTTGGGATTTTCTTTCTTATTTTCAGGTTTTCGACTTTCCGGATTTTCACATTTACAAATTTATGAATTATCGAATTTTAGATTTACGAATTAACACATTTTCGGATTTCCAATTCAGGAATTTAAGAATTTTTGAATTTACACGTTTTGATCATAACAAATGACCCGAAAGACGAAAAAAAATAATAAAACAAATTTTTCGACAGTGCACATATCTAATTGTAACGAGATATTCCCTTTTCTTTTTTAATGCAAAAGTGACCTTTGGAATATTTTATTCAAATTGATGTTCAAAAATTGCTGCCATTAAACAAATATCAGTCTATGTTCCCATATGGGAATATACACAATTATACATGGTGCTTATAAAGTGTGCTAACCACTGACATCCACCAAATAAATATGGAGGTTTGATAAGGAGAAGTGCGAAATCGGAAATGCTAATGTGTTTGAAGTTCTCTTGTTTTGGTGTACTTTAATAAGAATTAATGAATTGATTATTAATAAAACTGGGTCATGTCGCAGGAAGTGTATTTTAACATCTTCCCAAGTATCCCAAGTGTAATCCTATCAGCATCTGATAAGGGATGTTAGCAATTTACAGAACTAAATGTAATTGAGGGGAGATCCAACATAAGCCAGTGATTGTGCTGAACAGCGCTCCACTCTTCTTAAAAAGATAAGCGGAGGTTTAGATAAAACCCCCGTCGCCTACACCCTTAACTTTCAGTGTTAAAGTCGTATTAAACCCAAATGCAAAAATGTATTATATTGCAGTTTAGCATTTCTTAGATGATGTATTGTAGTTTAGCAATTCTTAGATGATACACAAAAAACAAACAAAAATATCGTGCTTGGGGCAAAACCTAAAAGCTGCAACTAGAAACCATCAAATATCAATTATGGATTAAATCAGAAAAATTATATATAAAGTTGTGCTGAATATACGTGAAATCTATAGTATAAAGAGTAATGAAATCCAATATAGATTATATATAAAACGTGAATCAAGAAAAATACACCATGCAAGAAATTCAATCAAAAAAGTCCTTATACGAAAAAAGTCCTGGGTATAACTAAAGTCCCCAAGTAATAGAGAACAGGGAAATCAGTCCTTCTCAAAGGTTTGATGAAACCTTCCTGGTTTTGCCAGTATCACTTCCAGACCGGAAAAAAGTTGGACTCTTACTGCAATGGATGGACTCCGGACGAACGGAGTCGTTAGCGCTGGCAGACAAAACCTTCTGCAGGGATCACAGATGCGTACTCCGTTCTCACACGCCGCTGAGTGCGTGAGTACGTACGGATCTTCCGAAGGTTACCGACACGGGCCGAAGGATTCCGGAACCAGCCGATCGTCCTGCTTTCCTCTCGGTCGACACAAAGCAGATAGGCAGGGTGGCCGTCCAATCACAGTTAATTTCTGGAGTTATGCAAAGCTCTCCGATAGGTTATCATATACGAAGGTTCTTCAGTGAGCAAACCTGTAGTAAGACATAAGACGCTTGATGGCTGTATTCGTTTTGTTTTTGTTGCTTTTTTGTTTTTTTTTAGGCATTCTTTTCTTTAGCTTCACCTGGTGATCCAGCCAGTATGTCTGTTGTTTTTCAACAGAAATAGATTCTATCCAGATGTATCAGCGAGAGTGTTGAGACAATCCATTTTACCTTTGGCAGGAGTGCTTGCAATAATCAACTTTTATTTATTCATGAAAGCAATATATAAAGTTTAGCGCTAAAAAAAAAGAAATAGTAGTGCGTGAATCAGTGCAATAATTAAACTTGTACGTGAAAACTCACATAGTTTTTGTTGGTCTACACATTGGAAGAATTACATCTCCAACAATCAATACATACTTATGCTTATTGATATATATGCATCAATGAGTGAATAAACTGTGTGTATAACAAAAAATAACACTCAAAAAGAAAAATTGTAAATAAGTTGTGAAAAAGACAGACAGTCCTTTATAAAAGTGAAGTCCCAAATATGAGATGAAGAATCAGAAGAACCATCCAATTATAGTTCAGCCGAGCAGCCACCCATGTGACGATACCACCACCTTAATAGATGTAGGCTTACTGAATGGTGTTGACCCAAACGAACATATATTCTAAGGGCCATACGTGCTCAATACTCTGGTTATGGGGAACGAACTTCCCAGATAAAAGAATGGTCAAACTCAATATGGAAAATGCCTTCCTCCAACTTATGGACATGAACCGATTTTCTCCACTTAACAAATATCTCCGATACCAGCCGAAATACATATAGGGCAGACGGATAGGGCCATATAGCGTAATACCGTTTAAAATAATATTTATTTAAAAAAGTAACAAACTTACATTTATGCAGTTACTGAAGCGCTTATCAATAAAAAAAATAGGCAGTAGTGTTCTCCGGACGCGTTTCGTCCTCTTGGACATCATCTGTTCAGTAACTGCATAAATGTAAGTCTTTTTCACAACTTATTTACAATTTTTATTTTTGAGTGTTATTTTTTGTTATACACACAGTTTATTCACTCATTGATGCATATATATCAATAAGCATAAGTATGGATTGATTGTTGGAGATGTAATTCTTCCAGTGTGTAGACCAACAGAAACTATGTGAGTTTTCACGGACAAGTTTAATTATTGCACTGATTCACGCACTACTATTTCTTTTTTTTAGCGCTACACTTTATATATTGTTTACATGTTTTCAGCTAGAACATTAATTTTTAACGTGTTAGCGGCTTTATTTGGATAGTGCAGTGTCACTTTTGGGTTATAGATTTTTTATTCATGAAAGACCTTTATCCCAAAAGGAGAAGGAAAAAAAAACTGTTGCTGTAAATGCTTGTGTAACTGCAGTGTGAAGTGGAGTTTGGCTTCAATGTGTCAGTATATCTAAATCTGCTAGTCCATCTAACACCCCCCTCCCCCTCCCCGATTAACCACTTCGGATTTACCCCCTTCCTGACCAGAGCGTTTTTTTGTGATTCGGCACTGCGCCGCTTTAACTGACAATTGCGCGGTCGGGCTCCCAAACAAAATTGACGTCTAGTTTTCCGGCACAAATAGCGCTTTCTTTTGGTGGCATTTGATCACCTCTGCGGTTTTTACGCTATAAACAAAAAAAAGAGCGACAATTTAAAAACAAAAAAAAAAAAACATTATTTTTTTACTTTTTGCTATAATAAATATCCCCTAAAAATATATAAAAAAAACATTTTTTTTCCTCAGTTTAGGCCAATACGTATTATTCTACATATTCTTGGTAAAAAAAAAATGCAATAAGAGTTTATTGATTGGTTTGCGCAAAAGTTATAGCGTCTACAAAATAGGCGATAGTTTTATGGCATTTTTTTTTTTACTAGTAATGGCAGCGATCAGAAATTTTTATCATGACTGCGACATTATGGCAGACATGTTGGACAATTTTGACACATTTTTGGGACCATTGACATTAATACAGCAATCAGTGCTATAAAATTGCATTGATTACTGTAAAAATGTCACAGGCAGTGGAGGGGTTAACCACTAGGGGGCGGGGGAGGTGTTAAGTGTGTCCTAGGGGCGTGTTTTTAACTGTCTGGGGGGTGAGCTGTGTGTGACACCACACTGATCACTGCTCCCGATGACAAGGAGCAGACGATCGGTGTCCTGTCATTAGGCAGAATGGGGAGATGCTGTTTACATCGGCATCTCCTTGTTCTTGAGCTCCGTGACACGCGGCGATCGGGAACCGCAGGCAAGGTCACGGAGCTCGCAGCAGGCGCGCAGGCACAGCGGGAAATTCAAAGTAACGTATGAGTAAGTTACTTTGCCCAGCCATGCCATTCTGCCAATGTATACGTACAGGAGCTGGTCAAGAATGATTAACTGTGCTGCTATCCAAAGGTGCCCCCTGTGCTCTTTCATCCAGAGTGGGGGCACTCTAATACAGGAAGTGTGTTACTGGCTACATCACCAGGTGAAAACAGAGGGGGGGAAAAGCCTAAAAAAAAAAAAAAAAAAAAAGAAAACAAATGCAGCCACCAGATCTAATGATTGGTAAGCTGCATTATATTACATTTTTGGTTTTGGGTTTAAAGGAGAAGTATAGCCAACGCCAACGCTGGGTTGCCTGGACTTCTCCTGTGGATCATAGGAGTGCAGTTCATTTTGCACTTCTGTGACTTGTTTTCCGCAGACAGCGGTCTTAAGTCCACTCTGGTGATGTCACAGGAATCGGTCCAGGCACCGTGTCATCCCGACAATAAAGTCTGAATCCGCCAGGTGCCTATACTGACACCTGGCTCAGTCTCTCAGTGAGCCCATCAGAGCCTGAGCTGGCCGCCCCCTCCACAGCTCAGCACTCCAGTGATTCATGGGGGGGGGGGCAGAGCAGAGAGCTGTGACTGACAGTCTACAGCTCTCTGCTCACAGAGCTGTCAAAACTGAGTGATCAGCGGTGTTTGATCGCTCAGTTCTCAGTCTTAGAGGTGCGGGGGGATTCCTCAGCATTGAGCTCCATAAAAGACTTATCCAACATACAGTATGTGGCAGAGCTGCATAAATGGAGAGAGAGGGAATGAGAGGGAGGGAGAGAGAGAGCGGGGTGAGGAGAGAGAGGGGAGAGAGAGGGGGGAGAGATATATATATAGAGAGAGAGAGAGGGGGAGGGGGAGAGAGGGAGGGGGAGGGGGAGAGGAAGGGAGGGAGAGCGAGAGAGAGGGAGAGAGCGCACGAGAGAGAGGGAGAGAGCGAGAGAGAGCAAGAGAGAGAGAGCGGGGGAGGGGAGGAGAGAGAGGGGGAGAGAGATATATATAGAGAGAGAGAGAGGGAGGGGGAGAGAAGGAGAGGGAGGGGGAGAGAAGGAGAGGGAGGGGGAGAGAGATATATAGAGAGAGGGAGAGAGGGAGGGGGAGAGAGGGAGAAAGAGAGCGGGAGGGAGGGAGAGGGCGAGAGAAAGAGACCGGGGAGGAGAGAGAGCAAGAGAGAGAGCGGGGGGGAGGAGAGAGAGCGAGAGGGAGGAGAGAGAGGGAGAGAGAGAGGGGGAGAGGGGGGAGAGAAAGGGAGGGGAGAGGGGGGAGAGAGAAGGAGGGGAGGGGGGGAGAGAGAAGGAGGGGAGAGGGGGGGAGAGAGAGAGGAGGGGAGAGAGAGGGGGGAGAGGGGGGGAGAGAGAGGGAAAGAGAGAGAGAGAGAGAGAGAGAGAGAGAGGGTGAGGGAAGAGAGAGAGAGGAAAAGAAAGAGAGAGAGAAATAAATATATATATATATATATATATATATATATATATATATATATATATATATATATGAAGACAACGAGAAAGAGGCGGGGAGAGAGAGAAAGAGAGACAGAAAAAGAAAGGAATGAAAAAGAGAGAAAGAAAAAAAATTAAAGAAAGAAGAGAGTGAGAGAGAGAAATAAATAGAGAAAAAAAAGAATGAGAGAGGGTGAGATAAAGAGAGAGAAAGACTGAGGCCGCGTACACACGCGGGGACTGTTCGCTCAACTTTGTCCGCTGAACAGTGTTTCGGCGGACAGTCCGCTCGTGTGTGGGCTTCAGCGGACAGTTTCAGCGAACAGTCTGCTGAACAAAGTTTTTCGGAATTTCCGAAAAACTGTCCGCTGAAACTTTGTTTGATCGGACAGTCCCCTCGTGTGTAGGCTTGTTCGTCAAACTAAGTTCCGCGCATACTCAGAAAGGATTTACTCGCCGAAGTTTGCATTGCAGTGTATAGGACGTCGTTTTCTAGTCCCGTCGTACGTGCCATTCACGTCATCGCGCACGGTTTCAGCGGACTGTTCGTTCGTCGTGTGTGGCCAAGTCCGTCCATGCTAATTTTGAGCGGACTGTCCGCTCAAACTGTTTGACGAACAAAGTTGAGCGAACAGTCTCCGCGTGTATACGCGGCCTGAGAGTGTGAGAAAGAAAAAAAAAAAAAAGAGAGAGAGAGGGTGAGAGAAAAAGAGAGTAAGAATGAGAAAGACAGAGAAAGAGAGAAAGAGAGTGAAAGGAAGAAAAAACAAAAATGAAAGTGAGAAAGAAAGAAAAATGTTTGGTGAATCGTCATTCGCAGCTTCATGAAATGAGATCCATCTCACTGTCTTCTCATTTAAAAAAGAATATATTCTTTCATGATATGGTGACCTTGATGATGATGATATTTCTGACCTGAAAAGTTCCTGGAAAGAACATAATTATACGTTTTTTTTTTCCTGGTAACTCGATGTTTCTCTTTCAGTGAAAAGTCAGCTATATTTACAGGAAAAACATAATTAGAATAATTGTCTAATCTATTAAGAAACAAAGAGGGTTATTTACTAAACGAAAATCCACTTTGCACTACAATGCACTTGGAAGTAAAGTCGCTGTAGATCCGAGGGGGACATGCAAGGAAAATAAAAAACAGCATTTTAGCTTGCACGTGATTGAATGATAAAATCAGCAGAGCTTCCCCTCATTTCAGATCTACCCCTTAGATTTAGAGTGACTGCACTTCCAAGTGCACTTTCAGTTTCATAAATAACCCCCCATGTGTCTCTTCATCAGTAATTTCGCAGAGGGGGGTCCTCTGTGTTCTCTGCCCTTATAGTAATTAGAGATGGGAATCCAATCCACTGATAATTTGGGTGGCTTCCATTACTTGCTGATGGAAGGCGGTCGCCTTACCCAAGAGAGACTTCCAGTCAGGTGGGAAGAACCAATGTTTAGGGAAAAATCACAATTTACACTGTTGGTGAAAAATTGCCTGAGTGTTAGCTCTGTTTCCCTCATAATGCTGCTAAAGCCCCATACACACTATCAGATTATCTGCTGAGTTTTTCCTTCAGATTTACCAAAACCATATAATATGAGGACAAACCTTAGGAGTTTCAATGTGTATGCAATCAGGCAGGCCCTTCTACTACATGGTTTTGGTAAATCTGAAGGAAAAACTCAGCAGATAATCTGATAGTGTGTATGGGGCTTTAGGTGAAATTTGCTTGAAAAAAAAAAGAAAATACTTTTTCCCTTTATTTCGATTTAAAAAAGTAAGCAGAAAAATATATAGTGTTCATGTATTTACGTTTTTTTTTATTAATCTGTGCATTTGATTGTCTATTGCCATTGTAAGGGCTCATTGCCACCAATCACATTGGGCAGTGTGGGGGAAGCATTGTGCCAATGCACTCCCAATGCCAAGACAAGGTAAAACGCTTTGCATTGTACAGAGCATATTCATTCCAACATGTTGCATTGGTTTGCATTGCAATAAACAGAAACCCGCATATGATTTGTCAGAACACTGCACGTTCCAATAAACGGCAACACCCCGCCATGCCTGGAGTTAAAAGAAGTGTAATTTGTTTGTAGTTTTTAAACCACCCCCATCCGAGACAATGTTGACACTTCGCTACAACATGAAAAAATCTTTTTTTTTTTTTGCTGGAAAATTACTTAGAACCCCCAAACATTATATATATATAAATATATATATATATATATATATATATATATAAATAAATATATATATATATATATATATATATATATATATATATATATATATATATATATATATATATATATGTATATATATATATATATATGTATATATATATATATATATATATATATATATATATATATATATATATATATATATATATATATATATGTATATGTATATGTATATATATGTATATGTATATATATATATATATATATATATATATATATATATATATATATATATATATATATATATATGTATATATATATATATATATATATATATATATATTAGCAGAGGCCCTATAGAATAAAATGGCGGTCATTGCAATATTTTATGTGTACCAGAATCTCTAACCTCTTCCAGTCTCATGAGAACCTTTGAGGCCACAGACTGCTGACATGCTTCAATATGTGGTGGGTTGTGAGGCATAGCGGGTGCAAAGATGGTGAAAGTTATTGGGCACCAGACTCTTCTTGGATGCAAAAGAGGTTTTATTTCTTTTAACAGTCCTTTTTATATTTTGCAAGGGAAAGAGGGTTAGGGCCAGGACACCCTTAAGTTGTTGCAATTTCAATAGGCAGATGCCGAGACTTCAATAGGAAGACAGCCACACAGGGAAAGGACCAAGCAAGGTGCCACTTCTGCACATGCAGGTTTGCTGTCTCCTATGGCAACAGTGTTTAACAGTTCCTAATGCAAAGTTCAACAATTCTCTGAGCTTCACAATGTCCACTTGTAGCTCCTCAGTCCCTTGAGCTCCTGGTCTCTCACTAGACCCTCTGATTCACTGACTCTGAATCCCGTGAGCTCCTCAAAGCTTTTGCGGTGGTATCTCCCTCAAGCATCACATACGCTTCTCTGCTGGGTCCCTAGCTTGACACTCCAGATATCTTTCAAGCTTCACCCCTGATAACTGGCGAGGTCTCTGGCTTGACACACAATGCTGCTCTGCAAGCGTCTCCTCTGCCGGTTGGGTCCCTGACTTGATCACCACCTGAAGTTTACCGATTCTCCACCTTGCCCGTTAGGTGAGAATGTCACTTCGGTACTTGCTTCAGTTACTCACTGTGGTCCCTGGTAAAGGTGGTTGGCCTAGGGTGCCCACATGTCCCGGATTGCCCGGGATTATCCCGTAATTTACATTTTTGTCCCCGGTCCCGGGCACCTTCATTCCGGGACAATACAGTGTCCCGGAATGAAACTGACACTGGGAACCAGGGCCGATCCTAGGCGGGTGCAGTTCACCCGGGCGCCACAGAGGTGGGGGCGGTCAAGCGCCAGAGTGCTCCCTTCCCTCCTCCTCCTTTCCTTGTCGTGACGGTGTCCAGAGGCCGGTCTCTCCGCTGGTCACAACCATCGCTGTATTTCCTGCTCAAGTCCATCCCCCTTCCATCCTCCTCTCCTCAGAGGAGATCCACCTCCTCTCCAGCTGCCGCCCGGGTGGGGTTTGTGCTGAGGGGGGTCTGTACTAATGAGGGGTGGTTTGTGGGGGGGGGGTCTGTACTAATGAAGGGTGGTTTGTGGGGGGGGGGGTCTGTACTAATGGAGGGGGGCGGTTTGTGGGGGGGGTCTGTACTAATGAGGGGTGGTTTGTGGGGGGTCTGTACTAATGGAGGGGGTGGTTTGTGGGGGAGTCTGTACTAATGGAGGGGGTGGTTTGTGGGGGAGTCTGTACTAATGGAGGGGGTGGTTTGTGGGGGAGTCTGTACTAATGGAGGGGGTGGTTTGTGGGGGAGTCTGTACTAATGGGGGTCTAGTTTCTGGGGGAGTCTGTACTAATGGGGGGTGGTTTCTGGAGGGGTCGATACTAATGGATGGGGGTGGTTTATGGGGGGGTCTGTACTAATGGGGGGTGTTTGTGGGGGAGTCTGTACTAATGGAGGGGGGTGGTTTGTCCTGGGTGTTCTGTACTAATGGAGGGGGGTCGTTTGTCCTAAAGGGGGGTCTGTACTAATGGAGGGGGTGGTTTGTCTGGGGGGGTCTCTACTAATGGAGGGGGGATGGTTTGTCCTGAGGGGGGTCTTTACTAATGGAGGGGGGTGGTTTGTGGGGGGTCTGTACTAATGGGGGGGTGTTTGTGGGGGGGTCTGTACTAATGTGGGGGTGGTTTGTGGGGGGGGTCTGTACTAATGGGGGGTGGTTTGTGGGGGGTCTGAACTAATGGAGGGAGTGGTTTGTGGGGAGGTCAGTACTAATAGGGGGGGTCTGTACTCTCACTTCCTCCTCCTCCGTGCTAGTGCTCCTGGGGCCCAAAGCAGCTGCCCTTTGAAACTAACCCTGCCGCCACCCCCTTGTCATGCTATGAGTCTGGAGAGTGAAAGTCCCGCTGGTCTAGCGGGGTGCAGGGCAGGGGAAGCGGAGCCGACAGCAGCATTTTGAAACAGTGATCAGCAGCTCCGGTAAGCAGCACGGGGCTGGCTAGAACCAACAGCGCAGGAGGGAGTGGGAGAAGACCTCACCGCCGGACACCCTGACCTGAGCAGCAGTGGGTGCAGCATCCCCAGAAAACTCCCAGGGCCTGCACACTTTCTCTAGCCTCCTCTCCTAGCTGTCACTGTCATCAACAAGAAGGAAGACAGGCTGACCAAGGGCCCAGAGGACGAGGATGGGCACGAGGTAGGTGCATCTCACACACACACCTACCCACAGACAGGGGCTGGGACAGGGGGGCACAGGAGAGATTGCAGGCAGGGGATAGGGGGTCACTTTCACCCACCCCCTCTCTCTCTCCCATCCCTACTCTCTCATACCCCCTCCCTGCTCTCCCCCCCCACCCCTCTCCCCCCCCTCAACCCATCTCTCTCACCCTCACCCACCCCCCCCTCACCAACTCCCTCTCTCCTCCCACCCTCACCACTGCCACTGACCTCATTCTCCTAATGAAGGACTACAGGTCCCAGCATGAGCCCCACAGAGCTGAGGATGTGATATCCGGTAGGTCAGTGTAGGGATCAGGTAGGTCAGTGTATGTCCAGTTTTTACTCCAGATCCCTCGGGTTATTTGTATTCCCTTTGGAGTATAAAGTACAGGGTTTTTTTATACAACTTTAGTGCCTTGGATATAAAAAGCATTTGTTTCAAGTATGTTAGCCCAACATTGTAAGAACAATTAGAATCACAGAGTGTAATTGTTCTTACAATGTTGGGCTAACATACATGAAACAAAATGCTTAAATAGGTAAGGGGCGGGGCCACCCGTGGATGTCACATGGTGGCACCGCCCCCTTGTGATGTCATGGACCGTTGCGTGCTGAGGGGTGTCCCTGAATGGCAGTTTGGAAATGTGGTCACCCTAGGTTGGCCTCTTCGTGGTGACAGCTACCCTTCTACCTCCGACCGGGAAAGGTTCTCCAGCCAGCAAAACCGTCACCTTCTGGATGGACTGCAAGACGTAATCCCAACCCTGCACTGCCCTGTTACTTCTGGATAGGCCTTCACACAGTCTGGCAGCCAGATGCCCCCAGGTTAGGCCCAATCTCCCGCCTAGCAGCCCGGGGCGTACGACACAAGTCCACCCAGACTGTAGTCTGGGTGGCACAGAACACAGATCACCTGACCTCACCAATATATACGTTCTCCCAGCAGACCAAGGGATTCAAGAAAACCCCAGCCCATTGGCTGAGATACCCCTTATCAGCATAACCTGACCTTGGGTTGCCCTCTTCATATCAGGGAGCACGGTAAACCCCTTGATCACCTCTTAGTGTAAGCCTCTTCCATGCTAGTGACATTGTTAGAGTAATCAGTGCATTTTTATAGCACTGATCGCTGTATAAATGACAATGGTCCCAAAAATGTGTCAAAAGTGTCCGATGTGTGCGCCATAATGTGGCAGTCCTTAGTGCAGTACTAGTGAAAAAAAAATAATAATAAAAATGCTATAAATCTATCCCCTATTTTGTAGACACTATACCTTTTGCGCAAATCAATATATATACGCTTATTGCGATTTTTTTTTTTTTTTTTTAACAAAAATATGTAGAAGAATACATATCGGCCTAAACTGAGAATTTTTTTTTTTTTTTAAATGTGGGAAATTTATTATAGAAAAAAGTACAAAATATTGTGTTTTTTTTATCAAAATTGTCGCTCTATTTTTGTTTATAGCGGCAAAAATAAAAACTGCAGAGGTGATCAAATACCACCAAAAGAAAGCTGTATTTGTGGGAAAAAAGGACATCAATTTAGTTTGGGTGCAACGTCGCACGTCCGCTCAATTGTCAGTTAAAGCGACGCAGTGGCATATCGCAAAAAATGGCCTGGTCATTCAGCAGCCAAATCTTCCGGGGGTCAAGTGGTAAAGTAACGCAGTGCCATATCGCAAAAAAATAAAAATGGCCTGGTCATGAAGGGGAGGGGGGAGTAAATCTTCCGTTAATTAATTTTAAAAAAAAGTTTCACGTCGGTGACTCAGAAAACACGGAAACGACAGCCAGGAATCTAGTATCCTTTTTTAAGGAGTCCAGCACTACCAGCTTCCATCTTTCTCTTTCTAGTTTTCATTTACTAAACATAAGTAGGTCATGGTAGCATCTTGTAGCGTTATAAGTAAATCAATAAAGCTTTTTTTGTTGTTGTTGTTGCAGGTCATCCTTTTTGGATAATGAATTCAAGGACAGACACAGAACTTTTGTACAGCTAATTTGCTGTGTGGGAGTGAAGCTCGTAGGTAGAGAAGAACAATTTCGGGAAGCAGGCTCATCTGTAGAGGTTCTACTCCATGGTGAACTGCTTGTCCCTTTCATTCCGGCCCTGAAGAGCAATTAGATGCTTGTTTAATGAACAATATAAAAGGTCAACAATACTTTCACCCATGGAGCACCGAACACGAATATCATACTTTTGCAAGGAATAATTTCGAAATGCTTAGAATCCTATAATTGCACCTTTTTAGGTTACAATGACCTGTAACAGTGGTGAGCAGAGAACAAATTATATTAACCAATTAAGGACCGGAAGGATTTGCCCTCTTAATGACCGGGGCATTTATTTGCGATACACCATTGCGGCGCTTTAACCCATAATTGCGTGGCCGTGCAATGCGGACCACTTTGCCACTATGCAGTGGCGTTGCTAGGGGGTGGCTTTTGGGGCTATAGCCCAGAATCTGGGACCCATAGCCATGATTCTCTGTAGAGGTCCCCAAGGGGAGGGGAGGCTCTCTGAGGACCCTGATGTAAGTGGGAGGCTCTCTGGGACCATGATGCAAGGGGGAGACTCTCTGGGGACCCTGATGTAAGTGGGGGGCTCTCTGGGGACCCCGATGCAAGGGTGAGGCTCTCTGGGGACCCTGATGTAAGTGGGGGGCTCTCTGGGGACCCTGATGCAAGGGGGAGGCTCTCTGGGGACCCTGATGTAAGTGGGAGGCTCTCTGGGGACCCTGATACAAGGGGGAGACTCTCTGGGGACCCTGATGTAAGTGGGGGGCTCTCTGGGGACCCTGATGTAAGGGGGGCTCTCTGGGAACCCTGATGTAAGTGGGAGGCTCTCTGGGGACCCTGATGCAAGGGGGAGCCTCTCTGGGGACCCTGATGTAGGGAGAAGGCTCTCTGGGGACCCTGATGCAGGGAGGAGGCTCCCTGGGGACCTGATGTAAGTGGGGGGCTCTCTGGGAATATATATACACACACACGTATATTATTGTATATACATGTGTATGCCCATCCAAGCGTATACGTTTCTTTACTATGCTGCTATGGACTCTAGCCCCAGATCTTTTGTAGACCTAGCAACGCCCCTGCCTCTATGTCAGGGTACTCACCAAGGCCGAGATTCTGAGAGCGGCTCTCCTTGTAGCTGAGCGCACTTTACCCCTGAAGGTGGTACAGAGAGTATAAGGCACAGAGAGGCACAGGTTACCAGCAGGTAGGTGGGCCTTGAGTGAAGATCTCCTGTAGAGCTGAGATGCCGTGCACCTCACCGTGCACCGTGTAGACTTGGCACCACACTGGAGCAAGAAGCCCAGCCGGGGCTCTACCCCAACAGATCCAAAGTAGAGACTGGGGATGAGTCTTTAGGAGAAGGCCGGGGGTCAAATACAGGAAGTCCAGCAGGAGCAAGTCCTTTATACCAGCCGGGGTCATACACAGAAACAGGTAAGTAGAGGAATCCTTTTAACAAGGTCATACACAGGAGGCAGATGGAGTAGAGAAGTCCTTAGGCAAGCCGGGGTCAAAGTACTGGAGAAGATCAGAGCAGGTCAGGGTCAATCCGGGTCACAACAGGTAAACACAGGTCAGCAGAACTTGGGACAGGAACACAGGAAGCTGAGAGACAAACCAGCAATTATACAAGGGGCTGCTCAGCCTTTTATAGGCCAGCAAGGGGGTGTCACTTCATTGCGCATACACCGTTGCGCTGTATCGTGCACCCGTATGCAGCGCCCTGCTGTATCGTGCACCCGTATGCACAGCTGTATCGCGCACCCGTATATACGCCGCTGTATTGCACACCCGTATGCGCCGCCCCGCTGTATCGCGCACCCGTATCGTGCACCCGTATGCACCGCCCCACTGTATCGCGCACCCGTATCGCTCACCAGTATGCGCCGCCCCGCTGTATCGCACACCCGTATGCGCCGGCGCGCTGTATTATGCACCTGTATCCGCCGCTCCGCTGTTTTGCGCACCAGTATGCGCCGTACTGCTGTATCATGCACCTGTGTGCGCCGCCTCGCTGTATTATGCACCCGTATATGCCTCTCCACTGTATCACGACCCGTATGCCCCGCCCCGCTGTATCGCGCATCTGTATGCGCCACCCCGCTGTATCATGCAGCTGCATGCACCTGAGCACTAGTCTACCGCACACGCACACGTGAAAGTGCCAATACTGGCAAGTCCAGCTCCTGCTATTTCTCTGACAGCCGCTGTATATGGGCGTGAGGCGGTCGGTAAGTGGTTAACTAACGATTGCGCAGTCGTGCGATGCTGTACCCAAATTAAATGTATGTCCTTTTTTTTTCCCCACAAATAGCTCTTTCTTTTGGTGGTATTGGTTCACCTCTGTGGTTTTTATTTTTTGCGCTATAAACAAAAAAAAAGACAGAGAATTTAGAAAAAAATATATATATTTTTTACTTTCTGCTATAAAACACACCCAATAAAAAAATGTAAAAAAACAAATTTCTTCATCAGTGTATGTAGTGTCTGTAGTGTCTTCTACTACATATTTTTGGTAATAAAAAATCCCAATAAGTGTATATTGATTGGTTTGTGCAAAAGTTATTGCATTTACAAACTATGGGATATTTTTACTAGTAATGGCGGCGATCAGTGACTTATTGCAGAACTGCGATATTACGGTGGACAAACCTGACACTTTTGATACTTTTTTTGGGGACCAGTGACACTAATACAGTGATCAGTGCCCAAAAATATGCACTGTCACTGTACTAATGACACTGGCTGGAAAAGGGTTACCATCAGGGGCGATCAAAGGGTTAACTGTGTGCCTAGGGCAGTGGTGGTGAACCTTGGCATCCTAGATGTTTTGGAACTACATTTCCCATGATGCTCTACACTGCAGAGTGCATGAGCATCATGGGAAATGTAGTTCCAAAACATCTGGGGTGCCAAGGTTCGCCATCACTGGTCTAGGGGGTGCTTTATAACTGTGGGGGATGTGCTTTAGCTGTGGGAAAATAGCAATATTTGTTCCTGCTTAGCAAAAAAAAAGCGACAATTTTGAAAAAAAAAAAAAATATTTTTTCATTTTTGCTATAATAAATATCCCAAAAAAATAATAATTTCTTCATCAGTTTAGGAAAATATGTATTCTACATATTTTTTATAAAAAAAAAAAAAAAAATCATACTAAGCGTATATTGATTGGTTTGCACAAAAGTTATAGCGTTTACAGACTATGGGAAATATTTATGGCATTTTTTTTTTTACTTATTTTTTTTTGTTTGCAAACGTTTTTATTGAAATAATTCTATAGGTAACTTTAATTTATTTTTTTATTTTTTTTTTTTTATTTACAAAACTAGAAACCAAAATGAAATAATGAAAATAAAATACTGCTACGAGTGCAACAGGCTTTATAACAAGCTCATTTCTTATTTCTTTTACTAGTAATGGCTGCAATCTAGTAATCTGCGTTTTTAATCTAAAAACTATGGGAAAGATTTATGGCATTTGTATTTATTTTTATTTTTTTACTAGTAATGGTGATGATCTGCGTTTTTAATCTACAAACTATCGGAAAGATTTATGGCATTTTTATTTTTTATTTTATTTATTTTTTACTAGTAATAGCAGCGATCTGCATTTCTAATCTACAAACTATGAGAAAGATTTATGGCATTTTTATTTTTATTTTTTTTACTAGTAATGGCGGCAATCTGCATTTTTAATCTAAAAACGATGGGAAAGATTTATGGCATTTTTTTTTTTTTATTTTTTTTTACTAGTAATGGTGGTGATCTGTGTTTTTAATCTACAAACTATGAGAAAGATTTATGGCATTTTTATTTATTTATTTTACTAGTAATGGTGACGATCTGCGATTTTAATCTACAAACTATGGGAAATATTTATGGCTTTTATTTATTTTTTTACTAGTAATGGCGGCGATCTGCATTTTTAATCTACAAACTATGGGAAAGATTTATGGCATTTTTTTTTTATTTTTATTTTTTACTAGTAAAGACGGCGATCTGCGTTTTTTAGCGGGACTGCGACATTGCGACAGAACAGATTGGACACTTTTGACACTTTTTTTAGGGACCATTGACAATATTACAGTTATCAGAGCTAAAAATAGCCACTGATTACTGTGTAAATATCACAGGCTGGGAAGGGGTTAACACTAGGGGGCGATCAAGGGGTTAAATGTGTTCCCTAGGGAGGTGTTTCTAACTGTGGGGGGGGGGGGGGGGGAATGACTGGAGGAGGAGACATATTGCTGTTCCTGATCACTAGGAACAGCAGATCTATCTTCCCCTGTCAGAACGGGGATCTGCTTCGTTTACATGCACAGATCCCCGTTCTGGCTGTCTGTGGGAACGATACAATTAGACATAGGCGTGCTCCTTTCTCAAGCTAATAGGGCATAGGCTTCTATCAGCCTTTATAAAGGCCTCAGTTAACTGCCATCTAGTGGGAAGAATGCAGAATGCTTCCCATACCAAAAACACTAGATCTAAATTATTACAGATGATATGTGCAAAAATGATCAAGTGACATATAAATTAAGGATTAAAATATACATCAAGTGACATTATATACAAATAAATAAAATCAGTTCATAAGATATTGGTATATAAATTAAACATTTAAGCCATTTAGAAACAATAAAAATCATTAAGAAACATAAAAAAAAAATTGAATTCTTCCTGGGACCACTATTGTATGGAATAAGTTAATAGATTGGATAAAAAAATATATATGAATTAATCATGAAGGGGAATGATATTATAAAATAGATAGTGATTTGTATGCCAGATACGAAATGCACATATAAAACTGCATTTGCAATTTGTATGTAGATAATAGTGTTTGGGTTGGATAAAAATAATAATGCAATGGGTATGATAGATGATCTAATAGAGGGTTATATTATAGAGAATATATAATGGGAAGATTACGCCATGAATGGGCTGTTGGGTAATAGGGGGACTGCGGTAAATATTAAAGGGGGGTTAAAGGAGATAAGTATAATGGGATAAAAAAAATTGTTAATTCTAATTCTGAAAAAAAAATGAATGAAAAGTGAAATAATAAATGAAAATAATAATAACAATAAAAAAATAAATAAAAATAAAAAGATAAATAATCGTGATTGATGTGAGCTGTATTGCATACTTATTTAGGATAAACATGTATATGAAACATTATATGGAGGTAGTGATAAGGAGATAAGTATAAAGGGAAAAAAAAAAAACATTGTTAATTCTAATTATGAAAAAAAAAAAATAATGAATAAAAAATGAATAAAAAGCAAAATAATAAATGAAAATGAAAATAATCATGATAAATAAAGATAAAAAATAAAAATAAAGATAAATAATCGTAATTGATGTGAGCTGTATAGCATACTTATTTAGGATAAACATTGAAATAATAAATTAAATTGAAAATTTAGGTAAAATTGATCCAGGGAAAATCCGATTGCCTCTCGGGGGATCAGTAATGATTTTTTTTCCCCTGCTGTAGCAAATTCGATCTTGCTCTGCTGGGGTTTTTTGCCTTCCTCTGGATCAACTGTGGGTATAAAATTGGGTATATTGGATTTAAAATATTTTTTATTTTATTTATTTATTGTTTTTAAGGTTGAACTGAATGGACTTGTGTCTTTTTTCAACCTGACTAACGTAATGTAACTATGTAAAATAATAATGATAGAAATAAAGATAAAAAAATAAAATAAAAATAAAAGATAAATAATTGTGATTGATGTGAGCTGTATTGCATACTTATTTAGGATAAACATGTATATGAAACATTATATGGAGGTAGAGATAAGGAGATAAGTATAAAGGGAAAAAAAAACATTGTTAATTCTAATTCTGAAAAAAATAATGAATAAAAAATGAACAAAAAGTAAAAATATAAATGGAAATTAAAATAATAATGATAAAAATAAAGATAAAAAAATAAAGATAAGTAATCATGATTGATGTGAGCTGTATTGCATACTTATTTAGGATAAACATGTATATGAAACATTATATGAGGTACAGATAAGGAGAAAGTATAAAGGGAGAACATTTTTTTTAATTCTAATTCTGAAAAATAAATAATGAATAAAAAATGAATAAAAAGCAAAATAATAAATGAAAATGAAAATAATAATGATAAACAAAGATAAAAAATAAAAATAAAGATAAATAATCGTAATTGATGTGCGCTGTATTGCATACTAAAGCCGCGTACACACGGGCGGACTGTCTGGCCTACTTAGTCCGCCGAAACACATTTTAGCGGACAGTCCGCTCGTGTGTGGGCTTCAGCGGACTTTTTCAGCGTGCAGTCTGGCGGACTAAGTATTTCGGAATTTCCGTAATACTGTCCGTCGGACTCGCATTTCGGCGGACAATCCGCCCGTGTGTGTGCCAGTCCGCCGTACTTTTGAAATGAGCGGACTTTTCCCGCCCGGTGACATAAAGCCATGTGACACCGCCCCATTGTCCCTATATAAGTGGCCGCGCAGTGCGTCCCTGGCATTCCGGCCGGAGAGATCGTCGAGACAACATCTCCTGGAGAAGAAGAAGAAGAAGAAGAAGAAGAACGGAAGGTGGCGACGGCGGCGACAGAAGACCGGGCCACCGCCTGTAAAAGAGCTATAAGAAGGCGCGGTGGCCCGGCAGAAGAACCGAAGAGGGGGACAAGACCCCCGAAGTCGGGAGAAGAGGCCGGCAGCGAGGAAGAAAGCCGGGCTCCTCCGCTAGCAAAAGAGCTACAAGAAGATAGCAGAGGAGTCCGGCGAGAAGACCCCCGAAGACAGAAGACCCCTGGAGCTGTGCAATAAAGTATTTTATCTCGTGTGTTGTGTTTTTTTTTGGTACTTTTATTTTACAGGTGAATGGGTAGGGGTACATTGTACCCCATACTCATTCACATAGGGTGGGGGGCCGGTATCCGGGGGCCCCCTTATTAAAGGGGGCTCCCGGATTCCGATAAGCCCCCCGCCCGCAGACCCCGACAACCAACGGCCAGGGTTGTCGGGAAGAGGCCCTTGTCCTCATCAACATGGGGACAAGGTGCTTTGGGGTGGGGTGGCCGCGCGGCCCCCCCTTCCCCAAGGCACCCCCCCATGTTGAGGGCACGCGGCCTGGTACGGCTCAGGAGGGGGGGCGCTCGCTCGCCCCCCTTTCCTGGCCGGCCGGGTAGCGTGCTCGGACAAGGGTCTGTTGTGGACTTGGGGGGGACCCCCACGCCGATTTTTTTCGGCGTTGGGGTTACCCTTTAAGTCCATTCCAGGCGGCGGGGTCAGCGACGTCTCCTTCGCGGGCCCCGCCTACCTGGAGATGCGCTCGAAATGAGCGGACTTTCCTCCGCGTGTGTGGGCGAGTCCGTTCATTTCAAAAGTAGGGCGGATAGTATGGCGGACTTAGTACGCCGTATTAGTCCGCTCAAAAAGTGCCGTGTGTGGGCAAGTCCGTTCATTCGAAACTATGACGGACTGTCCGTCGGATTGTCTGACGGACTAAAATGGCCAGACAGTCCGCCCCGTGTGTACGCGGCTTTAGTTAGGATAAACAGTTGATCCGGGGAAAATCCAATTGCCTCTCGGAGGATCAGTAATGAATTTTTTTCCCCTGCTGTAGCAAATTGGATCATGCTCTGCTGGAGTTTTTTTCCTTCCTCTGGATCAACTGTGGGTATAAAATTGGGTATATTGGATTTACAATATTTTTTATTTTATTTATTTATTGTTTTTAAGGTTAAACTGAATGGACATGCGTCTTTTTTCAACCTGACTAACTATGTAACTATGTAAAATAATAATGATAGAAATAAAGATAAAAAAATAAAAGATAAATAATCGTGATTGATGTGAGCTGTATTGCATACTTATTTAGGATAAACATGTATATGAAACATTATATGAGGTACAGATAAGGAGATAAGTATAAAGAGAAAAAATTTTTAATTCTAATTCTGAAAAAAAAGATAATGAATAAAACATGAATAAAAAGTGAAATAATAAATGAAAATTTAAATAATAATGATAAAAATAAATATAAAATAATAAATAAAGATAAATAATTGTGATTTATGTGAGCTGTATTGCATACTTATTTAGGATAAACATATATATGAAACATTATATGAGGTAGAGATAAGGAGATGAGTATAAAGGGGGGAAAAAATTTTAATTCTAATTCTGAAATAAATAATGAATAAAAAGTTAAATAATAAATGAAAATGAAAATAATAATGATAAAAATAAAGATAAAAAAATTATTAAAAATCAAGGTAAATAATCGTGATTGATGTGAGCTGTATTGCATACTTATTTAGGATAAACATGTATATGAAACATTATATGAGGTAGAGATAAAGAGCTAAGTATAAAGGGAAAAAAAATGTAATTATAATTCTGAAAAAAAATTATGAATAAAAAGTGAAATAATAAATGAAAATGAAAATAATAATGATAAAAATAAAGATAAAAATAAATAAAAATAAAGATAAATAATCGTGATTGATGTGAGCTGTACTGCCTACTTATTTAGGATAAACATGTATATCAGGGATATGCAATTAGTGGACCAGCTGTTGCAGAACTACAAGTCCCATGAGGCATAGCAAGACTCTGACAGCCACAAGCATGACACCCAGAGACAGGGGGATGATGGGACTTGTAGTTTTGCAACAGCTGGAGGTCCACTAATTGCATATCCCTGATGTATATGAAACATTATGCGGTAGAGCTGGAAACTTACCATAGCCCTCAAACATGAGGACAGCGATATATTTGCTTGCTATTTTTATCTTTGCCTTCCTCCACCTTTCCTTGATGCTCGCCAAATCTTTGAGGAAGAGGACGGATATTACGACCTAGATGCGATTGGTGACAGGAGCAGCAATAAACCACATAATCGGATGAACAGTTGTATTCTGCATTCTTCCCACTAGATGGCAGTTAACTGAGGCACTTATAAGACTGATAGCAGCCTACGTCCTATTAGCTTGAGAAAGGAGCGCGCCTGTGTCTAATTGGCCAGTGCTCTGAAATGTGGTTGCGACCCACCAGTGACGTCATCACGCCCGACCCTGTGTTCCAGCCCTCACCATCATGATTCAGCCTGATCCAAGCCTCCCCTTACCTCCCTAACTTCTATGTAAGTGGATAATGCACCTGTTTTATATTAAAATGTTACAGTTCTAACCTAGAGGCGCCGTCTCTTACTTTACTTATCCGGTTAAGCACAGGTAAGCTGGAGGTATGGGAATGGTGGACATTAGTAACGATTACCTGGCGGTACAACTAGATCACCTTAAACATTGGTTCAAACCCTAAACTGACAACCTCTGGCCAAACATAGAATCAGCCCCGCCACCTGCTCCAAGCTTATATACCCTATTGCTATCTGATTAATAGAAACCACACTCCTTGAAGGGATAGCTGTTGCCAACCCAAGTGTCCCTCCTGGCATAGAGAGCTCCTCATCAGTACGCAATCAACCCAACCTAGAGGCGAGTTTGCCCATTCGTGTTCTAGAATCTCTTATCTCAGGTATATCTCAGTAAACCAATTGCCCAAGCATGGCATTGTGACTGTTAACCATCTACTCTGTCAACGTAAACTCAAAAGTGTGGGCAAATTGATGGAGGAATTAAAAATTCTGAGAGGGCTCTATTTCGTTCTACTATGCGTTCCACGCTTTATCTTATCCTGTCCTCCACCCACATTAACCATGCATCCCAAGGCATAGAAATGTTATACTTCACCCACTACCCATAGCCAGGGTATTTTATTATTTTACAATTTGTTCCAAGATATACTAAACATTCACCAAATCAAAGGCCATGATGTGTTGCAAGTCAGATCTGATTGGTTGCTATTCTATTGCTGAAGAAAATAATCTCTTGTTGGTACCGTTACCTCATATGGACTGGCTGAGTTTTCCTCCACCAATTCTCCACTATGCTGGCGGGAATTCACATTTTATGGTCATTTCCATGTTTGACTAGTTTCTGGCTAAAAAATTCTGAATGATCTCAGATATTCTGGGCATTTTACTGCCCACTAGCCCTGCATTGGCAATGTTGAACCTGAGGATCGAAAGCTACCCAACTATATACCATAATATGATTACCACCAACTTACTGGAAACCAGAACTGTAATAGTTGGGCACGGGGTGGATCCAGAGCCTAGTCTCGGGCAGGGCACTGGCAGAAAATTTTGCGGGCAATTTGTCGGGGCAATGGCTGGTGTTGGCGCTTCAATCATCACAGCGCCATGGTTGATATGGTGTCAGGATGATTGAAGCGCGTTATTTCTATTATTACATTGTAATATAAAATTAAATAGTTCAACTCACCATAATGCAGAATCAGTGGGAGCCCTGAGCGTTTCACTTGCCACCGTTGGCTGTCACCAAATGCAGATTGTCACTTGCCATTTCACTTGCCACATCCCCTACCAGCAGATTTGGATTGTCACTTGCCAATGTCGCTTCCCACAACATGCAGATTGTCACAAAGTGATGTTGCATTGCGGCCATCTTGGTACACCGCCACTTGTCTGCAGTAAGCCTAGAGTTAGAAGTAGGCAAGTGGACATCTTTATACACCCACCGGAGTCTTGCTTTTCACAGTTATTTTTAACAGTAAACTCGGCTTATTTAGTGAAATATACGTTGAGTTTACTTTTAAAAATACCTGTGAAAAGCAAGACTCCGATGGGTGTATAAAGATGTCCTCTTGCCAACTTATAAAACTAGGCTTCCTGTGGACGAGTGCGGGAGTACCAAGATGGCTGTCCCTTCAGTCACATATTCAGATGGGTAGCGGCTCCTGACAACACCTGCCTGCTTGCTCACCTGTCGGCCTTTTCAGTCACCCGCTCATTATTTTCTCGGGTGGGGGGGAATTGCCCCGTGACCCCCCCCCCCCCAGATACGCCCCTGGTTGGGCATTAGAAGACTCAAATGGCATCTAACTTGTCCAAAGTCCTTTGCTTAGTGGGAACTAATTTTGCATAGAAAAAAGCTTTATCACTGAGCCTTAGCTCCCATGTCTCCTTTCTACAGTTATGGCAACCCTGTAACAATGATACTGATTCAAAATGACTATTTTTGGAATTTTACCGTAATACTATACCTCTGTTACCCTGCTGTGCATTATTGGCTGTATAATTTTTATTTTTTGTTTTTGTCCCTTTTGCACTGTCATTGGTAAAGACATTTTTGCACTTTTTACTTTTTTTTTGCTTTTGTACAAAAAACTTAAAGCGGAGGTCCACCCTAAAATGGACCTTCCGCTCATCGGAATCATCCCCCCCTCCGGCGCCACAATTGGCACCTTTCAGGGGGGAGGGGGGTGCAGTTACCTGGATAATCCAGGTAACTGCACCCACTTCCGGGATAGCTCTCTGCGGAAAGGGGCGTAGATTACGCCCCTTTCCGCAAGTGCCCGCCCCCTTCCGCAAGTGCCCCGCTGCCTGCTGGGAAACACACAGATCCCAGAGGCAGCGGGGACCGTCCTTATTGCGCAGTGCGACTCGCGCATGCACAGTAGGGAACCGGGAAATGAAGCCGAAAGGCTCCATTTCCTGATTCCCATACCCAAGATGGCGGCGGCAGCACCCGAGTACCGATCTAGAGATCGGCTTCGGGTGCCGACATCGCGGGCGCGCTGGACAGGTAAGTGTCACTATTTTAAAAGTCAGCAGCTGCAGTATTTGTAGCTGCTGGCTTTTAAAAAAAAAAAAAAAACGCGGAGTCCCGGCGGACTCCCGCTTTAATAAAAATCAATTGAAATAGAATTCCCAAATTTACCAAAAAATCCTATAGGATAACATCAGTGTGGCCGTCCACCAGCTGAAGCATAATAGAAGTTGGGTGCTGCAGCGGGACAATTACCCTAAGCATCTAAGTAAATCCACCAGAGACTGGCTGCTTCAGAAAAAGTAAAATGTGCCTTTTGGAGTGGCCCAGTCAGAGCCCAGACCTTAACCACATAGAGATGCTGTGGAATGACCTCAAGAGAGTCGTTCACACCAGACATCCTACAAATATGTTTGAGCTGAAGCAGTTTTCTAAAGAGGAATAGTCAAAAATTCCTCCTAAATGTTGTGCAGGTCTGATTTCAGAGCTACTGCTGCCAAAGGAGGTCCAACCAACTATTACCTCCACGGGTTCATTTACTTTTTCTTCTGCACTGTGAATGTTTAATGGGTGCTTTCAATAAAGGCATAACAAAAATTTGATTTGTGTGTGTTACCAGCTTAAGCACATTGTGTTTGTCTATTGTGACTTACGGTTGGTACACATGGACCGAATATCGCCAGGTATCGGCTGGTAACGGCCAGTTCAAAAGAAACCCGCCAACATTCGGCCAGTGTGTACAGGAGCCTATCTGACAGAAGTCGGCCTAACGCCCAGGGCCTGTCGAATAGGTTTGCTGGAAAACCAGCAGCTGATCGGCAATCGATCAGTGCTTGCAGCCAATTGCTGCAAGGGCTGACCGGTGTGTTCTGGTGTTTTGCTTTCATCTTTTAAGGATACTTTACTCAGGTTAAAATAGGTTCATGATCTCCGTAGGCAACAAGGATCCCATTAACCAGTTGCCGACCGCCGCACGACGATGTACGTCGACAGCATGGCACGGGCAGGCATATTGGCGTACATGTACGTCCCTTGCCTCCCGCGGGTCGGGGGCCCGATCGGGCCCCCGCCCGGTGCCTGCGGCGGTCGGTTTTCGTCCGGGAGCGATCCGGGACGAGGGGGCGGCCATTCATTCATGGCCACCCCCTCGCGATCGCTCCCGACGAATAGGAATCCCCCGTGACATCACTTCCTCTCCTGTAATGTAAACACAGGAGAGGAAGTGATGTATTCTCTCCTCCGTGTCGGTATTTTTCGTTCCGACACGGAGGAGAGCGGATCGGTGAGTTGCACCAACACTCTACACACACAGTAGAACATGCCAGGCACACTCACACCCCCCCTTTACCCCCCCGATCACCCCCCCAAATTACCCCTGCCCCCCAGTCACAGTGACACCAATGTCATTTTTTTTTTTTTTTTGCATTGGTGTCATTTGTGACTGTAATAACTGTTAGGGCAGTTAGAGTTAGCCCCCTTTAGTTCTAATGTACCCCCCTAACCCCCCCAATAAAGGTTTAACCCCGTGATCACCCCCCGTCGCCAGTGTCACTAAGGCTGGGTTCACATTGCAGCGGTTTATGAGAACGAATGTGATTCGCACCGCACTGCAGTGCAAATCACATCCGATCTCTGTGCGATTCGAGTTCAGCCATTCGCCGCACCCGCCGCACCCGCCACACCCACCGCAAATTCGCACGGGACCCTTTTTTTGGCCCGCAGCAGAATCGGATCGCATGGGTGTTCACACCATGCGATCCGAGTTTGCAGATCGCACTGCGATATGCGAACTGATCTGGGGGTGTCAGTAACATTTCACTGACACTCCCAGCAGTTCGCATAGGGCAGTGTGAACTGCCGCCGGGAGGCATGCGATGCGGGAACCCGCCGCGGATTTGCGGCGTTTCCGCATCGCTCCAGTGTGAACCCAGCCTAATAAGCGATCATTTTTCTGATCGCCGTATTAGTGTCACAGGTGACGCTAGTTAGGCAGGTAGGTATTTAGGTTCGCCGCAGCTTTTTATAGCGCCAGGGACCCCCATATACTACCGCATAAAGCCCCCTGATTGCCCCCTAGTTAACCCTTTCACCAGTGATCACCATATAACTGTTACAGGTGACGCTGGTTGGTTAGTTATTTTTTATAGTTTCAGGGCACCCGCCATTTATTACCTAATAAAGGTTTAACCCCCTGATCACCCGGCGGGTGTCATTTGTGACTAATAACTGTTAGGGCAGTTAGGGTTAGCCCCCTTTAGTTCTAAGGTACCCCCCTAACCCCCCCAATAAAGGTTTAACCCCGTGATCACCCCCCGTCGCCAGTGTCACTAAGGCTGGGTTCACATTGCAACGGTTTATGAGAACGGATGTGATTCACACCGCACTGCAGTGCAAATCACATCCGATCTCTGTGCGATTCGAGTTCAGCCATTCGCCACACCCGCCGCACCCGCCGCAAATTCGCACGGGACCCTTTTTTTGGCCCGCAGCAGAATCGGATCGCATGGGTGTTCACACCATGCGATCCGAGTTTGCAGATCGCACTGCGATATGCGAACTGATCTGGGGGTGTCAGTAACATTTCACTGACACTCCCAGCAGTTCGCATAGGGCAGTGTGAACTGCCGCCGGGAGGCATGTGATGCGGGAACCCGCCGCGCATTCGTGGCGTTCCCGCATCGCTCCAGTGTGAACCCAGCCTAATAAGCAATCGTTTTTCTGATCGCTGTATTAGTGTCACAGGTGACGCTAGTTAGGCAGGTAGGTATTTAGGTTCGCCGCAGCTTTTTATAGCGCCAGGGACCCCCATATACTACCGCATAAAGCCCCCTGATTGCCCCCTAGTTAACCCTTTCACCAGTGATCACCATATAACTGTTACAGGTGACGCTGGTTGGTTAGTTATTTTTTTATAGTTTCAGGGCACCCGCCATTTATTACCTAGTCTCACTAGTGTACCCCTAAATTTAGGGGTGTCTACTTTCCAAAATGGGGTCATTTGGGGGGGGTTTGTGCCATCTTGGCATTTTATGGCCTTCAAAACTGTAACGCCCTTAGAAAGCCTGAAGGCGGTGCTTGGTTTTCGGGGCCCCGTACGCGGCTAGGCTCCCAAAAAGTCCCACATATGTGGTATCCCCGTACTCAAGAGAAGCAGCAGAATTTATTTTGGGGTGTCATTTCACATATGCCCATGGCATGCGTGAGCAATATATCATTTAGTGACAACTTTGTGAAAAAAAAAAAAAAAAAAAAAAAGTTTGTAATTTTCCCGCAACTTGTGGCAAAATATAAAATATTCCATGGACTCAACATGCCTCTCAGCAAATAGCTTGGGGTGTCTACTTTCTAAAATGGGGTCATTTGTGGGGGTTTTGTGCCATCTTGGCATTTTATGGCCTTCAAAACTGTAATAGGTAGTGAGAAGTGAACTCAAAAATTTACGCCCTTAGAAAGCCTGAAGGCGGTGCTTGGTTTTCGGGGCCCCGTACGCGGCTAGGCTCCCAAAAAGTCCCACATATGTGGTATCCCCGTACTCAGGAGAAGCAGCAGAATTTATTTTGGGGTGTTATTTCACATACGCCCATAGCATGTGTGAGCAATATATCATTTAGTGACAACTTTGTGTAAAAAAAAATAAAATTTTTTTTTTTTGTCATTATTCAATCGCTTGAGGCAAAAAAATAAAATATTCAATGGGCTCAACATGCCTCTTATCAATTTCCTTAGGGGGTCTACTTTCCAAAATGGGGTCATTTGGGGGGGTTTTGTACTGCCCTGCCATTTTAGCACCTCAAGAAATGAGATAGGCAGTCGTAAACTAAAAGCTGCGTAAATTGCAGAAAACGTACCTTAGTTTGTAGATGTGACAACTTTTGCGCAAACCAATAAATATACAATTATTGACTTTTTTTTACCAAAGACATGTGGCTGAATACATTTTGGCCTAAATGTATGACTAAAATTGAGTTTATTGGATTTTTCTAATAACAAAAATTAGAAAATATCATTTTTTTTCAAAATTTGCGGTCTTTTTACGTTTATATCGCAAAAAATAAAAATCGCAGAGGCAATCAAATACCATCAAAAGAAAGCTCTATTTGTGGGAAGAAAAGGACGCAAATTTTGTTTGGGTACAACATTGCATGACCGCGCAATTACCAGTTAAAGCAGCGCAGTGCCAAAGTGTAAAAAGACCTCTGGTCATTGACCAGCAAAATGGTCCGGTCTGAAAGTGGTTAATCTATGCACGCACCACTTTTCAGTTTTTTATTTGCTAAAAAAGTTTAAAAAATCCAATAGATTTCGTTCCACTTCACAATTGTGTCCCACTTGTTGGTGATTCTTCACAAAAAATAAAAATTGTATATCTTGAAGCCTGAAATGTGGCAAAAGGTTGAAAAGTTCAAGGGGGCCGAATACTTTCGCAAGGCACTGTATCTCCTCAGATTCCGCAACATGTCTGGTTGACGAACGGCCATTCAGAAATGAACTGAAAAGCACAAACTGCAAAGCTAAATGAAAAGCGTGAACATGAAAAGTGCGAATCAACACCAAACTTCTACTAACATGAAATTAGCAGAAGGATCCCAAAGGGTGGTGCTAAAGATCTGAAAAACCACATAGTATGTCACCACGTTCGGGTTTGTTGGCCTACAATTCCTTGGGAAAATTTTTTTTACTCACCTCTACATGCCTGTTGCTAGGGGGTCCCTCGTAGTTTGCCTTCTTCAATGCCCGGGCTGGTGACATCACTTCCCCTAGCGCCACACAGTCATCTGGGACCTGTCACGGAAAATCTTAAAACCTGCCATCCAACATTTTTTTCCGCGGAAAATCCGACAACAATTGTCCGATGGAGCAAACAAACAGCTGGATTTTCCTGCCAACAGCCTGTCATTGAACATTTCCCGTCTGAAAATCCGATCGTGCGTACGAGGCTAAATACTCCAAGAAACTTGATGTCTGTCTCCAAGACAAACAACCAAACATATCCTTCTGATGCAAGTTTGAGAAAAAAAATATAATAAAACAGACATATATATCAAAGGCAACACATCTGATGGGCCGCCCCAGTAGCTCAGTGGGGAGATGCTGTACTATCGCGTAGTTAGTACAGTGAGTTTTTCCTAGTTTTTTTTTTTTCATTAAGCCTGCTTGGTCGATAAAAAAAAAAAAAACCTACTTGCTTGTACCAGGGGCTGTAGAAGAGGATCAGATCACATCTTATCAGTGGCGGTGCGTCCATAGAGGGCTCAGGAGCGCTGCCCCCTCTCTCCTGCACCGCTCTATCACCAATAGATTGATTCATGCTGCTGCCCCCTATTCAGGTGTCCGGCCCCTTGTCAGGCACCAGGCATCTGAATTACAGCGGCGGGGGTTTCTTTGGAAGCGCCTGATTAGAGCTGTCGGCTCTAATAGGCGTCCTGATTAGAGCCGTGGGCTCTAATAGGCTTCCAAATGGGTAAACAGCGGGCGCAATGCTGTGCGTTCGCTGTTTAAACAGTGTTGTGTTAGAGAAGCAGATATATCGCTTCCCTAACACTGACCCTCCTCTCAGCCAATCAGGTTGCCGGGTCTGTGTTAGCTGTCACCTGATTGGCTGAAATCACAGGCGCTGTGATTGGACGCCTAGGCGTCCAATAATTGCAGAAGACGAGAGGAGGAGCGCGGGAGAAGACATCGGGGTCGGGATGAAATGGAGGACACTGGACACCGCTCGCCGCCTGCCGCTGTCACCCGCTGCACACTAAAGACAAGGTAAGTGCCGGGCAGACGGCGGGGCAGGGGGCACAGTGGCAGCATTTAATGGGCACAGTGGCAGCATTTAATGGGCACAGTGGCAGCATTTGGGGCACAGTGGCAGCATATAATGGGCACAGTGGCAACATTTGGGGCACAGTGGCAACATTTGATGGGAACAGTGGCAGCATTTGGGGCACAGTGGCAGCATTTAATGGGCACAGTGGCAGCGTTTGATGGGAACACTGGCAGAATTTGGGGCACAGTGGCAGCATTTAATGGGCACATTGGCAACATTTGGGGCACAGTGGCAACATTTGATGGGAACAGTGTCAGCATTTGGGGCACAGTGGCAGCATTTAATGGGCACAGTGGCAGCGTTTGATGGGAACACTGGCAGAATTTGGGGCACAGTGGCAGCATTTAATCGGCACATTGGCAACATTTGGGGCACAGTGGCAACATTTGATGGGAACAGTGGCAGCATTTGGGGCACAGTGGCAGCATTTAATGGGCACAGTGGCAGCGTTTGATGGGAACACTGGCAGAATTTGGGGCACAGTGGCAGCATTTAATGGGCACAGTGGCAACATTTGGGGCACAGTGGCAACATTTGATGGGAACAGTGGCAGCATTTGGGGCACAGTGGCAGCATTTAATGGGCACAGTGGCAGCGTTTGATGGGAACACTGGCAGAATTTGGGGCACAGTGGCAGCATTTAATGGGCACAGTGGCAGCATTTAATGGGCACAGTGGCAACATTTGGGGCACAGTGGCAGCATTTGATGGGAACAGCGGCAGCATTTGGGACACAGTGGCAGCATTGAATGGGCACAGTGGCAGCGTTCGATGGGAACATTGGCAGCATTTGGGGCACAGTGGCAGCATTTAATGGGCACAGTGGCAGCATTTGATGGGAACAGTGGCAGCATTTGGGGCACAGTGGCAGCATTTGGGGCACAGTGGCAGCATTTAATGGGCACAGTGGCAGCGTTTGATGGGCAAAGTGGCTGTGTTTGATGGCACAGTGAGCCTGCAATTTATGTTTTTTTTTTTTTTTTTCAGAATTTTTCAGTTTGTTTGCGCCCCCCCAAAAATTTGGAGCACCGGCCGCCACTGCATCTTACAGCACATTACTGTAGAAAACCAGGTTATTGGTTATTAGAAATGCTAAAACAATGTTTTGTATTTGGAATAACAGGAAATAATGAGCTTGTCTGACATTAACGGCATGCAGGTCTCCTCGTTTTATTTGCTTTCCCTCCCAGCCGGGATCGGTCTGTGTTGCTCGGTTGTAAAATGAAAAGCCTCTCTCTTTACCATGACAACTCGGCTTTTGTTGCCAGCATTCCAGCCGCTGGCCAGGAAGGACAAACAGAAAAACGTGCGTCACGCGGTCACTTAGACCCAGTTCTGTGGAAAGATCATTCACAACAAAATAGTACACATGGGGGAAAGGCTGCCAAAAATGCAAAAGCTTTTGAGAAATACAAAAAAAAATACAAAAAAAATACAAGAATATTTTTTTTCGAATGTGTCGCTTGTTATTATATCATTTATTACATTCCTTGTTTATTTCTTGTATCGATGAACTGGAGCCAAAACCTGAGACACGGACAATGATTACGACATTGATTTACTAAAACTGAAGAGTGCAAAATCTGGTGCAGCTGGGCATGGTAGCCAATCAGCTTCAACTTCAGTTTGTTCAATTAACCACTTCAGCATTGGAAGATCCCCCCCCCCCCCCTCCTGACCAGGCAATTTTTTCGCCATACTGCACTGCGTTATTTAACTGAAAATTGCGCGGTCATGCGACCCTGTACCAAAATAAGATTGATTTGTAGAAAAGGGTACTATGGATTGGCGGCAGCGTAAAAAAAAGTGCCACCAACATCCCTGAAAATATGAATAGACAAGGGGAGGTTTTTGGTGGGATTTTTAGGTGTGCCAAACAAAGAGATTAAATGACAGTACTCCAAAGTATAAAAATAGAACAGGGTTTATTACATAGAAAACTAATTGAAAAAATTTTGGCTATACAAAAGATACAAAAGATACGCAGATATAGTTACACATCTAAACAGCAGATGTAAAAAAATGGTCACTCTACAGTAATAAGGATTGACTTATCCCGACATGTTTCGCCTGTTACGGCTTCCTCAGGGGGTGTTTTTTTCACAGTTAGATGTGATACTGCATAAAGCAAAATACAATTAGAAACAGTACAAACTTAATGGTACAATACAGTACAATAGAATACATATGCTGTTGATCACCCCACACGATATCCATCGATCGCCCAGGAGGGTGTATTACCTGCGACTCGATGTTAAGCCAGGTGGAAAAACAGACGCTGGGTGACATGCAAGGCAAGCTGAACAAAATGAGAGGCCCACAGCAGGATCAAAAAAGCAGGTATCTATTCGGGGAAATGTTAACAAAATATAATAAGAAATTATTTCTTTTGGTGGTATTTGAACACCTCTGCGGTTTTTATTTTTTGCTATAAACAAAAAAAGACAGACAATTCTGAAAGGGAAAAAAAAACAATATTTTTTACTTTCTGCTATAAAACAGATCCAATAAATAAAATCGAATTTCTTCATCAATTTAGGCCAATATGTATTCTGCTACATATTTTTGGTAAAAAAAAATCCCAATAAGCGTATCTTGATTGGTTTACACAAAAGTTATATCTCCTACAAAATAGGTAATAGATTTATGGAATTGTTTTGTTTTTAACTAGTAATGGCGGCTATCAGCGATTTTTAGCAGGGCTGCGACATTGCGGTAGACACATTTTAAAACTTAGCTATGAATAAGCACCTGCTAAAGGGGTGTGAAATGCGTCAGTGGTTTTATCCTAGCTGCATGGATTTATTATAACAATAAAGAAATCGCTTTCATTGGCGTGCAGCCATCTGGACCTTTTTGTTAAAATTTTTTGCATATGGTTGCTAATTGAGCTGCATCCAAGCCTGGAGAGGGAACAGATCATTAGGAAGTAGACACCTGGCGCAGGTTCTTCTTTTTATTGCGGCAGACAAATCAGACACTAATGCACACGATCGGACTATCCGGCAGACTTAGTACGGTGGACTTAGTCCGGCGGAAAACCCGCTGGACTTAGTCCGGCGGACAACCCGCTGGACTTTGCAGCGGAGGCCCGCCGGACTTTTCCGAGCGGACCTGCCCACACACGACCGGACTTTTCTGGCAGACAACCCGCCGGACTATGGCGGGAGTCCGCCGGACTTTTGAAATGAATGGACTTGCCCACACACGGAGAAAAGTCTGTTCATTTTGAACGTGGCTCCAGGTAGCCGGGACTAGCGAAGGAAGTCAATGTCGCCGCCTCCATCGGCGAGATTGACACCTCGCTAGCCTCGTCACCTGGTATGGACTTAAAGGGGAAGCCCTACGCCGAAAAAACGGCATGGGGGTCCCCCCAGAGTCCATTACAGACCTTTATCCGAGCACGCAGCCTGGTCAGTCAGGAAAGGGGGTGGGGACGAGCGAGTGCCCCCCCACCCCCTCCTGAGCCATACCAGGCCGCGTGCCCTCAACAATGGGGGGGTGCTTTGGGGTGCGGCCCCCCGCCCAAAAGCACCTTGTCCCCATGTTGATGAGGACAAGGGCCTCTTCCCGACAACCCTGGCCAACACAAGTTTTTAAAATAATTTATTAGACAGCTCCGGTGGTCTTCCATCTTGGGGGGTCTTCTCGCTGGACTCCTCCACTATCTTCTGCTCTTTTACTAGCGGAGGAGCCCGGCTTTCTTCTCAGTCTTCTTCGTAGCACACAGACGGGCGGATTGTCCACCAGACTTCTGACAATTTTTAGTCAAAACTTCTTCCTAAGTCCGTCGGACTTTTGGGAAGAAAAAGTACGCCGGAGCCCACACAAGTCGGTGTTGCACAGATTGGGACACTCCTATTGCCGGCAATTTGATCTGTCAAATCGCATGTCAAATTTTGTCGATGTGAACGGGGGCTAAACCTGGAAGCTGATTGGTTTCTATGCAGAGCTGCACCGTCTTAGTAAATCAACCCCCGTAATTTAATAGGGTTAGGGCTCATTCACCTAGGCAGGAAGAATGCTGCAGTCAGATGCATACAGTGTATAGGTTTGTACACTAAATGCATCACTACAGTAATCAATGAGGCCCTACACACAGCTGAATCTACATGCATAAACGCACATAAATACTAACATGTGTGGTCATTCATTGGAGTGGAAGAAGAATTGCATGCGGGTTTGCAGCAAGAACCTGCGTTCCATGCAGTAGACACGCATATGGCTGTGTGAATGACCCCATAGAAAGGGAAGGAACCCCACTGTCAGGCAGGGCCAAGAAATGAGCAAGAGAGGAACATTGTGGGAGGAAGGATGCTCAGCCATGGACTTACCTTGCAAATGCCTTAACACTGGGAACAGTACTGGGGCAAGGTTGTCCAGCTCTCAGGGCAAGGATCCGGAATTGCGCCCCCTCCTCCCACTTTTAATACATTCTGTAGAATGGGTGTACCACCTTGCGTCCATTTTTGCCCCTTTTCTCCACTGCGCCAAGGGGCGACTGGCCCTCTTGTCCATCCCTTGTCCCAGCCCTGACTGGGAGAACAGATCTCCCTGTTTAATCTGTGGGGCTCCTGCTGCTATGTGTATCCAGTGCTGGGACAAGGTCATCTAGTGCCCAGGGCAAAGATGCCAAACTGGCTTATGAGTCAGCATACCTGCCCCCCCCCCAAAAAAAAAACTACTACTACTGCACGCTTACCCCCTAAGCATAAATTCCCTTTGCAGGACAAAATGTTCCCCAAACAAAAACTCCACCTCCTCCCAGTAAAAATCCCCACTACTTAAATTCCCCCTCCCTGCTCAAATCCTCTCTCCCCAAATCCCCCCTCCTGGAATTAATATACTACCCCCCGCTTAGGGGTAAGCATGCAGATTAGTGATAGATTTTTTTTTTTTGTAATAGCACAACCCCCCCCCCCCCAAGATACCTCCTCCTAGCTCATATCCTCTTTCCCCCATCTCCCAGTACAAATCCCCCCTCCTGGCACTTGCTCGCAAAATTTCCCATCCTAGAACAAATCTTACTCCCTGCTGCCCCCCCCAATTACCCCTCCCAGCACAAATCCGCTCCCTCAATCCACCCTAGCACAAATCATTTTCCTCCAACCCCCCCTCCCAGCACAAATCATCATTCTTCCTAGCACAAATCCCCCCATATTTCCCCTCACAGAACAAATCCCCAGAAATTTCTCCCCCTAGAAGAAATCTTACCTCTGTCACTCCCCAGATTTCCCCCTTTCATCACAAATCCCCTCCCGTCAATCCCCTATAGCACAAATCCCCCCCAATCCCCCCCTCCTTGCACAAATCATTTCCCCCATATCCCCTCCCAGCACAAATCCTCCCCAATCACCCTTCCTAGCACAAATCTCCCTATATTTCCCCTCCTTGAACAAATCCCCCAAATTTTACCTCCTAGAACAAATCTTACTCCTGTCACTCCCCAAATCCCCACTCCCAAAACAAACCCCCCCTTCCCCTCTTGTAGTTCAAACCTAAATCACCCCCCCTAAGACATCACTTCCAATTTTCCCCTCCTAGAAGAAATGTTACTCCCGTAAAATTCCCTTTCCCAGCACAAATCCCCCTGCCTAGAACAAAACTTACTCCTGTGACTCCCCTACTAGCACACTCTCATCCCCGGCACAATTGTTTTTTTATTCTGCTGGGTGGCTCCCAGGCTCCTCCTCATCTTGTGGGCTGGCTTCCAGGCTCCTCCTCATCTTTTGGGCTGCCTCCCAGGCTCCTTATATTGTGGGCTGCTTCCCAGGCTCCTCCTTATTTTCTGGGCTGCCTTCCCGGCCCCTCCTCATCCTGTGGGCTGACTCCCAGGCTCCTCCTCATCCTGTGGGCTGACTCCCAGGCTCCTCCTCATCCTGTGGGCTGACTCCCAGGCTCCTCCTCATCTTGTGGGCTGCCTCCCAGGTCCTCCTCATCTTGTGGGCTTCATTTCAGGCTCCTCCTCATCTTGTGGACTGCCTCCCAGGTCCTCCTCATCTTGTGGACTGCCTCTCAGGCTCCTCCTCATCTTGTGGGCTGCCTCCCAGGCTCCTCAACATCTTGTGGGCTGCCTCTCAGGCTCCTCCTCATCTTGTTGACTGCATCCCAGGTCCTCCTCATCTTGTGGGCTGCATTCCAGGCTCCCCCTCATCTTGCTGACTGCATCCCAGGCTCCTTGTCATCTTGTAGGCTGCCTCCCATCTCCTCATCATCTTGTGGCTACCTCCCGACTCCTCCTCATCTTGTGGGCTGCCTCCCGACTCCTCCTCATCTTGTGGGCTGCCTCCCAGGCTCCTCCTCATTTTGCGGGCTGCCTCTCAGGCTCCTCATCTTGTGGGCTGCCCCACAGGCTCCTCCTCATCTTGTGGGCTGCCCCACAGGCTCCTCCTCATCTTGTGGGCTGCCTCCCAAGCTCCTCCTCATCTTGTGGGCTGCCTCCCAAGCTCCTCCTCATCTTGTGGGCTGCCTCCCAAGCTCCTCCTCATCTTGTGGGCTGCCTCCCAGGCTCCTCCTCATCTTGTGGGCTGCCTCCCAGGCTTCTCCTCATCTTGACAGATCCCAGTTGAGGAGGAGCCTAGGGGAAGCAGCATTTGCAGAGTTTGTGTAGCCGCCCCCTACCTCTGATATGGGGAGACAATGGGTTGATGTACTAAATAAAAATAGACTGTGCACTCTGCAAGGAAATGAGCAGAAGCTTTGCTGACTTTCATCACCCAATCTTGTGCAAGAAAAAATGCTTTTTTTATTTTCCTTGCACGTGATTGAGTATTCTTTGCAAAGTGAAGTTTTAACTTATTTACTAAGCTATGGAGCAACTTGCATCAACTCCAAAGAGAGAGGCACAATAACGGCTTATGCCAGAAAGCTGCAGCTATCACAGAGCAAGACATAAAAAAATAAATACTGAATTGAAAAATTAATTAAACTGTGATTGAAATACTGTTATATAAAATAAGTAAAATATTTTTTTTTTTTACATGTTTGTCCCTTTATGAGTAAAGCATTTAAAAAAAAAAAAACTCCATACCAAATAAAGTATTATATTTTATGTCCTTAACAAAAGAGTTGTAGTGCCCACTAAGGCCAGCAGGCTGCAGGCTTCACAGCGTAAGACGTTAAAAAAAAAAGAAAAATGTATGGAAAAATGTATGAAAATGTTTAAAATGTGTTTGAAATACTGTTATATAAAATAAGTAAAAATGCTTTTTCTCTTTTACATTTTTGTCCCTTTGAAACAGCACACCAAATGTATTTTTTTTACATTTTGTCCTATGTCAGGGAGGAATTATAATAAAAACATGAGTTGTATGTCCTAACTAAGAATAAACTAATTATTTAGGTGGGCAAAATTCAAATATACTGTAAATCTGTAAATCATGCTATAATAGAGAGGTGCAGAGAGAAGTGCAGTGATGGATAAGGCCAGCAGGCCGCAGCAGTCACAGTTTAAGATATTTTAAAAATAATGTAAATTCAGAATGGCCCTTTGATGTTGTTTCTTTTTCTTATGCTCTTTGTATTGTTGAAAATTCAATAAAAAAGTATTGGAAAAAAAATAATAATGCAAACATTTGATTAAATACTGTTATGTAAAATGATTAATAATGCAATTTTTTTTTTGTTTTTTTACAATATTTTACCTTTGTTAGCATGCAATAGCAACATGAGTAGATTATTAGTGGATTATTTATCAAAACGGCATACCAAATAAAAGTTATCAATTGTATGCCCTTAACTAACAGGGAAAAAATATTTAGGTGGGCAATGACGGCTAAGACCGGAAAGGTTGCAACTGCTCCTGGCAATATAGATATAAATTAATGAAAAAAAACCCTTCCCTAACAGTGACATTTACACAGTAATCAATGCATTTTTATAGCACTGATCGCTGTATAATTGCCAATGGTCCCAAACATGTGTCAAAAGTGTCCAATTTGTCTGCCATAATGTCACAGTAACCGATAAAAATCGCAGATCGCCACCATTACTAGTAAAAATAAAAAAAATAAAATGCCATAAATCTATTCCCTATTTAGTAGACGCTATAACTTTTGCGCAAACCAATCAAAATACACTTATTGTGATTTTTGTATTACCAAAAAAATGTAGAAGAATACATTTCAGCCTAAATTGAAGAAAAAATTAGCTTTTTGTAAAAAAAAAAAAAAAAAAAAATGAGGATATTTATTATAGCAAAAAGAACAAAATATTGTGTTTTTTTCAAAATTGTCGCTCTTTTTTTGTTTATAGCGAAAAAAAAAAGAGATGATCAAACCACCAAAAGAAAGCTCTATTTGTGGGAAAAAAAGGACGTAAATTTTGTTTGGGTACAATGCCGCACAATTGTCAGTTAAAGCGACGCAGTGCCGAATTGCAAAAAAATTGCCTAGTCATTGAGCAGCCAAATCTTCTGGGGGCTGAAGTGGTTAATAAAGAATATGTAAAAAACTGTCTTTTGTGGTTTTTACTTTTTGACGCTTTTTTTGGTGAATGGGTAGGGGTACAATGTAATAATCTCCATGTCTAAAAGGCCTAATTGCCCCAGCGCTCAGGAGAAACGAAGTTCCCAAAAAACATATATATATATATATATATATTTATGGTGAAGAGCCCTCTGACCGATACGGACAAGGATGATAGACAAGGACAACATAAACTCGCTACCTGAAATGGACCTGAAAGTGTGCCCTGGTCTAACGTACGGTATACCAAAATAAGGGGGCATACCCTAAAATGAAATGAATATGAAATGGGTGAAATGAGTACTCATATGAGGAGTATGCTAGAGTGAAGGCCTGATAAAAGGGGACGGGTGGGCGGGTATCGCGCACCGGAACCGACAAGGAAGATGGGCGGACGGCAGGTTATATACACCACCGGGCTCCTCCCATAATTTCAGGCCACCATACTGGCCTTTCTATTTATGGTGAAGAGCCCTCTGACCGATACGGACAAGGATGATAGACAAGGACAACATAAACTCGCTACCTGAAATGGACCTGAAAGTGTGCCCTGGTCTAACGTACGGTATACCAAAATAAGGGGGCAAAACACTCAGGTAGGGGATGCATTTTATTGAACCAAGATTGTTACTGGGTAAGTTTGACAAAGGCCTGAGCCATCTCAACTTGCGGATTGGGTACATAACGGGCAAAACAGGAGGACTTCCATCTACCCAACTTTTTGATGACGTGGACCGGGACCCCTTGGCGGGAGGCTGTTGAAGCTGCCCCGATGCGAAACGAATGTCCCGAGTAGTGCGCAGGATTGAGGTGAAGGATGCTCAGGAGTATCCTGACATGCTCCATGAACTGGGCTGCGTTGAGAGGTTTGGAGTGAAAGGGGAGAAGTGGGCCAGTCCCTGGTTGATCGGCCAAAAGGGTCAGCAAGCGGGTGAGGACAGCGACCGGACACCAGCGGTTGTGGGTCTTATAGAGATGTATGTCCGTACCTGGGCCAAGCTGCTGTGTCTTTGAGACCGCTAAATGTAGGATGAAATGGTCCTCAAACCTTACTAGATGGTGTTTGCACAGCATACGTGCCGAGGGGCTACTGCAGGTAAATTCGCCTGGCCGCAAGAAGCCGTAGAAGGCCAGGTGTATGGCTGCTTGCAGGACGACACTGACATGGAGACCGAAAGGTGAGGAGGCCAGAATGTCTGACATGTCCCTGAATACTTCGCCCGTGATAGGCAGCCGTTTGATGCTGGAAACCGGCCGACGTTTCTGAATGCCGCGCATGAGTGCCCGGACGGCGTGACAGGTGAATAAGGAGGGCTTAGTAGGGTCCTGGAGGGACGTGAAGTGTTGTACCCCGGCCAAGTACAATCGGATTGTGTTGAACGATAATGCCAAGTCCGAATGGCAGTAGGAAAGGAAGGCAAGGACTTGCTTGACCCGGGAGGTCTCTGTATTGTGGGACGATATGAAGCGAGTAAAGGCCCTCCAGGCCGACTGATAGGCCTTGCGGGTATTGTCTGAGAGGGAGTGATCAATAAGTTGAGTCGCTGCTGACAAGTGCGGGGCTAATCCAATGTCAGTTGAGACCAGTCCGGGATAGCTGCAGAAGTTGGTCCGGCTCCGGGTACCTGATCAAAAAACGAAACAAAGTTAAAGCGGGAGAGGGCATCCGCCGCCTGATTAAATTTGCCGGGGACAAAAGAACAATGAAGGTTGAACTGAAACAATAATGAGAGCTGGGTCAGTCGCCGCAGGAAGGACATAATCTGTAGAGATCTGGACCTGCCTTTATTGACAATCTCCGCAGTGGCCAGGTTATCTGTAGAAAAGACCACCGTCTGGCCTGACCAGCTGCGGCCCCAGGTGTGTGCAGCGGCTACAATGGGATATAGCTCAAACAGGGAGGACGTCTCAGTGAAGCCAGGAATAGCCAGTATCTGTGGAGGCCAGGGGGCTGCGAGCCAGAGGTTGCCAAAAATAGCCGCAAAGCCCGTGGAGGCCGCTGCGTCGGTCACCACCCGAGGTGACAGGGCGGACACGGAGGGGACGAACAGGGACACTCCGTTCCAGGAGGACAGGAATTCCTCCCACATGGCTAGGTCTGCAATAGCCGCGGAATCCAGGTTGAGTACTTGCTCCGGGTCCTGAGAGTGGGATAATAAGGCCAGCAGGCGTGACACGAACGAGCGCCCCTGGGGGATGATGCGCATAGCAAAATTGAGCATACCAAGGAGGGACTGGAGCTGTCTCTTGGTACAAGTCCTGGCATGAGTAAAGTCCCTCAGGACCGTCCTGATGCGGGTCAGTTTATCCGGGGGAAGGCTGGCCTGCATGGTGTTAGTGTCTAGGCTGACCCCGAGAAAGGTGATAGCCTGCGACGGACCCTCCACCTTGTGCTCCGCAATGGGGACATTAAGGTTACCGAAGACTCCCCTCAACTTAGCCAGATCTTGTGGGGGAGAGCCGGGCGGCTCTATCAGCAGGAAGTCATCCAGATAATGAATGACTTCCCGACACTGGGCTACATGTAACAAGATCCAAGCAAGAGCCTGTGCGAAGGTGTCGAAGAGCCAAGGACTACTCTTGGACCCGAACGTGAGCTTAGTGGCAAAGTAGTACTGCTGCCTCCACTTGATTCCATGCCAGCACCAGAGGGAAGGATGGATAGGAAGAAGTTTAAAAGCATTTGAGATGTCGGCCTTGGAGAGCCAGGTACCTGTACCTGTCTTAAGAATGGCCTGGATGGCCATGTCTACTGATGCATATTTAAGGGAGAACTCCTCAGAGGGAATAAGGGAATTGAGACTGGGGACCGTAGAGGAATGAGGCGCTGACAAATCATAAACCAATCTGAGTTTATTAGAGAACTTGCCCTTGACAAGCCCAATAGGGCTGACTCGCCAGGTGACGAATGGGGGCTGTATGAAAGGGCCGATGACAAAGTCCTGATCTAGTTCAGATTGCAGCAGTTGGTCGATGGCAAGCTCATCCGTGGCTGCTGAGCGGAGGTTCTGGCACTCGTGTGTGACGTGAGGGAGAGAGATGAGTCCAGTGTGAAAGCCTTCCGTGAAGCCCTGGACGAGGAAGGTGGACAGTGAGGGGGTAGGGTGGCTGGATAGGTAGACGCTAAGCCACGACACATTGAGCCGGCTTAGTCAGGACCTTTTGAGCTGCTTGATCTCACACATGAGCCGGGGGTGAGCTCTATGACATTGGGTGCACACATGGAGCAGCCTACACTGGCTGAAATTACACGACCCACTGTTATAATTATTGCAGATCGAAGCACCGCCCATGGTTTTAACTGGGCGCCCTAGCTTATCGGTCTGTGGCGGGCGAGCTGGCACTTGCAGGCCCTGAGCGGCCCCCGAGGTAGATGGGCCGACGAAGGGCGGGGCTGCCACTGAGGTAGCGCACCAGGCCGCAGTATGTGTTGCTGACTGGCAGATTGTACACAGAGGGGACCGAAGCCCCGCGAAGTGGCGGCAGAACAGTTCTGTGTCCATTGTGCTCCAATCCGTAGGGGTCTGGAACTGGGAAAGCCTGGCGGCTGCTTTAGCGGAGAAGGATCGGTGGTAGTCATAAAAAGAAGATCCGCCGTATTTGTAGCCCAGGTCAACTACCACATGGAGGTACCGATCCAGCTCCTCCCTCCTGCCAGGGGAGGCCGAGCAAATGATGTCCCTCATCATGCCGAAAGCTAAGGTAAACTCAGTAACTGAGAGCTTCCTATCTAATCTGGAGTCCTTAGCTTTGAGGACCACTGATACGTCCCCCCAAGTATAGGCTTTATTCTCTGCCAGCTCATGAATTGAGATCAGCAAGGAAGCCAAATTGACGTCCTTTCCCTCTAAAATGTCCTTCCTGATGTTTGCTGACACCATATGCGATGGGAACACTATCGGTGCAGCTCCGGGGATACCTGCAGGAGGGCTCACAACTGGTAGGGACGCTGGTACAGGCGGAGAGACAGAGGGTTGGGTCTCGAGGAGGGCTACTCGGCCCTGCAGATCTGTCATCGAGGTCGTGATAGATGACACCAGGGTGTGGAGCTGGGAGATAGAAGAGGCGATGGAGCCTAAGGAGGCCTGCTGAGTAGAAGCCTCCACCGCCGCGGGAGGAGGAAACAGGAGCCGGAAAAGCTCTGCCTTTCTGGCTGTTGCTGGGAAGGGGACACCCCTGCGTCTTAGCTCGGCTGTTAGCCTGGGAATGGTCCAAGCTCTGAAGGCCCTTTGGCTGCCATTCTCTGAACCGGATGGAGACAATGGAGCCGTGAGGTCCTCGCTGCCGGCCTGGGACATGGTGGCGGAAATTGGGTCTGACGAGGCCACAAGCCCTCTGATGCGATTCTTTCTCCTAATACGGACCTATAAGGGGTGAGATGGATTACAACTGGTTGGAGACTCCTAAAGAAATACCTGTTTCAAAGAAGGCAGCTTTGCTGAAGGGCATTTCCCGCTAGATGATTATGCTTACCTAAGAAGGCACCGTCTGACCAGGTGCAGGCTGGACCTACTGAACTCGACTGACCTGAGGAGATGAAGGTGAAGTTTGTTTGAGACTCCCACCTGACGAAGGCTAGCTAACAGTGGAAGTGAGACGTCACGCACGAGATAAACGACACCAAGGAAGGAAATAAATTTTCCTCTTTCCCACCCCCCTGAATCGCCCCCCCCCCCCCCCTTTTTTTTTTTTTTCCCTTTTTTTTTTTTTTTTCCTTCCCCTCCTTTTTTTTTTTTTTTTTTTAGTGAAATGAGGCTGATGAGCAAGGCCCCCCGATAAGAATCCAACGTTGAAAAACCAACTGGACTAGAAGCGGGAAGTAACACGTGACCGTGAAATGAGTGAATCTGCCATGACAGAGATCCGAATCGCCATGCCACAAACTTGCGACCGAGCACGAAGCGGAACCTGGAGCATGTACTGAAATGAGGCCATTCCTGGGGCACGCCGGAACGAATTTGGTCCATGAACATGACTATTCGTACCGGAACGTGATAGGTGAAATGAAATGAAACCCATGACAAAGACTGGAATCAGACGACGAGCCCAAGCACCTAACAAATGAATCCCGTCTTTGGAGCATGTACTGAAATGAGGCGTAGCAGCTGGGCACACCGGAACGAATTGGTGCATCAAATAAATGCAACGAGATTCGAATCGGAGTGTAATAAG